>NC_083785.1:2900490-3636254 GCF_015708825.2 Lethenteron reissneri
AGAGACGTCATGAAAACAGCTGACGAGGGATGAGAGACGGAAACTCACGACAGAGTGGGGACTGAGAGCAACGGGAAGAGAAGTGGAGGGAGACAGCGCAAGAGGCAGCAGCAGCAGCAGCGAGATCACATCACAGGAGGCTCTGGCTGGACATGAGCGATGAGGGAACGGAAGAGGAAGGAGGAGGCCTTGGCCCACCAGTGGGAATTTCCAGTCTGGCAACAACATGTACACAATGTGCACCCACTGGAGAAACTTGCTCCTGCCAAGGGAATGTGGAATTTCCAACGCCCATTTGGACACTTTAACTTTGGTTGTAACCCAAGCCTGCAGAAATTGTTTCGTTGAAATCACGTAGACTCACTTGGAGGTTCGTCGACTTGCAAAGAGACCACCCATAGATTTACACAAAAATACATAGACTCACAGACGGACCCATGGACTTTAAGAGACGCTTATTCATTGATATGGCGGAGAGTCGATGAGCAATGTTTCTATGTATGTGCCGTATGTGTGTATGTCGAATTTCTTTCGCACAGTCGTAGCCAACCGTGCTCATCAGAGGTGCGGAAAGGGTGGCGAAGTCAGCCTGTGGATGGCTTTAGGAAGAGCCTGGTGGATATCTGACACGCTGGTAGCGAGCGATGGGAGCGGTGGGCAGTGACATCAACAAAGGTGAGATGGGAGCAGACACGTGCACACGCGGGAGGACACGCACACACGCAGGAGGACACGCACACGGGCGGGGACACGCACGTGTTTGATGAGCGTCTCGATGATCGTGTTATGCTTTCCAAGGTCCATCAGCTGCTTGGTCATGTCCCCTGCCGGGGATCGTAAGAACGTGGGCCCAAACACGATGCCCAGGTTTTCAGCATTCATCTGCCACAAGGAAAGACACGGCGACCCTTTTTATGAAGACCGGCCCTCGCCATGAGACTCCTCTATCCCTGGTCTCTCGAGTTCTCGTCCTGCTCAAACGAAATGAACTCGAACTTGATTGAAGGGTAAAGGTGCGGCCCTGCAATTGCCAGCTCGTGCCACCGCTGGCGGAAGGGCGTCCCACTCGAAGTGGCTCGAGCGCCCTTTAAGAGGGGTGTTTGGCCTACTCTTTCACCAACCGGCCAGACTTGTTGGAAGACGGTGGGATTACCTACACTTTACCCCACCACACGCTGCCTGCCGATCAATCGGTTGCGGTGCACATTAATTGTACTGCTGGCTGGACGGAGGAATCTGAAATTTCCACCCAAGGACTCGGGGCCGCTCGACACACGTGAGAAACATCCCGGGGCTCGTTTGAACAGGGTGACATAAATTTTATTGAGTCAATTATTTTGTTTGACTTTTTATGGTGCAAAATCCAAATATATACAGGCGTCAGGGTCGAAATCGAACCCACAACGAACTGTATATCAGGCGAGGTAGTTAACATCTCATCACCGCAGCGCCTCACACGTATATATAGACAACTCCAGAGCTTGGGCAATTGTTGGCACCAGCTCACTACCTGTGGTTCCTGCTCAAGCCTCCTGCGAGTTGTTATCTCTTTTTCCGAGAACGTGCAAATATTATTGTGCGGCGGGTTACAAGTTGAAATCACCACCATCATCATTTCTATAAACAGTCCTACTTGGGAAGTTTGGCCGCTACTTGTTCGAGTATATATGAAACCCCAAGGGACTGCAAACCTTGTTCTCCGCGCAGTTGTCGGCCACGCGGCGCAGGTGCCGGATGATGTAGCGCAGCGTGTGGTAGTTGTATCTGGGCAGGTTCTCCACCTGGGCGGCACATGGGAAAGATCACTCATCTTCTTGGTTCTTTCAGTTACACAAAGATCCCCCCCGTATAGCCTGAACAGACTGTTGGGGCAAGTGCTGTTAGCGAGCACCTATGAAGGCCGGCACGGCACACGAGGGGGGTGGGTGGCCAGCACCACGCCTGGCCGCCTTTGTCTCCCCAGTGGCGATGTTTACTACACACCGCACCAGGTACTCATTTGAGGCTAAGTCGACCTATGGAAGGAGGCCCAGGACTGGTTCAGATAATCGTCGCTGGTGCTGGCGGCGAGCGGGAATCGAACCCAGGTCGCCGGGTTCGTAGCGCACTACCGCTCCCCGTAGTTACACATGCACAGAGTCACCCTACAGCGGTCTGGGTCTGTATGTACAGCGCTGTGCATGTTGATTGGGCCAGGTGGCTCAGCGGTCGAGCGAGTGTCCCGTAATCCGAAGGCTGTGAGTTCAAATCCAGGATGGGGGTTGACTAAATCCATCATCCCTCCAGGGTCAGTAAAGTTAGTACCCTTTTGTGGAGTACTCGGTCAATAGTGGTTGACCGCCGCGATAGGAACTTGGAATTTACACCACTGCCTCAGGGCTGTAAAACTGCTTTTTGTTTTCAGTTGTTTGTACCTCCCCCGCACCTCCGATTAGCACGGTTGGCTACGTACGGTGCGAAAGGAGTTCAACGTACCCACATACACACAACCACCTCATTTGAGCAGGACATCACTTTGACTATTGCACTGAGAAGTCAGCAAAATGTGAAAAACTCCGCGTGTGTGTGCGCGTGTGTGAAGGCTTCTGAAAGTGAGCGAGTGAGTGAATCACCAGCTCTTTGATTTTCTCCAGCCTCTCGTCCAAGTCCTCCAGACCCATGGCTTCCAAGAACGGTTCGTAACTCTCTGAACAAAAACACGAGCACGGGGGAGTGGGGGGGGTGAGGGGTGAATATCCGTCACAAGTATTTTTCCCGCTCGCGTACCCCCATCGCTTTTGTGCTTTTGGTGACCCAGGTCACTCTTTTTGGATGAGATCGCGTAAATGTAGACGTGCCATTAAACCCGCCACCACCCAACACAACCAATTATATTAAGGTTTGTCACGTAAACAGAACGTGCCAATTAGCGATGCGTTCAACACACCGGTGTGTTGGAGAGTAAACCCACAACATTTACAATTATAGTGTAGTGTATAGTGTAGTATACTAGTTCAGCACTAACTGGTGTGTTGGAGAGTAAACCCACGACATGTACAATTATAGTGTAGTGTATAGTGTAGTATACCAGTTCAGCACACCGGTGTGTTGGAGAGTAAACCCACGACATTTACAATTATAATGTAGTGTATAGTGTAGTATACTAGTTCAGCACTAACTGGTGTGTTGCAGAGTAAACCCACGACATTTACAATTATAGTGTAGTGTATAGTGTAGTATACTAGTTCAGCACTAACTGGTGTGTTGCAGAGTAAACCCACGACATTTACAATTATAGTGTAGTGTATAGTGTAGTATACTAGTTCAGCACACCGGTGTGTTGGAGAGTAAACCCACGACATTTACAATTATAGTGTAGTGTATAGTGCAGTATACTAGTTCAGCACTAACTGGTGTGTTGCAGAGTAAACCCACGACATTTACAATTATAGTGTAGTGTATAGTGCAGTATACTAGTTCAGCACTAACTGGTGTGTTGCAGAGTAAACCCACGACATTTACAATTATAGGGTAGTGTATAGTGTAGTATATTAGTTCAGCACTAACTGGTATGTTGGAGAGTAAACCCACGACATATACAATTATAGTGTAGTGTATAGTGTAGCATACTATTTCAGCACTAACTGGTGTGTTGGAGAGTAAACCCACAACATTTACAATTATAGTGTAGTGTATAGTGTAGTATACTAGTGCAGCACTAACTGGTGTGTTGGAGAGTAAACCCACGACATTTACAATTAAACAAACAGGTGTTTATGATATTAGAACACCAAACTGAAACCTTTTACAATACACTTAGACCGACCCCTTTCACTTTGTGGCTGACCGCATTATGTTGTTGCACAAGCAAAGCTGTAATGCCCCGTATTATTCAACGGTCTGACGACACCAGTAAACTGAAAAATCATTCTAAATTGATAAAAAAACGAATTTCTCAAGAACTGCTTTTTGTGTTTAGTTTGGTGTCCTTCGCCCGCCCCGCCCGCACCCCCGATTTGTGCGGTTGGCTACGTACGGTGCGAAAGAAGTTATCCATACTTGCGTACGTGCGTACATCTACATCTAATATGCAAGATAAGCTGGGTGGCCTCACGGTCAGTGTGCCTGCTGCCACGCCGGTGACAGTTTGCGTGCCGAGGTTACAATCCGACTGCCGTCAAAGATCACAGTGCTCTTCCGTTGAACGTGCAAATAATAATCCTTACAATGATGATGCAGTTGTGCTGCTACCCACCGTAGGTCATGAGGGGCTCGGGCAGCTTGCTGAAGAAGCCTTTCAGGAGCGATCCCACAATACTGGGGCACTGCCAGACCTGTGCAAGGGAGAGACGAACCAGCGGCACCCGATCAGTGTCTCGCTCGGTCTGCGTGTCAAGCGCCAGCCTTTGACGACGTGAATGTGTTCACCTCGTCATTTTGGGGCATCATCACATTGGCGGATCGCTAAAGTGAGGACTACTTCGTTGGAAGTCAACGGTGGTCATCCCACGACGAGGTGCAAGATGTGCCTTCCGAACGACCACGAAAAGTCTGCTGACCATGTCACCTCCTCTCATTCAGGACCCATGAACTTTCTGGGCAGTGGGAGGCCACTCCGGCTGCTGCCATAGTGGACCGGAATTCCATCAACCTGGCCATCGGTTCCCTGCCTCTGTTCAAGTCTAGCTTAAAGATCTTCCTCTTCTCCTCTGCCGTTGATGGGCAGCCTCTTCTCTGTAAAATGCCTTCTTTCTTTTGTTTATATTTGAAACAACAATACAAAGAACCAGGGTGCACACCCTCCGAATGCCCAGCACTGTGCAGGTGAGGGTTGGCGGGTCGTCAAACAAAACGTTGTCGTGAAACTTCCTCTCCGTGCCATACCCTGACTTGCCAGGAGAAGGCGGTACAACAAGTGGATTAAACGCCATTTGTGTCCATCTGTACAGGGATATAGCGTTTCCCCCTTGCGCGCCTGGGTTTTCTCCGGGTGCTCCGGTTTCCTTCCACGTGTATAATAAACACGACTCGTCATTAATTGGCTGAAAAAAGATTTGAAATAAACACCCAATACAGCAGCAGGACCCTCATGAATGAGTCAGTGTGCCTCTCCTGGATAAATATATATTTTGTAGGGCACCGATGTTATTTCGCTCGCCTGGTATGCAAGAGGTCCTGGGTTTCGATCTCGACCCTGACGCCTGCTCTATATTTGGAGTTTGCATATCTCTCTCTCCCCGTGGTCGCGTGGATTTTTCTCCGGGTCCTTCGGTTTTTCTCCACCACATTAAGAATAATCAACGTATTTGGCCGCTCCTATAAATTCCTGCATATGAGAAGCCGCGTCCGTTGAGCTGTCATTTTGTGATGGCCAGGTCGCTTCTGAAAAAGAACGACGTAGCTCGTTGGGCTTTACCTGGTAAAACATTTTTTTCTAATAATTAAAAGCCGGGCAGCATCGCAAACCCAATCGGTGGCGTCGCGGACGTGGGGAGGGCATGGCGCGCGAGGCTCCGGACTCACCTTCTCCTCCGTGTCCGGCACGCCGCCGCTCACTTCGATCTGCTCCAGCAAGGTGTTCACGCTCATGGTGCGGCCCGGCACGCGGTAGATGCCCTCGGCGCGTAGCCCCCCGTGCACCTCCAGCGCCTCGCAGCATGCCTCCACCACCTTGGGCACGCACTGCGGGGACAAAGGATCACCCCCCACCCCCTCGTAGTGTTAATACGACTGTAGGGGCAAGTGCTGTTAGCGAGCACCTATGAAGGCCGGCACGGCACACGAGGGGGTGGGTGGCCAGCAACATGCCCGACCGTCTTTGTCTCCCCAGTGGCGATGTTTACTACACACCGCACCAGGTACTCATTTGAGGCTGAGTCGCCCGAGACAGGTTCAGATAATCGCTATCACTGGTGTTGGCTGTGAGCGGGAATCAAACTCGGGTCGCTGGGTTTATAGCGCAGTGCGCTAACCGCTACACTACCGTGCTGCTCACACACATATACACAGTTGACGAGATACATACATATAGAGAAACACACACAGATAGAGACACACAAACAGAATTAACCAGTAATGTATACAGAGACACACACATAGTTAATGAAATACACACACAGATAGAGACACACACACACAGATATAGAGACACACACAGATAGAGAGACACACACACACAGGTAGAGAGACACACACACAGATAGAGACACACAAACAGAATTAACCAGTAATATATACAGAGACACACACATAGTTAATGAAATACACACACAGATAGAGACACACGCACACAGATAGAGAGACACACACAGATAGAGACACACACAGATAGAGAGACACACACACAGATAGACACACACACAAATAGAGACACACACACACACAGATAGAGAGACACACACACACAGATAGAGAGACACACACACAGATAGAGAGACACACACACAGATAGAGACACACACACACACAGATAGAGACACACACACACAGATAGAGACACACACAAATAGAGACACACACACACAGATAGAGAGACACACACACACACAGCTAGAGACACACACACAGATAGAGAGACACACACAGATAGAGAGACACACACACAGATAGAGAGACACACACACAGATAGAGAGACACACACACACACAGCTAGAGAGACACACACAGATAGAGAGACACACACACACAGCTAGAGAGACACACACACAGATAGAGAGACACACACAGATAGAGAGACACACAGATAGATAGAGACACACACAGATAGAGACACACAACCACACAAGAGTTAACCACTGCTCGGTGAGGGTTGGCAAAGGTGGAGGTGGGGGGGGTTTCATGGGGGTGGGGGTGCGTGGGGGGGGGTGCGTGGGGGGGTGCAGAAAAAAAAGGGGGGGGGGGGCCATGGTGGCGCGTGGCTGCGGCTCACCCTGCTGCCGGACGGCGGGCAGTCCTCCAGGGGCACCCCGAACGTCTGTGCGCCCTTGGTGGGGGAGGTCCGCGACTTGCGTCCGAAGCCCCCGCTCACCACGTACTGCCAGAGGCCCTTGCCGAAGCTCGACCTGCTCCAGGACGAGCGGCGGGACAGCGACGCTGGGAGACGCACGGGACGGGGACGCACGCAGCGCACGGATAAGGCCTCAAGCGGACGAAGGAGAATGTTGATCGACCGCGGGTCAGGAGGGTCGGTCGCATCGACTAGGTCGGGCGTGGTGGGGTAGAGTGTGGGTGCTCAGGCCCCTTCCGAGATGTCTGGCTACCGTTGAAGGGTACAAACCTGTCAAGCCCTTATCAGTGCCCCGAGCTTGTTACAGACCAAGTCAGACCTTACTGGTCACCCCGTGCCCCTTATACATCTCAACGTTCATCCTACAAAGTCCAAACACAAACAAATAGACAAAAAAAAAATGTGCCCGTATTGAAACGGCTCAGCGCCATATGCACCTGCAAACTCAATTTCCATATACAACAATACGGGGCTAAACCGTGTGGGTTGACAGGTATGAGAGGAGCCTCAAAATTCCCTCTCCAGAGCACCTCCAGTGGAGGCCCTTCCACCCAATGGCGGAGCCAGGATTTTCAGGTAGGGGGGGGGCAACACCTCCAGCAATAAGAAATGATAGAGGAGTTGTTAGTAAGTCAGGACTTGTCCCTTGCTTTTTATTCGACAGCCATCGATCGAGGGTCGAATTCGAACCGCGTGTGATCGGCAACTGCGCACAATTCTGAGTCACTTATAACTCTTTTACATTACGTATTGCTAATTATGGACTCAGACTAGTGTCCTATCATCTCATAGAGTCCCTGGCACATAATATGCTACACAGTGGCAGTGGGGGTCGCAAAATGCCGATTTATTTCTAATAAACCCTAATGAATGATCCGATCGAAATTAGGGATTTCGATCGGATCATTGGGGGGGCACGTGCCACCCCCCACCCCCACTGACTCCGCCAGTGCTGCACGAGCAGTGGCATCAGCAAGACATTTCAGCGCTCAACTTTACCCTTTTCAGAGATTTCTAACTGGGTTTTATGAGGGGTTTCTTTTTTACCGTCACTGCCCTTGTTCGAGAGATAGTGAGGTTTATAGCGAGGCGGTTTTTAAAATTGCCCAGGAAGTGACGGCTGGGTGAATGCTGTCGTTTGCAGCAACAATCGGCTCGACTGTTTCAGGCGTTAAAAACCCACCCCCCCTACCCCCCATAAAAACTTGAACTGTGCTTCGTTATTAACTTTGACAATGTTGCACAACCGTGTGATGTCAACAGGCACTTGCAATGCAATGAGGGCCTTCACCCACTGCCTCCGCACAGGTGCGTGCAACTCCATCATTTCGGTGTTCGGAATTAAAACTGAACTAAACAAAAAAATGTTGATTAGCCAGGTATGGCCCACTGAGCTGTAAAGCTCTTTTTCAGAAGCGAGATGGCCACAAATGATAGCTCACCAAAGTTGCTTATCATATGGAGGTCATGGGTTTGATCCTGACCCTGATGCCTGCTATATATTTGGAGATTGCGTGGATTTCTCTCCGTGGTCACGTGGATTTCTCTCCGGGTCCTCCGGTTTTTCCCTCCACGTTTAGAATCAACATCACGCATTTAGAGTATTTGGCTGCTATAAATGTCCACACGATAAGCCACTTCGTTGAGCTATCATTTGTGATAGGCAGTTCGCTTCTGAAAACAGCTACATAGCTCAGTGGGCCGTACCTGTTAAAATAAAAAATAGTGTAGTAAAAAAAAAAGTTTTTGCCAATTCCTTTTTGCTGATTGGCACAGCTCAATTTGGAAGACCGGCCGATATTGTTTCAGAAACCGTGACATCGAGGGAGAGGCTGATCTGAACTACATGGCTCAGTGGGCCTTGCCTGGTGAAATGAACAAAAATAGTTAATCACTTAGATTATAAAGAAAGAAACAAAAAGAAGGGAGACGGAAACGTTTCAGGGCAAAGTGAACAGCTCCTGCGAGGGTTCCAGGGGCACGAGTGTGATATACACGTAAGCATGTTGAACTTCTTTCGAACCGTACGTAGCCAACCGTGCTCATCGGAGGTGTGGGGGGAAGGACAACAAACTAAAGAAATTAATTCGTCAATCTAGACGATTTAAAAGTGCACAGCTCCAGCGGCTTTCTAATGGCGGAAGGAAGAGCGCGTTCCAGACGGCCGCAGAAGCAGTGCATCTGAAAGCGCCGCGCGATGCGGTGACCACCGTCTTTGCGCCGTGCCAGCCTATCGTTCCGATGGTGTCGCGGGTGGAAGAGTCGGGGAGGCAGTTTGCTCACAGGCTCGGGGGAAGACGTCGCTAGCATCCGCTTCGGGCGGGGATCTGTCGCTGCTCTGCCCCAGCGCTTGAGCCTGCGGAGAGAGGGAGAGGACGAGTCGTGCCCGGTCAGTCAAGTGGCCGGCGTCGGGCACGGCCAAACGGCACGGCCCCGGTTCGCTCCAGAGGACAGCATCGCCGGACCGCTTGATGAGACCGGGTTCTCAAGTGGGGGCACGTCGGGCCGACGTTGGCCCAACGTGCCCTTCGCAAATGGACTCCTCCCTCCGTCCACCCCGCAAGCAGAAGCAGCGGCAGCAGTAGTAGCACCAGCAGTAACAACACCACTAAGAAGCAGCAACGGCCGCTACCGCCGAGTCTGTGACCCCCCTCAACCCCCGCACCAACCCCCGCGCGTGTCTCACCCGCGCCTCGTGCACGGCGAGGCCCCAGGCCAGCGCGTCGGCCTGGCCCTCGGCGTGGAAGAGGAAATCGCGGCCGTCGTGCGTGGAGAGGCCCAGGACGTGGACGCCGCGCTGCTCGCTGGACACGACGTCGCAGGTGCACGCCGCCAGCGAGATCCGCCGCGGCCGCCGCTGGCGCTGGCGAGCGCGTCCCGCCGGGGGGGCGCCGCCGTGCAGCACGAGGAGCCCGGCGCTCACCTCGACGTACACCGGAGCCAGCCGGCGGCTTGGCTGCTGCTGGAGCTTCGGAAACAAAGACACGAGTGGAGCAACGTTGTCATTGTTGTCATTGTTGTCATCATCAGCTGCTGCTGGAGCTTCGGAAACAAAGACACGAGTAGAGAGCAACGTTGTCATTGTTGTCATCGTCATCATCAGCTGCTGCTGCTGGAGCTTTGTAATAAACCACGAGTAGAGCAACATCGTCATTGTTGTCACCATCAGCATCATCAGGTGCTGCTGGAGCTTCGTAATAAACCACGAGTAGAGCAACGTTTTCATTGTTGTCATCATCAGGTGCTGGAGCTTCCGAAACAAACCACAATTAGAGCAAGATCGTAATTGTTGTCATCATCATCATCAGGTGCTGGAGCTTCGTAATAAACCACGAGTAGAGCAACATCGTTATTGATGTCATCATCATCATCAGCTGCTGCTGCTGCTTAAGCTTCGTAATAAACCCACGTGTAAAGCGACATCGTTGTTGTCGTCATCAGCTGCTTCTGGAGCTAAGAAACAAACCACAAGTGAAGAGCAACGTCGTTATAGGAGTCACCTGTTACGTCTGTGTGTTGGATGTATATACTGTACTAGCAGAAGTACCCGGCGTTGCCCGGGTGAAAAATATATTTCTTAATAACCTTACATATATACACAGATGGGCTGCTACCCCTGCCCCCCCCCCCCCCCCCAGCCACGATCTCCTCGGCCGCTGTGCAGTAATATGTACAGCCTATAGTGTGGTGGGGTGTCGAGGCCTAGTACCGTGCAGAGCCTCTGGCCTCGCCTAAATTGCCCACCCGGCTGAGGCTGGGTACCGGGGCCGTTACCCCCCCCCCCCCCCGCGCTACAATAATACTGTCTAATCGCTATAATTTTATTATCTACCGACCCTATAATAGTAATTGCACACATTGTGGTGGGGGGGGGGGGGAGTGAAGAGGACGTGAAACTTTGATGAATTTACCTCAGAGTCGCGTGTTAATGCGTGCGCATATTTTTAACGGGAATTAAAAATGGCGTCCACCCCGCAGCGAATGCATCGCTACCCATTGCCAGGGGCAACCGCCGTGGAAAACCAAACGGACCAATCGTGTCTCGCAAATCCCTCACATTTCGTCCAATGAAACTGCGTATGGTCCGGCGACACACACACACACAGACAGACAGACAAACAGACAGACAGACAGTGGCGGCTCCTGCAAAATCTCTCAGGGGGGGCAAATGTCTGGATGATTGATAAGGATAAGGTCCACCCATGCAATGGATAAATTAACAGCTTAAGCATGTAAAGGCAACTTCACTTCTTTAATATTAATGAAAAATAAAGTGACTCTTACAATACATCTTGTTTGTTTCTATACTCACTATTTAAACAAACCACTCAAGTTTATTTTATTAAAGATTCCACTAGGTGGCCACAAATTATATTGTTGGATGAAACGTGCTTACGTATGATGACGTAAGCACGTATGATGACGTAAGCACGTATGATGACGTAAGCACGTTAGGGCGAGCCCTCCCGGAAGCCATAGAGAATGCATTGCAGCGCCCCCGTTCGAAAAAAAACATCTTTGAATGTAAGTCTATGGGGCCACTCGGGGCGATTCTCAGCTGGAGGGAAATCGCCCAAAAAGAGGCGGTACTCCACAGAACGTGACATGACGCTGATTGGACTATATCCAGAGTCTGCAGTGACGGCGAGCGTGACTCTGTGGTTTAATGACATTGGTGGTGCGTCGCCCAATCGCCCTAATGAAGAAACCGCCCCTGCAGACAGATTTGCGATTTTATATATATAGATGTTCAACTTCTTTCGCACCGTATGTAGTCAACCGCACGAATCGGAGGCGCATCAGCTGCTGGAGCTTAGAAACAAGCCACGTGGAGAGCAACATCGTTCTTGTCGTCATCAGCACGGTTGGCTACGTACGGTGCGAAAGAAGTTCAACATCCGCAAGTACATTCCCACCTCCGCTGGTTTTCATCCCCAGCTGACTCCACGCCAATGAAACTTCGTTAAGAGGGGACGAGGCTTTGCGAGTGGACTTCCATTTCGTGAGAGCCACCCTATCGCTCGAACGGATGTCACCGCAAAGCCCCCAAAACAACCCGAGTAAAATGCATGAAGGCCACAACACCACGTTGTTTTTCCTGTGTAGAATTGGGAGGAGGGGGGGTTGGATCGAATGCGACATCTCGTTTTGTTGTTTCTCAAATTGAGGTACGAGCTCGGAGCGGCTAGCGACAGAAGCGACACGCGCGCGTATCAACACGCGTGTCAATACGCGCGTGTGAATGAGGAGCGCCTAATATGCGCGTATCAAAACGCACGTGTGAGCGCCCCCGCCCCCCCCATACGAACCCCGTACCCCCCCCCCCCCCCCCATGGGTTCAATTCCCGGTCGCGGCTAACGTCAGTGGCGAGTGACATCGGCTCCGTGACCGAGAAGCCCACCTCCTTCTTAACGAGCCCGCGGATCTCTAGCAGGTTGAATTACGGTAAACACACAACAACACAACAACAACACAACAACAACAAAACCCCACAACCGACACGAAGAGGGGCGGCCTTCATCCAGCAGTGGATTAGCAAAGGGCTGTGAATTATATTAAGATCTTCTTGGTTCTTTCGGTAAAGTCGCGTCGAAGGGAAATAATAAAATAATAAAAATAAAACATAATAAAATACAATTCTCACGACGTTTCGGCCACAACGCAAGCAGCCGTCCTCAGGTGAAGACCAGGGCTGTCGGAAAGACAGCGCTGAAACGTCGTGAGAATTGTATTTTATTATGTTTGATTTTTATTATTTTATTATTTCCCTTCTACGTGACTTTACCGAAAGAACCAAGAAGATGAATCCCTGCAGTCACGAAAGAAGCTTTAAATCGAAATTATATTAATTGTTGCTGTATTCATTTTAATTTGTCGGTGAAATTTTTCACGAGCGTGGTCAACGCGCAACCTCCATAACCCGCCCACGGATATCTGAGCGCCGATCTGCGCACAAAGCGCTCCCTATTATTAGATTTAATAAGTTCGACACTCATCCGGTCCGGTACGCGAGCACGCAAAGTGATGGTTAATGGTTGACTACACGAATCACCTCACCCCTCCTTCACTTTGAAAGGTTACCAGCAAAACCACACACAGCCGATAACAATCGTCGAGGAGACGACCCCCGTGTCTGGCCGTAGCCAATATACAAGTCCGGTGCGAGTCGCAGAGAACGCATCGCCACCCGCGTGACGTGGGAGGGAGGGATGGGGGGGTGCGGGTGACGAGTTGAATGGGACCACCTTACCCACTCGCCCCGAGTAGGGGGAGGGGGGCAGGAGGGAGAGTTGAAAAGGAAAAGGCAGAAATAGGTTAGGGGCCGTCCATAAATGACGTCACGGGATTTTGGACGATTTTTTTACTCCCCCCTCCCCCCCTTCGTCACACGGCGTCACAAAAAGTCAGAGCCCCCCCCCCCTCAAATATGACGTCACAAAGCTCTGCCCCCCCACCCCCCCAAATAAAACATGCTTCAAATCGCGTTAAACTATTGTCATTGTAGTGCGTATTTAATGTGGCGCTGCGCTCTGATGTAGGAGAAAACATTTATGAAAAAGTCTATTTAATTAAGTAGAACGTGTTGTCTATATTTATTTACAGTTGCGCATTTTGATGCGACGTCACATTTCTCAACCCCCCCCCCCGCCTCGTCACACATCGTCACAAATGTCTGACTCCCCCCCCCCCTAGGTGCGTGACGTCATTTATGGACGGCCCCTTATGGGACGAGCCAGGAATGGGATCGGGGCTTTTGCGAGGCGACTCTCCGGGCGTGCACAAATCGCAAATGTTGTGGATGTACTCTCCAACACACCACCGGTGGGCTGAAGCAGTCACACGAACTGGCACGCTTTGCTCTCGTGACAAACCTTACTTGTCAGCTGCGTTGGGGAGTGGCGGGTTGACACATTTATTACTTGCACAATCTAACCCCCCAACAAAAACCTTGATTATGAGTTATTACGAGTGCTTTGATGTGTTAAAAAAACACCAAACAGGAATAACCATGCGTCAAGAGCTTCTCCTACACAGGCGTTAAGCCCATCATCACTCAGCGATGTGTAAAATGTCTCTCGCTGTGTGGAGTAGTCAAGGCCGTAATTATAGTATATATTATATGATTGTGGTTATGTTTGTACTTTATTAATCCCGAATCTCTGCCATTGCATACAATTAAACAAGAAAAGGTAAAAAAGAAAAAACAGAGCAAATGTAATACAATACACTACTAGACATTATTGTAAATAAAATATAAAAAGTCAATCCTATTTGTTAGTGAATTTTTTTTATATTTTAGGCAGGAAAATCGTTTTCAAATTGAGATTTTTTTTTCTGGGATGGGGGGGGGCCTCAGACCCCCTGGAAGATGTGGTCCCCCCCAATGTTGACTCCATGGCTACGGCCCTGGGAATAGTTAACGGCGGCTGCCCTCCCCTATGGACAGACTCGGTGCCGCCAGAAGAATGTGTAATGTCCACCGCTGGCTCAGAGTTTAATTTATTCTGTTGTCCTCACCCCCGCGGTTGGCTACATACGGTGCGAAAGAAGTTCAACATACGCACGTGCATCCTGGTTCACCAGGGCGCACGTGCCGGCCGGGCCGCCACAGAGCAGCGGTGGGCAAAGTGCGTGGCGTGGAGTCCCACGTGGTGTGGCCAGGTCTCGTTGTGTCTCGGGGTGACGCGTTGGGTGGTGGGGGGGGGGTCACGATGAGCGTACGAGCAACGGTGTCGAGCATGCGGCCCACCGAGGTGAAGGAGGGTCGCTCACGTGGCCACCGTTGACTTCACGAGTGATGCAGAGGAAGACCTCGCAGAGAAATGTTTTTGACGACGACGAAAAGATGTGGCCGCTACTTGAGCCACGTTGAGACACGACAGCGGAGAGTGTAAACCGATGACGAGGGGCTGCCCGCGCCATGGATCGCGATGATGATGATGATGACGATGTGAAGCAGAGGCACGCGCAGGGACCCACCTTGCCATCGTGCGTGTGGCAGTAGCGCAGCCAGCCCTGCTTGATGGGTATGGTGGGCGACAGCTCCCTGCATGGGGAGGTCGGGGCGCTGCTGAAATCCTCGCCACATCCATCCCTCGTTGGCGTCGTGTCTTGAGTAGGAAACATTGGGCAGAGGAACGCGCGCGCAATGATTGATTAGCCCACGGGAAGCGGCCTGGAAAGGGGGAGAGTTGCGGGTGGGTTGCCGTTAGCGAGCGCCTATTAAGGCAAGAGACGCTGCCACGGTGGTTGTGGCGGTGAGCAGCAATCCGGATGTTGGGCAGTTCGATTCGAGCTCCTGGCGGCGGCAGTTGACACGATGGGGGCCACGATTCCTCACCTAACCCACCCCCCACTGTCTCTTGTCAGCAGTACAAATGTGTGCGCGCAAAGAGTTAGTCGATGGGAAGTTTGCGTACGGTGGGATGAAGTGTGGGTACTCCCACCTCCTCTAACATGTCTGGCCAGTGATGAAAGATGAGGTCAAATACACTCTTAGAAGGGACCTTCAGTGGAGGCCTTTCCACCAGAAGTGGTGTCATGCTGAGCGGCCCTTTAATGAAGGCAAGAACTGTACACGAAGGGGTCGTGTAGACAGCCTTTGTTTCCTCAGTGCTGTTGTTTCTCCATCAGGTAATTATTAAAGGCAAGGGTCAATATTTGAGTGAGTCAGGACAGGGTCACATAAACTCTGGCCAATGATTGCCACTGGAAATTGAACCCAGGCTGCCTACATTGTAAGGCAGCGCATGAATAATTACACAAAGATAAAGACAAAGATCCCCCCCGTATAGCCTTAACAGACTGTAGGGGCAAGTGCTGTTAGGGAGCACCTATGAAGGCCAGAACGGTAGACGAGGGGGTGAGTGGCCAGCACCACGCCCGACCGCCTTTGTCTCCCCAGTGGCGATGTTTACACACCGCACCAGGTACTCATTTGAGGCTGAGTCGACCTAGGGGGTTGGCCCAGGAACGATTCAGATAATCGTCACCAGTGTTGCCTGTGAGTGGGAATCGAACTCTGGTCGCCGGGTTCGAAGCGCAGCGTAGCGCTGACAGCTCCACTACCGCTCGGACGTGCGGGGGTAATACAGCAAACTGAACACAGAAGCAGTTCTAAGTAATTGAGTTATCATTCTACGTTTAAAAGTGCATCGCTCCAGTTGCTTCCTAATATCGGAAGGCACAGAGCGTTCCAGATGGCTGTCGACGAAAATCTGAAAGCGCGCGATGCAGCCAAAAGCCACTAAAAGTTGGTCATGACATCACGACATAGCCTGTGCCAGGCTCGGTGCACACTGAAGTTCACAGCACAGACTATGGGTTATCGGAAACTCATTGATGGAACCTGACAAAAATCTCATTGCAAAGGAATTCTCCTGGAAATGAGTCCTGAGACTCGGTGACCCTTTGCTGGATAAATGTTTTGGCATTTTTCTTGGCCTGGAATAAAACTCAGGTCGCTGGGTTCACAGTCCGGTGCACCAACCGCCGCAATCCACAACAGTACCATCACGAGACAAAAAAATTAACATAATTTGTATTATTATTGTGTTAATGTGCATGTGTGTGTGTGCGGTAGTTCAGTGGTTAGCGCGCTGCGCTACGAACCCGGCGACCCGAGTTCGATTCCCGCTCACGGCCAACACTACTGGCGATTATCTGAACCGGTCCTGGGTCTCCCCTAGGTCGACTCAGCCTCAAATTAGTACCTGGTGCGATATGTAAACATCGTCACGAGGGAGACAAAGGCGGCCGGGCGTGGTGCTGGCCAACCACCCCATCCTGAGCTGTGCCGGCCTTCATAGGTGCTCGCTAACAGCACTTGCCCCAACAGCCTGTCAAGGCTATATGGAGGATCTTTGTCTTTTGTGTGTTTGTCAGTGGGGAGCGGTAGTGCAAAGGTGAACGCGCTGTACTACGAACCTGGTGACGGGAGTTCTATTTCCACTCTCGGCCAACACCCAGTGACGATTATCTGAACCGGTCCTGGGCCTCTCCTAGGTCCACTCAGCCTCAAATGAGTAACTGCTGCGGTGTGAAGCATCACCAATGGGGAGACAAAGTCGGCCGGGCGTGGTTGCTGGCCACCCACCGTGTGCCCGTGCCGGCCTTCATAGGTGCTGCTACTCGCTAACAGCACTTGCCCCAACAGTCTGTGAAGGCTACACGGGTGACACTGTGTAATAATAAAAATAGTTCCTGGGTAGTAAGTGTTATTTTTCAATTGCTTATGCCTAAAAAGTACAGAAAATGGCTGTTATTCCCCACAAACTTTGCTTTTGTGACCAGGACAGTGATATTCAGAAATGTACCTATTTTCAATGCATTTGTGTCATTCCTTCACGTAAAGTCCTGGTCACAAAAGCAAAGTTTGTGGGGTATATAATAGCCATTTTCTGTACGTTTGAGGCATAAGCAATTGGAAAATAACACTTACTACCCAGGAACAAAAATCGTGTTACATAGCGTGTGATCTTTGTCTCATTGTCAACGCCCCATGAGGCCGGCCGGTCGCCAACTCACCGTCGCAGGGGCCGCAGATCGAGCGGTCGGCGGACGTGGGCGTCGAGGCCAAGCCACCCCCGTCCACGCCCGCCGCCTCTCCGGCTCGTCGCATGCCGGCCTGGCGCGTCCCGCCGCCCGGCGAGTCGCCGCCGTCGCCCGGCTCCGACAGCGACTCGAGGTTCAGAGAGAGCACACCGGGGTCGGGCCGCGCCGTCGGCAAAGGGGAACCGCTGGGGCTCTCGGTCCATGAGCCGCCGCCGCTGTTGTCACCACCGTCATCGTCACCGTTGTTGTCGTCGTTGTTGTTATCATCGTTGTTGTCATTATCGTTGTTGTCATCATCGTTGTTGTCATCGTCGTTGTTGTCATCATCGTTGTTGTCGTCGTCGTTGTTGTCATCATCGTTGTCATCACCGCCGCCGTCATCGTCGTCGTTGTCATCGTCATCGGCGGCCGTGCGCGGCACTCTCAGCCGTTCTGGTCTCAGCACCCAGATGGGCGACTGCGGTGCGTCGTCCTCGCCGCCGCGGTTCTGACCGTCGGTGAGCAGGCGCAGCCTCGGAGGGGGCTCGCCGGCGCGGGGTGACTCGTCGGCGTGTCCGCCGAGGCCCCCGTCGGGGCCGCTGCTGGCGATGACGGGAGACGACATCGCCGGGATGCTCCGTGCGCGTAACGACGACGCCGTGTGGGATGTTCAAGCCGGCCAAGATCGGTCGATGGCTTACCGTGGGCTCCGGACGATAGATCTGCACGGGAGGAACGCACGCATAAAGAAGGTAGCTCGGTGAAATGCGAGACATTTCAAAATGGCACGCAAAACTGACTCAAGGGAACCTATTAGCTTATCTAATGGCACATTAGCTTATCGCCCGTATATAAATGATTTACAAAAATTATTGTGAACAGAATAACAGAACATTTAGAGGCCAGCCAACCAAGGGAAGAAACTGAGTTAAATACAAATTGATCGGATTTTGGAATAACTTGTGATTAGCAAATAGCATTATTTTTGGCTTTTGCAGACTATGAAAAGATATCCAAGCTCTCTCAAGCCAAGGGCCTCGATAAAACTACAAAAATGGAACAGCCACACTGACATGGCACCTCCAATTAGGCACGGTTGGCTACGTAAGGTGCGAAAGAAGTTGAGCACACACGTACCTAAATCAAGAAGGTTGCAAAATAAACATTGGGAGGGGAGTCATGCAAGGTGACACCACAGCGCTTTCGATAAAGTTGTCCACAGCAACGTTACAAGACGTTCAAGTCGAAAGACACAATTTGGAGTAAACACACGAAGCCATCCCCAAATACGTTGGCGTCACGGACATTGCCGCGACCAATAAAATTCACTTCGAGAAATTGTGGTCGAAGATTTTCATGAAAGAAGGCTGCAATGTGGGACCCAAGGTCAACCTGAGCAAAACTATTAAAATTATCAAACTTTTTTTAAATTTTACCAGTTCAGGCAGACTTTTTTTCATAAGCGACCTGGCCATAACAAAACATAGCTCAACCACGTGGCTTCTCACGTGGAGATTTATAGCAGCCAAATACTCTAAGCGCGTGTTTATTCTAAATGTGAAGGGAAAACCCGGGAAGAGAAACGCCACGTGACCACGGGGAGAGAGAGAGACACGCAAACTCCAAATATACAGGCGTCAGGGTCGGGATCGAACTCATAACGTGCACAACGAGTTCGCACAATAATTTAAGATGTCTGTCAGACACGGACACATTCAGAAAACCCATCTGAGCATGTGTGTACCTTGGGCAGTTATTGAAGGTGAGCCCGGAACCAAACTATTGAAAGAAAGTTGTGGACACGAGCAGGCTGGATTTGATTTGGAAAGGCGAACTCGATCATGAAAAGCAACATTCCAACATGGCTAAGTAAATAGTTCAATCTTGATTTGAGGCTTTCGTGACTGCGGGAATCCATACTCTTTGGTTCTTTATGTAAAGTCACGTAGTTACTTTACCGAAAGAACCAACGAGTAAGTAAATAGTTGTATACGACATATTCAGTGCCTCGAATATTACCTGCTGTGACGTACGGCTCAGAAACCTGGACAGACTGGTAAAGATAATGAAACAACAGCTGACAAGTCACAAAAAGAAAGAACGCTATGGGTTGCATCTGCTTGGCTTACAACCACATGGATTGAGAAGATTCACAAACTGGAGCCCGGTTTATGTAGACTAAGGATTGAATAGGTTGCACTCTGGCCACATGAATATACAGCAAAACAAAGACCCCCCGAATAGCCATAACAGACTGCTGAGACAAGTGCTGTTAGTGAGTAGCACCTACGAAGGCCGGAAGGTCACACGAGGACGTGGGTGGCAAGCACCGCGCCCGGCCACCTTTGTCTCCCTAGTGGCGATGTTTACACACCGCGGGTCACCCGGGTTCGTAGTGCGGCGCGCTAACCGCTGCGCCACCGCTCCCCACGTATACGGCAAAGACAAATATCCCCCGTATAGCTTTACACAGTGTTGGGGCAAGTGCACGCGCACAAACGCACGTACGTGTGTGTAAGCAGTCAACGCACGAGCACCGACACAGGAAGAGAGAACAATCGTCTAAGTTTAAAGCCGAATGTTGCTTGAACGAGCGCTGTTTGCGAGCGTCTGTTGAGTGCCGACACGGCACCGAGGTGACAGGAGCAACACGCCCGGCTGGACTTTGCTTCAAAGAGGCTTTTGTAATACAGTGCATACCGCGCTAGGTACTCATTTAAGGTTAAGCAAACTTTAGGGAGGGCCAGGTTATTGTGTGAACCTTACTTCATCATCCATCAGCCAAACCACTGCCGTATGAAGGCCCCCTCTGTGCAAGCTGCTGTGCGGCAAAGTAAAGTTCGCTCGGGCAGAACGAATCGCTTAGAAGGAACGATGACCGCTGGTCGACTATTTTCCTTTCATTTTACCAGGTAAGGCCCACTGAACTATATAGCTCTTTTTCAGAAGCCACCTGGTTATCACAAATGATAGCTCAACGAAGTGGCGTATTACCACGTGGCCATTTAAAGCGGCCAAATACTCTAAATGCGTGATTCTAAATGTGGAGGGAAAAACTCAGAGGGTCCGGAGAAAAATACACGCGACCACAGGGAGAACATTGCAAACTCCAAATACACAGGCGTCAGGGTTGGGATCAAACCCTTGACCTCCTGTATACCGGGCGAGGCAGTTAACATGCCGCAACCACATCATAAATGGAACGCGTCAAGAGGACCACGTCCACGTAGGAGACGGAGCGATGAATTTAGGTTGTGTGCATATGCTGGATGGAGTAATACGTTGCAGGTTCGAGAAGGATACACCGTACCACTCGTGTGTATGTGTCTGTTTAAATACTGTACACAAAACAACAAAAACAACAACAACAACAACCGGTTACAATTTGACGACAAGCAGCGGTGACGGCACTAGAGCGCCTGTGCCAGGCTAGGTGCACTTTGTGGCCACTTGGGTTAGTAAAGGCTTACCGGCAAGGAGGCGGTATGAATTAAGAGGCTTAAAAATGCATAAAAAACTAAAAACATGAAAAAGACGAATATCCCCATTTTGACGTTATGTATGCATGTGCTTATGTTGAACTTTTTTCACACCGCACATAACCAACCGTGCAAATCGGAGGTGCTGGCGGGGGGGGGGGGAGAACCAAAAACAGCACACAGAGTTGTGCAGCACTGCATTTATAAATGAAAAAAAAACTCAACCTGGTCCAGACCACCAGTTCAAAAGAACTGAACGTGTGGCCGTTTTGTCGTTGAGGGGCCATCCAACTCGTAGAGTTGAGAAAATGTGGCCACCCCAACATTTCATTTTCTCGTCATTTACGGATTTGTCCCCGTTTTGGCGCGATAGCTTTGGCATAAGCACGTGGCTGATGTTGATCACCTTTCGGATGGCACACATGGTAATAATAATAATAACAACGATGTAAAATTTCGATTTAAAGCTTTCGTGACTGCAGGGATTCATCTTCTTGGTTCTTTCGGTAAAGCCACGTAGAAGGGAAGTAATAAAATAATTAAAAAAAAACATAATAAAACAATTCTCACGACGTTTCGGCCACAATGCAAGCAGCCGTCCTCAGGTGAAAACCAGGTCTGTCGAGGCGACAGCGTCTGAATGAAACAGAACCGGTTCAGATAATCGTCACTGGTTTTGGCCGTGAGCGGAAATCCAGCTGGGCTCACCGGGTTCGTAGTGTGGGGTGCTAACCCGCGACACAGACACACAAAAAGGATTTCTTCCAATTGGTAAAACATCCGAATCTCACCTCGACTCCGGCACTTGACTGCGGTTTGATGAGTCCCTCGGTCACTTTGCCACAATGTCCACCGGACTTCTCCGTGTGGTTGCCATCGTCACTCCGTCTTCAATGCACATTTCTCTGCACGGCTCATATATTTATAGTACCGGTGGCTATCTTGTATACCTGTGTATCGAGGGACTGGGTTGGGGGACACGCGTTCCAAGATTAAAATATATGCAAATTATTTCTCGCACGACATTCTTTGGCTTCTTGTAAAAAAAAACCGGTTTTTTTTTTTGGTGAGCACGTTGACAAGGTCGATTGGAAGGGACGCAAGCGGAGTTGTACCGTTCGTGCACACACTGGAAACGTCCCAGTGACGTTTAATTTTGTTTTAATTTCCACACTGGGCCCCGTGGCGTCATCTCCGTCGTCGGGTCCGAAAGCAAACGCAAGTCAAACGAAGATAGGCATTGGTGGAAATTCCACATTCCTATGGCGCAGACGGAAAGTGGAGGATGTTATGATGAAGCTGTTTTTCACAGATGGACAGGCCTTCATTCGGAATTGGATTGATCATGGCTGATGATGATCGATCATGATAATGGGCAGGGATCACCACACTTCTTAAAGGCTGAGTGTCCCAGCCTGCCAAAGATTAGTTAGACGCTTCAATGGTAAAATACTTTAAATTCTATACTCTTTGGTTCTTTCGGTAAAGTCACGTAGGTGAAAATAAAAATAAAATAATAATAACTAAATTATGTATTATTATTTTTACTTTTACCTACGTGACTTTACCGAAAGAACCAAAGAGTATGGATCCCTGCAGTCACGAAAACTTCAAATCTAGAATTAACTTTCAATTCTGCCACGTCACGAGAGGTGTCACAGCAGTGCAGTTCCAGTACAGTGCATGTACTTAAAGCTGTCACTTGCAGTGACTTCTTTAAAAGTGCATTCATGAAAGTCACTTAAAAGTGTTTTTTTCCTCATTAACGAAGCTCCAAACTCACGTTAGCCAAGCCCGACTCACACACCCAATATTGCGAATCAATATTTTCACATTTCTTCACATTTCTTTTATTTATCATTGAATGTGGAATGTGCTCCAGCCACAGTGACGTGAAAAGTCAACATTCTATCTATCTGCAGCAGCCAGTCGTCTCTCTATATACAACTTGCCTGGTGTTGTGTACCACTTAGCTTGGTGGGTATAACTTCAACAGGCGGCGTGCCTTCTACCAACCCTTGAGAAATTATCACGACGCCGATGATCTGGTTTGACTTGTCCCTTGCTTTTTATTCGACGCGTGTGCGGCGATGGCGCAGCCGTCGATCGAGGGTCGAATTCGAACCGCGTTGGGTGATCGGCATCGTGTCCTGTATACGCAACTGCGCACAATTCTGTGAGTCGCTTATAACCGCTTTGCCGTTACTTATTGCCAATTATGGACTCAGACTATTGTCCTATCATCTCATAGAGTCCCTGGCACGTAATAATATGCTACACAGTGGCAGTGGGGGTCGCAAAATGCCGATTTATTACTAATAAACCCCAATGATCCGATCGAAATTACGAAATTAGGGATTTCGATCGGATCATTGGGGGGGGCACGTGCCACCCCCCCCAGTGTGACGGAATGTTCAAGTGGAGGAGCCCGTGTGTGATGGCACTGCAATCCAGCACTCGGCGGCAGGCCATGGTTGATGGGTTGTGTCGATTGCATCGTGTGCCTGCAAGACGCAGGACCTGTTTGGGCTGTGAAGCATGCAGGTATGTGGGTTCCAGCAAATGAACCTCATGGCGGGACCCCGGGGGTCCCATAAGCCCCGGCTCTCGCATAAACTGCGTTGCGACATCATTTCATGTCTATATTCTTGATTCTTTCGGTAAAGTCACGTAAATAGAAAACAAAAACATATATTTAAAAATATAAGATAAAATATAAATAATAAATTAAACAGAAACTGAAGCAACAAACCCACGACGTTTTGATCGCAACTCGAGCGGTCTTCATCGGGCGGAGAGAACAGAAGACTGCTTGCGTTGCGATCAAAAGGTCGTGGGTTTTTTGCTTTTATTATTTACAATTTAATATTTTATTCTTTTTATTTTATATGGTTATTTTTTACTTTATTTTCAGTTTTTTTTACCTGATTTTACCGAAAGAACCAAGAATATGAATTCCTGCAGTCACGAAGCTTTTAAGTCCATTTAATGTCTGCTGCAGGTGAACGACACGGCAATCTATTCCTCTCGACGAGCTCTGCACGATGCGCTAATCAAAGTTTTGTTTGTGACTATGGCAGTTTTGGCAACGACGGGGGATTGGTGAAGAACGAGAGGATCGATTTCTGGTGTGTCGCGGCGTTTGTGTGCGCGGTGGGACGGAGTCGCCACAAATAAATTAGTTAATTACGATTTCAAACACCAAACAGAAACCTTTTGCAAGGAATCCGGTGTGCATTAACCACACGTCCTTGTGGTGGACACGCAAACAAACAACACATGCTCTGGTAGTATATGCATTGTCTTTGAAACTGATTGGTCCACGCCAGAGACAGCTTTCTTTTGAGCCTCATCTCAAAGTGTTAGACCAGAGGACGACAAAAGGCGTCCAATGGCTGATGATCATGATGACTATATTTTGAACGTATGTTAGTTGAGATGTAATTCGTTTGTTTGGTGAAAGAAATACCCTGTCATTCAATGTTTTAAACAACACCAGTAAGTAAATAAATGAAAACTAATTTAATTCGTTTTGTTGTGTCTCTCCCCCCCCCCCCCCCCCCCACTGGGACACTTCCGATCAGCACGGTTGGCTACGTACGGTGCGAAAGAAGTTCAACATGCATACACACATACCATTGTAATGTGCAGCATTCTAATGGAACATTGATAGCCAACAATTTACGATGCATACTTTAACACAGGTAATGTGCGTGTGCGTGCATATGCACACACACACACTCATGGCAGGACTCTACGATTTCTCGTACGAGAATTGTTTTGAATTTTTTTGCCGCAAACAACACATTACGTTTCATTCTCCGCGGCAGATAGCTTGGGGAGTTGCTTCATTTCGTACAGCAAAGACAAAGATCTCCCGTATAGCCTGTAACAGACTGTTGGGGCAAGTGCTGTTTCGCGAGTGGCACCTATGAAGTCTGGAACGGTTTCGCGTAAGGGGTGGGTGGACAGCGCCACGCCCGGCCGCCTTTGTCTCTCCGGTGGCGATGTTTACGACACACCGCACCGGCTACTCATTTGATGCTGAGTCGACCTAGGGGAGGCCCAGGACCGGTTCAGATAATCGTCACCGGTGTTGGTCGTGAGCGGGAATCGAACCCGGGTCGCCGGGTTCGTACCGCAGCGTAGCGCTAACCACTACGCCACCGCTCCCCACGTATATCTCGGGAAGTTCGCACACACACACAAACACACACACACACACACACACACACACACACACACAACACACACAAACACACACAAACACACACACAACACACACACACAACACACAACACACACACGCAAACACACACACACAAACACACACACAAACACACACACACACACAAACATACACACAAACACACACACGCAAACACACACACACAAACACACACACAAACACACACACGCAAACACACACACACAAACACACACACACACAAACACACACACACACAAACACACACACACAAACACACACACACAAACACACACACAAACACACACACGCAAACACACACACACAAACACACACACACACAAACACACACAAACACACACACACACAAACACACACACAAACACACACACACAAACACACACACAAACACACACACAAACACACACACACAAACACACACACACAAACACACACACAAACACACACACACAAACACACACACACAAACACACACACACAAACACACACACCAAACACACACACACAAACACACACACAAACACACACACACACAAACACACACACACAAACACACACACACAAACACACACACACAAACACACAAACACGCGCGTGTCGATCTGTATCACGGTCGCAGAGCAAACGCGATCACCAAAAAGGACGCATTCTTTGCTCGAGAAGTCACTGACCATTGGCTCATGAAAGGTTCCTTGAACTTTAGGCACGCGCTCTCCCACCTGTGGCAACTTCAATCAGCCGTGACTGCCCAATTGTTTTGCGTCTTCCTCCAAACTCTTGCCTGCAATTTCCTCTTCAGTAGACGCGCAAGAGAAGTTCACCACCCGGTTGCGCGTGTCGCGTTGTGTGCGCGCGAGTGAGCGTGACCGCCTCCAGCTGCTGGCACCTTGACTGGCGCAAGCTGGGTGCTGGGATCGCAGGAAGGGGGCTAAAGTGATCACGGTGACGGTATCACACCCAAGGAGTTCACTGCGTCGCCAGCAAGTTGTTTACGCGGCGAATTACCTCGAGCAACTTCATCCGTTGTTAATAGGGGTGGCGCTCATGGGCTGTTGACTTTTAAAGAAGGGAAAAGGTTAACTATTGTGGGCGCGTGTGTGCGCTGTTGTTATCATCAAATTAATCACCGTTTGCTGTACAACTGCAGGGGGGGATTTTAATTTGTTTGCCAGAGTCACCGCCGGTGTAAAGGGTGTCTCCTACGTTTTGCTAATCGCCAGAACAAAGACGGCGGTGGTCACAGCATCGCGCGGCCCTTTCAGATGCGCTTCTGCGGCCGTCTGGAACGCTCTTCCCTCCTTCCGATATTAGGAAGCCGCTGGGAGCCGTGGTGCAATTTGAAATCACCTAGATTGAAAACGAATGTCTGTAGAATTGCTTTTGTCTGCGTTTAGTTTGTTGTCCTTCCCCCGCACCTCCGATTAGCGCGGTTGGATACGTACGGTGTGAAAGAAGTTGAACATACTCACACACAAAGGAGGCGCTTCCACTTGACGAGACGAGGCTCGTAGCGACCCCTCAAGTCAGGACCGTGTTACGTGCTACGTGTAATCATAATTATAACGACAATTTCGATATACGTCCCAACAAGGCAAGCTATTCTTACAAGGGCACAGAACAAACAACAACAACACGAAGGCAATCCATTCCAACCAGAATGAGATGGAGATCCGTCACTTGCGGGGAGTGAAACGCTTGAGTTTTGGAGAGATACCCCGACGTCGACAGTACGTTGCGCACACTATAAAACTATTTTTTATTTTTTACCGGGGTAAGTAAGGCAAACTGAGCTGTATAGCTATTTTGCAAAAGCGACCTGGCCACAAATGATAGCTCAACGAAAGTGGCTTATAATGTTGGACATGTTTCGCAGACAAATACTCGAAACGCGTGATGTTAATTCTAAATGTGGAGGGGAAAACCCGGAGGACCCGGAGAAAAATCCACGCGACCACGGGGAGCGAGAGAACACGCAAACTCCAAATATACAGCAGCAGCAGCAGGCGTCAGGGTCTGGATCGAACCCATGCCCTCCTGTACACCGGGCGAGGTAGTTAACATCTCCTAGCCACCGTGATGATGATGATGAGAGAGACACGTAAACTCCAAATATACAGCAGCAGCAGCAGGCGTCAGGGTCTGGATCTAACCCATGCCCTCCTGTACACCGGGCGAGGTAGTTAACATCTCCTAGCCACCTTGATGATGATGAGAGAGACACGTAAACTCCAAATATACAGCAGCAGCAGCAGGCGTCAGGGTCTGGATCTAACCCATGCCCTCCTGTACACCGGGCGAGGTAGTTAACATCTCCTAGCCACCTTGATGATGATGAGAGAGACACGCAAACTCCAAATATACAGCAGCAGCAGCAGGCGTCAGGGTCTGGATCGAACCCATGCCCTCCTGTACACCGGGCGAGGTAGTTAACATCTCCTAGCCACCGTGGCGCCCCCACACAACAGGCGACAACGTCGCACGGTCCAGTCCACACGTATGCTCAGGTCGCCGGCGATGCAGAGCGTCGTCGTAAAACAATCAATGAAAGACGAAAGATGCTCGAGTTGCTTTCAGAGCTCATCGAACTTCAAGCGGCTATCTTGTACCCAAGCCTGGTCTGTAGATTATTACGGCAATGAAACTTCAGCACTTGCAGAATGTTATGTTTACAGTATGACACTTCAATTTTAGTTCCCAGGTAAAGCCCACTCAGAAATGAGCTACTTTTCAGATGACAATTTAAAAACGAAGCATCAGAAAATATTTTTTTGAAATGTCATGGTCATGCCCCATGGTGTTAAAAGTGCAGTCTCCGACTGTATCTCTCCGGCCTTTTTCATTTCTTTAGAACTGCCCCCGCACCTTCCGTTAACACGGTTGGCTACGTACGGTGCGAAAGAAGTTCAACATACATACATGGCCTCTATGTGCGAGGAAGGACCATTTCCTAAATAGCTGCCGATTGTACATACAATACATATGAAGGCAATATATTTTAACAAATGTGTTGAGTTTTTACTTTATTTTACATCAAGCGTTCTATTCTTACGACACGTATCGCTTACATGTTTAAATGCAGTTACATTAATCCTGCTATTTTAGCCAGGGGTTTCCCCCCCTCCGCCTCCCCAAGACGTCGGTTTTACAATAAATGCATATTTTCTAAACAAGTAAGGTTTTACCATTGAGTGTTAAGGTCACACGAAGCAATGGCAAATGAAACAAACCAGAGACTGACCCGCTTGCAGGAACGCCAACTGTTGCTATCCATTCACAGAATACCAGAATGCAAGGCACGCATACCTCTACACCGCACTGACAATGCATCAAAGTGAGTATAGGGAGAGTGTGCCGTACTAAAATTGTCTTTCTTTGAAATTATTATTAGACGCACTTCGCCTGCCAAATGTGCAAAGGCTTCAGAACAACAATTTTAAACCGGCTGTATCAGCTGCATAGCAAGTCGGGAGTTCATTCATTCATCGAGTAGTGTTGACTTAATCTCGTACAAATCTCAATTTGCGCGTGAGATTTGTGTTTGTTAAAATTGGCTCAGGTGACTCATGCACGTCTCTTAATTTCCACGACACCATGCACCACAATGTCAAGTGACTTATTGGAACTAAATAATTGCTCTGAATCGCACAAATCCGTGGCATCACGGGAGGGTATGGGATGTGTCAATCGTAGGTTTCATTGAAACGAAGGAAATCCAGGGCCGGATTAAGGTTCTGGTAGGCCCTAGGCACTGCTGTTTCGTAGGCCTTCAGTGATAACTCTCTACAGATGGTACTGCTGCTGCTGCCCCATGTTACTACCACCACTGTCACTCCGCTCGTTTCTCACGCAGTACTTGGTCCAGCCGCTGGATAGATGTTGTTACTGCTGACACGTTCATACTGGTAGGAACCTCCTGGTTACACCAGCCCACAAGGGATTATTGTGTCCGTCCGTCCGTCGTGCAGGGAGGGGCTGGGTGGGGAGGGTGGGGCTGGGTGGGGAGGGGCTGGGTGGGGAGGGTGGGGCTGGGTGGGGAGGGAGAGGCTGGGTGGGGAGGGGCTGGGTGGGGAGGGGCTGGGTGGGGAGGGTGGGAGGGGCTGGGTGGGGAGGGTGGGGCTGGGTGGGGAGGGAGAGGCTGGGTGGGGAGGGGCTGGGTGGGGAGGGGCTGGGTGGGGAGGGTGGGAGGGGCTGGGCGGGGAGAGTGGGGCTGTGTGGGGGGTGGGGCTGGGTGGGGAGGGGCTGGTCACCCCGTGGTGCCCTTATAAAACTCAACGTTTAACCTACTCACGCCGGCTTGTGCCCGCCCTCACAGTCGGGCATATTTGAGGAATACACCACGCCGCCGTTGACCCTGGCCATTGACCGAGCTCCCTCCGCAGGAATGTGTTTATTTAGTCTGTGCCCTAATTCGATGGAAGCGCTCTGCGTGCCGCAGATAAGCA
This sequence comes from Lethenteron reissneri, assembly GCF_015708825.2. Lineage (NCBI taxonomy): Eukaryota > Metazoa > Chordata > Hyperoartia > Petromyzontiformes > Petromyzontidae > Lethenteron > Lethenteron reissneri. The sequence continues at coordinate 2,930,160 of NC_083785.1, forward strand.
AATTTAATTTGAAATGATTGAAATTAAAAAACAAGGTAAGCCTAAAAATATACGAAGCTAAAATTTCTTCAACAATTTTTTTCAGCGAATTGTGAAGGGGAGCGTTCTTTTTCCATCAACCAGAGGACAATGCCACTTTGTCTTCACTTGCACTCCTCTCTATTGAGAATGAGATTGTGCGAAAAACACCATTTAAAGATGTTATTGCAGATATTGCAATGAAAAAAATCTCGAAAAATGTTCATGTATCTCACCTTGTGAAAAAACAGATTCACATGACTCTGCCTCTTTGGATATACACTGTGCCTATCCTTGCGATATAAATATATTTATTTAAGAAGATGTTTTGGTTAAAAAATGTTGTATCATACAAACAACAAAATACATAATAAAAAATGTCATAGTCCCTTTAGTTTATGTAGGTCCGAGGCACAGTGCCTACTGTACCTGTTAGATAATACGCCCCTGAGGAAATCCCCCTTCAAAGTAAATGTACCTGTATAGAATTTGCCAAATAATTACAATCGACAAACTTGGCTTGAAAAGCCAGATGATTTAGAAACTAGATGTTCAGGATTATAATCACATGATTAATTACAAGCAAACAATGATAATGCTGGAATACTGCACGTAGGCTTTCGCGACCAATATTATTCATAATCAACGTTTTTGGGTTAGATCGCGTTACTTATGAATGTGTCGTAACCATCCACCACCCGACACGACCAATCAGCAAAAAAGTGTCACGTTGACAAAAGACAAATAGTTCACTGCTTTAGCCCACCGGTGTGTTAAAGCGTGAAACCACAACATTTACAATTTGGGCTAAAGCAGTGAACTATTTTGTCTTTTGTCAACGTGACACTTTTTTGCTGATAACGCGATCTAACCCAAAAACGTTGATTATGAATGGAATACTGCAGTTGGTTATGATTAACATTTTTAGTTCGGAGCAAATTAAACTAAAATATAACGGATTTCTTTAGCAGTGGTGCCCAAGCACAGATTACAAAAAAGTTACCACTTTTATCATGATCACTCTTATAGCGTAAAGACGGCATACGGGGATACAACAACCAAGCAGACACAAAAAACTAAACTATTTTACCTGGCAAGGCCCACTGAGCTATCTAGCTCTTTTTCAGAAGCTATCTGGCCTCGAATAACTCAACGAAGTGGCCTCTTCTTCTTCGTAGCGTTGTTCCCGCTGTGGCGCAGGGTCCGCTTTTCGGCTTTGTCTTCTCCATTTGGCATCTTCAGGGGATGCGTTGACCGTCTTCATGTCTTCCTTTATTCGATCCATCCATCGCTTCTTCGGACGTCCGCGTGGACGGCGGCCCTCTGGCTCAATACTAAGTGGCCTATCATGTGGAAATGTATTGCAGCGAAATACTCTCAACGCATATTGATTTTCAGGACCTAGAGAAAAATCTACACGACCACGGGGGGAGAGACACGCAATCTCGAAATACATACAGACGTCAGGGTCACGAATCGAACTCACGGCCTCTTTCACACCAGGCAAGAGACATAATGTCTCGCCACCCCAAGTTTATATTTTTTACACAGCCCGGCCTTCTGGCAGTGCGTAATTTCAGCAATATTATACCGACGCTATTCAGTATTTTATTCAGTAATACGCGAACATTTGTAACGATTACACTCTGACATAGAAGACAGGGCAACGATGTTATGGAGAAATGTCACCCCCCACCCCCCACCACGAACGCAGATGTTTTAACATCTTCAAGTTATGAAAATCTCAAGAGCAAATAAGTAAAGTACTGTTTATCGGAACTGCCATAGTGCTTTCCCAGATTGCACTGACACCACTCACCACAAACACTTTGACGCACTTGCTGCTGTAGTTACTGGTGGTGTTGCAGTAGTTTCTTATTCCATTGTTTATGTGTCATGGAGCCGGTGTGGCCGGCCCTAAAAATACCCCAGCTGCGTATACACCACTGGAACATCTTCATATTTGACTAAACCATATTTATTTTGTTTGATATTCTTGGTGTTTTGTGGGTGATATCAAGTTACTGTTCTTGTAAAATATAAAGTTCAAGAGTTATTTAGGGGCCTTAATCATTGTAATAACTTATTGACAGTGTAGAAATGTATTTGAGAATGCGCTCACGTAGACTCTATATGCTGTAGTTTCATATTTTTGAATGTCCGCATGTGTTTGTGTTACTTAACACCCTGGTCCGCCCCTGCAAACGAAGGTTTCCTGGTAAAAAAAAGCCCTTAAAAACAATGGCGTTTAGCCATTTAACTTGTTGCTAAACGTGCCCAAGGAATGATTAACACTGGCTTACCAATTTGTTTAAATTTTTGCACATGTTATGCTTGATGCATGTGTAATGCGATGTTTGTGGTTAATTCATGTTTAAAGTCAGTGCCTCCACGCTCCAATGAGCAATAATAACTTTACATATTATGGAATATGTACCCTGAATGTGGAAGATCCACACAAGAACGTGCCCCAGTTATAGGAATGTGGAAGCTCTACATTGTTCTTGCGAGAGCCAGGAGTAATGATTGCTGACGATGCTATGAGACGATGCTATGAGATATTAAAAAATTCCGTGACTATTGATGCACATTGTCAAACATAAATCGGCCATCATAAGCCACAGGAGTATCATCATCCCGAGCTGTCAACATCCCGAATAGTTATGCAATGCGACAATCCATTTAAGCTCCCGTAGTCGAGTTGATCTCACCGCTCCATCTCTTCGGTGGACGTTTGACATATCAGCAATTACATCAACAATGACAATAAGATACCAACAACAATAATAGGTAAGTTAAGTAAAACACATATACTTTATCATGGGAATACTACAAATCGTTTTAGGTAGATTATTTATAAATATAAATTAGAAAATACTACTCACTCTCGATAAATGCTCTTAGAAAACGTGGTCTTTAAAGGTATTCAGATGAGTCAAATGGATTAGTGTTTTTTATTTCCAGAGAAGTGATATAACACGTTTCGAGTAACCTTTTAAAATCAAAACAAATATTGTATACGTCTGCACAAGGCTTGAGTTGTTGAACCGCTTGCTGTCAATATCAAATAGTTTATCTTCATAAGCTTACAGATGTTATCTATTACCAGCCCACTGGTAGTACCGGGAATTCCATGTATGCCCCATGATGAGGATAGTCACTGTACAAGACAGAGTATGTTGAACTTCTTTTGCACCGTACGTAGCCAACCATGCTAATCGGAGGTGCGGTGCTGTATAGTATATTACCTATGGCATATGTAATCATTAATATGGACATTGACAAAGAAAACATTGTAAGAGACATCTCGACCGCTAAGAAAAGTAAGCGGGCTTGGGAAGGACACATCACTAGAAGGGACAATGGGCGGTGGTTGAGACGAACTTGGAGTGGCAGCCAAAGTGGCAATCGTTTCTTGACCCTCGCAGAATGAAAAACCGAGTCAAGCCTCCAACCACGCTTCACATTTGCAACCTTCCAAGTGTAAGTTGTGCGTTACAACCACAGGGCCACTTGGTCCGTAAAATCTATTTTTGGCTGGTGCAATGCGAACAATGCAGTAGTATACACTGATGCAACCAAAGTTATCTGGTGGGTGACGTATATTTGCTGCTCTGCCAAAATTCTTCGAATGTGTGCTATTCACATGCTGGTTGAGGGTCAATTCCTGCACGACGGATCGCTCTGCCTTTTAATGCAGAGATGGGAAAAATGCACCCGGCGCTCTGCCAGGCTTAAGTTCTCCACCAGCATGTGAGTCACACTCAATACGTTTCAGGAAGATTTTCGCTAATCTGCATGGTTACTCTGTTGGGGATTTTATTTACCACATGTAAAACAGATCTCCTCTGATTGGAGGGATGGTACTACAAGTCTTCCCTCGTATGTTTAAACCAAGACCTCAAACTTATTCTGTAAAATAAGTCTGAGCACTTTTGGAGAAAACTTCAAGGTTTTACAAATATCCAACCAAAATGTAACACAGGTTAATATATGTAAATGTTTATTCAGCCTTACATAGCATGCTTAACACTCATGTTCTATTTGTGTTCTGATGAGTACATCTAATGAGTTAAATGTCTAATAAATCTACTGAGTTTAAGAAGTATTGTTGGCTATAAGCCGTGTAAGCCTACATTTGCTCAATCATAGATGATGGAAACCTCTGTGCCAATGGCTCGTGTTTTGGCCCTTGGACCTTGTGCACTCATTTGTTGGTGACGTAAATGATTTTGTGGCGGTCGATGAGTTCGATGTCTTTCTCCAGCTGCTTCATCTCCGTCTCCAGGCGCTCCTTGCGATGCTTCTTGGGGGCTGTGTCGGTCACAACGGACAGTCCCTGGTACTGGCGATGCAGCTCATCCCAGTTCTGCTTCAGGCCCTGCATGCATAATCAGCACGATAAGCACAGCATTTCATTGGGGTTGGTGTATCATACACCGATGAAGCCTTCATGGAGGCACTCGGCTGCTTGACAATTTCTATAGAAATTTGGTAACGTAAGTAAAAAAGATACAGCCCTTTGTCAATCCACTGCTGGAAGTACACCTTCTCACACCGTGTTTCTCGTGGGCGTTGTTTAACCATAATTTAGCACGCTGATCCATGCAGGCTGGTTAAGGGGGGCCGGTTAGAAAATTACACCCTACTGATGTTTGCCGTGGCCAGGAATTGAACCCAGTATTCCTGGGTTCATAGCAACAGTGCACTTACCACTGCACCATCACTCCACTATAATTCTATCCACGCATAATTGGAGTGTTCCGCTCTCATATAAGTACATTTTTCTCAAGCTAATCCTGTCTCCCCCTACATGAACAAATATTAGAACATCCCAATGCAGGGCCCTCCATAATACTGTTTATATTTTATTGCAGCTTTAAGGTCCTATGGGTGTGGCTGGGTATCCGACTGGTCAATGCACTTGCATAAAATCAACGGTTTAAATTTAACCGTCCCACATAAATGTCAGCAGGCAATTATTTTAATACAATGCTGTAAAGACTTTCCAATGTATTTTAGAATAATAGTCAATCGCACTCCACCCTAATAGTTCAACATGTAACCAAAAATCTAATTGTAAACAATATAAGTTTTCCAGGACTAACTTGAAAGTAATCTAAATTGTCTCTAAACTATTTACCAACATTGCTTTTATGACGCTGTGCTCGTGTTATCACGTGACCCGACCTGGACTGTCTTGCCAATCCTTGGACATTGGACTTTAGAAGAAACGCACACACCTTCTGAACTCATGGGCTCGATCTAAACATATGGTAAACATGTTATCCCAAATGTTTGCAGAGGAAAACATTTGATCACGTATGTTGTGTGGGTCTATTGCAAGGCAAAATGGTCACACAAAGCAGGACCAACTTTGCTATGAATTCACAAACATCTCCAATTGAAAGTGTGCAGCTTAAAGAAATATAATACATTGGTGGAAAAACAGTACAATAATGCCAGAGTTGCAAGACTTAATGCCAGAGTTGCAAGCCTCAAGATTAAAAAATACGCAAAAAGAGGTTCTTATCTCGAAATGGAGCATGATGTGTATCAAAGCTCGGTTATCAACACAGAAAAAATGTATATTTTAAAGTTATTTGAGTGAAAAGGCAAGAGATATTACATGAAAAGTAATTTCCCATTGTGCAGTATGGTTTTGCTGTCTATGTTGGCTTTGCGGAATATAAACACATTTTCTTAGAGCCACAACACAAATTATATACACTTAGGATATGTACTGTTGGGTAGTGACATGGCCTATGGAAGTAGTTCCCAACCGGGGGTACGTGGAAATTTCCCAGGGGGTACATGAGGTGATAAATAAATGTGTGAAATTATATGATACATGAGTCATTGGTGAATAATCATATAAGAATTTGCGAATATAAAATAACGATACAATTTAAATCCATATGGTAACTTGGAACGATATAAAAGACCTTTCTAAACTTACTGATTGTAAACAATGCGGTTTCCACGAGTAACCAGCGAGCGCCAACAAATGACATCACGCATTTTCTTTTGTTATTCGCTTGCAGTGACTCGCTAGTTATGACACCTCACAAAATGGACAATTGGTTAAAATATTGATGCTCATTAATTCCTACATTTATTTCTCAGACAACCATGTTGGGTCAGACAAGGGGAAGGGGGGGGCGTAACTCGGTTGAAACAAAATTCAACAAGGGAGGTAACAGTAGACAAAAAAGGTTGAGAGCCACTGGCCTAGGGGTATTGCGTTCGCTGCTTATTGCAAAGGTGCACGGTTCTAATCCTGCGGCCGCCGTGATTAATCCTGCAGGTGTAAGCAAACTAAATTTTTCACGCTGTGTATGCTTTGCAGTGGACGTTAAAGATCACATGACAACATTTGCAAGAGTAGGCCATTGCATGCTGGGCGTCATGATCCAAGTTTTACAAAAAAGTGAAAAATAACATGCAAAGTACTTAATTGCAACCATTGCCTATGTTGTCAAAATATTGTCAGGACCCTACTAAAACAGGCATGAGACTCAGTGAGACTTTAAACAAGCAGAATACTCTGTTGAATAAATTTAAAGAGAGATCGAAAATATATTTTGTACGTATCATATAGGTATTGCAAGTTGACATTGGTATTTTCTCTGATGACTGCTCATTTTCCATCAGCATTTTTGTAATAATGTGGTAGAGTCCCCATTGACACCAATGGAGCCACATTTTAACCTCATTAATAATGAGTTACTTGATTTGAGAGTGAGGTCACAAATTAGCAGGAATATTTTGTTGCATTTTTACTATACTTTTAAATCAAAACTATGCCAACAATCATTTCCAGAGATGAAGAGCTGTAGTATAGCTCATTCAGATACCAGAGCACCGCAATTAATGAAGACAACAGAAATGCACGATATCATTATAACACTACATTTAAAATACAATGGATCTTTCTTACCCAATACTGCAATACAAGAGGCATCTGCACGTATAAAGTTACATGCGCTATAAAGTGAGGTTTCCTGCATGTCAGTAATGATTTCATATATTTTTTATCCATCAGAGCTATATTAGAGCAAGTACATGAAAAAGTAACAGTATATGATGGGTATTTAAAGGATTTGGTGAATTGGTTGAGCTCATCAAACACACGATAATTGACATCCTGGATGAACCACAAGTGGCTGCCCAGATTCAAACCCAAAACACTTAAAATGGTCATCTAACTCCTGCTTTCAATGTGGCCCCAAGAGCATGAGTGTGAAGTAGTCTGTATGGATCTGGCCATCTCCGGTCGATTACCTGCAAGATGCTGCTTCTCTCCTGCTCCGACATCTGGTTCAGGGCCCCACGACGCAAACGCTCACGCACGTACGCGTCATACTCCTCCTGCGCCTGCCGCATCTCCTCGTTGCGCTTGACGATGTACTCCGGAACCTGGCCATACTCCTGTGGGATGTGAGTGGGAGTTCATGCTAAGATAGTTTGCTAAGATACTCAACGAAACAGTAACCAAATCACAATAAATGTTATAATGATCACTATTGTGATATGGGTAAACAGGTGCAAGGATATTGCATTACTTTATTTGTATGTTCTTGTTTAATAGGCAAAACTTAATGAAGAGCAATAACCAATATGAAATGTTTAGGTCACATTTCAGGTTTCCCTCACTTTATGCGGTAGATGCGTTCCAACAAAAGAGCACACAAAGCGCAAACTCACGAGACCGCCGCCTGCCGAGTAGTGGATAGTCCACACACAATGTTGTCCCACGTCTGACCGTATAGCCGCATCTGAGTGAATTCCAACCCCATATAGAGCATTTTGGGTTGAAATAGGTTATCCGCATATACGCAAAATTGCACACTGGTATGTCTTGACGTCGCAAAGCTCAGATGACGAATTGATAGAATTTTGAATAGTCAAATTAAATCAGAGTTTCTTTCACTGTGTTTAGCTCCTTTGGCAACCCTGCAGCAATGGTGTAAATTCCAAATTCCAATTATAAGTGTTATTTAAATAGGACAACCACTGTTAACTTCCCAGGACCAACTTTAATGAGCATCTTGTAAAATAAAGATGTCTAGTCAGGTACCACTGTTGAAAAATGTTCAACTCGAAATCTGCACATTGCGAAATGAACATCTGAAGATTGCGAGTTGAAGTAAATGAGCAATAATTCGTTAAATCTTTGTTGTTTATACGGAGCCAGTGGTGGAAGTTTTGTGTTGCGATGTTTTTCCGTCCCCCACACCTCCCATTAGCACAGTTGGCCACATACGGTGTGAAAGAAGTTCAACATACATACGTTATTGTGGCAACTAGTCTCTCCATAATAAGACAAATCTTAACTTCCCACAAACTAGTGCCTATTTTATCAACCCCAGATGGAAGAGTCGACATATAATCAGTATTTGAACTCATGATTGTGAGCCAGGTGCTTTTCAGCACCAGGTAGGATGATTTGAATCTTGACTTAAAGCTTTCGTGACTGCAGGAAGTCATATTCTTTGGGTCTTTCGGTAAAGTCACGTAGATAGGTTCAAAGAAAATACCAAAATAACTAAAAACTACGACGTTTCGATCGGAACACAAGCGGTCATCATCAGGAAAAGGATTTTGTTATTTTCTTTGAACCTATCTACGGGACTTTACCGAAAGACCCAAAGAATAGGATGATTTAACTCAACTTATTTTAAAATTTACATTTCATACGTTTGTCCGTTTTATCTTCTCTATTGACGTGTCGTACATTTCAGCAAGGATACTGAAGGTATAAATGGTGCCATGTGAGAAACATGCCAGTGTTGCCGAGTATTTTTTAACCCACTTCACTGCTGGATCACAGAAGTTGACCTTTGATAAATGTGGCATGTTGTTCCATAACCATAAGTATTTGTACCATTTGGTGGTGATCTAACTTCCTCCTTTTATTTTTTTTTGTACACTTGTTAAAACAGAAATTTCACACTGAGTCTAACAATTCTTATTCAAGAGGGTCCTGCCAAGTTTTCACAGGAGGGGTGATGATTGCTACATAGATTCTAATTGAGAAATTTGTGGTTAATTTTACGAATGCGGACCATGATGCTGGCACACAATGGCACACTTTAGTGAATTATACCATTGGATCTTTAACGTCCAATCTTAAGTAGACGCTGCACATTTTGACAGTTGATACACCCGCAGCATTAATCGCTAACGCGTTAACGGTGGGCTATTTTGTATTTTCAATCAATAGTTGTGAGTCAATCATTGTTGATAATATATGTGAAATAGAATGGTTGATATGCTGTTTCTTGTAAAAAAAATGCTGCAAAAAATGCTGGATTTTTTTTACCTGCTAAATGTGAAAATATACATTTGGTTTATTTTATACAATTTTGCATGAATTATCCAACAAAACATTGAGGTGAGGTGACCAGGGAGCTCACTCAGTCAGCACTGTTGAGATCCTGGGTTTGACCCAGTGACCTGTGATTAAACCGGGTTCTCAGTTGTAGCGACTTAATCATCTCAGCTGTTTCACAAATTACTTCACAAAATGACAATAAAAAAATGTTGATTTGACTGCCATGTGATTAATATTTCTCAAACAGGGCATGTGGGAAAATGCAGCACCGCTAGTGCGAATAAGAAGTCACTTAAAAGGACATCAATAATTATATCGTATCACCTTCTGCAGACTATTCTCTAATAAAAGATGAGGCCTGACTGAGCTAGATTTACAAATTTATATTTCTTTGTATTATAACATGAGGAAAAGATGGAAAATATGTTTTGGAATAGTTTAAATGTCAACAATTATCATATAACATAAGAACATCATGTTAAGTTATTTATGTAAAAACTAAATAATATCTATAGTTTGAAAGAGAAATTAATGCTAACAGTTTGTTAAATGGCAATCAAAAACATTTCAATGGCTCTAGAATAAGCCAAATTAAATATATATATTAGCCTGGTGGTTTTTCGGTGTAATCATTATTGACTCAACTAAGATCATTACCTCTCTATACTTGAGAAGCCAGCTTAATCACCATTGGCTGCCCAGGTTGGAACCCAGCATCTCATTGGTGCCCGCTCATTGCTCTGACACGACACTAGTCCCATCAGCCACCCAGCAACCCGTAACTTCCACTCACTTTCTTGCGCACGAACTTGGGCACGAGTCCCGAGGGATCCAAGGGCTGGCGATCACCTCTCTTCGTGTCCACCAGGGTGGGCTGCGGGCGGCGTGGGACCGCCGTGATCACGTCCACGGCGTTGGTGTTGACAAAGTCCTTCCTGGAGTGGAGGCCCATGGGCGGCCTCTCGTCATGCCCTGGCACTCGTGGTCGCCGCCTCCCCTCGTCCGGATAATGGAAGGGCTTCTCTGCGACAGGGGTCACACCGCCTTCTTGTGGCCACCGTCGAGACGGGTGGTGCACATCGAGGCAGCTTTAGGGCAATAATCAAGAATGCTTCACAATGGTTTTCGTGAGGTAGAGCAGTCCAACGAGACAATCTCACATGCCTGCAATACTTTGCTTTTGTGGAGGACACAGATGCGCTCCACGTGCAAAGAACTCCCAACTAGCAGTGGGCTGATAGGTGACCAGCATACAGAAGTACAGCAAGGAAGTTAATAAGTGCTCTGGTTTCCTCACAAACGCAAATAATCCTAAATGCATTTTCCAGATGTGATTGAACCGTGTACCAGAAGACGTTGTTAATTAGAGCATATGGTCAACTTAGATACATGAATCAGAATCATTGATACTGCCAAATAAATGGAAAAAGGGTTATGGTTAGACAGAGTAGCATGCGAATCAGGGAACAAAAACAAGAGACAAAATACAGTATTTACTGATAAGAAAAGTAAATGTGCTTAGGCAGGACATGTCACTAAAAGAGATTACAGCTAATATCCTGGTGACAGAATGCACCTTAGAAGCTGACCACGATAAAGATAAAGTGATGAGAGCAGTCCATGCGCAGGAGACAGTCGGAACACAGCGCCATACTAAGAGATGATGGCAGTGTGGACAGAGGAATAGATAGAAAATGCCTCGTGATAATAATTAATCATTATTCAAGTATATGAAATGTGAATGAATGGGAAACTCAGAGAATGGTGTCCAGCCCTCTGAGCAAAGTGTAGCACTCACTCTCAGGCAGAGCAGCATCCCGGGAGTGCTTATGGAGGTATTCCTGTGGAGATGGCACCTCCACCTTGGCTGGACCCATCGTGCGCTGGCCCTTCTTCCTCTCGTTGGTCTCCAGGCGGATTGACTCTCGGAACCTGGATATGTACCTGAACGCACGGAGGAGACCGGGCGGCGCAGTGAGCTAATGCCCATAATATCTGAGCACGAAGCCTACACAGCTGACATCCTCGGTTGAAATCCATCAGCTTCAATTATATGTTAATACACCTGACAATCGCTCCTCACGGATTCGTGGTTGCATGGTATTTTTTACTACCAAAAATTCGGAAAGCACTTGGATGCAGTTTGCAGCAATACGGGTTGAGGAGCGGGGATTTTGAAGGTGGCATTGTATGTTGTTGTAACTTGCTGACCCACCCCAAAGTGGACATCTGTGAAAAAGAGCTTCATAGCTCATCAGATTCCTCCAGTCTAAATAAAGATTTGTATTTTGATGGTGCATGCATCGGGCTATCCCCAGACTCCGCACGCAACTCACACTTCTGTGCAGCCGTGCTCTGATTGGCTGTGTAAAGGGAGCCATTTATTTCGGGACACAATGCCACGTGCTACCGTACTCAACAACAGACTGCGGAGGGCTACCTCGCTTCTCCCTCCTTTATCATGAAAACGTTAAAGTTATGAAAAACTCTGCCCGAACTAAATTTGTAGTCCAGCATCTGCCCTACCCACTGGTATATTTTTCGGTCTTTGGACCAGATGTGAGTTAAAAGTGAGATGGAGTCTGACCCTGATGACCCTCCACCACCCTCTCCCCGCAATAAACCACACTGACCCTACATCATCGCCTGAGTGTTCCTAACTACCAGCCTGCATTGGTGAGTACAGCACTTATGTACATAGCTTCCTGTTGCATAATTATACAGTATTTAATTCCTTATTTCAGGTTAATATGTGCAGTGGTGAGATTGGAGTGAGAATGACTTCACGGATTCACTCTACATTACTTTTTCTCAGAATGTATCTCCTGCGCAGAGTGAGGGTCGGGTGTATGTACAGCTCATTATTGTATTCACTGCTGGACAAGTGCATCTGTGAGGGTCACGGGGGGTTGTTTGATCACAATTCACCACGCTGATAAGTGTGGTTGATAAAAGTCAGGGAACATCGTTGAGGGAACACAAAAGTACAATGGATCCATTACATTTTATATGGGTTAGATCGCGTAAATATAAATGTGTCGTTATACCCGCCACCACCTGGTCTTAAATACACAACTCTGCCTGTCGCCTGATGATGCTGGTTGTAATTACCGGTGAAAATTCGTACTCGAACTGTAAATGTTGTGGGTTTACTCTCCAACACACCGGTGTGCTGAACTAGTAACGAATTGGCATGTTTTATTTACGTGACAAACCTTCCTAATTGGATGTGTCGGGTGGTGGCGGGTTTAACGACGCATTTATATTCACGCGATCTAACCTAAAAACAACTTTATGGTTAATATTTGTCGCCAAAAGCCTACTCCTACGCGTGAAACTCCTACAATGGGTGTTGCTGTACTGCCCTCTGTTGACCACCACACGGCACCATTTGCAATGAAATACGTAAATTGTAATCTTGGTATCAATCCGGTCACCATTGGCTGCAGAAAAAGCTTAATAATACATTGTATTCATTTAGTTTTCACTTACCTTTTGTCATACTCCAGCTATGGGAAATACTTCGATTTTGAAAATCAGGTTTTAACTGAAAGCCAAAGCGGAGACATGAGCACAGGCGAGATGTGGTCCCGAAGGTGATTGAGTGCGACCACAGCGAGCGGCACAAATGTCTTTAATATAGTTCGAGGACGTAGCCATGGAGTCAACATTGGGGGGGATCAAATCTTCCAGGGGGTCCGGGGGTCCCCCCCCCCCCCAAAAAAAAAATCTAAATTTGAAAACGAATTTCCTGCCTAAAATATAAAAAAATTCACTGACACATGACATGGACTTTGTATTTATTTTTTACAATAATTGCTGTTTTTTCTTTTTTACATTTTCTTGTTTCATGGTATGTAATGGCAGAGATTAGGGATTAATAAAGTACAACCATAACCACAATCATATAAGTAGAAATCAATTTTATAGCAATATATTGGGGGAGGGACATTTTGAGCATATTTAAATATTGGGGGGGGGGGGGGGGGTGTGTCCCCCCCCAATATATATTATAATTGCGCCCTTGATATACTTGCCTGTCGGCTGGCTTAATGTTGCATCTTCCCTCACTGACACCGGAGCACGCTTTGCGGAGTCTACGACGTTGCGTCGGTTCGAGCGAGCACTGCTCATTTGCCCAGTGCCAGGTGACTCCTTACCTGGGTGGCTTCTCCGGAGTCACTTCTTCCCGCGGAATCAGATTGTACACACTCTCCTCCTGGCGGTTCATCATGGCCATCATCGTGTCCGCCTGTATCCCCTGCGTGAAGCACAACAGTCAGACACACACACACACACAATGTTGATGCGATGATGTTGTTGTTAAGGTGGACAGTTTTAAAGGTGTTCTGTTGGAAGCTGTGTACAAGTGCTGAAGGCAAGACCTATATCGTGCTGAGCAGATAGGGAGAGCACATTATGTTATATTTCGTGTGTTTAACACGTAGGCTTTCGCGACCAATATCCATAATACAGGTTTTTTTGGGTTAAATTGCGGAAATATATAAAAGTTTTGTTAAACCCACCACCACCCGACACAACCAATTTGTAAGGTTTGTCACGTAAACAGAACGTGCCAATTCGTTACTAGTACAGCACACCGGTGTGTTGGAGAGCAAAGCCACAAGATTTACAATTGATATAATATCGTAGACGAAACCCCTGTATTATGGATATATTTAGTGTGATATACACTACCTTAGAATACAGGGCAGTTCCAATGGCGCAGAATGCCGGACAAAGACGGACGAAGGGCGTTCTTCGTCACCGATATTTTGTGCTGAGGGTGAACAAAAAGAATAATGATATAGCAAAACGGTTAGAAGTATAAACAACACAAATATATTCGACCAAGCGACAACACGGGCGTGGAAGGGATACAATAAACCAAGGAAGCCAACGTGGTAAGATCTCGACAAGAGGCAAGGGTTGAGATTGAGTGGGAGCGGTAACACTGGCTAAAGATAACCCTGGCGAACATAATATGCCTCGGTGTAGTGTAGATAATCATTGCGTTATCTACTGTATAGTTTAATGTATAGTTTACAGACAGTCCCCGAGTTACGATGGTCCGACTTACGATATTTCGATCTTACGACGGCGATACGACAAAATGCATGTTCTTGGTTCTTTCGGTAAAGTCACGTAGAAGGGAAATAATAAAATAATATAGATATAAAACAATAAAAATTCTCACGACGTTTCGACTGCAACACAAGCAATGATCACCAGATGATCACCTGATGATCATCAGGTGATCACCTGATGATCACCTGATGATGATTGCTTGTGTTGCAGTCGAAACGTCGTGAGAATTTTTATTGTTTTATATTTATTTTATTTTATAATTTCCCTTTACCGAAAGAACCAAGAATATGAATCCCTGCAGTCACAAAAGCTTTAAATCAAAGACAAAAATGCATGTTAAAAGTTTTTATAGCAGATTAGGATTGTTTCCTGAAAAAACGTTCTATTCAATTGCAGTTCCTATAGGTAGGCTAAGAATTTACCTTGTTTTTGACTTTACATTTTACTGTGCAATACGGTATTGTAATTAATAAATACAGTATATAGTTTATACATTACGGTAATGTAAATTGCTGTTTTGCTAAATTATCACCATTCTTTAAGCCTCCTGGGTAGGCTAAGCCATCTTCGACTTACGATCTTTCGTTCGACTTACGAAGGGCTCGTCGTAACGCATCTCCAACGTAAGTCGGGGACTGCCTGTACTATACAGCAGTATGTATATGTGCTACTATTGCGATCAGTTTATAACAGTAACCATAGTAACAAGTTTACTCTTGTATAGTAAACACTGTACGTACTTACAATAGTGTCTTATCAAGTCGTATTCCGGCGAATGACAAAGCAAACTCCAAAACAATTACCAGTTCACCATAGCACTGTGATCGCTGTAATAATATAATCACTGTGCAGTAGTTTACTTTCACGTACTTTTACCACAGTATTGTATAGTAAACGCCGTCGAAATAGTTGTAGTAAACGCATTACCATAGAATTACCGTAACGTACCAAAGCAATCACTGTCGTGTGATTAACCGCAGTAGCCACTCGAGTACATTACCTTGGCAATAGTGGTAGTTAGCAGTGAAGCTTGCCACACTGTTGTATATTAAACGATGTAGATTGGTGATTATACGAAACCACGGTTAACGGTAGAGTAACCGCTATAGCTGAGCACGCTAATTCTATCGTAAATTCACGTCATTTACCACCAGCTGCAACAGCACGTGTCAAGCATCATGCACGCACGGGTTTGTAAGAGTATATTTATAATAAAACACAATAAAACTATACATACCGTAGCAAGCTGCAGGTTGGTGCTGCTGCTGCTGTACTCGACTTGTGGGTCTTGTCGAGGGGTTAAGTCCAGGTCCAGTACTATAACTATATAGGGGATTGTTAAGTCCAGGCCTAGGGCTACAACTATATAGGGGATGTTAAGTCCAGGCCCAGTACTACAACTATATAGGGGATGTTAAGTCCAGGCCCAGTACTACAACTATATAGGGGATGTTAAGTACAGGCCTAGTATTACAACTTTATAGGGGATTGTTAAGTACAGGCCTAGGGCTACAACTATATAGGGGATGTTAAGTCCAGGCCCAGTACTACAACTATATAGGGGATGTTAAGTACAGGCCCAGTACTACAACTATATAGGGGATGTTAAGTACAGGCCTAGTATTACAACTTTATAGGGGATGTTAAGTCCAGGCCCAGTACTACAACTATATAGGGGATGTTAAGTACAGGCCTAGTATTACAACTATATAGGGGATGTTAAGTCCAGGCCCAGTACTACAACGCGCTGGCTGTTGCTAGGCGACGCGTTGCTAGGGCGCCGCCGTTGCTAGGGACGCGTTGCATTTGGTAGACCGCATAGAGCGGTGGGCGTATTAGTCAGCGCGCTACTGCGGGCTCCCCCCCCACCCACTCAGCCCCCACCCACTCACCCCCCACTCACCCCCCCCACCCACCCACTCAGCCCCCACCCACTCACCCCCCACTCACCCCCCCCACCCACTCAGCCCCCACCCACTCACCACCCCCCCCCCACCCACTCAGCCCCCACCCACTCACCCCCCACTCACCCCCCCCACCCACTCAGCCCCCACCCACTCACCCCTCACCCCACCCACTCACCCCCCACTCACCCCCCCCACCCAATCAGCCCCCACCCACTCACCCCCACTCACCCCCCCCACCCACTCAGCCCCCCACCCACTCACCCCCCACTCACCCCCCCCACCCACTCAGCCCCCACCCACTCACCCCTCACCCCACCCACTCACCCCCCACTCACCCCCCCCACCCAATCAGCCCCCACCCACTCACCCCCCACTCACCCCCCCCACCCAATCAGCCCCCACCCACTCACCCCCCACCCACTCACCCCTCACTCACCCCCCCCCACCCAATCAGCCCCCACCCCCCTCCACTCACACCCACCCACACCCCCCACCCACTCAGCCCCCCCACCCACTCACCCACACCCCCCACCCACTCACCCCTCACCCCACCCACTCACCCCCCACTCACCCCCCCCACCCAATCAGCCCCCTCCACTCACACCCACCCACACCCCCCCACCCACTCAGCCCTCACCCCACCCACTCACCCACACCCCCCACCCACTCACCCCTCACCCCACCCACTCACCCCTCACTCACCCCCCCCCCCACCCACTCACCCACACCCCCCACCCACTCACCCTCACCCCACCCACTCACCCCCCCCCCACCCAATCAGCCCCCACCCCCCTCCACTCACACCCACCCACACCCCCCACCCACTCAGCCCCCCCACCCACTCACCCACACCCCCCACCCACTCACCCCTCACCCCCACCCACTCACCCCTCACCCCACTCACTCACCCCCCACTCACCCCCCCCACCCAATCAGCCCCCACCCCCCTCCACTCACACCCACCCACCCACACCCCCCACCCACTCACCCCCTCACCCCACCCCCTCACTCCCCCACCCACTCAGCCCCCACCCACTCACCCCCCCCCCTACTCACCCCCCCACCAGGTCACAAACCTGATACTGACCAGCGTGGTGAAGTATGGTCAAGTAACACCCGTGACTGACGACGACGTGTCGTGGGCCCTTTATTGAACGGCGGATTATAAAAAGGGCTAAAGTTATTACAAGGTGGTTATTTTTCGTACACGTTTACAACACGCGTGGGTTTTGTGTGAGTTTATACTTTACTGATAACATAACAAAATAGCGTCGTAGTGTTAACGTGCCAATTACTAGTCTCCTAAGATGTCACTCGTCGCAGTGGCACACGTGAGAACCTATCACCCATTCATTATTCAAAGAGTCTCTCTGCTGTGGTGTCAAATGACCTCTGAATTGGAGTGCTGGGTGGCGCGCGTACCCATAGCAAGGACCCAGGCCGAACATAAACCCACCACATCTCGCTAACACAGCCTCCTGCAGTTGGCCTCGTCATTGCATTGTTTGGGGAGCATGGAGACACAGATAAGGGGGCCTTCATAACATCTCCCGTGAGCTCATCATTGATCGGGCATGACCGGTGGGGACTGGGTAGCTGCCGTTGATCTGCGTGGTTTGAAATCGAGAGCCTGAGCCTTGTGGGAATAGGAGTCGCCTCTTGTGCAGGTGTCATCCTTGACCTGTCAACCCACACGGTTTTACCCCGTATTCTTGTACAGGGAAATTGAGTTCTCATGTCCATACGGCGTACAGCCGTTTCGATACGGGCAGCAACTAAAATAGTCTGTGTTTCTCCCTTGTGATGGGACTGTAGGATGAACGTAGAGATGTATAGGGGTCACGGGGTCACCAATAAGGTCTGAATAAGCTGGGGCACTGATAAGGGGTTGACAGGTATGTCCTTGGGTGCATGCAACTTCAACGGACAGGGCGTATTGTTACGCACCAGACCTTAATTCTCTCTGTAAGCGCCGCGTCTTCCCTTGAGCGGAGAGATTTGGGGTTGGGGTAGTAGGTGGGTTGGGGTGGGTCGGAGATGTTCGCCGCAGCCACCAAAAACTTCGTGACTCAAGTTGGCAGCAACGGGCGTCTGGTGCCCGTGCCGAGCTTGAACGAGGCCGACCGGTACCACCCGCTCAGCCTCGTCACCAAGAAGAGACGCTCCTGGCTCTGGCAGAAGGCCAAGTACTCGTCCACGTCCTTCGCCCTCAAGGACATTTTGGTTGGGGAGAAGGACATCGACATTGGTACGTTTGGTACGGTTCGGATTGATGCCCGGGCATTTGTGTTCTCGTGCGACGGAGCGTTGTGCCAAGCGTGTGACCTCTTGCGACAATGTTCGCATAAATACTGCTGCTCTTGCTGCCACGCTGTTGACACATGCGAATATAAAATATGAGCAAAAAATAACATTTGTAAGCAATACTGCCTTGTAACAGAGACATGTAAATAATACTCATTACTTTGCAAATTAAAATACGTACCGGATGTTACCGTAAATAAGTGTGATGGGCGGCAGCATGCGATGCCTACATTAAATTGGACGCAATTATTCCTCCATTTGAGTCGGTGGTTTAACAAAAAGAAGCGAGACTGTGTGGCATTGTACGCGTGCAGTATGAACTGGTGGTGATGTGAGATTCAGAACCTAACAGACGGTGCAGCCTACAGGCACGGGCGGTTGCTTTTGTGCTTCATTCATTCCATGCTTACAAAATATACACAAGCAACACCTTTCATTTTCATTTCCGTGTAAAAGGAACAGGGTATTCACAGCACTCTGCCCGTGGGACACAAGTGTTTTTAAGCACGGGAGATGAAACTGGATTGTCATCTTTCTTGAACGGTACACCCTCGCGTATATGAGTGTTTTAGACAAACATGCAAACTGGAACTTTAAAAAAAAAATTGTAAATTTTTCTTCTGAAGGTCCTGAGTCTGTGACAAGTGCAATTTTTATTCTATTCGGTACCGGTTACGTAACATGCATGATGTGAAGGGAGACTATGGTCAAAATGGTACCTTTTGCTGCCAAGGAGTCATATTTGGTGTGTTTTATTATGATAACCGTTCTTTATAGCCTCCACGTGCTTTTCTGTCTGATGAGCTTCTACAGAAAGTGTTTGAATGTGTTAAGCAGGCAATGCTGGTTGTGCTGAGAGGGCAAGATTAAGGGGAAGCCTCTGCCGGAAATCGCATGTGTGTCTGCACCCGTGAAGACCAGTACAGTAAAACCTTGGATTGCGAGCATAATTCGTTCCGGAAACGTGTTTGTAATCCAAAGCACTCGTATATCAAAGCACTCGTATATCATCTTCTTGGTTCTTTCGGTAAAGTCACGTAGAATGGAAATAATAAAACAATAAAAATAAAACATAATAAAATAATTCTCACGACGTTTCGGCCACAACGTGACTTTACCGAAAGAACCAAGAAGATGAATCCCTGCAGTCACGAAAGCTTTAAATCGAAATTTAACTCGTATATCAGTTGTGATCACGTGACGCTCAGCAGACAAAGCGTATACACGTACTACTCGTACTGCAAGACCTCGCTCGTTTATCAAATTCATATTTATTTAAACATTTTGCTCGTCTTGCAAAACACTCACAGACCAAGTTACTCGCAATCCAAGATTTTACTGTATTAGTTTTATGAGCCAAATTAATTAAGAAAGTATTCATCAACAACTTGTTTTATCTTCTTGGTTCTTTCGGTAAAGTCACGTAGAAGGGAAGTAATAAAATAATAAAAATAAAACATAATAAAACAATTCTCACGACGTTTCGGCCACAACGCAAGCAGCCGTCCTCAGGTGAAAACCAGGTCCGTCGAGGCGACAGAGTCTGAATGAAACAGCACACGAGCTTGGAGCATATATATAAGCTGGGCGCATTGACAAAGGAATTTACATATCAAAAGGAATTTAGCATATTTATGGGAAATGCAAGAATGTGATTAGTCCTGCATATGCATGTGCATTATGCAGGATTAACAGCATTAAAGGCAGCTGCAGTTACTGCTGCTGCTGAAATTACTGCTGCTGCTGCAGTTTCTGCTGCTGCTGCAGTTGCTGCTGCTGCTGCAGTTGCTGCTGCTGCTGCAGTTGCTGCTGCTGCTGCACTTGCTGCTGCTGCTGCAGTTGCTGCCTTATCCATTTTAATATAATACTATGTATTATTCTACCCACCCTAATGTGTATCACACTGCTATATGTTTACTATACAATTACGACACCATACATTACCTCTGCACACTGCACCATGCCAGTGAGTGGAACGCGGTCTGAAAGTCACCGTAAACGTGAACACAATCAGTTAAGATCCGAAATGGTTTATTACGTCCTTCCAATGATTGCTAAGCCAGAATGCCACTCTACGCCCGACCTTATGGAAGAGGTACGTAGACGACACTTTTGTCATCTGGCCACATGGCCGGCCTGCTCTAGACCAATTTCTCGACCACATCAATTCCATACACCCAGCCATCAGATTCACCATGGAAGTCGAAAATGATGGCAAGCTACCCTTTTTGGATGTCCTAATCAAAAGGAGACCTGATGGTTCAATGAGCCACTCTGTCTACAGGAAAGCCACCCACACGGATGCTTATCTAAAACCGGATTCCCACCACCATCCATCCCAGAAGAATTCCCTCATCAAGACTCTATATCATAGAGCCCAATGCATCTCCGACCATGAACACATTTCCAGTGAACTCAAACACGTACGCCAAGCTCTTAAGGCTAATGGTTACTCCGACTACACAATCCGCAAAGCCATCACTCCAACCATCAAGAAGGATCCTGTTCAGGAGCCTTTCAAGACCATCACCTTACCCTACATTGCTGGGGTCACAAAAAAGATCTCCAAAATCCTGATTAAACACAAGATCCAGGTCCGATTCAACACAGTACATAAAATCCGTGATCTGGTCCCGTCTGTAAAAGATGTGGTTCCAGACATACAGTACCCTGGCGTCTACAAACTAAGTTGCCTCTGTGGTAGCAGTTACATTGGAGAAACCAAACGACATGTCTCGGACCGCATCCGTGAACATAAGGCAGACTTGAAACACGGTAGGACAAACACCTCAGCCGTGGCAGATCACTGTTACAATTCAGTGGGCTCACATGACATTGACTTCTCCAAGACAGAGGTTCTCTGCAAGCCATCTGGCTATCATGAGAGATTCGTTCATGAGGCGATCCACATATACAAACACAGAGACAATTTCAACCGAGAAGATGGATTCTGGCTTAGCAATCATTGGAAGGACGTAATAAACCATTTCGGATCTTAACTGATTGTGTTCACGTTTACGGTGACTTTCAGACCGCGTTCCACTCACTGGCATGGTGCAGTGTGCAGAGTAATGTATGGTGTCGTAATTGTATAGTAAACATATAGCAGTGTGATACACATTAGGGTGGGTAGAATAATACATAGTATTATATTAAAATGGATAAGGCAGCAACTGCAGCAGCAGCAGCAAGTGCAGCAGCAGCAGCAACTGCAGCAGCAACTGCAGCAGCAGCAGCAGCAACTGCAGCAGCAGCAGAAACTGCAGCAGCAGCAGTAATTTCAGCAGCAGCAGTAACTGCAGCTCCCTTTGATGCTGTTAATCCTGCATAATGCACATGCATATGCAGGACTAATCACATTCTTGCATTTCCCATAAATATGCTAAATTCCTTTTGATATGCAAAATCCTTTGTCAATGCGCCCAGCTTATATATATGCTCCAAGCTCGTGTGCTGTTTCATTCAGACTCTGTCGCCTCGACGGACCTGGTTTTCACCTGAGGACGGCTGCTTGCGTTGTGGCCGAAACGTCGTGAGAATTGTTTTATTATGTTTTATTTTTATTATTTTATTACTTCCCTTCTACGTGACTTTACCGAAAGAACCAAGAAGATGAATCCCTGCAGTCACGAAAGCTTTAAATCGAAATTTAACTTGTTTTATACCACTATCCACTAAAGACCACAGTAAAACTGAATATGAGATGAAATTAATGATTGAAGTCGCGGTCTAAGATAATTTTGTAACTTTATTAGAGACCTCAATGCACCGTTGAAGACCAAAAAATTACAAAAAAAAGTTTAGCTGGCTGCCTGGCTGGCTGGCTGGCTCGCGTGTGGGTGGCATCACCACTCCACATCTGCGTGATGACCTCACACACCCCACAGCATTGAGCCGGGTTCGTGCGTGCAAATGTCACGCCCTTCACCCACCCTCCCTCCACCTCGGCCGTGTATTCCACGCAAACGCGCGGGCACTGCTGGTGTATACGGTATATTAAAAAAAAACCTGTTCACTGATTGGCTGACCTGACAATGTGGGGAGACGAATTGCCTACGTAATAACAAGTAGAGCGATTTTTTTCGAATTGGTTAAAAAAAAATCAATAATTCAAGAGCTGCAACGCGTGTGAATATGCCCACATAATAACAAGAAGAGCGTTTTTTTAGAATTTGGTAAAAAATATAATTCAAGAGCCACAACGCATGTGAATATGAGACGGTCCTTAACCTTTTCCCGTTCCCAGGTGACTACAAGTTGCAGGGTGGGCCCCATTCACAACTGGCTCTCGGAACGTGCAAACGGTTAGCGTTAATTTTATTTAGAGAGGCATAGCGCAATTGTATTTAAACACATTGTACTCACCGTAGAGAACTAGATCTACACAACTGCACTCTGTGGGAGCCTCGCTACCGATAAAGGTATTTAGTTTTTTCTCCCGGTTCCGATGACTTACGTGTACGTACGTCATCGGTTTTGATGAGTTGCGTAAACACGTACGTCATCGGAGCGGATGAATAAATAGCGTCCCGAAGCAGTCCTTTAAAGAGCTGCATAAACCGCAGGATGCCCGCCCCTGGACTGAGACGACGACGACTAAAACGAAACCCGCAAGTTTTCCGTCGTCTCCCCGCCTAAAACCGTGACGAGCGCACAGAACCCTGACCAAGACGAGTGTACGCCGCAGACGTGACGTCGTACCAGCTGGTGAACTACGAGGACGAGTCGGACGGCGCGCCGGGTCGTCGCGAGCGACACGGCTCCGAGGGTGTGCTGGCCGGCGTGGGCTTCAGCGTGGCGCACTCCGAGAACGTGGCGGTGCACGCGTCCCTGGGCATCGTCACCAAGCACGAGCTCGACGTGCCTCTCCTCCTCAGCCTCTTGCGCAACAGGTGCCACGCCAGATTTGAAGCTTTAATAACAGACGGCTGCCTCGAATCGAACGATACAATTCTCAGCGGTGCCAAGCTCAGTGCTCTCACATCGGAGAAACCCCACCAGCCAAATTGATGCGCGGTCATTTGAGACCGGGGGAATGGGTGTGTTGATCGACGGGGCAGAGAGGTGGTAGCGGCGGTGGCATGGCACCTATTCTTGGGTTTTTTTGGTAAAGTCACGTAAGTAAAAATTAAAATTAATAAAAGTAAATAGGAATTAATACCCTCTACGGGGAGGAATTCCACCTATTTACATTTATTAATTTTTATTTTTTACCTACGTGACTTTACCGAAAAAACCCAAGAACAGGTGCCATGCCACCGCCGCTACCACCTCTCTGCCCCGTCGATCAACACACCCATTCCCCCGGTCTCAAATGACCGCGCATCAATTTGGCTGGCGGGGTTTCTCCGACGTGAGAGCACTGAGCTTGGCACCGCTGAGAATCTTATCGTTCGATTCGAGGCAGCCGTCTGTTATTAAAACGGCTGTCAGGTATAGTGAGTTGATGGTTCTCATGCTCAGTCACGAATGACCGCACGAAAGAAAACATCATGTAAAATTTGGTTATGCGCCCAATATGTATGAATTCTAACTTTGAAACTTAAAATATCAGTTTAACTATCATGGCATGACAATTTATTCTCATATTTGTTGAACTTCTTTTGCGCCGTACGTAGCCAACCGGGCTCATCGGAGGTGAAGGACACCAAACCAAACACATGAAGCAGCTCTGGCAGAGTCAGTAGGAAAGTGCTACCACCGAATGTGTGGACCAGAGTACACTTTTCGGGATCTCAGAGGTAGCTCTGTTAAATCCGCTTCGATGGGCTATTCTTTAACATGAAGAATCGCACTCCTTTGTCAGGGATTTGTCATTACATGGATACTTTATCTCATGACTTGAGCAAAACAGTTTGAAATAATTTAGACGCTGATCAATTTGTTTGTAATTGAATCCTGGCCGGCCGGCTTAGAAACTTGAACAAATGAACGAATGAAGCACCAAAACAGTGCAAGTGAAACATGAAAAGTTTTAGATTTGAAGCTTTCGTGACTGCAAGGATTCCTATTCTTGGGTTTTTTCGGTAAAGTCACGTAGGTAAAAAATGTAAATAAAAAATAAAATAAAAATCACGACGTTTCGGAGGCAACGAGCGTGCTGTGACGGTTCCACCTGAAGACGGAGGCTTGTGTTGCCTCCGAAACGTCGTGATTTTTATTTAATTTTTATTTTTAATTTTTTACTTACGTGACTTTACCAAAAAAAACAAGAACATGAGAAGTTTGCCTACAGGCCCTTGGCCCCCGTTGTGCCGTGTCGCCTGCAGGAGGGTGGACGTGGAGCACTGGCTTGTGCGGCAGACTCGCGCCAGCGGCCGGGCCGTGCTGTGCGTCGTGGCCGAGAGCATCCGCACGACGAGGCAATGCTCCCTCGCCGTGCGCGCCTCCCTCGAGCAGAAGCTGCGGGTGCAGAGCCACCGGAACCGAGCGAGGGTACGCGCACCCCGGCTCAAGCGCGCCTCTAACCCGGTCATCGCTGTCGGGTTTCTTCCCGGGTTCACACCGCGTGATGCCAGATTTTAAGCTTTCGTGACTGCAGGAATCGATACTGTTTGGTTCTTTCGGTAAAGTCACGTAGGTAGAAAAAATAATAGATCACGATGTTTCGATCGCAACAACAAGCGACCGTCTTCAGGTGAGAGCTCTCATCTGAAGACTTGTTGTTGCGATCGAAACGTCGTGATCTATTATTTTTTCTACCTACGTGACTTTACCGAAAGAAGCAAAGAGTAGTGATGCCCGATGTTTATTGTTCGTAGTTGTAACGTTCTGCACTCCCGTCGTGTTGTTGTATTGTTTGTTGCTGTAATATTCTTACTCGCACTACTGGACATCTGTGAAAAAAGAATCAGAATCAGATCAGAATAGTTATTTATTCTGGAGGAATCGGATGAGCTATAAAGCTCCTTTTCACAGATGTCCAGTAAGTGTGAGTAAGAATATTACAACAACAATCAATACAAAAACACGACGGGAGTGCAAAGTACAAGAAAGTCAAACAAATCACCCAAAAACATACGAATGAAACTAAACCATTCCCATCCTACCAGGCAAAGGCCGCTGAGGTATTAACTTATTTTTCAGAAGCAATCTGGCTGCAAATGAAAGCTCAACATAGTGGGCTACTATGTGGAAATTTATAGCAGCAAATAATCCCAATAATCTGAATGCATGTTTCTAAATGTGGAGGGGAAAATCGGAGGATCTAGAGAATAATCCACGCGACCACAGGGAAGACATCAAAACTACACATATATAGGCATGAGGAATCAAACCCAGAACCTGCATATCAGTCAATAGAGTTAACATCTTGCCACCAATATCTAGCTTGATTCTCAACTGAATTTTAGGAATGGTATGCAAAACCTCACAAAGGAATTAAACATCTTCCTAGAAAAAAGAAAGGTGTCGTCTCCAAGGGTTCTCACCGAATTAATGGAATAATGGGTTGTATCTCATTACAACTCTTCAGGCTAATATTAGGGGGTACATTTATACGGAAGAATGTTAAAAAGAAGCAGATTCTTGTTCACATTCAAGTGCAGGTGCGCGTTTGCTCTTTGCATAAACACACAGCGGCTAGTTTTATATGTCTGCTTGCATGTTGCCCAGTGTGTATGTTAATTCACATGATCAGTTCTGTCTGATTGGCAGTAAGGTATTGACGTTGAGTGGGATTTCTCTGAGTGTGCATTGTTTAGATTTAAGTCTTCATATTGTAGAACACTGTCACGCTGAATGTTCCAATTTGTAATCCTTTGCAAATTTCCCACTGGGTATATTTTTAGTTTTCAATTATACGATGCGCTGTGATTTCAGAGAGCGTTGTGTTGTTCTGTATCCTCCTCCCCCTCCACCGGGATCACCCATGAAATAAGTAATATTTTTAAAAACTTTTTTTTAAATACGTTTTTATGAAATGTATTAGTAATGGAAGAACTCCACGACTCCAGGAAGTGGCTTCGAAGCTTGCCATAACATAAGGGGCCGTGGTAATTTGCGGCCAACCTTAGTTGAGCGTGGACAATTAGACCCAAGCCGAAACATAACATGTAAAAAATAATGTTTACAAATATTTCTATGATAAAATATAGTATTGTCATCAGTATGACATAAGTATACCAAGTTTGCAGTCGATACCACATTGGGAAGTGGGTTAAAATTGAGTTAGAAGATTTGAGGATACGACAACGACAACAACATACAGAGTGAGTTAAATAAAAGCGTGTTAAAGAGCGGTTTAGCTCACGGGCCCTATCCTAGGTGAACAAAACTAAATAAGTATGTACATTTCATCCCAGGGCTCCCCTTGCAGGAGTAAAAACCATTGCCCAATCGGGAGGGCAATTTCGTTTACCTCACCTTTTCTCTTACATTATACATACATCGTGAGCCTTAATTTCTACCCATTAAAAACAAAAACACATCGATAGCTATCGCCGGCGTATTGGATTTACAATTGAGTTCTGCATGCGAATAAATGTCATTTGTTTAGAAAGAAAAACTTTGGAAATTTGATGAGTGGATACAAATGTATATGACCTTATCCTACTCGCAGCGTTGCCATCTCAGCACTCTGACCTCTGAGAGATCTGGCCACCTGCAAAAGCCTCCCTCTACTCGGTCACCACGCGCGCTTCGATTGCGTAATGCTCATACGCGTGTTGGCGTGTGGTCGCTCGCCAAGAGTATGTGAAAGTCACCATTGGAACCTCTTTTGGCGGTAAAAAATATGATAATTGTTTTTTTACCCTTCTATCTGGCAACAAAACTGACACCTATTTTTTACAAGGAGTCATGTTTGCATAGACCACAATACCTGCAGTCATAATGCAAACAAAAAACATAACTCTGTCAAATGAGGTTCCAATGGTGTAAATGCTAACCCCGAGCTCTCATACTCTGATAGTGCATTGTCTTTGAGTTGTGCGCCTTTGGCGTCATCTGGTCCAACACATGTGAGACTAGGCTCTAATGAAAGCTGTCTCGGGTGTGGACCAATCAACTTCAAGGACAGTGCATACATTATCAGAGTTATGTTTTTTGTTTGCATTATGACTGCAGGTATTGTGGTCTATGCAAAAAATGACTCCTTGTAAAAAAAAGGTGTCAGTTTTGTTGCCAGATAGAAGGGTAAAAAAACAATTATGTGAAAGTCCTTTTCGGCCCTCGATAAGGAAGAGCTTTCCCCACTCCCGGATAAGAGCGGCTTCGCTGCGCGTGCCGCACGCAGGGAAGGGCATCGGAGGAGGGCGCCCGTCAGGGGAAGGGTCGCGACAAGACCATCGTCATCCCCGCCCACACCACGGTCGCCTTCAGCGTCTTCGACCTCTACATCCGCTTGGACGGATCGTTCGGTGGCTGCGCACGCACGCACACGCACGCACACGCACGCACGCACATTTCACTTCGCCGACTTATTTATCCAGGAGAGCCAGGCCGAGTCGTAGCACTCTTTTTCAGAGGGAGGGTCCTGCCGCTGCTACATTGGGTTTCTGTTTCAGGCAATTAAGGATGAGTTGTGTTAATTATACCAGTGGGAGGAAACCGGAATACCCGGAGTAAATTGATGCGGGTGAGGGGGCAACACTCTATCCCCGTACAAATGGTTCACAACATTATTTGAACCGGTCTTGGGCTTCCCCTAGGTCGACTCAGCCTCAAATGAGTACTGTACCTGGTGTGGTGTTTAAACATCCGCCACTGGGGAGACAAAGGCGGTGGGGCGTGGTTCTGGCCACCCACCCCCTCGGGTGCCGTGTCGGCCTTCATATGTGCTGCTACTCGCTAACAGCACTTGCCCCAACAGTCTGTTAAGGCTAAGGAAACGAAACTTTTAATTTTACCTGGTAAGGCCCACTGAGCTAGAGATCACCTTCAATTAGCACCGTTTGCTACGTACGGTGCGAAAGAAGTTCAACATATATAGAAGCGACCTGGTCACAAATGATAGCCCAACGAAGTTGCTTATCATGTGGAAATTTATAGCGGCTAAATGATCTTAATGCACGTTTCTAAATGTGGAGATCATCGATTGTTCGGCGGCTTCGGGGGTGGAGGGGACGCCGAATTTTCAAACAAGCCGGATAATCACTAAGTCATGATTTAAAATAGCTTATTTTGCACATTCTTGTATAAAATTGTGTTTTTAGGTGTTGTGATGTCTTTTTGTATTTTAAATGTTTACTACGTGACATTGGCATAAACAAACATACAAATAGACACAAATAACCTGTAAAAAGGTACTGTATTTAGTATTTACTGAGCCATACTTACACCTCCGATCCCAAAGACTCTGCATAGGGGGGTGATGTATATAGTGCAATATTGTCATTAAGTTGTTGTACGTAGTGTACAATGTACTGTAGAAACATTTGACACTGAAATTAAGCAGTTACTTTTTTTGTCCCGCACACACGTTGCCAGTAACCAGACCGGGTTACAGCCTTTGGAGCGGGACAACGTTGGAAGCAGCCGAATAATATAATCGATGATCAAATGTAGCAGCCAACTGCTCTTAACTATCTGTGGTGGGGGGTTATCTTTGTCTGTGCCCCTATGAAGAGCTGTGCGTTGCCGCCGAGCTGCCGGGGGGGTTCGAGCGCGAAGAGACGCTGGCCGAGCGTCTGCGTCGCCTCGTCTCCCGTCTGGCCGTGTGGCGTGGGAGCAGCGGTCCTTCTCGATCGCTCCGGGCCGCTCCAGAGGGCCGCACCTCCCCGTCCGGTAACGCGCACTCATCCCATCAATCAGTCCCCCACCCCTCCCCCACCCTCACAACTTCACTCCCATACCTGATCAGAGCCAGCCCAGCCACTAAGCGACCCTTGCAATTGCAAAGGGCCCCGTGGCCAGCAGAGGGCCCCCTAGAGTCACTGCTAGCGAGTGGGTGAAAAAAATCATACATCAAAGGGGCCTCCAACCAAATTTTGCTTAGGGCCCCCAAAGGTCTAGGGCCGGTTCTGTACCTGATGCACGAAAATTGAAAATTTTTATAAATAAAAAAAAACTCTCCAGTAGTGCGTAACTGTGGTCATCCAGAACAGATGCCGTACAACAGATAACGGACGCAATGCTGCCCCGATCCATAAAGGGGCCGTCCATAAATGACGCTACGCACCTAGGGGGGGGGGGGGGGGGGGGGTCAGACATTTGTGACGATGTGTGACGAGGGAGGGGGGGGGTTTGAGAAATGTGACGTTACATCAAAATGCGCAACTTTAAATAAATACTAGCTTTACTACCCGGCTTCGCCCGGGTACTTGGATTCACCACGGCCGGCCGCCTTTGTCTCCCCAGTGACGATGTTCACACACGACACCAGTTACTCGTGTGAGGCTGAGTCGACCTAGGGGAGGCCCAGGTCGGGTTCAAATAATCGTCACCGGTGGTGGCCGTGAGTGGGAATCGGCGTACGTGTTACAAATTGACTAACTTTACTTCATAACCAGGCTACAGTGTACATGATAGACTGGCAGTACAGCCAGGCAGCTGAATAAGCAGGCTACAGTCTACATTATAGACGGGCAGTAGGCTCAACCAGCTTAATGACTATTTGTACAAAGAACATTTAAAGAATCGATTATAATAACCAGGCTACAGTCTACATTATAGACTGCCAGTACAGCCACTCAGCTTCATAAGCAGGCTAGAGTCTACATGATAGAGTGGCAGTACGCTCACCGAGCTTAATAAGCAGGCTACAGTCTACATAATAGACTGGCAGTACACTCAGGCAATGTAATAAGCAGGCTACAGTTTACATTATAAACTGTCAGTACGCTCACCCAGCTTAATGACTATTTGTAGATATACATATACACAAACACATACACACACATACATGCAGACACACAGACAGACACATAACACACGTACATACACACACATACATACACAGAAACACATACACACACATACATAGACACACACATACATACACACAAACACATCCACACACGTACATACACACATACATACAGGCACGCAGACATACACATAAACACATACAAAAAAACCCACATACATACACACACACATACACACAAACACATACACACACATACATACACACATACATACATACAGACACACAGATATACACATAAACACATACACACATACACATGACCCGGCTTCGCCCGGGACTTGGATCCACCACGCCCGGCCGCCTTTGTCTCCCCAGTGCGGATGTTAATACGCGACACGAGTTACTCGTTTGAGGCTGAGTCGACCTAGGGGAGGTTCAAATAATCGTCACCGGTGGTGGCCGTGAGCGGGAATCGAACTCGGTTCGCCGGGTTGGTAGCGCAGCGTAGCGTTAACCACTACACCCACCGCTCCTCACACACAACACACGCACAGACACACACACAGACACACACACATAGACACACGCAGACACACACAGACAGACACAGACAGACACACACACACACAGACACACAGACAGCATGCTAAGCACTACACTACCGCTCCCCACACACCACACACGCACACACACAGACAGACACAACAACAACAACAACCGCCATTCGCCACTAAGTGGCGGTGACGTCACCACGATGCTTGTGCCAGGCCAAGTGCACCTTGAGGCCACGTGAAGTGTCGAACGCCCGCTGGCAGGAGGTCACGGGGCAGACCCAGCAGGTGCCACGGGTCGACTGACCGAGATGACCGAGATGACTGGCTGATGCACCACCTGTGCCCCCTACTGTGCCAACTTGCTGTGCTTTAGCCACCCGGCGCTCCGCTCGTTGTTGTGAGCGTCGCTCCTCCGCCCTCCGTTGTTGTTGGAGGGCGACTGCCTCCAACTGCCCAGTAGCGTCCTTTACGAGCCTCCTCCACTGAGGCCGATCTTGACACCGCTGGTACCAGTCATCGGCAAGTCCACTCAGCTCCACGTCCTCCTGTACCACATCACTCCATCTCTTCTCCAGCCCGTGCCGCGCCCGTCTAGCCCCCTCGATCCGGCCGAACAAAAGCTGTTTAGGCATGCGGTGGCTGGGCATGCGGGCTACATGACCCAGCCAACGCAGCCTTGCCTGCCGGAGGAGCTCACTGATGGGACTTTGCCCAGATCTTTCAAGGATTTGTGAGCTCCTCACACAATCCAGCCTGGTTAAACCCAAGATGGATCGTAGGCAGGCCAGCCTAAATGTTTCCAACCGGCGAAGATGCTCCACCAGGGGGGTCCACGTTTCGCAAGCGTAGAGAAGGGAGGGAATGACCGTGGCCGAGAAGACCTGAAGCTTTGTGCGGAGCGACAGACCAGGTAGCTTCCACACAGCGTTACGCAACCGATGAAAAGATATTGCCGCTCGACTGATTCGGAGTGAGACCTCTGCTGATAAACTGGAGCCGGTCATAAGCACACTGCCCAGGTATGGGAAACTCTCCACTCTCTCCACAACGGGCCCATCACCAATTGGGAGTTGTGGGGGTGGAGTGTCCGATGGTACAAAATACCCAGGCAGGTGCTTAGTTTTGGTGGGGCTGATGGTAAGGCCCCACCTCTTAGTGGCACACTCCAGTCTCAGCAGCAGCGTCTCCAACTCCTCTTCTGAATGAGCAGCTATTACCAAATCATCGGCATACATAACGTGGTTGACCAATAGGGAGCCATCCCTTGATCGCACCCGGGCGTCGATCAGCCTCCCATTATATCTGTACCAAATGGAAATTCCCCCGGTACAGCTATTGAAGGCTTCACGAACTACGCGGTCAAAATAGATGTTAAATAATGTTGGAGCCAGAGGACATCCCTGTCGCACCCCAAGGTGTACAGGGAAAGGCTCCGACTCCCGGCCACGTAGTTTTACCCGGACCCGCTCACCATCATGAAGGTCCTTAATGATCGTGAGCAGAGGGTCAGGGACTCCGAAAGCACGAAGAACAACCCAGAGCCCAGTCCTACTGATGGTATCATAGGCCTTGACCAGGTCAATAAAGCAGAGATGTAGGTCTTTTTGGAATTCCCTACACCTCTGCTGTAGCAGATGGACAGAAACACATACACACACATACATACACACACATACACACAAACACATACACACACATACACACACATATACATACACAGAGACATACACATACACACAAACACACACAAACACACACATACATACACACAAACACATACACAATACACACACACATACATGCAGACACACAGACACACACATAACACACGTACATACACACACATACATACACACAAACACATACACACACATACATACACACACACATACATACACACAAACACATACACACGTACATACACACATACATACAGACACGCAGACATACACATAAACACAAACCCCCCCCCCCCTTTCATACACACACACATACAAACACACAAACACATACACGCACATACATACACACATACATACAGACACACAGACATACACATGAACACATACACACATACACATGACCCGGCTTCGCCCGGGACTTGGATCCACCACGCCCGGCCGCCTTTGTCTCCCCAGTGGTGATGTTAATACGCCACACCAGTTACTCGTTTGAGGCTGAGTCGACCTAGGGGAGGTTCAAATAATTGTCACCGGTGGTGGCCGTGAGCGGGAATCGAACTCGGTTCGCCGGGTTGGTAGCGCAGCGTAGCGTTAACCACTACACCCACCGCTCCTCACACACCACACACGCACAGACACACACACAGACACACACACATAGACACACGCAGACACACACAGACAGACACAGACAGACACACACACACACAGACAGCACGCTAAGCACTACACTACGGCTCCCCACACACCACACACGCACACACACAGACACACACACACACCGACACACACACACAGACAGCACGCTAAGCACTACACTACCGTTCCCCCTACACAACACACGCGCGCGCGTCCATAGGTACACATACACGCGCTTGCTGCAGACACACACGACTTTCAGGGTGCGTACGGCAGTAAACGACTGAAATAATAAAGCGGCAATGCTGCGCGAGGAACGCCTTAGACCTGCAACACATTTGTGTAATGCGAGCGTAAACACACAAACACATACAAACACATACACACACATACATACACACACATACAC
Source organism: Lethenteron reissneri (assembly GCF_015708825.2). Classification (NCBI taxonomy): domain Eukaryota; kingdom Metazoa; phylum Chordata; class Hyperoartia; order Petromyzontiformes; family Petromyzontidae; genus Lethenteron; species Lethenteron reissneri. The sequence goes on from NC_083785.1 coordinate 2,963,907, forward strand.
ACAAACACATACACACACATACACACACATACATACACACAGACATACACATACACACAAACACACACATACATACACACAAACACATACACAATACACACACACATACATGCAGACACACAGACACACACATAACACACATACATACACACACATACATACACAGAAACACATACACACACATACATACAAACACATACACAATACACACACACATACATGCAGACACACAGACACACACATAACACACATACATACACACACATACATACACAGAAACACATACACACACATACATACATACACACAAACACATACACACACGTACATAGGCACATACATACAGACACACAGACATACACATAAACACATACGAAAAAACCCACATACATACACACACATACATACAGACAAACACATACACACACGTACATAGACACATACATACATACAGACACACAGACATACACATAAACACATACACACATACACATGACCCGGCCTCGCCCGAGACTTGGATCCACCACGCCCGGCCACCTTTGTCTCCCCAGTGGCGATGTTAATACGCCACACCAGTTACTCGTTTGAGGCTGAGTCGACCTAGGGGAGGTTCAAATAATTGTCACCGGTGGTGGCCGTGAGCGGGAATCGAACTCGGTTCGCCGGGTTGGTAGCGCAGCGTAGCGTTAACCACTACACCCACCGCTCCTCACACACCACACACGCACAGACACACACACAGACACACACACATAGACACACGCAGACACACACAGACAGACACAGACAGACACACACACACACAGACAGCACGCTAAGCACTACACTACGGCTCCCCACACACCACACACGCACACACACAGACACACACACACACCGACACACACACACAGACAGCACGCTAAGCACTACACTACCGTTCCCCCTACACAACACACGCGCGCGCGTCCATAGGTACACATACACGCGCTTGCTGCAGACACACACGACTGTCAGGGTGCGTACGGCAGTAAACGACTGAAATAATAAAGCGTTGCCAGGGGCAACCGGCGTCCAATGAAAGTGCGTATGGTCCGGCGACACACACACACACAGACAGATTCGCGATTTTATATATATAGATAGACAACACGTTCTACTTAATTAAATAGACGTTTTAATAAATGCTTTCTCCTACAACATCAGAGTGCAGCCTCACATTAAATACGCACTACAATGACAATAGTTTAAAGCGATTTGAAGCATCTTCTTGGTTCTTTCGGTAAAGTCACGTAGAAGGGAAGTAATAAAATAATAAAAATAAAACATAATAAAACAATTCTCACGACGTTTCGGCCACAACGCAAGCAGCCGTCCTCAGGTGAAGAATGAGACAATGCCAAGCTAGGAGCTTATATATAAGCTGCGTTGGAGGTGGAAGAAAGAGCGCCTTAACAAAAGAATGTGCATATGAAGAGGAATTTAGCATATACATGGAAAATGCGTAGGAGGTGGGCGGGGGGGTTTCAAAGTCATATTATGCCCATGCATTGTGTTGATCCTGCATAATGCATGGGCATAATATGACTTTGAAACCCCCCCGCCCACCTCCTACGCATTTCAATGTATATGCTAAATTCCTCTTCATATGCACATTCTTTTGTTAAGGCGCTCTTTCTTCCACCTCCAACGCAGCTTATATATAAGCTCCTAGCTTGGCATTGTCTCATTCTTCACCTGAGGACGGCTGCTTGCGTTGTGGCCGAAACGTCGTGAGAATTGTTTAATTATGTTTTATTTTTATTATTTTATTACTTCCCTGCTACGTGACTTTACCGAAAGAACCAAGAAGATGAATCCCTGCAGTCACGAAAGCTTTAAAACGATTTGAAGCATGTTTAATATTTTTTTTGGGGGGGGGGGGCAGAGCTTTATGACGTCATATTTGAGGGGGGGTCTGACGTTTTGTGACGCCGTGTGATGAAGGGGGGGGGAGGGGTCAAAAATCGTCCAAAATCGCGTGACGTCATTTATGGACGGCCCACATCACAGCGATGGTACACTCCGCTGCTTCTCCTGGACACGCTCATCTGGCTTGACCCACCTGAATGTGAAACTGTAGTTGTTCTGCATCGACATCAGCCGCCATGTGATGGAAGAAGAGAATCCCATGGCCACCCCCACCCAGAGTGTTCACATTTACAAAGGTTGGCACACCGGACTTCCACAGGTCATCTGTACAATCTCCCCCCCCCCCCCCCCCGCGGCAGTTGCAACAACGGTGCAGGTTTCATCTTCGGGGACACTTTTTGCCGGTATCAAGATGATAAAAAAGAGATATAATAGGCTTTATCCTTTCCACTAATAGGGTTTTCCCCCTTTTTTTAATAACAAAACTGACACCTTTTGCAAGGAATCATGTTCACATTAACCACAATACTTGCAGCCAAATGCAAACAAAAACAATACTCTGATCATTTATGCATTGCCCTTGAAACTGATTGTTCCACACCAGAGACAGCTTTTCTTAGAGCGTAGTCTCATATGGTGTTCGACCAGATGATGCCAAAAGGCGCATAGTTCAAAGACAATGCACTATCAGAGTAATGAGAGTTCGGGGTAAGCATCTACAAGTATTGTGGTTAATTGTGGTTAATGTGAACATGATTCCTTGCAAAATGTGTCAGTTTTGTTGCCAGAAAAAAGGGGAAAACCCCTATTAGTATATTTTGGTACTGGCAAAGGAGGCCTCATGATGTTTATCCTTTCCAGCAATAATACAGGTGAGTGTTAAGATGTTGAGACACCGTTTGCAACGCATCAAGTCTGCATTGACCATGTAACTGCTCAGCCCGGCCTATTAATGCTTTGATATTTGCGTTCCCTTTGTGCTGTTCGCCTTTTGGCGTTGATCTTTGGTCTCACGCCGGTGGTGAGACAAGGCCGTAGAGGAGGCTGTCTCTGGTGTAGGCCAATCGGTTTCAAGGACAATGTGCAACGTTGTCAATGTTTGTATGTTTTACCATAAGCATGATGTGTGATTAATGCAGACTTGACACCTTGCAACGGGTGTCTATTTGGTGTCTGGACATCTTAACACCCTCCTGTATTATTACCGGAAAGGTGCAATTTTCTTAAATCCACACACCCTCACCCACTGCTTCCACCACCAGCAGCAGCTCTGTCCACACCAAGCAGAGTGAATGGATGCACCACGGTTAGGCCATCGGCAGGTCAAGGATGGAGATATACATTGTAGGAACTCCCCTCTTCCAAGGCGTCTGGCCAATGTGGAAGAGGAGGCCAAAGTGCCCCAATGGAGGGGCGGCTCTATAGAGCTCCTTCTAAGCCAAGGCCATTGTGCCACAGCAGTGGCGTGAGCAATGTCTCCACCTCCGCCGTTACGTTTGTTAACTCTCACATGTGAGCTGATTCATCCAAATCGCTGTCCAACTCAGGCTTGGTTCGGTCCTCGGTTTTCAGGCGTGGAACGCGTTGCCCGGAGGAACTCCGCCTGACCTCTGAGATTCTTCCTTTTAGAATTCAACTCAAAGCTTTCTAACTTCGAAAGACTTTTTTTCCATAAGTAAATTAACAACACCATCTCTCCTGTGTGGTGTCGGGGAAATCCCGGGCAACAGACATGAAGGGGGGCTACCGGCCCTCCAGCCGCCGCAGCTCGACGGCGGACACCACCACCGTCGACTTCTACGAGCAGACGGCCACGCTCACCGACCTGTCGGGGCCCAGCGGTGTCGGGGCCAGCAGCACCAGCAACGGCGGCGGCCGCGGTGGCGGCTTCCCGCCGGAGGAGCCCGGAGCGCACCAGCGCGTCAACCTGCTCCACCAGGGCGTCTCCAAGGGTCCGTGCGCCCTCTGCGGCCTGGGCGCGCGGCCCAGGGACACGGTGTACGGCTGCCTCGAGTGTGCGTGGGGGGGGCACAAGTACGTGAGGCTCCACGCAGTGCCCTGCTTCGACCTCTGGCACAGGAAGATGAAGAGTTGAACGTCGATTGCCCCCCGCCTCTAACCCACCCCCCGCCTCGAGTTCTTGTTTTAGTGGTTGCCGAGTGACAGGGCCCTCCCCTCTTCATTCTCTAGGTTATAAGGTCGCGGGGCTCATCGCACACGCTTAGTGTTTGCCACTAATGAACCGCCGATATCTTGCGGATATCGTCATTAGCATAAAACGTCACGTGAACTCCGGTCATCCTCGCAGCGGAGGCTTTTGGCTAACCCATCGAACAAAGGCGGTCATTGCATCGCGCGCAGTTTTACTCTGGTGAGCAATGGTGAAATCAGGTGAAAATCCCAGGTATTTGGTCATATTCTGACAAAATATTGGTAGAAGCAACTTTTGCCAACGCACGAATCAGGACTCAATGTCTCATTCAGCCTTCTGTGCATTTAATTTTGGAATGCTGGCAACCACAGTTGCTACCTTGTGGTTTTGGCAGATACATTCAGTGGCCAATTGCTGGGCATGCAATGCGGGATATTGCCTGAGCAATAACCATACCGGGAGGTCAGATACACACCCACATTTATGATATTATTTAGATTGCTGTCTTATTCCAACCAGAAAAAAATCGCTGATTGTCGGGACTGAGTTACAACTAGTGACACGGCATCATAAGCACGTGACGGAGGCCTCAGAACTCCGAGATACAAACCGAGACCAGAGGCGCATTTCAGCCGAAGCCACTGACTGATGAGGATCAAACCGTGCTGTAGGAACATGGGGTAGTAGCAGCAGCAGCAGCCGCCTACACATCAAAGCCGAATAGAAACTGCCCACAGGCACAGGCTGTGCTTTTGTACTTCAAATCCGTGTTTACAAAGTCCCCAAAGCACAGTGCCTACATATTTTCACGTAAAAGAAACACCGGACGGGATTCAGGATTCGCGTTTACAGGAAACTGAACTGCCTGATGGTGGTTTGACCCTGTACGGGCAAGGTGTACGCAGCACCGGCCTGCGAGTGCGGATCAGTCTGCCAGTAGGGGAGCGATGTTACTTTGTGTGGGGGAGGGGGGTTACTCCCAATTCAGTTTCAGTACAGAAGCAGCTCATTTTTAAAATCTGCCTGAAAGTTTGGACCGTAATACGACGGGATCTTTAACGTCCACTGCACAGCGGCATTTTTTTTCCCTGTCGTAATCTGTTATACTCATCAGAGGATATGAGGGCTGGCGGAAAAAAAAAGTGGTCAGGTATTCCGCCCAGCTTCTCGACCTGTGAACGCCGTTGATGATCTGTGGCTGTCACGCCTTGTACTTCCCAAGCGGAGCGAGATGTCCCTGCAAATTCTTGGCACCATTGTCGGTGTCTCCTGGCGAGGGCAATTTCTTCCCCAACGCTTTTGAGTCCGTGCCTGATGGATTTCAGTTTTCATTTGGGCTCTGTCACGCACAGGGCTGTGAATATCAAGGCCTGTGAATATCAAGGCCTGTGTATAAATTAAGCCTTTTGTTGATGATGCTTGACTGCCTATGGAGCCCGAGGGATATGGCAGGGTTTTGATTCTGGATTCCAATTACCGTAATCCAAGATGCACCGTTTCCTCTGATGCAGTCGCAGGTCAAAATTGGCTCATCGTGAATGTGTTTTCATGTGGTTAGCAGAGGATCTGTTACCTACCTAACTCGTTGCCTGCCTACACCAACCTGCCTCATAACCTCTGTTGTCCATGCTGTTTATCATGACTTTGCTGAAGGTTTTTTTTTTAAGTTATTGATATTAGCAGATTTCTGCGCATGGATTTTGTATTCGCACCCTTTGAATTAAATAAACTTCAAATGGGCTTGACTTTTTTATTTTTATATTGGGCCCGTGTAGACATGAGCCAGAATGAAGATGTCATATTTATTGTGTTTTTTACACAGGAATCAAGCTTGGGTATAAAAAGGTGACAGCATCGGTCTGATAGTGAGACACCTGTTAAGTTACTGTGCCTGATTAAACACGATAAGTCTCATTCATGAATCATTGTGCTCTGATCATCATGCCATTGCATATTTCCATCACACGTAGATCGGAAGTTTAGATCACTTTGGACATCACCTCCGATTAGCTCCCGCACCTCCGATTTGCATGGATGGCTACGTACGGTGCGAATGAAGTTCAACATACATACATCATTTTCATTAACATCAAATGATCGGCACGTCTGTGACTTTCTTAAACAAGCCTCAAAGTACTCCATCCAAATTAATAGCATCATTAACCGATGCAAACCACCGTAAATCTGAAGAGCGCGAACCCAAGAGTGCAGATGAGCTGTGGGTAGACTTGTCATTTGGTTCAGAACACGGACGTTCACTTGCCTATAGGTGAAACTAAAGATAACACCGGTCAACAAAAAAAACTTTTTTTCTGGCCTGGAATTTTGCAGCTGTTTTAGACTAATTTCAGGGTGCTGATTCCAAATCTGATCTCAGATTTGCTCTATCACATCTCATTTTTATGTTATCGGCATACCCCATTTTCATTGATTTTACCCGAAATTAACTATCACTTATGATTGCAAGTTGTTGCGAGTCAGTGACTGCTTTAGTGTTAAAATATGGTGCTGTATTTTTAGGATAGTGTGTTTATAATATCATTTAATGTAGATATCCACATTTATTTAATATTTTTCTTCTGCAGTTTTTATTGAAAATTCAATATTCGATAGACAAAAACTGATGCCAGATTTGGAATCAGCACCCCAAAATTACCTTAAACCCGTTGGAATACCTTATGCCAGAAAAAGTGTGTTGTACAAGTGAGATGGTGCATTTGGTAATTGTCTCCTGAGGTAACCAGACAATTGTTGCAATCGAATAATGTAGTAGGCTTTTTAAGACTAGCTCATAAAAAAACACACCAAGAATACACCATAACGTACAAATAATAGAATGCATTTTTCATGGGGAGTGGTAGTTGCAGTGGTTAGTGTACCACGCTGTGAATTAAGTCTGTCACCTCAGGTGGAGTGGTGAGCGATATATGAACCGGTCCTTGGGTGCTTTCTCTCTACCAATCTGTACTCACCAGTGTGGTGAAGCATGGCCAGATAACATCAATGACCCACATGGTGTGGAGGAGGAGGAGGTTGTGGGGGGCATCACCCAGCAGCGGATTAACCGAAGTCTGGAAAGTATCATCAACGTTACACCTCGTCACACCGGCACGCGAGTTCAAACTCCACGCGAGAAAATCACTCGACAAGACTTATAAAATAAGCAAATAGATTTTATGTCTCGCTGCAAGCACGTACAGATCAACAAAGACCTCCACTCGGTTAACCAAAAGATTACAGTTGAAATTGCACTTGATTAGCATTTCCGCTCTCCGATCCGAGACTGAAGCAATGAGGTGATTTACCAGCAAACTGCCGGCAAAAAAACTCGCTAAACGTCCACCGGTGCCCATAAACCTTTGGTCGAGATGATGCATGATTGCAAAAGATTGCATTTCCTTAAGTGATCCGACAACCATTGAAAGCATTAAGGCTGCAACACAAATATGAGCACAGGCTTTTAAAGAGGCACTGCATTCGTATGAAAGTCAGAAGATGGATGCATCGTAAAGGCTGACATTTTCCAAAATATATGCACAAGGTCCACTCATTGTCCATATTCACTTTAAGATGTTTTTTTGTTCATGTTTTTGTTTTTTGTTTGTTGCGGTTGCACCCGATTCAAGAGCTGAATGGCTCACAGGGCTATACCTAATAAATGAACTTGAACTTGAACTTGATGTTTGTGCGAGTGTGTACATTTTTATACCTACACGTACTTTATAGCATTATACAACGTATTGTTAAACAATGCATTTTCACGTAATTACAGAATGCACGAGGGTTGAGTTTAAATTTGTTTAGAATGTAAATTACAAACTAGCCCTCACGTACACATCACGGAACACGTGTTGTTACGAATTAATGTCTTTAAAAATTAAATAACGCAGTGAGGGAGTGCATGCGTTTAATATCAATTTAATATCAATCTGAAACCGCACCTAACGTACGCATTCTTGGCCTTGTATATAATTTGCAAAGAGTATGGCTCAAATTTGCACGTAGAAAATTAAGAAAACCTATCATTTTTGGGAGGCACTTATTAGCTGGTCGGTGGTGGTGGCTTATGTGCACCTTGTAATCCAGCACCGTGGAGGCGAGGGTTGATTGGATCGCAAACATTGTTGTGAAACCCCCCTCCTCATGGGCGTTAGGGGAAGATGCCAATCTGGCTCGCCAGAAGGTGGCACGGCAAAGTGCGGATTAATATATACGATCTGTTCCATCAGTATGGGATAATCTGTCCCATCTGTATGGGATCATGTGTCCCATCTGTATGGGATAGAGTGTTTCCCCCACCGCACGTGTGGGGTTTCTCCTTGCCCTCCGGTTTCCTCCCACGTGCAAACATCTTAACAACAACAAAACTAAACCCAATGCAGGACCCTCCTGACAAAGAGAGTCCTTGGACTCAGTGTGACTTCCTGGGTAAATAAGTCATGGTTATTATTGTTGTTAAAACACAAGGCTGTGATCACAACAGGCCGTGTGCATTAATGCCGACTCCCAATGTACCCAAAGCGTCTTCATAAGCTGCAATAATAATAATACAACTTATAACGCGCACAATGTTGCGGACCGAAGACGCAATTCTGAGGCGTGAAGCGGAACTCGGTGTCAGATCGTGTCGCGCGGTCCGGTGAGACTCCGTTAAATGTCGAGCTGAAGAGGCGTGCCTTGAGATGGTGTTTAGACGAAGAAAACTATTGATCGTTACAGATGTGAATAGGGGGGGGCATGGCGTTCCAGATGACGGGGGGCTGCGACGGAGAAACGACGAGAAGAAGCAATGACAGTCCTTGTCCTGGGGGTTTCAAGGAGGTCCCGCGTCGCACTGTGAAGGTGTCTACGAATCGTTGAAGTGGTGTCAGGCGTCAGCAGAGAATTTCGGTACGGTGGGTAGCCGGATTTTAGGGTGCGGGAGCAAAGGCAAGCGATCTTGAAGGTAATTCTGGCACGAAGGATGGACAGGGAGTCTGGGCGAGGGTTGCAGGGGCCGTAAACGAATGATAGTATATTTAAAACATATCACTTTTGATTGCACATATTATAAATGTTCATTTTTTTCTTACAATTACATTTCAGCATTTCTATATTTAATCCAAAGTAGTTGAAATCACCGCCTTAACCCACAAAAGCCTCGGTCTGTGTCACTCTTGCAGAGGGGGTTGTGCTGGGAACGTCTCATCAACTCGATTCGGGGGCGTCATCTGTGCGCGTTGCCGTGAGGCTAGCTAGGGCGCAAGGAGGAAAGCCACACGTGCACCTGAACAACTGGTGCGTTCTGCACCTGATGGCCAGCCAGACAACCTGCTTGGCTGTACTGTCTCATGTGGCAATCTCAGTACCCAGCAGGTGAATGTCTCAAGAAACACCATGCCTCTTGCAGGAACCAGCGAATCAATTGCTGGCATCCCGGTCAGACACCCGCGACGCCAAAAATGCGATTGAAGGTGTGCATGGCCCCTACAGCTAATGCCGATGGGTTTTAATGAACTGTAAAGAATCAGAACCAGTATCTTTATTCATACTGCAGGAATCCGATGAGCTATGAAACACTCTTTTTCACACATGTCCAGTAGGGGCGGGTCAGAAAGTTACAACAGAAAATACCCAAAAAAAAACGATAGGGGTGCAACGTATCGGAAAGGTAAGCAAATCACTCAAACTAAACAATTTCAAATGTAGCAGGTAAAGCCAGCTGAGCTATTAGCTCAGTGGGCTGCAGATGAAGATGAGTAGCGGGTAATAGGACTGCGGATAAGATGAGTAGCGGATAATAGGGCTGCGGATAAGAGTTCTGTGTATGTAGCAGTATTCCTTTGGTGGCCCGGAGCCAGTGGTTGAATATTCCACATTCATATGGCAGGGACATCATATTTATATTCTTGAGTGTATATTGATGTATAATAGATGTCTGCATATACAGCATACACATGGATATTGTGCATCTACAGTAGTATACCCCAGTTAGCATGGTTGGCTACGTGAGGTGAAAAAGAAGTTCAACATATTATCAACATACATGGTTATACACAAACGGACGAGCTCTTGGTGGCACTACATGCCTATATATAAATTTAGTGGTGGGGTTGGCGGGTCACGCAGAGATCATGTGCGTGAAATATACCAACGTTCTGGGTAAGGGATTGCCTTACAGGGGCAGTACAGAAAGTTGATTTCTGATGAGCCCTATGTGTGGCAGTTGAGCATTATCATAAAATATATATTTGAACCAGATTATAATTACGTGCAAAAAAACCCAAAACAATCGGTCAGAACATTTCATGCAGGAAGCCCTAATAAAGAGTTCAGATTCTATGAGGCTTGCCTGGCTAAAGATCTCAACTTACGATGATTGTCACTACATGCTGCCTACACAGTGCCTCTTTAAAAGATCCAAGCTTCTCAACACACAAATGTCTTAACCGCAAGAATGTACATAGCCGCAGCAGTAATATTCATTATAGATAACGTACACATCTCTGATATCGTAACAATATCCTCCTGGCTTCAGGCAGAGTCTGAACAGGACAACGGGGGTAGGAAAGAGGCAATGTATTAATCACATCTCAGCGACAAACACATAACCCACACAGGGCATTCCTGGGTAAAGAACGCTCAGCTATGTATATTTGTGTTGTACCGGAACAACAAGACTTGCCCAGGCCAGAATCGTTAACCCGACACCGGGAGGACGAAGCCCTCTCACAATCCCAACAATCTGGAATACCATCCAATTCTGTGGTCTGTGCAAGATGGACATATTCAGACTTGCCTTCCTATGAAATCTCAGATTGCAGGGGGAAAAAAACTCTGAATTGAATTAATCCAAAACAGTGTACATACTCGATGCAAATTTTTGTTTACATGCTTGAACTCCTGTAATTCAGTTCCTGAAGAAGCTCCCAGGAATGTTATATTTTCTTGAACCAGGTGAAAAACTCCAAAAGACCAGGTGAGTCTCATTTGCAAGAGTGACCTGAGGCATCAATCTGCCAGTAGGGGGGCGACGACTGCTGGGATGATCTCAATTGAGCAATTTGCAGGTCGGGCCATGATGCCAGCACACAATGGCATTATTCCTGCAAATGACATCAATGGATGTTAAACTTTCACCATGAAGCAGACGGTGCGTATGATTACGGTAATAATCAGGGTGGCCTGCCGGATTCGAATCGTGAACGTCTGCGACAATTCGACGGACGCGCTACCGCTAGGCCATGCCGCTATCCTAACGTCGAACGTCTTTGCCGAACAACAATGCGCTATGGCCAGAACATACGTAGTTGAGCTAAACAGCACAGCCACAGGAGGAATGATCCTGGGTAAGTATCCTTTCCCCGTACATGACGAATGGAAAATAATTACAGCATTTATTTCAATGTATTCTTGGAAAGGAAAAAACGGTCGTTTTTAATCTGCAGTATGGCTGTATAATTGCGTTCAATAACGCTGCAGTGAAAGAATGTCATTAAGCGTGGCCTCTGCGATCGATTGATCATTGGCTGGCCGATTATCTCGATTTGCAATTCTGAGCCAGTGGTGGAAAGGTTAATTTTACTGGTAGGAACCTCCTGGTTCCACCAGCCCACAGGGGATTATTGTGTCCGTCCGTCCATCGTGCATCCAAAAATGGGAGGGGTGGGGCTGGGTGGAGAGGGGAGGGTGGGGAGGGGCTGGATGGAGAGGGAGGGGCTGGGTGGGGAGTGGAGGGTGGGGAGGGGCTGGGTGGGGAGGGTTGGGCTGGGTGGGGAGGGGAGGGTGGGGAGGGCGGGGCTGGGTGGGGGGTGGGAGGGGTGGGGCTGGGTGGGGAGGGGGCTGGTCACCCCGTGGTGCCCTTATAAAACTCAACATTTAACCTACTCACGCCGACTTGTGCCCGCCCTCACAGTCGGCCATATTTGCGGAATACACCACGCCGCCGTTGACCCTGGCCATTGACCGAGCAACCCAACGTTCCTACCAGCTCCCTCCGCAGGAATGTGTTCTAAGGTGGACACTCGTCCATCCGTCTGAAAATAAACAATTTTATTGTTTTATTTTTAATATTTTTAATTATTTTATTATTTCCCTTCTACATGACTTTACCGAAAGAACCAAGAATATGAATCCCTGCAGTCATGAAAGCTTTAAATCGAAATATTGGTACAATTACGCGCTCTGTCATTATCCATACGGAGCTTTACGCAGGTTTTCCATAGTCAAGTGTGGTTCAACTGACGGAGGCAACGGGTCTGCTGGAAAACATCAAAGGCAGATGAGCTTTCCATGACGACAACAAACAATAAATACGGTAAAAATCAATTATATAATTGAAACAAAAAAATATCATCCCCGACACAGAGATCTCATGAATCTGGAACAAGGTTCTTGGAAGCCGTAAACGTGCCTTGAATTTTCTCAATCCCTTTTTGACATCAATCCCCGCGCGGGCGCGCACTAGGGCAGGCGCGGGGCGAGGAGTGCGGCTGTTGTGATGTAACAGTTTAGCACAAATCGACTTGCAAAGCCAGGAAATCTCCGGTTCCATCGACCGGCATCCGTGGTAAGTTTTAAACAACAGAGCCACGTTTCTCAAAATGTCTTAAATCCACCTCCCCCCCGGCCGCTGTCGACCCAGCGGCATCAGATGTTGTACATCGCAGGTAGTTTAGTCAATCGGTTGGTCGCGCGCGGTGGAGTTAAGTGTGGCTACTTCCACCTCTTAGAAAACGGCTGGCCAGCACAGAGAAGTAGGCCAAATATTCTCTAGTGGGGCTCTCCAGAGCAAATTGATTTTCTTGACTTCAACCGAATTATATGTTTTAACACCACGAGATTAGATTACGCTATGCACACTCACCTAAGTAATGGCCTGTAATCGATAAATAATGAATACATTAACTTTAACGGAATCACTGCAAAACGTGATATGAAACTTAAATCGATTTGATGTTATGTATTTAACCATTTGGAGATCAAAATTTGTTTTGCTACATTTTTTCATCTGCCATTGAGTAAATTGGCAAACAGCTCGCAATAATAACTTTCAGACATTTGTCAAACCACTGCTAGATGAAGGACCTCTGGCGCCATGGCGATCGCGGTGGTTGTTTGACCACACTTCACTTCGCTGGCTAGTGAGGGTTGGTGAAGGGAGGCTCAAGACCGCTTAAGGTATCACTCGCCACTGAATGCTCGCTAAGGCCGAGAATCAAACTCACGGTCACCCGGGTTCATAGCACATAACGTGGGCAATTGTTCCTAAAAGAAATTAAGATTCCATGTGCCCACATTAGTTTCCAAATACAAGACAGGCTCCAGAGCTTAAAATGTAAATTTAAACAAGAACGGTTATCGTTCATAAGTCTCCGAAGGGCAATTTGCACCTGGCAGTGCAGTCCATCTACCCGATTCTCCGTTCGCTCCGAAGAGAGACGGAGTGATTCACCAGCATTCAGTGTCCCCTCCACCAACAGATGAGTTGCTCCCATCGTTGTTTTGTATCTATGTACTGTACGTTGAACTTCTTTCACGCCGTACGTAGCCAACCGTGCTAATCAGAGGTGCGATTATCACGGTTGATTTGTATCTTGCTTGTAATCATCTTTTTTTATTCCGTCCCAGGTCTACGTTGTAAAAATTTTAAAATAAAAATTCGGGGCTATGCCAGCCACGGGGCTCAAGAGGTCAAAGCACCGAGCCAGCACTGCTGAGATGCCCGGTTCGACTCTGGGTTTTGGCTCCCTGTGATTAAACTATTTTTCATTTTACCAGATAAGGCCCACTGAACTATTTAGCTCTTTTACAGAAGCGACCTGGCCACAAACAATAGCTCAGCGAGGTGGCGTATTCAGTGAAAATTTATAGCAGCCAAATACTCTAATACCAGATTCTCAAGTCTCGTGATTATCTCGTTTTAGCCGGTCACCAATGACTGCACAAAAAAATACCCGTCACTTTATACTTTGTCTTTTTCTCTTAACCTGACGACCAACTTACAGCTCTGAGAATGAATAACAAAATTTGACTGCAATGCAGCGAATATCTCCCCCCGCAGCAAGGGGGCATGGGCAAAGTTTCCCACCCGCTGTGTATAGATTTAAAAAAGGTCACTTTAAGGGATTGAAGAAGTAGATCTGTGGTGTCCACTTCTAACCATGAAAATAATTTAAATGCCGAGGCCTCTTCTCTAACATGGGGTGGAAGCGCCGCTCCTGTGCAAGTTCCGGAGCGATGGCACCACCTCGTTACACGATGGCAAGAGCACAACCGAAATAAAACAGGTAAAGTCTTAATTGAGGGACTGCATTAGCAGTTGTGCAATGGCATAGATTAATGTGTATTTGAGAGCCCTGGAAGAAGGCCCAACTGCCCTAAATCTAAGTCGAAATAGTTTTCTGATTTAAGGGAGTCATTGCCAAAAGTGGTTACATTTTATTTTTTTAATTTCCCCTTGAATAGCAAACGCATTTTGTGATTCGACCTCACGCGATTTAACAAAGACTCACTTGCTCAACCCATTGAAAATTAAAATTTACGATAAGACTACAAACGATAGTAAACAAGTACGACACAAGTGATATTAAACTGAAAAATTGGCGAATTTTATGAAACCGAACGTGCAAAATGAAATGAGCTTTAAGTAAATCGTCTGCAGCTTGTTTAGACGCGACAAGAGATCAGTCGACATCACACCATTTCAATGTTTTAAAGATTTACCGCTGACAGTATTACAGGACTGTGAGGGATGGCAATCGCATGGAGAGGCCTTCATCCAGTAGTGGATAGGCCTTTCATCATGATGATGATGCGGATTACACAGTTTACAAATCACTACTTTTCCACAAAAAAATATTTAGTAGTTTTTTTGTCAAAGCCCGTTGCGTTGCGGAGCCATGAAGTCAAATACGAAACCCTCTATACGGGAGGGAGCCTTAAGGGGCTTCAGTGAGTTTCAGCTGTGCGATCAATGGGACTGCGAGCCTCAATTGAAAACTACCATTTGTGCGTGGAGCAGTGTGTCATTTGATCAGTGACAGAACGATGTCTAATGACTCGCCATTCACAATTGACGCAGGAGAGGTCGTGCCCATCAGTCGTCTTGCGAGTATTTCTCAACGTTTTATGGACGGGGAAAACCCACGACTGACTTGTGGAAAGGAGTCAAAGGGACATATTTGTTTCTCACGAAAGCGGAGAGGTCTTGCGCATTGCAGCTGGTGATATCTTGTTACTGCGGTAATAGCGTATCACCGTAAATCATACCGTGTGGGAAGGCCTTCATCTAGCAGTGGATTTGACAAAGGGTCGTACATTATTATTTGCTTATTTGAATACAGGTTATATTGATGTTTAAGTGCTAATATCACAATGTATGGGGATCATTTTCTGACAGTAGCTAATAGAGAATTACTTACAATGCTAATAATTATTACAGTTTAAATAGGAAAACATTGTTTCATCGTAATAATTTTCCACCCTTTAAAATACGATGCTCATCATTTATATCAACATGCAAAATGTAAAGTTCGAAATTTAGCAGCAAAAATATATATATTTATTTTCTGTAAGTCCTATTTTATCCGTTAACTCGAACGGAAGCAGAGAACAACGTTTGCGGATTTCAGTCGTTACAGCATTGTTAATGATGAGAACAGAATTGCACGTGTCATAGTATTCTCCTAGCACGATTATCATCGGCGCCACCACCACCACCGCCGGTGAAGACTTTAAATTAGAAATTGTGCAAATGTTGCAACATTCATAGCAGGTTTATGAAAGAAGAAAAAAAAATGCACGCAGCTTGTTTCCAGAGCTGCACAGGCTATCGCGCTATACATAATCTTTGCATTGAATTCGTGCTATGATACACTTCCCTATAAGATACGGACAATTTGTATAATACGTAATATTTGTTTTTCTCAATTTATATGACTTTATGGTATTTTTTACATATATACTTTATATAACAACCAAACGGAAGTCTTAACTGGTATATGAGTGCACAGAAGGGGCAAAGAGCCTTTTGGGGAAGGGAGAGGGGGGGGGTATAGCCAACTTCTAAACGGGGGGAGGGGCTAGGATAATGAGTGGGAGGGGACTGCGAGAACGGGGCGGGGCCAAATGACCGCTGTAAAACTGCGGTGGGATTTCCACCTGCCTGGTAATAATTGGGCTATAGTGGCAGGTCCTGATGGAGCACACCTAATGGGTCTTACGTTTGAATATGAATGTGCCCCTCCGGTGTGACACCGCGCCCCCCCCCCCCCCCCCCGGGTGAGGACGTCACCAGAGAATCTGGCTTTCCAGTTTCGCGAACCCAGATTCTCGTCTCAGCTCCCAGTAGATTCCGTTCGTTACCCAGCACTCCCGGCCGCTGGAGTCCACCACTCTCCTGCGATGGGGGCAGAGGTGGGGGGGCAGGGGTGGGGGGGCAGGGGTGGGGGGGAGGGGGCAGGGGTGGGGGGGTGGGTAACATTCACAGAAATGGGGATGTGGAAACAAGTGGCAGAAAATCATTACACTCTGAGGTTCACAGCAAAAAGTGTCTAAAAGGCAGAGGTGTCAAGTGTGTCGAGGTAGCTTGGGCAGGACATGTCGCTTGGGGAGGGGTGATGGCCGGCGGTCAAAGGAGCACGGTGGGGGTTTAGGTTGGCAGCCAACCCAACCAATAGAAGTCGAGAGGACGACCACGGTGGAAATGGAGCGATGAGGTCACAGGTCGTGTGCGGCAGCTAAAGGGATCGTCGCGTTGTGAGTCTACGAACGATTGGCAATTGATTGGGAGAGGCCTTCACCCAGCAGTGGATAGAGCACAGCTGATGATGATGATTAGACATTCTTCTTTCAGTCCACTGGCATGCTGATTTTATTTTTCAAATTTCATTTAGTGTTAGACGTTGTTGTTGTGTTTATGTTGTATGGCAGGGTTACTGTAAGGTTAGGGTCAGCATCTGGTTTAGTGGCTGTATCTATGCATGTTTAACTTCTTTCACACTGTACGTAACCCACAGTGCTAATCGCTGGTAGGGTCAGGGTATCGAGGAAGGGTTATGGTCAGGGTCAGGTATAGGGGAAGGCTGAGGGTAACGGTTATAGCGGTATAATTTTTGTCGGTCAGGTATGGGGATAGGGTTTGAGTTCACGTCAGGTATCGGGTAGGAATTTTCATCGTCAGGTATAGGGGTAGGATTATGGTTATGATCAGGTATAAACGGTCGGGTTAGGGCCAGGCATCGGGGTAGGAGCAGTCGGCCTCAGCTATCATAGCGGATTATTACCATGGTAATTTATAGGGTTACAGTTAGGGTCAGGGTCAGGTATGGGGCTCGAGTTATGATCATAGTCAGGTGGAATAGGGTTAGAGTCAGGGTCAGGTATAGTGCATCGGTGTTATTGTCAGGGTGAGGTGTAGGGGTTATTGTCAGGGTGAGGTGTAGGGGTTGTTGGCAGGGTGAGGTGTAGGGGTTATTGTCAAGGTGAGGTGTAGGGGTTGTTGGCAGGGTGAGGTGTAGGGGTTGTTGTCAGAGTGAGGTGGAGGGGTTGTTGTCAGGGTGAGGTGGAGGGGTTGTTGTCAGGGTGAGGTGTCAGGGTTATTGTCAGGGTGAGGTGGAGGGGTTGTTGTCAGGGTGAGGTGTAGGGGTTATTGTCAGGGTGAGGTGTAGGGGTTGTTGTCAGGGTGAGGTGTAGGGGTTATTGTCAGGGTGAGGTGTAGGGGTTGTTGTCAGGGTGAGGTGTCAGGGTTATTGTCAGGGTGAGGTGTCAGGGTTATTGTCAGGGTGAGGTGTAGGGGTTATTGTCAGGGTGAGGTGTAGGGGTTATTGTCAGGGTGAGCTGTAGGGGTTGTTGTCAGGGTGAGGTGGAGGGGTTGTTGTCAGGGTGAGGTGGAGGGGTTGTTGTCAGAGTGAGGTGTAGGGGTTGTTGTCAGGGTGAGGTGTAGGGGTTGTTGTCAGGGTGAGGTGTAGGGGTTATTGTCAGGGTGAGCTGTAGGGGTTGTTGTCAGGGTGAGGTGGAGGGGTTATTGTCAGGGTGAGGTGTATGGGTTGTTGCCAGGGTGAGGTGTAGGGGTTATTGTCAGGGTGAGCTGTAGGGGTTGTTGTCAGGGTGAGGTGTATGGGTTGTTGTCAGGGTGAGGTGTAGGGGTTGTTGTCAGGGTGAGGTGTAGGGGTTTTTGTCAGGGTGAGGTGTAGGGGTTATTGTCAGGGTGAGGTGTAGGGGTTATTGTCAGGGTGAGCTGTAGGGGTTGTTGTCAGGGTGAGGTGAAGGGGTTGTTGTCAGGGTGAGGTGGAGGGGTTGTTGTCAGCGTGAGGTGTAGGGGTTGTTGTCAGGGTGAGGTGTAGGGGTTGTTGTCAGGGTGAGGTGTAGGGGTTATTGTCAGGGTGAGCTGTAGGGGTTGTTGTCAGGGTGAGGTGTAGGGGTTGTTGTCAGGGTGAGGTGGAGGGGTTGTTGTCAGGGTGAGGTGTAGGGGTTATTGTCAGGGTGAGCTGTAGGGGTTCTTGTCAGGGTGAGGTGTAGGGGTTATTGTCAGGGTGAGGTGTATGGGTTGTTGTCAGGGTGAGGTGTAGGGGTTGTTGTCAGGGTGAGGTGTAGGGGTTGTTGTCAGGGTGAGGTGTAGGGGTTGTTGTCAGGGTGAGGTGTAGGGGTTATTGTCAGGGTGAGGTGTAGGGGTTATTGTCAGGGTGAGCTGTAGGGGTTGTTGTCAGGGTGAGGTGAAGGGGTTGTTGTCAGGGTGAGGTGGAGGGGTTGTTGTCAGCGTGAGGTGTAGGGGTTGTTGTCAGGGTGAGGTGTAGGGGTTGTTGTCAGGGTGAGGTGTAGGGGTTATTGTCAGGGTGAGCTGTAGGGGTTGTTGTCAGGGTGAGGTGTAGGGGTTATTGTCAGGGTGAGCTGTAGGGGTTGTTGCCAGGCTCGAGTGTCACTGAGAGACGTCACCGGAAGAAGCGCGGTTGGTGCTGCAGATGCATCTCCTCGAGGTTGCGCCGTCGCTCGCGCTGCGTCTCCTCCACGCGCCGCTTCTCCTCGCTCGCCGCCTCCACATTCCCCTCCTCCAGTAACCTGTGGCTCGCACGCGACACGCGGGCACATGCGTAATACACACGAACGCGCACACGCGTGCTGCGCTACGAACCCGGCGACACGAGTTCGATTCCTGTTCACGGCCAACACCGGTGGCGATTATCTGAACCGATCCTGGGCCTCCTCTAGGTCGACTCAGACTCAAATGAGTACCTGGTGTGGTGCATAAACATCTTCACTGGGGAGACAAAGGCGGTCGGGCGTGGTATTGGCCACGCACCCCCTCGTGTGCTGTTCCGCCCTTCATAGGTGTTCGCTAACAGCACTTTCCCCTACAGTCTGTTAAGGCTATATGAGGGACCTTTGTCTTTGTATACCAGACGACGTAGTTAACATCTCGCCATCGTGGCACCCCAAATACCATTTAACAAACAATACCTTCTTCATATTCTTGGTTCTTTCGGTAAAGTCACGTATAAGGGAAATAATAAAATATGTATTGTTTTATATTACTTTATTATTTCCCTTCTACGTGAAAATAATAAAATAAAAATTGCTCTATTTTATTTTATTATTTCCCTTCTACGTGACTTTACCGAAAAAACCACGAATATGAATCCCTGCAGTCACCAAAGCTTTAAATCAAGATAAAACCAATACCTTGCCCATATTAGAAGTTTAAAAAAATATATTTACACGCTCTAACACAAAAAAAAGAAACCTCCGTGGATAGTACTGGACGCGAAAGCCTACGGATGTGTTCAACAACACCATCGCAATTAAATTGCAATTTTTTTAAAAATTCTCCATGACACACCACTGCGTCGCCTATCCAGCGCAGAGCGCATGCGACGGGGAGTCCCACCTCTGGTCGGGGCGGAAGCGCGTGTCCGTGGGTGGCAGCACGGCCGCCATGGCCGGGTCCAGCTCGTTGAGTTCGATGGCGAAACGCGTGAAGCCGTAGTACAGCTGGTAGTCATTGGGCATCGAGCCTGGGGCAGCGCGCAGTGTTGGAGGGGGGCAGGGGGGGGGGCAAAGGGCAGATGTGAGAGCAAGAGGAGCGATTCTCTTCTCGTGCATGGCCACGTGGTTGCAGGAGCTCGATGTTGAGGTCCTGCTGCTGCTGCTGGTCACGACGAGAGAGCTTCAGGCGTTTGTGTCGTGTCGCTCTTCCTCCTCTATTGAAGCAGCGCAGACTGTCGTGTTTTTACCGTGTGGTCCATAGTTTGGGCTACATGGCCACATTTGCACTACTGTGAATGATCTTTAATGTATCTCTATGGGTCTCTACGAGTTCTCTATGTATCTCAGTGTCTACGAGCCTCTGTGTATCTCTACGAGTCTCTAATTGTCTCTATGGATATCTATCTCTATGGGACTCTATGAATCTCTGTGCATCTGTATGTAGCTCTATTGGTTTACTGGACGGTCCATAATTTGGTTGAATGGTCACAATCGCACTCCTGGGGATCGTATTTAATTGTACGTATATGAAGGAGATGTGTGCGTCGGCTTGTAGATGTTCTGGTGTGATGGATAGTTCGCCAGTGACTTTGATCTGCCACAACTGCGTCACATCTCCTCCAGCAAGTGGAGAATTTATGAGAACCCACAGAGTGATTGCGGCCAGCCGAATCATACAATGGAACCACCGTATCGCAAACAACTCCATCCTACGCCCAGCTCTCCGGCGGACTGAGCAGCATGAGTCGTGCTACCTCCGAAGCTATCGCATGGCTCAAAGACATAAACTTGGACGTGTGACTTGCACATACTAGCCACATGCTAGACGGAGTGACTTCAAGGAACGTCAAAGCCATGTGGTGCGATGTTTGGATCTAAAATAACGTGTTGCTTTGGACACCCGCGTTGTTCCAGTCTGTTCGCCAGCGTTCTTCCAGATCTGCGTGAGATGCTAGGACGAGGGAGGTACATGCGCAGCCCAGGAGGGTACTGGCACAAATGAGTCGTGGTAGTGAACTGGCACAGCTGACATACGAGCACTTTGTGTAGTGACATATAGTGGGTCACTACGGCGCCTAGCGCCATCTACCTACAGAGAGAGGAATTGCGTGTGTCATAGCCCTCTGCCAGCAGAGGTCACGATGCCATGGGAAAGGTCTCTAGGGGAGCATGGTTCTGGGGGCTGGCAGAGTAGGGGGCATTTAAGGACGTAGTAGTCCGATTGGCTGGCAAGGATACGTGATATGACAGGGGTCAAAGGTGACAGAAGGGACACGTGGTGCATGGCCCAGAATCTTCTGGGAAGCTCCAGAAGGAGGCGTGGCCAAGGGAGGAGCCAGGCCGCAGCTGGGGCCATAAAAGGGAGGTCCCGGGCTCCCATCGGGGCTGTCTGCTGGAATGGAACCTGCCGTGCTACGTCTTCTCTTCCGTCTTCGGTCTTCGTGCTCGGCATCGTGGGTCAGGCAGTGTGCCGACGGACCTGACCCGTTTGTGAAGTTACCCCGTTGTGGTTTATCTAGTTACCCTGTTGTGGTTATAGAATAAATGGTGTTGCCTCCTGAATCAGTGTGTCTCTCAAGTGAACCCATGACACTTGCACAGAAAGTGTGGTGAGCTCAGCTCAGGTGTCAACAATTGTATAAAACATAACATGATATAAAGCTGGGTTTTTCACTAAATCCCTAAATATTTAGTACTTTGTAAATAACAAGTATATAAGCAGACAATACATTTCCGTCATATATCTGTCTCCCCACAATGACTAAAAGTATTTTACACAACCGATTGGCCCCGCGGCCTCCCGGGAATGAACAATTTCAGCGGCTTTGATTCGATCGAAGCAAACTCTGGACCTTGTTTCGACATGCAGTGTCTCATTGGCAGAGTCAGACTGACTTGAATCATTGCTGGCAAATTCCCAGATGCTACAGGCAAGGACCCTCCCTTTAAGATATGGATCGTATTGCGATGAAAAATGACGTAATGCATAACGCAAAATAATGAGTGGTGTCGTTGTGGAGTATATAAATAACGTAGCGTGGGATATTTTTTGAATAAGTAATTCACCCGTACGTTTGGTATGGTTGTGAGACGTTAATGAATGTTGAATTTTTTTCCCCGCAGGAGCAGAAGCTTGTACACAGATTCGTGGAGACACACACATATTGAGCAATCACACTTATAGAGGTATTGCGAGAGGATGCTATGGGTGATTATGTGTAGACTGAAGCCACTGGATGTTAAAAGTCATTTGAGTGACTCCCCCCGCCACCCACCCCTCTTTTTCCCTTCACTCTTGTCCCTCTTCCCTCGTCTTCCCCACCCCCCCCCCCCCCCCCCATGTAAAAATCGACACTCCCACTCGCAGTCCCTGCGTGAGTGGGGCAGTGAGCCCACATTTGCCCCCCTCCCTTAAACCGCAGGGGTAGTCAGTTTGGGCTTTTGTCCAGGGAATTTCTGCAAGCCCCTTCCTTTGTTACGCTTCGTGATTTGTACCTGGCTCTTGTCAAATATATATAAAAAAGTAATTCGAGTGAAGTAAAAAAACATGACTTTGTCATCTCACCGAGATGTCTGCTAACCATTACACCATGGCTGCGTCCCCTTTGTGACACCCAATTGGTTTCGAAATAATGAACCTAACACCGGTAAGGATAACTCATCCTGGGCATCGTCGTTACATTTGTGCGATAATTTGTAATTTGCGTGCATTTGTTTCCCATATCCCCCAAGAGAGAGATATGTCAGAAGCCTGGTGAACCAAATCACGATGATAATTAAGACGACCCTGGTCTCTCGTGCTCTCGCCTGGTTAAAACCTTCAGCTTCCTGTTCTGCCTTCTGCAGGCAGAACAAAACCCTTTAGCGCGCGTCATGACGGGTACTGCAAGATCCGACCGTGCCCACGTAGTGCTGGCCGAGCTGCATTGGCTTGTTGTTGCCAAACAAAGTACATTATTATAAGGCCGCACTCATTACACGCAAAGCGAGTGCCACAAATGAACCACGATACCTCGTTGATAACGTCAAAGGAGCATAGAACATCACGGGAACCCTGGTCATCCACACAGCGGCTTTTGGCTTCCATCGAAGAAAGACGGTCACCGCATCGCGCGCTTTCAGATGCGCTTCTGCGGCCGTCTGGAACGCTCTTGCTTCCGATATTAGGAAGCCACTGCAGATATGCACTTTTAAATGTCGACCGAAAACTAAATTTTTTAGAATATCGTTTTTGTGTTAAGTTTGTTGTCCTTCCCTCCCGTGCCTCCGATTAGCACGGATGGCTACGTACGGTGCGAAAGGAGTTCAACACGCGTGCATACATACATTGCCCTGCAAGTGGTTGCCTTACGTAGACGTCAACTCCACCTCCCCGCAATCCACCAACCGCCACGTCTAACATCGCTGGATTTACACGCCACGCATTGTCACCACACCTGGCCGACTTGCGACATACGCCTTGGGTACACGAGAGGCTGACGACAGATTCGGGCACGCGCGTGCATCGGGTCACCGACCTGGCCTCCAGATGCATTTGGCGGAGGGAGGAACGCCGCAGTAGAGGCCTTCGTGCCACTTGCCGAAGAGCCGGTGCAACACTTTGCCGTCGGCATCCATCACCGCTCCCTGCACCTCGTTCACGTTGGAGTTCCAGTAGTTTCCCTGCGCAGAACACGCGCGGACGCTCACGTTGACCGCCCACGGACCGCTCGCGATCGTGACAGGTCGACGCGATCGCAGGGCCAGTGTCGGATACGTTCCAGAGCTGAGCTGAGCGCATTGATTCCTCTGCCCATGGGTGGGGGCCCAGACTGAGCATTGCACCTCATCCGGGTTGTGTTCGACAACACCCCACCGCAGGGCAAAACACTTTACTCTCTCCCTGCTTCTTTCCTGGGACTGCTCAACTTGGGAATTCCCTCCCGTGGTCGCGTATTCCGCAGTTCTTATAATAGCCTTGCTCAATTCAATTCAAGACAACGTATTAACTCTTTATGTTTCACACCTTCGATAGTGCTGCTTGTTGCTGGCCGCTTCACATTTTTGGCCTTTGTGCCAAATATATAAAATGAAAAGTTTCTACATTTGCATGACAGATATAGGGTCTCCTTTTCCGCACCTTGACAAAGGTGAGCTTGCAGCTGCAGCCCCCGCTGCGGCGGTTGCGGATGGTGATCTCGCCGTAGTGCTCGATCCAGCGTGGCCCGTTGAGGATGTTGTGGATGCAGGACGTCACTTTGTTCCACTCGTACAGGTCGCCGTACCTGCCGTGGCAGCGTGGGGGCGCAAAAATGCGATTCGAGCGATGCTCCAACCGCTACAAAAAGCAGTGGCGAGATGTTATCTCCCTCGTCTGGTATATGCAGGAGGTCGTGAGATTCGATCCCGACACTATGCGCATCACGACAGCCGTCTCCTCCCTCGAACTAGGCTCTCAATCCCTAGGATACCGGTCGCAGATGCAACGGTGACATTTCTGATGAAGTCGAACCATCAAATGCAAAGAGGGCGTCTTTGGCATCGCATGTGGAAGGACTGCAGCTGATCCAAATCAGCGTGAAGCAATGCCTGCTTCAAGCCACACAACCAATGTTGCCAAACGACTGCCAGAGGATCGACCTCCTTGCTATCACCTAACCCCAGTGCCAACCAGCTATTGAGAGATATACAACACGTACTGCATTGTATAACATGTACATAAATAAAAAATCTCTTCGGAAGGATAATTTGTGGAGTCGAGGTTTATTTCTGTTATATTCCGGAAATAACTACAATGTCAAATTACCAGTGGTGTCACAGGAGGCACTTTGGCCAAAAAAAATCCAGGGCAGAGGAATGAAGCATATTACAGTATATGGTGTGCCCCAGACATTTGAGTCGTGTGTGTGTGTGTGTGGGGAGCGATAGCGTAGATGTTAGCGCACTTTGCTACGAACCCGGCGACCCGAGTTCGATTCACACCCACAGCCAAAATCAATGACAAATATCTAAAATGGTCCGCCTCCCCCCTAGGTCGACTCAGCCTTAATGGGTACTGGTCTGTAAGCATCAGCATTGGGGAGGTGTGCCGTGTCAGCTGTAATAGGCGCTCCGCCATCAGCACTTGCCCCAAACAGTCTGTTAAGTCTATAGAGGCGGGCGGGGGGGAATCTTTGTCTTTTTTTCTCTGCGTGTCTGCACGCGTGTGTATGAGGGCGAGCCTCAAATGGCGCCAGGGGACACTGCGCCAGTCAGATCCCCGGTGTGGATTTCCTGCGCGGCCCACCCCCTGCACCGAACAACGCTCAGGCTCTGTGCTGACATCGCCATCGAGGCCGAGCCACCGAGCACCGGGATGCTTTTCCAGGAACATCGCCGCCACTGCCGCTGCTGCTGCCACCACAGCTTGAAGTCGCCCCCTATCAAAACGACGCTTTCTGGCCGATGGGCTGTGAAGTCAGCTCGCAGCCAATGGAAGATTTTCGTCGCGTCATCGCTCGCGTCATCGCTCGTCCATGATGTGCTTTTCCGCGGCCGTCTGGAATGCTCTCTTTCTTGCGATATTAGGAAGCCAGTGGACCTATGCACTTTTAAAGCATCTAGATTGATTGACAAACTCATTTCTTTACAACCGCTTTTTGTGTTTAGCTTGTTGTTGTCGCCAGGACTTCGGATTTTCGCGATGTAAGGTGGCAAAGTCCAACATTGATTATTAATCGTCATAAACAAATAGGAATCAATACTAAAGCACAAATGTATGCAACAACGCACAACAATAGTGTCACGGTGTGAAATGCGTCCAGGATTTTTTTTTTACCTAAAGTCACGCTCCTAACTGCCAGTGGCGCTAATAATTGGTTGCACGGGCTGGATGTGTCAGTGTGGCACAATCCCACGCACAGCATGTGAAGGAGACACTCACGGGCTGTTAGGTTTTATTATCCGTATGAACTGCCATCTCCGGATAAATTGCTATGAACAGCCAAACTTGCTGAGGAGACCAAAATCAGAGTCTGAGACTTTCAAAAATAATAAAGTGCACGATTACCATATTCTGAACAACTCATTCACACCCCAGCATCTCCCCGGTGAGCAGGGTGGATTGTACAATTTGTTTTTGCTACGCCTTCCGTCAGCTTTGGGGTCGAATGAAAATCCTTCCCAACGCTCGCGTCTGCTCTGCACCAATTCTCCTGCACTGCTCACGGCTCAACCTTTCTCCTCACGTGTCCTTCCTCAGTGTCTATCCAACGCCCTCTTGCTCTTCCTAGCGTCCTTTAGCGATGCATGGCCGTGCCACGGCATGCATTCTGCGTCCGTGTCGGATCTTCCCAAGCGTTGTTATTACCAGTCGACATACTCCCACGTCATTGCAATTTCAATAAGGCGACCAAAAATTGTCTACCCTAAATGCATTGCAAGGGGCTGGCGTTAATCTGTTAATAGTTCCCGAGCCAGCAGTGACAATTCCACACTTCTGTAGTTGGAGCAAGTCGGTCCATAGGACAAGCACTGCGCGACTGCCCACAAAGTATTCTTTGGGTCTTTCGGTAAAGTCACGTAGATATGTTCAAAGAAAATAACAAAAAATAACAAAAAACTACCCACAAAGTGGTAATCGTTTTATCTACCCGCCCCCAGAGGGATGACGGGCTGAGTGAACGACTGATTGGGATGGATACTCACAATATTCTGCAAGCGAAGTCAAATGTTATTGGGGCAGTGCCACCCAGCGGGATCATTTAGCATTGTGCCACGCAGATTTACAAAGAATACCGATGCTGCGATGGTCCCGCGCACATTTCTGCTGCTGAGCTGCTGCCCCTTTAAGAGCAACTGTCGGGGTGGTGCAAAAACATCCCGGAGAGACACTCACACGACAACAACCTCCCGGAGCCCAGGACAACCGTCATCTACGTAAGTACATTGAACTTCTTTGGCACCGTACGTAGCCAACCACGCTCATCGGAGGTGCGGGTGGAAGGACAACAAACTAAACACGCGCACACACACAACGAGAGCCCCTCAGCCCCCTGAGGCGGCCTGGTAATGTGCGAGAGACCGAGTGGACAGGAGTGGACTTTTTTTATAGGGATCCATTTGGGCTCCTCGGTTGTCCTCTACGTATGTATATGCCACGGGGGGCGAATGGACCGGTGACACTCACTTGGGTAGGTTGAGGCTGACTGTTCCCAGCGGCAGGATTTCCATTGACTTGCCCCAAAATTTATTCTTCCATCGAACGTCTAGGAGACAATCGGGAAACATGCAAAGGGGGGTGGGGGGGATGGCTCGCAAATACGCCGTGACGCAGACACCGTATCACAGAAACGAGACAACTAATTGCATGCAGGAGGGCGCGTGGTGGTGTTTAAAGGCCCAGCTTACGAAGCACATTTATTATTCGAGGGATCTGCAAATTTGTTCCCGTCCGCGGCGAACGCTGAATGCCATTTCATGCACGAAAAATAAATGGGTTCCTCCGAACAATTGTGCCGAATTGACCGCCGTGCCGAGCGAGATTAATGAAAAGAGGCATCTTTGCGGTGTTTTGAAACGTCTGCTGAAAAAGAAAAAATGCGTGTGTCTATGTGTTTTGGCGTAATGGAGAGAGAGTAAAAAACATCCCGAAGTAATTTTGGTGTTTAATTACACAGATACAATTTCAGTACAGCCATTGTATTCACCAGACCAAACAGGCTCTACACATAGTGAAAATGTTGTCTTAATTTCAGCAGATTAAATTAACTTGCAAATTTTGCAGCCGACACACTGCTGGTCACAGTCATGCGGTGCATGTGAAAGATATTGCAATCTATTGTTCGCGGGCGATTACACCCAAAATTGGGGATGTTGACCGTCAAACACACAAGCGCGCAATAATGACCTTCGCTTGCAACACACCTCCCCACGTGATAGCCCACGAGCCGAGGGGGATGGTCAGTACCAATTTGAGTGGTGAACGTAACCAGTGTCCTCCCTAGGCAGTATCCAGCATGGGCAGAACGCTTTGTGGCACACACACACAGGTGCCTTTTTCAGAGACCCTCTCTCCCTATTCATTTTAATATTCCGTAGACATTTCGCATGATTTCCACGCGACCCTTTAGCCAGTTTTTTTACTTATTGAATATGAAAAAAAAAGCTTTGTACCCTCTCTGGCATCAATACAGGTGTTAAGATGTTCACACACCCAAAAAGAGACACCTATTACAACGAGGCGTAACTGCTTAAGCCGAGCTATTAATGCGTCGGTGTTTGCGTCGTCCTTGCACTGATCACCTTTGGTCTGTAGCACTGGTGGGACGAGGCCAAAAAAATGAGACCATCTAAAGTGAAGGCCAATCAGTTTCAAGGACAGTGCATACATTATCCAAGCATATTTGTTTGCATTTCAGGTCACAAATACACTGTCAGACGCAACGACGTAATTTTTCTCTTACAAAACTACAATCCGACTGTGGTGACCTTGCTAGTATTCGTATTAGTGATCTGGAGATTAAATGCTTGCAGGAACTCATAGTTAGAATTTTTCACCCTGAGCAGGCACCGAGGATTCATTATTGGGCAAACCAGTTTTTAAACATCGAAGTTCGTACAAAAAGGGAGATGACAATTCCCCATGACCCGAATAAGTCCGTGCAAACCTAAATAAGCTTAGTTGGACAGAGATTAGTGTACCGATGACGAGACCTATGAAACTTTAATTCTGGAAATGTCTGGATAAATTATGCACGTATACTTGTCAATGTCCCTTTACTTTGAGACACAATAGTGGCCTGAAAAACCAGTCCATACATCTCCGGGAATGTCAAGCCATTGACATTGAGAACTTGGCCTTTGTTGGATGAATTATATTCTATAAAATTAGCATTTTAAAGCCAATGAAATATCACGAAAAATGTTCAAACAAAGGTGCCGTGCATATATATATTTTTTTAAGACTCACCTTGCCACAACACAAATGTCTTTGACTCACAGTGACAGGCTGATATGGGTGGATGGTGGCTGACCTGAATGAAAAAATGAAAAAAAGAACCTAAATATAATCACAAATGCACAAGGAAATCCGTTCAATATCATGCAGGTCAGGCACAGCATAAACCACAGATTTAGGAACACTGATGGTAAAATAATGGCCATGCTTAGATGCCTTGGCATGTGCCAATCGCATTTTACGGTTTTCCTGAATTGTACATGATCATGCACGTGTTAAAATGGGTTTAGTACATTTTATGCACATTCCAAACCACATGTAATCCTAGCAACTGTTTCCACGTGTGCACGCACACGTGCTAGGGTCTTAACAACCGTGGTACGATTGCTGACAATGCGCAGCATCGGTGGCAAAACGGCATCCAAGTGGTCTGAACCTCTCGAAGGTGAAATCAGCCTAAAATGACATTTGTGAATAGACCATAGCCTTAATATAATTGATCACAAACAATTGCCCCATTTGTCTGTCTAGGCTATACATTGTTGTGTGCTTCAATACATGTTTGACTGTGATCACTGTGGAAAGGCTATCATGTATACCTTCGTATGTACTTCGCCACGTAAATACATTGTTATTAATCAAGTTTGCTCTGACCCACGGTCTAACAAGATTAACCGCAATTATAAGTCAAAGCTTTGCTCTTCTCAAATAAGCAACTTAATCGCGGTCATCCCCGTTGGTGGCCCTGAATCATTCATGGAAATTCAACATTCCAATTGTAAGGAACAAGTCTATTCATTAGATGAGCCATGGGCGACTTCCCACGAACCAGTACAAATTTCGCCGATCATAAGGGACGATTGGCCGAGTCGACCCTCAACCGAGCGTTCGACTCGCAACCCTCCGAACGTGATAGTGGCGCTCGAACCAAAGTGCCTCTCGGCTGAACCAGCGCTGTGTAGAAGTGGTCGAAACTACGAGGGATGTAAACACGGCCTGAGACAGGCGACAAAGTGCGCTGCCATCTGGGCGCCACAGACGCAGACGACGCGGCTCGCGGACTCCCACTTATCCTGACCGGACTCGGCAGCGGGCTGTAACAACCTCACTGCCTTCCTCGAGCCATTGTTCACAATCTCCTCTATCTCTCTCGGTCTCTCTCTCTGTGCCTCCTTCTCCCTGTACCCAATTCGTTTTTGGGCCTTCTCCCTCCTCGCACCCCTCCACTGGAATAACTTTCCATGTACATTGAGCAGCACTGCCCATAAACTCAACACCGCCCATAGACTCAACACTGTCCATACTCAACACTGCCCATAGACTCAATACCGCCCATAGACTCAACACTGACTATAGACTCAGCAATGCACCATAAACTCAACGCTGCACCACGGACTCAACACTGCACCATAGACTTAACACTGCACCATAGACTCAACACTGCCCATAGACTGAACAATGCACCATAGACTCAACACCGCCCATAGTCTCAACACCGCCCATAGACTCAACACCGCCCATAGACTCAACACCGCCCATAGACTCAGCACCGTCCATAGACTCAACACCGCCCATAGACTCAACACCGCCCATAGACTCAACACCGTCCATAGACTCAGCACCGTCCATAGACTCAGCACCGTCCATAGACTCAGCACCGCCCATAGACTCAACACCGCCCATAGACTCAACACCGCCCATAGACTCAACACCGCCCATAGACTCAACACTGCCCTGTACATTAAGCAGTGCCACTCCTACACCTCCTTCCATTCCTCTCTTAACGTCTCACCTCTGCTCTATTACCCATTCTCTTCCTCTTCTCTCCCCTCATCCCTCCACTCCTTCCCATCCCTTCCCTGTGGCCCTTCCACGATCCCTCGATGTACCCCTATATCGCTGTCACTCATTCCACCAATCCATGGCAGCAACGCCTCCCCGCCAACTACATCATTCCATTCTCCGTCACCGCTTTGCAAGCCATGTCAGGGCACCTGGAGTGAAGGCGCTCTCTAAAAATATGGACGAGATTAGAAGCGAAAGCTTCCTCGTCACACACTGCAGCGGTGGCTCACCTGCTCGGCCACGAAGCGGAAGCCCTTGTCCTCCCGGATGCACTCGTAGGTCTCGCCGAGTACAGGGTTGAAGGGCTTGTTGCCGGAGCGGTAGTACGTGGGGGCGTACGCCGACACAGCAAACGCCGCCGTCAGCACCTGGCGGAACGGGAGGGGGGGGGACCGAATCCGGGGCCACGCAAAGAGCAACAACGCAGCCGGCGCCGCGCCTTACAATTTTTTTTTAAACTCGTGAAAGCCATTTTTTTACCGCTGGCACATCCAGGGGCCAAGGCAGCATGGGGGCCTGTCACGGTGCGGGGGGCACTCGTCCACCAGACTGTTTACCGGGCTGAGCCAGAACCAAACCTTACAAATGTAGACAACTTACATTTTGGTCGTCATGGTAAAAGAAGCGGAGCCATTTTCCTTGCCGCCATTTTGGAACAGTGAGGGCGGGGAGCTATGGTGCGAGCTGGAGTGAGCCGTGATTTGTGGTTGTTCCCGTTATATCATTATCATCGTGAAAGAGTTGTATTGTTTCCAGACCATCCTGAGTGCCGATCATCTTTGACGACACTAGCTAGTAAGGTGCCGAATAGGGAAATAGACTACACCTCCGATGAGCACGGTTGCCTATGTGCGGTGCAAAAGAAGTTCAACATACATAGATACGTGCACACACAAGCCATTTGAATCTGGCTTGGGGAGGTGCAAGCAGGGCCAGGGGTTAACAATTTCTGTCATACGTTGGATCGGTTGGCACACTTAAAAGTGCGACGCCGATGCCGGGCGTTCATTGTGTTTTGATGTCAGCAGCATAGCTTGGGTCCTGCAGTGGAAAACAACCTGCCGACCCCTGATCCGAGCCAGTCTAGGTCCTGGCAAGACCCCCGGTTATACAGTGGGAAAGAGGTAATACAGTAGTCCCTCGGTGAACGTTTTTAATCCATTCCACGAAAATTACTGTTGGCCAAAATAACTGTTAATCGAATTCACTTGCAAGTTGAAAAATAAGTAAAAAGCACTTGAGTCTGCAAGAGAACTGTTTCCACTGCCAAAATATAAAACGCGACGTCAAGAAAGCCAGTCGAGGTCTAAACGCTCATGAATGGGCGTCGCTGATTGGCTGAGGACATGGCTCAGCCCCGCTTACGAGCGCTCGGATTGGCCGAAATTGGCGCACGATGCACATCACACAAACATACCGTTCATTAACAATGTTAACGTTATTCGACACCACGGGGGTCCTATGGGAGGTGAAACATGAACCAAAAAAACCGTTAACCGATGTCACTGTTAACCGAGGAACTAACTATAAAGGGATTTACGTGTTGCTAAAAATGTTCCCTTTCTCAAACTTCTTTTCTCAAAATGTGCTCATTGTGTAACGAGTATTGAGTATTAAGTGTGCAGTAGTGAGTGTGTAGTCGTGTGTAGTAGTGGGTGTAGTATAGTAGTGAGTGTGTATGAGTGAATGTGTTGTCCTTTCGCCGCACCTCCGATTTGCATGGTTGGCTACGTACGGTGCGAAAGAAGTTCACCATACATATATAATTTCTTTACTCACCAAAAACAGGGGCAAAACGGATAGGGTTATGTGTTCAAGGCTTTTAATCCAAATGCAAATGTGAGATTGTCTTTCCAAGAAATATCAAACATTTTGTAATTATAACAGTGAAGGAAATTCCACATTGTTATGGTGGGACCCAATCTATCCGTAGCGTGACAGAAAATGTACTCGAATGGTCTTACAGTACATACAAAAGCTGCTTTTACCTCTGCTTTGATCAAAATTAACTCTTCCTATTATTGCAGCTCAAAATCTCACATCATTTCCTGCAGGAAATTGTGGCCAGCTGCGGGAATGGAACCTTCAGCCCAAATGACATCGACCAGTTTGCGGTTCGCTCACCGACCACTCGCGGTCCACCCCTAAACCGCATCCACTGCACAATCATGGCGGGAGATGCGGATACCCTGATGCACAAATGAAAAAAAAATGGAAAGAAAAAAACCTCTGCAGTAGTGCGAGACTGTGGTCACCCAGAACAGAACGTACAACGTAGAACGACGCAACGCCACCCATCACAGCGATACACTCCTTTGCTCCTGACGTGCTTGTCTGGCTTAACTACCTGAATGTGAAACTGTAGTTGTTGCTCTGCATCTACATCAGCTGTATAAGGAGGAAGAGGAGGAAGAGGAAAAAGAAGACTGCCCACTAGGCCATGCCCCCTCCAGCCCATTAATATTTAATAATATAAGCGCCCAACTTTATCTGTGATGAATATGATGAACGCTGTACTTCCCCTCGTTTTCATGCAGGGGTCGTTGCAAACCTACGCGCCCCGTGCACGAACGACGGAGGCGCAGGGACAGACGTTCGATTACGTTGGAATCGATCTGCAGACGGCGGTCTTCTCGCACGGCCAGCAGCTCTAATGTCGCCTTATCTCGATCCCGCAATCCCAAACAGGTGAAAGTCCGCATCGAACCGAACCCCCAGCAAGGACATCTATTTAACGATAGAAAATGCACGTGAAATGTCGTTTTCAATGAAGTCTTCCGGATGTAAAATGATATTTATAAAAAAAAATGCTCTATGTGTCTATGATGAACGCTTGAGAGAGAGAGAGAGAACGAGGTGATTCGGTGTTGATTCCCAGAATCTTCTTAGCCCCCACCAACACGACTTTGCCATTTGTTTTGCGACGGCGACAATTTACAATTCTTCCCGCATACGCTATCAACAATCAACAAGTCGCAGGGACAGACGTTCCATTACGTTGGTGAATACTAGGTTGTTTGGGGTCGACACAGGCGCCCCCCAACAACCTAGTGTGAAAACAATAGAATTTAAAGAGATGGCGGATGGTCAGAGCATTTGACACCACTGACATGGATATGCTCCAGAGACAAATACATTTTATCTACGTGTCAGGAGCTGTAATATTTGACAAACAAGGCTTTGCTCACACACACACCACTTCCGCAGGTAGCTGAATTAAAAATGTTCGACAGATACAGTGTATGTGGACTTGTGTGGGAAACCGCTAGACACAAATTAACCCATTACACAATATTTCAAAGGGTCTTTAATGTCATCTTCATAGATGAGGTCACACTTTGGTAATTTGTCACATAAATCATTGCACAAATGGGAAAATCATCAACTACCACAGAGGTTCCTTTAATAGTAGGGGCGCCACGGTGGCGAGATGTTAACTACCGCGCCTGGTATACAGGAGGTTGTGGGTTTGATCCCGACCCTGACGCCTGCTGTATTTTCAGTTTGCACATGTGGATTTTTCTCGGTGTGCTCCGGTTTTTCCCTTCACATTAAGAAACATGCTTTTAGAGTATTTGGCTGCAAAAAATAATGTTTTATTTTACCAGGTAAGGCTCACTGAGCTGTGCAGCTCTTTTTCAGAAGCGACCTGGCTTCAAATAATATTTTCTAGCAGCCAAATACTCTACACTCATGTTGATTCATGTTGATTCTAAATGTGGAGGGAAAAAACGGAACACCTGGATAAAAATCCACAATACCACGAGGAGAACATGCAAACTCCCAATATACAGCGGCAGGCGTCAGGGTCTGGATCAGACCCGCGACCTCCTGCATACCAGACGAGGTACTTAACATCTTGCCACCGCGGCGCCCCGAGCCTGGGGCGCAGCTACGAACAACGGCAAAAGCCACTCTGAAAAGCTTCCCTGTCACATTCGGGCACATCATTGCTTCTTACCAACGCCGCAGAAGGACAAGTGAAGCGTGATTGGTTGATGAAGTGCGAGCGAAATAAGAAAGCCACAAGAAGGTGCTGGGGGGGGGGGGGGGCAGCGCACTTTGTCATGTATCTGAGGCCGTGTTTACATCCCTCGTAGTTTCGGTCACTTCTACACAGCGCTGGTTCAGCCGACGGGCACTTTGGTTCGAGCGCCACGTTTGGGAGGGTTGCGAGTCGAACGCCCGGTTGAGGGTCGGCTCGGCCAATCATCCCTTTGGGTCGGTAAAATAATTACTGCTTTGTGGGAAGCCTCCCATCGCTTCGTACCATGCGCTGCGCGGGGTCCTCCGTGTCGGACGCCTGTTCCAGCAGCTCGCTGTACTCGAGCTCCTCGCACAGCCTCTGCAGGGTGTTGAGGGGCTCGTTGAGCTCCACCGGCATGGAGACCTTTGCCAGGTCCTTGCCGATGTTGTTGCGCAGGATATTCCAGAGGCTCACGCCGCTCGTGTCCGGGCACGGCGCCGGCAGGAAGCTTCGTCTGCCGTTGCGGAAGCCGCCCTCCCGTGTGCTTAACGCTGAAATAACAACAGCAACGAAAACAATAACTTGCATTTGTATAGCGGGCATAGCGTAAACAAATATCTTAGGGTGCAGGGTTTTTTAAAATCCTTTATATTAAGTTCGCTTGCTTGCTTGCGTGCATGCGTGCTTGCTTACGACCGTGCAAATCTTTCGGTCGTTTTTTAACCCACTTCCCGTGATCCAATCGAGCTGACATTTTCCACACAGACTCGTTGTGCGAGACAATTTATTTTCGTGAAATTTTTTTCCCAAAATTTTACACTGTTTAGGGAAAAAAAACATTTAATATTTAATTACCAATTGCTTAATGCTAACAGACAATCATATAAAGGATTTAGAGTGAAAAACTTTGTTTTTACGGGTTAATTTTTTTTAAGTGACTCGCGAAGCTTCATGAGGTGTGTCCACAGGATAAGAACTACGTGCTATTTTTACGGGTTTGAGCGGCATTAAAAAAATATATATATATTAAAACCTGTGTAGTTCATTTGATGAGGAATCGACAAGTAATCCTCACCCTCACCCGCAATGCAAACCGACACGGTCGGCTCTCAGGAGCTAAGCAGGGGTGAGCCTGGATCCATCTCGGATGGGCGACCACCACCAACCATGCCCGAGATGGGTGTTAAAAGGCTTCTGCGAGCAACGTTGGTAAAGCAGAAGGCGGTGCGGCTAACTTCATCGTTGTACTCTACCACGCTCACCGCCTGCACCAACGCGTGCTGACAAACTTGGGTGAAGTACGCACAAATAACCAGGGCCGGCATGGCCCATAGGTTAATGAGGCTAATAAAGGCCTTAGGCCCTCATATTCTGTAGGCCATCCATTCCATGTTGAAGTAACAGCTGAGTGACACCAGGGCAGCCCTCACCATTTTTTTGTCTTTCAAATTTCAATGTCATCGTTCATGACTTTGCCACAGTCAAAGCTACGAAGAACAAAAATTGTTTCTTTGATTAAATGAGTGCAGTGGGTCATTTGTCTTTGATTAATATACCTTGATTCGGTTACATTTGTTCATTTTGCAAAGATAAATATTTGATGACTTCATAAAAAAAAATCCAAAATGTAACACATACTTAGGCCCGGCTCTCCTATTAGCCCTTAGGCCCCTCATAACCTTAATTGGGCCCTGCGAAAACCCCCCACGACCTGTACGGCGTGGAGATCATCCAGCAGTGGATTGAAAAAAAGACTGCGCGTGTACCTAATGGTTGTTTCACCTCTGCATAAACATCGCAGCACAGGGATAGGGACCTTTCAAAAAAATACCGGGTTATATATTTGGTTTCTGAGAAGTGCAGTACGATGTACCAGCATACACCAGCATATTGCTAACACAGAGTTGTTCAAGTTTATTTTATAATAATCATGTAAGAACTCAACAAAGATACGTTTCATTCGCAAGAGTAACCTGAGGCATCAGTTTGCCAGTAGGGGTTGTTGATTGCGGTGCATAATCCAAACTGAGTAACTTGTGGTGTAATTTTTTACAATTTGACAAATTTGGACTCTGACGCCGGCAAACAACAGCCGACTCTTGCGAATGACCTCACGCCATCGACAATGTCCACCCGTGAAGCGGGCGGTTAACGCACCCGCAGGTCGCAGTATTTAACCAGGGGGGCGGCGGTCGTCGGAATTGGAAATTGCGAACCTCCGTACCAAGCGGCGGACACGGCTACCACCGGGCCGCGTCACCACCCCGGGGACGGGGGGTGTGCTTTTGATGGCGAGGCCTCGGTCCCACACCGAGATCCGCAGGGCGGGCCACGGAGGCAACTCACACGTTTGCGGCGCCCCATCCGTCACGCTGATGTTGTCTTCCGACACGTTGTCGCTCACGTCGCTCACGTAGGATTCGTCGTCCGATGGCTTTGAAAGCGGCGAGAAGGGAGCAACGCCCGCGCGACGCGGCCGACACACACGCGCACATTATTGCAGTGAGAAATAGCAAGCGAAATATATACGAAACCAAATCGATCCAATGTCTCCTTTGACCAGGTAAGGGTTTCGGTGAGACGAATAGGCTTTCACGTGAAATGGGTCAAATTTACTGTCATTTTGAAACATGAACATTAAGGCACGATTGTTTAAAAGTTGGTTCGAAAAATATATAACTGCATGCATTGATATCAAGGTAAACAGAACTTGTATCATCTATTCTTAGTCCCTTATATGGCACGGCCATGTCAGTTAAACATCTTATATCTTAACACAAAATAAAGAGCGTCTTTGTGAAGAATATAAGCAACAAAATAAAGAAAGCAGTAAAATACGCCTCATTCACAAACCTGTTCCTCCACATAAACCATATAAACTTATTTTTCACATTTCCCGGCAATCACAAGGCCTTCTGGGAGTGCATAATTTCAACAACATTGGTTCAATACAAACAAAACTCTTGACCGGTTTCAACAACAGGATGGGTACAGAGTCTCATCAATAGTGTCAAGCTTGCTGCAAATAATTCTGTTCGAGCAGAAGTGGTAAACCGCTTCCTAACCTGGGGGCTGAATAGGACTTTCAAATAAATACCTTTGGCTGGTTCTCACAGTAACAGGTGCCCCAGTGATACACAACGACAATAACGTGAAAAATCACGCACGTGTCAAGCGAGTATAGAAAGCTGACAGAAGTGACGGAGCGGTTCTAAAATTAGAAACACAGTAGGAGTGCCAAGTCGAAAATATCGCCAGAATATAATTGAAATTCTGGAGATCTTGCACGCGCATTGTTCGGCACGACGTCCGACGTTTCGCTCTGCGTGCCGGGAGATTTGGTTCCTGAAGTATGCTGCACAGCTGGACCGAAACGTCGGAAAGTCATGCCGGACAAATTGTGCCAGTCCAATGGGAGAGGGCCACAGCAGCACGGGCGCGGAACACCAATTTGGCGGGAAAGTTTGAACTGCGCGGCGCGAGGAAAAACGAAGATCGCGAATGTTCAGTCACCTCGTTCTCAGAGGAGCTCGCCGAGATGAGCACCTCCTGGGCATCGAAGAACTCCGAGACGGACTCGGAAACAGAGAGGCGGCTCTCGCTGAGCGGCACCGGCACGAGGGGTCCCTCCTGGGGGGGCTCGGGGGGCTGGTACACGTGCACACGGGGCATTGTGGCCACACAGTTACGAGCACGTGCGCGCGCGTGTGCGCGCATTCCACCAACTCTCCCTTTCCATGATTCTCCACTCGGCCCAATCATTCCCTCCCTCCAGGGCCAACAGGATGGGTACAACGTCGAGGGAAGATGACAGCGGTGAGCCCCTGCCATGGAGTAAACTAAAAACCAAACTAAACAATTTTTTTTATTTTACCAAGTAAGGCCTACTAAGCTATATAGCTCTTTTTCAGAATGGACTCAGATTGTAGCTCAACGAAGTGGCTTATCGTGTGTAAATATATCGTAGCAGCCAATTACATTAAATACATGCTTTCTTAATTCTGGAGGGGGAAAACCAGAGGACCCGGAGAAAAATCCACTTGACCACAGGGAGTATATACAAACTCCAAACATACAGCAGCAGGCGTCAGTCTCGGGATCAAACCCACGACCTCCTGCATACCAGGCGAGGTAGTTAACATCTCGCCACCGTGGCGAGTGGTTGGCTCCGGTCATGAGAATGTGGAATTTCCACTGCTGAGCTAGAGCTTCCAGCAGACATTAGTGTGGGGGCAGCACTCGTTTGAGTGCAGAGACACCGAGACTTTAATTATTTTTAGTGATAACGTGCGGGCGCAGGCGATTGAGGACCACTACATCGTTTTTAATGTGGATAATTCTGAAATGCAGGCATACGTGTGGTGTGCTTCACGAATACATATTCATGAACTAAGCCTGATTTTTTGGGATTGAAAAAAAATGTCCTATATTAATCTGACAATTGGGAAAACATCTCAGGTAGACATGTTTTTTGTAACTTTCTGTTAATCCAGGAAATGGCTTTTAGCATTTATTATAATTACTTTGCTGTGTTTTTTCGTTTCCACGAGTTATTTGTATGCCGAGTGTTTGCTGCAGTCTCTTCTTGTACAGCTCTTTGAAATCCCCGATAAAAGGCGTTATGGAAATAGAACTATTATTATCGTTGGTACAGTGCGTGTGATGATATTAGTCGCTTTCGCGACCGATATCATCCATAGTATAGTTTATTTTGGGTTAGATCGCGCAAATATAATGTGTCGTTAAACCCGCCACTACCCGACACAGCCAATTAGTAACGTTTGTCACGTAAACAGGACATGCCAATTTGTTAATAATACAGCACACTGGTGTGTTGGAGAGTTGTGTGTTTGCTCTCCAACTCACCGATGTGCTGTACTCGTAACGAATTGGCATGTTCTGTTTACGTGACAAACCTTACTAATTGGCTGTGTCGGGCGGTGGCGGGTTTAACGACACATTAATATTTATGCGATCTAACCCAAAAACCTACATTATGCATGTGCTGTGTGTGTCCTGTATTTCAGCAGGTGAGGCCAATTCAAATTCAAGATCCATTTTGCAGCAGAGGACTGTCAACGTGAAGAAAAAAAACTCATAGAATTCCGAAAGGTTTTTATTCCCTAAAATGTACGAGGGTTTTTTTTCTGTTCCCTGAAAACGGTCAGTTGACTCAGCCGGAGAGCGATCGACTCACAATTATAAAAATTGCAAGTTCGAACCCTGGTTGGGGATCGACTTGGCACATCAGCTTTACAGGGGTCAATAAAATGAGTACCACTTTGTGGGTAGGTCACCAGTGGCTGTTCTATGGATAGACTCACCTTCACCATTGGAATGTGCAATGTATATGACTGACTCATGAGATGAATACTACCTCAGTGCTCATTTCATGAAAACATCTATTTGACTTTTCATTCCTTACTTCCAATATAACTTTCTGGAAATGACAACGCAGCTGAATTACTCGCTCTGTCTGGGTAACTTTACCAACATGTCTTTAACACTCACTTTACTCTTCGCTGCCAATGCCATACTTTGGTAATTCCTCAAAGGTCAGACAGCAGCAGGAATTTACCCGCCTATCCTCAGCAAACTGCCTCTGAAGTGATCAAAAAGACCACTCCACTACCTGCCGGAGTGCAGTTTTAAGATCGGCGTGTTCACAAACAGCTCTCCCGATGAAGAGGCGAGCAATAATCAAATCTGTAAATGACTAGAAAACGCCATCATCGTCACAGAAAAATCAGTGCAGGCTGGAAAAAAACCAAACGTTTCAAGGAACAAGCAGACACGTGTACAAATTGTGCATTATGCAAAAACAATCAGCGGCTCCTGAAGAACTGCATTGTGGAGCTCTTGTTTGAGGTCACCGTAAAAATCTATTTGACCAATTGTGACCTGACCGACAGGCAGCAGTGGGATTACGGTGACGACTGAGGCCAAGAGAGAGCATGAGCATGATGACGGGAAGCAGTGAGCAAGTCCACGTCCACACGGTGAGTGCAAGGCCTCCACAATAATCACGCTGCAATGCCTTATACATGCCTCGTTTTCCAAATGAAAATCCAAGGACAATTTCATCCCTCTCCCATAAGAATGTGGACTTTACATCAGTGGCAAAAAAGAAATGACAAACAACAGATCCCAGTCAAAATAATAATTTAAATTCTAGATTTGAAGCTTTCGTGACTGCAAGGATTTATACTCTTTGGTTTTTTCGGTAAAGTCACATAGGTAAAAAATAAAATAAATGAAAACAACTAAATTAAATCACGTCGTTTCAGAGGCAACACAAGCTTCCGTCTTCAGGTGGAACCATTACAGCCAAAGTCACTGCAGTGAGTGAAGAGAGCTAATAGAGAAACGCGACTATATAGGGTAAAAGGGGGGGGAAGAGCACTTAATAATATAAAACTCATGCACTTCTTGTGGATCATTATAGGAGGGATCCCGACCTCCTGTGATGTGTCAACGGCTTTGAAGGGGCAGAGAGAGTGGGTCGGTACACGAGGCTGGTACACACTGTGTAGGTTTACTCGTGGGCCACGTGGAAGCGGGCCTCAAAACAGCAGAGGTTTGGAAGACAGGGGACACTGTGTGGAAAGGGCAAGCGAGACCACATCCAAGCGAAAAGTGCCTGAGGTGGTGTGTGCATGTGTGTGTGGTGCATCTGCCA
The DNA here is from genome assembly GCF_015708825.2 of Lethenteron reissneri. Classification (NCBI taxonomy): domain Eukaryota; kingdom Metazoa; phylum Chordata; class Hyperoartia; order Petromyzontiformes; family Petromyzontidae; genus Lethenteron; species Lethenteron reissneri. The sequence continues at coordinate 3,005,317 of NC_083785.1, forward strand.
GTCCTCTCAGTCAACCCATGACACCGCAGTCTGTCCCGTGACCTCCTGCCAGTGGGCGTTTGACACTTCACGCGGCCTTAACGTGCACATAGCCTGGCACAAGCGCCATGGTGACTTCACCGACACTTAGTGGCGAACGGCGGTTGTTATTGCTGTGTGCGCATGTGAGCGCGCATGTGGGGAGCGGTAGTGTAGCGGTTAGCGCGCTGCGCTGCGAACCCGGTGACCCGAGTTCGATCATCTTAACCGGTCCTGGGCCTCCCCTAGGTAGACTCAGCAACCCAAGTGCGGTTTGTAAAATATCAGCACTGTGGAGGCAAAGGCGGCCGGGCGTGGTGCTGGCCACCCACCCCCCGATTGCTGTGCCGGCCTTCATAGGTGCTACTCGCTAACAGCACTTGCCCCAACAGCCTGTTAAAGCTATAGGGGGATCTTTGTGCGTGTCTGTGTGCGTGCGTATGCGGGAGAGAGCGGCAAGCGAGTGCGGAGTCACTTGTCTCGTTAAAACCCCACCGCTGCCTGGTGAAGTGCCTGTTGCACTACATCCGCCTCCAGCCCGCAAGCACAAATTGCTCCGGCTGGTGACAAAAATAAACAGCCTCCCATTTGTCTCGCCACGCAATAAAAAATATATATACAATCACATTTTCGTTGTCTATATTCTCACCGCCGTTTGTTTTTTTGCCGGATAACATAAGCTAACATAGGGTAAGGTAAGATGGCATGAGGTAACATAAGTTGGGAAGGCGAATGGACCCAATCGTTTCTTTTTAATTGAGACGAGTCCTGTCTGAGACTTAAAGAGACATCGGGACGGTGTGACTGCCTCCCGTTCTCTCTGCCTGTGTAATCCTGCGCTCCGGGCCACGTGTCACATTACTATACAAATGTAAGTCGTTGTTGACCATTTTTTTACCCATAAAATGTACATAAAATGCTCCCAGTAATGCTAATTTACCATAGAACTCCACTATTTTTATTTTCGCAGGTAAGGCCCACTGAACTATACGGCTCTTTTCAGAAGCGACCTGGACATCACAAATGATAGTTCAACGAAGTGGCTTATCATGTGGAAATTATTAAAGCAGAAAACTACTCTAAAAACACGTGATGTAAATTTTAAATGTGAAGGGAAAAACCGGAGGACCTGGAGAAAAACCGGAGGACCCAGAGAAAAATCTACGCAACCAGGGGAAGAGAAACACGCAAACTCCAAATATACAGGCGTCTGGGGGTCAGGATCGAAACCACGACCACCTGTGTACCCGGTGAAGAAGTTAACATCTCGTCACCGTGGAGATGTCGACTGTCCATGTTTGGTTCAGGGCCACGAAACCCATTGGGCACTGCCCCATCAACACTCCCTTTCGCAGGAAGACGCAGGAATTCTGCTTCCATAAATATTTTATCACCAGTGGAACTTTGCTAAAGTAATTTCATGGAGCTTGGTGTGTGAAAATACAATCCTTAATAGCAAGTAATTAATGAAAAATAACAATACAGCAGATAATTTAGCAATTAACCTAAGTCAAACAGTGATTTATATTGCAAAAATTACAGGAGACAAAATATAGATTGTACTTTATTAAATCACAGCGTGCAAAAAAAAAATTTCAATTAAGGTTCCTTTCAAAACTCATTATGAAAAAACCAAGACGGATGTCCAGAAAGTGAATCCCCGCGCCACCTCAAATGTCAGAGCTGCAATTGTCAAATACTGGGAGACAAACTGAACAACCAAAAAATGAACACCGTTCAGAAATATCACGACCCAGAATTTAAATTCCCCTATGCGCCTGTAAGAAGACGTTCCATTCATCGTCAATATTTCCAACTTTTCCTAACTTCAGCACGACCACCAGCGGACCATTGTACAGCACAGTGCGACTCACACCGTTATATTTTACGCCGATCGTTCACGTTCTACGCTCTCCGTTGCATGCGCACGACGTGCGGCGAATATTTTAGCCCAAAAGTAAAGTTATTGGGGGCAAGGTTTCCCCCGTTAACATTCCTTGCACGACAGGTGTTACACGGGGCCGTGTTGCTGCTGTCGTGGTGAATTTTCAAGGCGTTCAGAGTTCCCATTTGAAGGGCTGTGTGACCAGGGTTGGGTGTTTAGGGGGGGGGGTTGGAGGGTGGAGGAGGGTTTAAGCAGTGAAGAGTGGGAGGGTTGAAGGATACGTGAGGTTGATTGGGTGTGTGATAAGTTGAAGTGATCAAGGAGTGGTCGGATAAGTTGTTGGACAGGGAGCGGATTGGTTAAAAAGGAAGGATAGGTTGAAGAGTGTGGTTTTAAGGATGGACAGAATGTAAACGCAGGTGGATTGAACGGTTGGGTGAGTTGTGAGGTGGACGAGTTTATCGGAGAATGGGTTGAAGGGTTGAAGAAGGGTAAGTGTAAAGCATGCACAGGTTGGATGGGTGTGAAGGGTGAGCGGACACACACACACACACGGAAACAATGGTGACATTAACACAAGCAACTCGTTAGAACACAAGTAAATGATTTTTTTAAAGCACAGAAACGAAAACGATAGACAAGCTGGCGTCAATGTGCTCTGGCTCTCACCATGTCTGGGCTGGGGATGATGTTGATGTTGACAAGGGGTTCCGTGAGATTTGAATCCGCGTGAATGCGACTCAATCTGCTCCTAAGGTCCCCATTCTGAGCCGTAGCCTGTGCAGGAAAGGGGGAAGGTCGGGGGGGGGGGGCGCTTACGGAGCGAAGGTCAAATTCCAGTGCATTGCTGGACGAGGGCGTCCACACGCCGTGCGGACCATGGGGGTGGGGGCTTGGGGGGGGGGGGGCTTTATTTGACCATACTTCAACAACGACGGTCGGTGCCGGGTTAGTCGAGGGGGTTAAAAGCCAAAGCCCCGGTCCAGGTGTCACTCACCGCGAATGTCGGCCATGGCCAACAATTGAACTCAGATCACCAGGTGTCGCCTTCAAATGTATTTCTCTACTTATTTATTAACACGCTTGTTCACCGAGAGAAGCCTCGCTGAATCTGACGACTCTATTTCCGGGGACAGTCCCTGGAAAAATAAACGTGTCGGTAAATCCTGGCTATCGCCCGATGATGCTGGTTGCAACCACCGGCGAAACGTCGCAGTACTCGAATTGTAAATGTCGTGAGTTTACTCTCCAACACACAATCGGTGTGCCGAAATGCCACGTTTTTGTTTACGTGACAAACCTTACCGATCGGCCGTGTCATGTGGTGGCGGCTTTATTATGGACATACGCAGTATTAACCAGAGCAGCCACTGGATTCAAACCGCGGACTTCTTGCAAAAAGCAAAAAACATGTTACACGTAGCTACGTTGTTCGTTTTGCTACAATTCTGCTCACAGAAGCGCTCCTCAGCTCTGCAAAGCAATACATTTGCTTTTGAATTTACACAAATTACTGCTGCCTCCCCCAATGTCCCAGTGGAATGTACGCAAAGACCGACCACTGAGCCGGCGTCTAAATGCCAGGCTTCCCATCTGCGATTAAGCAAGGTTTCCACAAGAAAAATATCTCAGCTCGGTCACTCGTACCTACAAAGACAAAGATCCCTGGATAGGCTTAAGAGACTGTTGGGCAAGTGCTGTTAGCGAGCACCTATGAAGGCCGGAACGGCACACGAGGGGGCGGGTGGCCAGCACCACGCCCGGCCGCTTTTGTCTCCCGAGTGACGATGTTTACACACCACACTAGGTACTAATTTGAGGCTGAGTCGACCAAGAGTAATCGTCACTGGTGTTGACCGTGAGTGGGAATTGAACTCGGGTCGCCGGGTTCGTAGCGCAGTGCGCTAACCGTGACACTTCTGCTCCCAACACACACACACAAAAACATTGCCATTTAATATAACTTTAGCAGAAGACCCAACAACTACACAATGTAGATAATAAACATCCAGCTTGCGGAATCGCGTGCGGAATAAGCGTGGTGTTTATCGTCGCATCTTTGCATGCAATGGGGGTTCATAGCACCCTTGCAGCCACTCCAGGCTCTATATTTCACCGCTATATAAAATTAAAATTAAATATGATTTTAACCAAACAATTTACACACACACTCAACTCACATCCAGAATGGTTGTAAGTTGTGAGGTGGACAGGTTGATTGGCGTATGGGTTGATGGTGCACGGGCTGATGGATTGAAGGAGGATGGGTGGAAGGATGCCAGTGGTGGGTTGAAAGGCGAGGTGACATTCTGTTCAAGGGCCTACTCGGTCCATCATCCCTGTGCATGGTCATAACATGAGTTCCACTTTGTGGGAAGCTGACAGTGGTTGTGGCTGTGGAGTCACTGCTTAAGGCTACAGAAATGTGCAATTTTTAGAAATGGCTCAGGATCACAAATATAAACGAGGACTCCCTCGTGCACGTTTGAGATTAGCGACACTGCGCTTCACTTTTTTGGGTTGTGTCTTAAAACACATTCCTGCGGAGGGAGCTGGAACGGCAGCGTTGTGTATTCCGCAAATATGGCAGACTGAGGGCGGGCACAGGCTGGCGCGAGTAGGGTAAACGTTGAGTTTTATAAGGGCACCACGGGGTGACCAGCCCCTCCCCACCCAGCCCCACCCCTCCCACCCCCCACCCAGCCCCTCCCCACCCTCCCCAGCCAGCCCCACCCCTCCCACCCCCCACCCAGCCCCTCCCCACCCTCCCCACCCAGCCCCTCCCCACCCTCCCCTCCCCACCCAGCCCCTCCCCACCCTCCCCTCCCCACCCAGCCCCTCCCCACCCTCCCCACCCAGCCCCTCCCCACCCTCCCCTCCCCACCCAGCCCCACCCTCCCCACCCAGCCCCTCCCCACCCTCCCCACCCAGCCCCTCCCTCCCCACCCCACACGACGGACACAATAATCCCCTGTGGGCTGGTGTAACCAGGAGGTTCCTACCAGTATAACAATACTTGAGTACATTCGGTATTTGTCGCCGTTCTCGTGTTGCACACAGTCTGCAGCAGGTTCACGGTCGGGAGGTGACGATGCTGTCACAGTTGAATAACTCGCAGGCATCTTTTCAAGTTTGCCAAATTCGGGGGGGGGGGGGGGGGGGGTGGCCTGCCGGATTCGAACCACGAGCCTCTGCAACGAGCGGCGGCGAGCGCGTCTTCCCGCTGGGCCGCGTCACCGTGCCGACGACGGGTGTAAGCTACTCGTGGAAACGGCGAGGACTGTCGGGAAGTTCTCCGCTCAGAAGGGACTTCTCGGGGCAGTGGTGCGGTTTCTCTTCCAGCGTCGCTGCTCGATGCAACGCGAGGTTGCGCTGTCCGTAGCGGGGGTGGGGGGGGGCACTGAAACGGACAACTGCTTCCTGCCCTGACGCAGCCAGAAAATCCGTATCATCCGAAAAGGCACCGCTGTGCTGAAGGAATCCGTAAATTTGCTGTGCTCTATAAAATACGCGCGAGACATTTTTGGGAGCGCATCGGGTTTTGACAAAGGCCGCTCTGCAAGCTCACCCTTAAATTGTATTGCACTGAGTGTCAGCAGTTTCATCATCTAAATATTTAATTTATTGTCCTTCCCCGCACTCCGATTAGCACGGTTGGCTTCGTACGGTGCGAAAGAGGTTCAACATAAATAACTTACTCTGCACATGTGCAACAAGCATAATGTGACCTCTTCTATGCGTTTAGTCACTACAGGGCAGCACTATGAGGGGGCGTGGAGATGGTGCTGGCTTACAAGGACAGCTGCCGAAGAAAGGCACGGGCATCAATCATCAGGGCAGAGGCATGACCTGCTCCCTCCGTGGCCGCGACCTTGGAGTATAAAATCACCTCCCTGGAATAAACAATGCCGCTCTCGCCCCCACTGCACCACAGCTCATGATAATAGACAAACGGGCCAACGTACTCGGGATGACAGAAAGAGCAGCACGTGGAATAGACAACCCGTGCAGGGCAATGACATCGTTCAAGCTGTTTTGGAAAAGCGAGTGGACCTATGGCAGGACGTGACGATCGCTGCAAAGGGACAATGGCCGATGGTCAAGAATCACGACGGAGTGACAGGCCAGGAGGATCGGAACGCGTCCGAGAGGGCGTCCGAGAGGACATCTGCCGAGGAGAGATGAAAACAGCTCTTCGTGTGCAGCAGGTGCTGGGTGGATGATTACACCGCTGGATTGTGATAGGTGATGGTGGATTGGGGAAGGCCTTGATCCGGCAGCAGTGGATTTCATCGTGGCTGATGATGACGATGAGCCAACGCAATTGTTCAGTCATTAAAGTGCAACTGCTTAAAAATTCGGCTGACATAAAAAAAAAACACGTCAATGATATTCTTTTTGAAATATTGAACTACAATATACATACATGTGTGTTAGTCCTCAATGCGAGTCTATGAATTGTCACATCTCGGGGGTTGTAATTCGACTCGTTATTTTTTCCTCCGACTTCGTGTGGCAGGTGGCTGCAGAGGTCACGTGAACCAGTCACATAAGGACACAAGCGCAAATCGAAATTCATCATTCCTCGCACACACGATTCAATGCAATAGAAATGAGCAGGGGAATCAGTTTCAAAAGGAAAACTGATGCACGGCTACACCACCCCCCCACCCCCTCACGACCAAATCATCTGGGATGCATGAGATCTCATCAGATCTCAGAAGCTCCGCAGGACCGAGCATGGGTAGCACTTGGACAGGTGCCGAGCACCCAAACAGCTGGTGTGGTGCCGATACAGGGCAGCATTGTGGGCAGCGGAGAGTAGACCAGCTTCCCCCCTCCCCGCCTTCACCAACCCACACTGACAAGGGTTGTGAAGTATGGTCAAATATCCGAACGCAATCCGCATGGCGTCGAGTTAATCCAGCAGTGGATTGACAATGGGGAACTACTTGTACATACACGTAGAATCATGGATCTACACACAGGCCTAGGGTGGAGTCGAGAGTCATTGTGCCCGTGCCACTCTGGGATGAGGCCGCTCCAGGTGTTTTTGGTTTGCAATCCCAGTTCTCAGGTTGCTTACCTGGATATGGCAGCTTATTCAGCAAGGTTACTCTCACGTAATAGCCAGATAGCCCACACACATGATTAATAACTCACCACCCTTAAGTAAATATGTAATCTCACACAGCATATCGTTCACACAATTTGTCATGCATATTTTCTGACAAATAAACCAATTAGTTTGTTTTTCCCCCCTCATGGAGAGCTTTAGTGACACAGAACTAATTGTTTTTTTTGCTTATTTATAAGCTTAGATTTTTTTTTTTTTCACATAAATGACATTCCAAAATGTATAAGTGCACATTCCGTGCTGACGTTGCTGGACAAGAGTTGTCCAGATTGTATTTAACCCCAATTGAGATGGCTGGGAGACTCAGGGGATTAAATTTATATTTTTTCAAAATATAATTCATCACACTCTATCTGTGATCGCCAACTACTTTGGCTTCTTTTTTATGCAACGTATCCTCTTTGTGTGGGAATAACATCTGTTCCACCCAGTGTGGATTAAAGTCCTACTGACATCAAAAGTAGTTCTTTAACACCAACTTCCACGGGTCGTTGTGTGAGAGTTGCGAATGGAGTTATGTCACGTGGCCATTTGGCATAAATGTAGAATAAAGGATGATTTAAAAACAACTCTTCTTAAAAACGTGTATGGGCGAACAACATTAACGCACATGTCCAACATATTTTTACCATAACTCTCCAGGACTAAACTGCACTGTGAGACTTATAATCTGACCTGAAAGGTGAGGCTTAATCACAATCTTTTTTCTACCCAGCTGGATATGAATAATAACAATGCTTACTGTAAATTAGCAGAGGCGGCTGGCTAATGATGTTGTCTTGTGTTGTTGTTGCTGCTGCTGCTATCGCGCTGACGCACCACGGATCTGCCTTGCACAAAAGCCGTGCAACTAATTGGTGAAACGGGACCGTCCGTGCAACAACCCAAATAAACTGAAGCTAAAGAATAAACAAACACAGGATACTTCGTTTATCAAGTGACAGTATTCCAGGAGGCTTCTGCATTAGGACGACTGAACATATCTCACTGGCACAGCGCCCCAGGGCGCCATTCCTGATGGGGGGGTGGCACCTGAGTGCGAGGCCGAATTATTAGAAACATATCCAGCAGTGGCTCAACTCTTTGGTGAGGTAAGCAAGGATGGGTGGGGAAGGGGGGATGTGGGGGGCGGGGGGGAGCGGGAAAGATGGTACCTTGCCCCTGGCGCGAAAATATCCAACTCCCGGCTCTGCCCTGTGTGGCACATTTGTGCCGGACATCACTCTGCCTACCGAGTCCTCCCCCACCCCTGTGCGAGTGCTCACCTGCGCGAGTGCCTTCTTGAGCGCGAGCACGTGGGCGGCGTGGCCGGCGCCCGCCGCCTCGTGCTCGCACGCCACCTGCCGCAGTTTCTCCTTCTCGATGGCCAACGAGTTGAAGACGGACTTGAGCGTCACGTGCACTGCGCGCATGCGGAGGAGGGGGTGGGCGGAGGAGATTCCCGCAACTCCGATTAGCACGGCTGGCTATGTACGGTGCGAAAGAAGTTCAACGTGCACGCGCACGTACGCACACGCCACTGACGCTTCATCATCTCGGCGACAGCCGTGTGGACACACGGTCGAGGGCCGGAGAGGGTCACCTGGAGGAGAGCTCCCGATCTTTGTCAGATCTCGGAAGATAAGCAGGGCTCGAGCCTGTACAGTGCTTAGGACGGGTGACCACCATGCATGCCAGGCTGTCATAGGCAGCTGCGGACCTCTGCCAAGTGGTGGACAGCAAGGGGCAGTGTGGACAAATGTATTGTTTTACGGTACTTCTATGCTCCTACGTCTATTTTACCCACCTTTATTAGCACGCACTAATCAGCACGGTTAAGTATTGTGAACATCTCGTAGAACTAGCATGGCTTTCAGACGCCCCTTATCCAAAAGAAGATTTTAAGAAAGGGCTGTACATGTGCGCACGTGTACTGAAGTGTCAGGATTTAGACGTCATCGTCGCCACGGTTGTTTATGTCACCACACCTTGTTACCGCTACCTTCCCCCGTTAGATCCTTCAGATGTTTGGACAGGCCACACCCAATCGTCAAGGTCCTTTCTCGTCGCGTCACCTCTTACACCTGGCTTCTGGGCTTCTCCCTGCCCACTAACCTCAGAGGTCAACTCTTATGCCAGTTTTTAATCATGCGCGCTGTCTGCTTCACGGTGAACTTTAGCGATCAGCTTGAGTCACTCGCACTGCGCTCCGGTGTCGGGGGTTCAATATGCCAAATGCGATACCCCCCCCCCCCCAACGGATTACTCAATTGGGATGATACACGGCAAGATTATCCATAAGAGGTTTTTTGGCTAGATTGGCGCAAATAAATATATTTTTTATATTGTGGGTTTTACTTTCCAACACACCGGTGTGCTGAACAAGTAACGAATTGGCACGTGCTGTTTACGTGACAAACCTTACCAATTGGCTCTGTCGGGTGGTGGCGGGTTTAACGACACATTTATATTCACGCGATCTAACCCAACGCAATAATTATCACCCCCCTACTGGCAGACTAATGCCCCGACCCAGTTTCACTCTTGCAAATGAGATTCTCCTGGTCTCTTGGGTTCTCAACGAGTTAAGCAATAACAATGTCAAACTTCCACGACTGCATCCCCCCCCCCTCCTCTACACCCCCAATTACTTCTCTAACTCTTTATTGCCACATTTTATTCCGTCACCCGTTGCTTGCCCTTTTACTGTCAATAAATTCCTCGCATTCGCCATGTGCTTATACATCAGGAGGAGGACCGCTTGGGGGAAATGAATCCCCATTTCGGAGCACTGAACCAGCCCCACTGTGGGTGTGAATCACCGTAGCCAGGCCGTGTTATTATTAAATCAACTTCTAAAATTGCAGAGTTTGATGGTGTAAGACCGCTCGCGCATAACTACGTTGCAAAGGGTAAATTATACTGGTAGGAACGAAGTGGACCAGACCACCAATAGATTAATGTGTCCGTCCGTCCGTCCGTCCGTCCGTGGGAGGGGTGGTGTTGAGGGTGGTGTTGGAAATGAAAGACTACGAGTCTTTAAATCTCACAGCGTTTCTTGTCAAAACAAACACTTTTAATTAACGTTACACTAGAATACAGTAATTTTTTCTTTAACTCCTCTATACCCGGTCGATATCTCTGTACCGGTACTAAGTATTATTCCTACCAGCCCACCCCGCAGGGTCCTGTTTCATGCCGGAGAACACAGAGCACAACCGCAGGCTACATTTGTCTGTGAAGACGTGGCGCCCCCGTGATAACCTTGCGCCATAAGCATGGCACGAAAAAAAAGTGTTGTTGTTATTTCTACACACTTTTATCGAACTTGCCGTGTTGTCTGTTTGTATCCTAAGGAATCTTTGACGCTTTAATATCTTCGGATCTACGAAGCCTAACGAGCTAAAATTTCGATTTAAAGCTTTTGTGACTGCAGGGATTCATCTTCTTGGTTCTTTCGGTAAAGTCACGTAGAAGGGAAATAATAAAATAATAAAAATAAAACATAATAAAATACAATTCTCACGACGTTTCGGCCACAACGCAAGCAGCCGTCCTCAGGTGAAGAACAGGTCTGTCGAAAAGACAGCGTCTGACTCGCCTCGAGTGGCATTTCAAGATTCCATCAAAATAAACCGGTCCAGATTCACGCTCATCGTGGTCCTATTCGTGTTTTGTAACTAAATTTCACCGATAATCGTTGAAATTTCACCCACTCCCGCCTCTTTTTTAAATCACGAATGGTCGCGCGCACCCTACGACGGCAAGCGGTCAGGGTCCAATCACAGCGCCTGTTGCTGGGCCCGCCTCTGACCAATGAGAGGCGCGCTTCTATCGCCCCTCGTCATGGCGCCGGAGGGGCCGCTGTGGCTGCCTTTTTCTTCTTTGGCACGAGACCAACAAGGACAACAAATAAGTATTATTAGGTAATAAAAACGATAACATTCTCAACGCGCACACTTTTATTTGCACTCAAAGGTAGAAAGCTAATTATTTTGACCCCAGAATGAATAAAATTTTATGTGCTAGGTGGGGATGGGGGTTGGAGGGGTCAGGAGGGAAGCAGGTGCACGAGGGTCAGGGCAGGTGAGGAGGGTCAGGGCAGGTGAGAAGGGGGGGCAGGTGGGGCGGGGAGGGGGGGCAGGTGAGGAGGGTCAAGGCAGGTGAGAAGGGGGGGCAGGTGGGGCGGGGAGGGGGGGCAGGTGGGGAGGGGGGGGGCAGGGCAGGTGAGAAGGGGGGGCAGGTGGGGCGGGGAGGGGGGGCAGGTGAGGAGGGTCAGGGCAGGTGAGAAGGGGGGGCAGGTGGGGCGGGGAGGGGGGGGCAGGGGAGGGGGGGCAGGGCAGGTGAGAAGGGGGGGCAGGGCAGGAGGGGAAGGGGGGCAGGCAGGCGAAGGGGGGCACCTTTCTTTGCCACGCAGCAGAACTCCTCCTGGAGGCGGCTGTAGTCGGTGGAGCATCCGTCCAGAGACTCGGCGATGCTGACGCGCGCCTTGCTGCAGCTCAGCAGCCGCACCGGAGACTCCACCCCCACCTCCACTAGCCCCGCCGCCCCCAGCCCCACCCCAGGGCCCACCCCAGGGCCCACACCTAGCCCCGCCACGCCCAACCCTGGGCCCAGCCCCGCCCCTCCGTCCATGCTCAGGTTGGGGTTGGAGGCGTGCAGGCGGATGGGAGAGGCCGATGGGCTGTTTGGAAGCTGGGGGGAGCACACAAAGGGGGGGGGGGGGCAGAGAGGACACAAGCGGTGGCAAAACTTTATGTTCACAGCTCAATGACACGATTCCGCACCATAAAGTACCGGATTTGTCCGCATATAACCCGCGGGGTATACCACTTTTTACAAACAAAACAAGAACCCTGCGGGTATATGGAGGTGCGGGCTATCCCGCAAATATTTTACACGTGTGACATGTCATAACTCGTAAAAAAAATTCATCGTAGGACTATCCACTATGCAACACTTACCTTTTCTTCGTGGGCGTTATGATTTTAATGTGAACAATTGATAGAGGAATGTATTACAAATGTAAACGTTCTATTAATATGATGGAATTAAGCTGCGGTAACGACGTTAAATATATGAATGCATGTGGGGTATATGGAGGTGCGGGCTATCTGAAATTTGTTTGACACAAGACGCTATTTTTGCGGGATATATGCGTCTGCGGGTTATATGCGTATGTGGGCTATATGCGGGAAAATACATTAGTGATCTTCCTGGAGATCATTAATTCTTAATTATGAATTCTGCTGTAATGTTACGTATGTATGGTGAACTTCTTTTAGCACCGTACGTAGCCAACGGTGGTAATCGGACGTGCGGGGGGGGGGGGACAACAAACGGAACTTAACAAGCAGTTCTAAAGAAATGAGTTTTCTTCTTGGTTCTTTCGGTAAAGTCACGTAGAAGGGAAATAATAAAATATTACAAATAAAACATCATTAAATACAATTCTCGCGACGTTTCGGAAAGACACTGTCTTTCCGACAGACCTGTTGTTCACCTGAGGACGGCTGCTTGCGTTGTGGCCGAAACGTCGTGAGAATTATTTTATTGTTTTATTTTTATTATTTTATTATTTCCCTTTTACATGACTTTACCGAAAGAACCAAGAAGATGAATCCCTGCAGTCACGAAAGCTTTAAATAGAAATTTAAATGAGTTTTCAAAATAGATTTAAAAGGGGCTTCCGGGAGATGATGCACTTTACGACTCAGTTAATTGAGCTCACTCCAAGCAAAGGTACAATTGTCTTCACTCAAGCAATGCAGCTCGGCTCATCTCCATCGGCAGAACTTGGCCCAGCGTTGGAGACTCATACAGTAGTCAGCCACGGTGACGAGATGTTAACTACCTCGCCTGGTATTCAGGTCATGAGTTCGATCCCCATACTTGACGCATGTATATTTGGAGTTTGCATATTCTCCCCGTGGTCACGTGGGTTTTTCTCCAGGTCCTCCACATTTAGAATCAACATGCATTTAGAGTATTTGACTGCTATACATTTCCACGTGATAAACCACTTCGTTGAGCTATCATTTGTGGCCAGGTCACGTCTGAAAATAGCTATACATTTCAGTGGACTTTACCTGGTCAAATAAAAATAATTTAGTTTAATAGTTTAGTTTTAAACCTGTCATCAGTAGTCGGTGAACTACCGCTGTTGCCTTCCCGCTCGTTGGGATTGGGCAAAGATTTTAGCTCGTAACACTTCTATCGGGAGTTGATCCATCCAACGAGTGCCAACTCCCGGATGTTAACTCGTCTTGGTGGCTATCCCGCCATGTGGCTCAGCTGTAGCGAGCGAGCAAACGATTCGCAATCGGAAGTTGCGATTTCAAATCCTAGTTGGGTGTCGACTCAGCCCATCATCTCTCCGGGGTCATAAAAATATGGAACCACTTTGTTGGGAGAAGTTACTAGTGGGTGTCCTATTAGACTTGCCCCTGCCATAGGAATGTGGAATTTACATCACTATCTCAGGGCTGTAAACGGGAGTTGAGCACTGCCTCAATGCTCATTTGAGCAGGAAACCACCTTGACCTAGGATCTCATGTCTATGGGGGTGCCCTTTTAAAAGATAGCATCTCAATTCCAATTCGCAGGGTGTCAAAATGTTTGTTTTACCTATGAGAGGAAGCCAGAGAACCCAGAGGAAATCGATGCAGAACAGGGGGAGAGAACACACAAACTCCACGCAGCAAAGCACGCTGCATTGGGAATCGAACCCAGGGACCCCTTCTTGCTGTGAGCCACGGGTGTTACCAGGTGCGCCACCCTGCCACGCTACAGTGAATATATTTACCTGCAAATGCATTTTAGAATCCTTGCTCACGCTTTTGGTTCTCCAGCGGCGAGCGCTCCGCTTTTCTTTCTTTCCGTTTTCAAGACAGGCACCCTGAAAGCAGAGATTCGTTTTTTGGTCATCAAAAGGACAGCCACTTCGGTGTAGGGCTTGCACAGCACTTTAAAGTTCCGTGTTGAATTTGACAACTCTTCAACATCAACATGACATTTTTTATATTCTTAGGTGTTTTCGGTAAAGTCACGTAGGTAAAACATCAAAATTAATAAAAATAATAAAATAAAATAAAGATCACGACGTTTCGGAGGCAACACATCGTCGTGATCTTTATTTTATTTTATTATTTTTATTAATTTTGATGTTTTACCTACGTGACTTTACCGAAAACACCTAAGAATATGATTCCTTGCAGTCACGAAAGCTTCAATTCTAGAATGACATTTTTTCAGACATTTAATTTTCATTGTTTTGCTCCTGGTTCGTGTGTGCGTATATATATATGGGGGAGCGGTGGTGCAGCGGTTAGCGCGCGGCGCTATACACCTGGCGACCCGGGTTAGATTCCCGCTCACGGCCAACACCAGTGACGATTATCTGAACCGGTCCTGGGCCTCCCCTAGGTCGACTCAGCCTGAAATTAGTACATCGCCACTGGGGAGACAAAGGCGGTCGGGCGTGGTGCTGACCACCCACCCCCTCGTGTGCCGTTGCGGCCTTCATAGGTGCTCGCTAACAGCACTTGCCCCTGCAGTCTGTTAAGGCTATACGGGGGATCTTTGTCTTTGTTGTTGTTTGGATTTCACAATTACATTAACAAGACACAAGGTGAATACATGTACAGAAGACTTGATTATCTGCGCTAATGACGGGGAGAATGGCCACGGATAATTTAAAATCGCAGATAAAATATATACATTTTCTGTGGATCTCTATGCCAAAAACCACTAATATTGGTAGAAATCATGTTTAAGTTCAGAAAATGTTGTTTGTTAACATACAAAACGTAACTTTGCAGGAAAGAACGTATTGATCTTGTTTGATTACAAAAGTCCATACAAAAACAAACCGATCAATGCGCGTGCTCAGCGATAACACTTCCCAGCTCACGCTCAGAAGACTCGGCCCACGGAGTGGACAGCAAAGCCACGCCAATCAACACCAATCAAAGACTTCAATACCCGCACATCAATTCAGTCAGTAAAACATCACATGGTCCTGCCAGATCACCCTTTGAGCTCCTCCTGAAGTCACTTCCATATACCTCTCGGCAAACAACTGCGAGATATCTTTACGAGAGCGGGGACAATACATTAATTAGTTGGTTAAATCGACTTCTTTTTGCGGCTCATTACTCGGACACTTTGCGTTTTTTTGTTCTGATTTCTATTTACTTCATTGGCGTACTTTATTTAATTCATGTTTTTATTTCTTCGATTTTGGTGACCAGGTCATGCTTGTAAATTAGACTATTGTATCCTGGCCGTCTCTTCATTGCTCACATGGTTTAAAACATTCAAATCTGAAAGTGCTTTCAACTGCTGAGATCTGCCTGCCACTTGACAGGCAGAAATGTTCTACAAGCCACGCCCAGCGCGAGTCAGCTGATGCGCGATGATGTCACCAAGCTCCACCCATAACCTCCCGTCCAGCGGCACTCACGTCAAGTGATTTGAATAAATCATTGGGAGGAGTAATTGATTACTTAAGTAATTGGACGGTCCGGAAATCCACATTACCGTAACTGGACAGTACTCCGGGCTCTGTAAAAGGGATGCTTCACACCAAGTGACGGAAATAACCAAATACATTTGATAATTGAATGCACCCATCCGAGCAATTTTAATTTGAAATTAATATTTAAAAAATGGTTATAATATTTATTTCACAATAACCAGTGGCCATGTAGAGATCATTAAATTCACTACACTTGGGAACATAAATCTTGACTTAAAGCTATCGTGACTGCAGGAGTTTTTATTCTTTGGGTCGTTCGGTAAAGTCACGTAGAACAAACATTTAAATTTTTTCTACACGACTTTACCGAAGGACACGTAGAACAATTTTTATTTTTCTACGTGACTTTACCGAAAGACCCAAAGAATACAAACGTGAGAACATAAATGAATTAAGGATGGTTGGCTGAATTCGATCCCACTTATAATCATAAAGTGTTAAGGGTTAAAAAAAAATGTATTATATGATTGTCCTATATGATATTTCTATACTCTTTGGTTCTTTCGGTAAAGCCACGTAGGTAGAAAATTTTAATTAAACAATAATCCAGCATCTTCTTGGTTCTTTCGGTAAAGTCACGTAGAAGAGAAGTAATAAAATAATAAAAATAAAACATAATAAAATAATTCTCACGACGTTTCGGCCACAACGCAAGCAGCCGTCCTCAGGTGAAGACCAGGTCTGTCGAGGCGACAGCGTCTGAATGAAACAGCACACGTGCTTGGAGCATGGATTATAAAAATAATCCAGCAGTTCCACTGCTGGATTATTTTTTCCGTCTGAGGACGACCGCTTGTGTTGCGATCCAAACGTCGTGATAAATTAATTTTAGTTTTATTTTATTTTTCTACCTACGTGACTTTGCCGAAAGTACCACAGAGTATGGATTACTGCAGTCACGAAAGCTTCCAATCAAGAATGATATTTCTAGTGTATATACTGTCCATAGTCAATATATCTTTATTTTATTTTGGCATTTTGCACCCATTTTTTTCTCCCCCTATTTTGGAATATAAACACAAATGTAATTAATAAGCAACACTGGGAATTAACTACGATTTTCCCCAAGAGACATCTTCCATGGGTCAACCTTACAACTAAAATTGGGCATCCTCACTGATATATAAATGGCTTCACATATGGGTAGCTCAATCTAAATTTGCAAAAAAAAATCTGTTTCTATCAGATATTTTATTTGCACAATCATCAAATCAATCCAAACTTAATGTCTTCAATGGCACCTTTCATAAACCGAGGAGCCTTGTACACGATGTGTCATTCTCCAATAAAACTTTAAAGCCATGAAGTAAGCATAACAATAAATCACCGATGCAGCACAAATATAAATTAAACTACGCTTAAGAACCGGGCTTAATTTTGTGTGGAAATCTTCCATTTGAACCAACGATCTGAGTGTTGCTGGCTCAAGTGAAACTAGCAAAAGAGGTCCCGTTTTGTAGCTGCTCACCCCACGCTATAAATACCCTAATCGTGGCATTGTCTTTGTACTGCTCGTTCTCTGGTCTGACACTGGTGAGACCAGGCACTAAAGAAGGTGTAGGCCAATCAGTTTCAAAGAGAATGCATATATTATCATAGCATGTTGTGTTTGCATGTTCACTACAGAGTACGTGTGGTTAATGCAGACTTGATTCCTCGCAAAAGGTGTATATTTAGTGTTTGAACATCTAAACACATGCTTTATTGCCGGGCGTTCGTAAAATTCCAACCGTAATCCTTAAACCCCGTCGCATTTATTTTGGTTGTGCCGTTATCGTGCGTCTGGGCGCACCCGACGAGGCATCACCCACCAATCTATACGAGCGTGCAATGTGATTTTGATGACAGACACTCTGCGTGTGGCCTCTGGACTTTGGGGAGAGGGGGGGGCAACAATAAAAGGTGATGAAAATATACGGGTGCCCTTCGTTGACATCTAGATTGCTTTTCAGACCGGATGTGATTCTAAACGACAGCCCTGCCTTGAGAAAGGGGGTGCATGCATGCACACAACAACAAAAACAACAACCGCCATTCGCCACCAAGTGGCCCACCCCAGCACCCCACTCACTAGAGCACTGGGCCCACCCCAGCACCCCACTCACTAGAGCACTGAGCCCACCCCAGCACCCAACTCACTAGAGCACTGGGCCCACCCCAGCACCCCACTCACTAGAGCACTGGGCCCACCCCAGCACCCTACTCACTAGAACACTGGGGCCACCCCACTCACTAGAGCACTGGGCCCACCCCAGCACCCTACTCACTAGAACACTGGGCCCACCCCAGCACCCTACTCACTAGAACACTGGGCCCACCCCAGCACCCCACTCACTAGAGCACTGGGCCCACCCCAGCACCCTACTCACTAGAGCACTGGGGCCACCCCAGCACCCTACTCACTAGAGCACTGGGCCCACCCCAGCACCCCACTCACTAGAGCACTGGGCCCACCCCAGCACCCCACTCACTAGAACACTGGGCCCACCCCAGCACCCTACTCACTAGAGCACTGGGCCCACCCCAGCACCCTACTCACTAGAGCACTGGACCCACCCCAGCACCCTACTCACTAGAACACTAGGCCCACCCCAGCACCCCACTCACTAGAACACTGGGCCCACCCCAGCACCCTACTCACTAGAGCAATGGGCCCACCCCAGCACCCTACTCACTAGAGCACTGGGCCCACCCCAGCACCCTACTCACTAGAACACTAGGCCCACCCCAGCACCCTACTCACTAGAGCACTGGGCCCACCCCAGCACCCTACTCACTAGAACACTGGGCCCACCCCAGCACCCCACTCACTAGAGCACTGGGCCCACCCCAGCACCCTACTCACTAGAGCACTGGGCCCACCCCAGCACCCCACTCACTAGAGCACTGGGCCCACCCCAGCACCCCACTCACTAGAACACTGGGCCCACCCCAGCACCCCACTCACTAGAGCACTGGGCCCACCCCAGCACCCTACTCACTAGAGCACTGGGGCCACCCCACTCACTAGAGCACTGGGCCCACCCCAGCACCCTACTCACTAGAACACTGGGCCCACCCCAGCACCCCACTCACTAGAGCACTGGGCCCACCCCAGCACCCAACTCACTAGAGCACTGGGCCCACCCCAGCACCCTACTCACTAGAGCACTGGGCCCACCCCAGCACCCTACTCACTAGAGCACTGGGCCCACCCCAGCACCCCACTCACTAGAACACTGGGCCCACCCCAGCACCCCACTCACTAGAGCACTGGGCCCACCCCAGCACCCCACTCACTAGAGCACTGGGCCCACCCCAGCACCCAACTAACTAGAGCACTGGGCCCACCCCAGCACCCCACTCACTAGAGCACTGGGCCCACCCCAGCACCCTACTCACTAGAGCACTGGGCCCACCCCAGCACCCCACTCACTAGAGCACTGGGCCCACCCCAGCACCCCACTCACTAGAACACTGGGCCCACCCCAGCACCCTACTCACTAGAGCACTGGACCCACCCCAGCACCCCACTCACTAGAGCACTGGGCCCACCCCAGCACCCTACTCACTAGAACACTGGGCCCACCCCAGCACCCCACTCACTAGAGCACTGGGCCCACCCCAGCACCCCACTCACTAGAGCACTGGGCCCACCCCAGCACCCCACTCACTAGAGCACTGGACCCACCCCAGCACCCTACTCACTAGAGCACTGGGCCCACCCCAGCACCCCACTCACTAGAGCACTGGGCCCACCCCAGCACCCCACTCACTAGAGCACTGAGCCCACCCCAGCACCCCACTCACTAGAGCACTGAGCCCACCCCAGCACCCCACTCACTAGAGCACTGGGCCCACCCCAGCACCCTACTCACTAGAACACTGGGCCCACCCCAGCACCCCACTCACTAGAGCACTGAGCCCACCCCAGCACCCAACTCACGAGAGCACTGGGCCCACCCCAGCACCCAACTCACGAGAGCACTGGGCCCACCCCAGCACCCCACTCACTAGAGCACTGGGCCCACCCCAGCACCCCACTCACTAGAGCACTGGGCCCACCCCAGCACCCTACTCACTAGAACACTGGGCCCACCCCAGCACCCCACTCACTAGAGCACTGGCCTTGCCCTTGAGGGGTGTCAGAAGAGCCACTGCAATTTGCCACTCCCCCGTTGAATCCCCAAAGTGACACGAGTCTCAGCAGGGCCTGATAAATATATATATATTTTTAACGTCTTATTCTGTTCACATGTTGCTAGCTCAACTGGGATTCAAACTCATTATGATTTTTGGCGTGTACTCATTAGGGGTGCAGTTTGAAATACAACACCACATGCTCCACGTAAGGTGCCTCTGACCTCGCTAAACCTCAGGGCACCCTCCCTCACACCTATTTGCACCACGACCCTCGACAGCTGAACGCTACATGCGCTGCCCTCGGTTCGCACCCGTCTAGGCAGGCTTCACACCCCAGCCTCCCCCATCGAACACCAAGGTCATTCTACTCACCGCTCGATGCAGAAATATCAACTAATATAGTCTCCTTCCCTTCCATTATCCCTCCCCAATCAATCACCTTCCCCCATGGGTTCTCTGCTGAATGCTCTGTATCCCTCATCGCTCAGGCCCGTGGCTCAAATCTCTTATCTTGTAAAATCAGCCTCGTGTATTCCTCCCCGAGTGTTCTCTGTGTCCCGTGATCTCCGTGCCGAACTCTCTGATCGCCCTCTCTTATTTTGTTGTTATCAGCGAGGATTAAAAATAAGCTGGCAAGCCAGTCCATTGAGGCAGCCTCCACACAGTTATGAGATCAGCGATGAGGGCGCAATGGTGGCGAGCTGTCAACTGCCCTGCCTGTTATACAGGAGGTCGTGGGTTCGATCCCGACGCTGATGATGACTGTATATTTTTAGTTTGCATGTTCTTCCCATGGTCACGTGGCTTTTTCTCCACATTTAAAATCAAAGTGCGTTTAGAGTATTTGGCTGCTATACATTTCTACATGTTAAGCCACTTCGTTGAGCTATAATTTGTGATGGACAGGTTGCTTCTGAAAAATAGCTATATAGTTCAGTGGGCCTTACCTGGTAAAAAACAAAACAGTTTAGTTTAGAGATCCCGATGTACAAAGAAATGTAAACACGCAAGGGCACACACAATCACTAGCTCACGCCACATGCTTCAGGTTCTACTACAAGCGTGTTACACACGCTGGTAAGCAGTATAACATCATTATTCTTATACCTTTTATTAGGAGGCTGTTTCAAAAATACGTGGCCAATCTTGCCTAAAAGAGTTCTGTGCATTGATATTGGCAAGCTCTGTGGTAGGGGTTTGTAGCAGTTGCCACGTAACAAAGGCACGTGGCATAACTTCCTGAGCTGCTAAAAGAATTGAAGGCCGGCCTGGCGCACGACGAGGGGGTGGGTGTGGCCAGCACCGTGCCCAACTGCACCACAACTGCCAAGCGCTAATCTTCACACACGGTCACAAACACTTATTCGCAACCGAGTTGACCACGAGGTAGCACAGCACATGTTCCGATACCATTTGTACACGACCTGGAAACAAATCCAAAATAATCATGAGCATCATTGAGAACATAAACGAACAACATAAATCGGTATCGAAATATAAGAATAGGTTTAATCCTTTCTGGCAATAAAACAGTTTGGTGTTTTAACATCTTAACACGTTTTATTGCCAGAAAGGGTAAAAAACCTATTCTTATAACATAAATCAGCATACAACATTTCTCCTTTTTACACATCCCATCAGCTGCCAGTTCATCATTTCAGCAGCGTTGGTTCGACACAAGCAGTCCCCCAGGTGGCCCAGGATTGTTGTGCTGTGCACCAACGACAACACCACCACCGCCCAACGGATCAATCCGCCGGGCCGATGGCTCCACTCATGCAAAGCGTTCTTGGATGGTCACGCCACAGAACACAGTCATGCTCTCCTATAACGCGGCAGTAAGTTGCGTTCCTGAAGGACACCGCATTGTGGAAAATTCGCGTTACAATAAATTATATATAATGTAGGGTAAAGTATGGTCCGCAATAACACGTGAGATGCGTACGCAGGGCGAACAAATACTGAGGTGAGTGGGCAGCATCTAGAAGCATCCAGCAGCATCCCGCTACGCCGAGGAAGCCGTATGACCGATTATTCCCACTCGCGCGACAGAATTCCGTTCACTCAAACCGCGTCATATCCAATTCGCGTTATAAAAACATGTCTCCCCCCGATACATTAATCGATTTATATCCCATTTGCGTTCTGAAAACAACAGAGTGTTATCGGAGACCAGAGTGTCCGTGACGTGCGCGTCAACGGCCGACCGGCTGTGCTGAGCAGAGAGGCGCGCGAGCTCTCACCTGCATGTCGGAGAACGAAGGCGCCGACTGAGTCCGTTGCAGGATCTCCAGGCTCTTCAAGATGCCGCTCAGCTGAGCGAGATTCGCCTGGCAGTCGTTGAGGCCTACGCGCAGACGACAGGAGATGACGCTCGCATCTGTGCGGCTGGGTGGCTCAGGTCAATGCCAAGGTCTCGTAGAAGAGATCACAATCAGCATAATTATTTATTCTGGAGGAATCCGTTGAGCTAAAAAGCTCCTTTTCACAGATGTCCAGTAGATCATACCGTGGTTCCTAATATCACTCGATGTATTGTGCAAACTGAATCCGTAAAACGTACTTGTTGAAGCGAATTAAATCTTACTCATCGTTAGGTCATTGCATAACCAATCTGTGTAAGAGTAAATATATTTTTTTTAAACCTGGCTTGTTTCGACAGTGCCAAGTCGCTCTTTACTCCACAACCGTTTTCTACTGCTAAATAAGCCAAACGCCACGGGTCAACATTGGAATACCGCTGTCGCATTTGGGATGAATGTCCTGCTCTCTATCCAACCCGTATAGAAAGCAGCATCTCTACTTGATTTATGATTCCCTACCCAACAATGTGCTAAAATCATTCCCTCATCGTCAATCTTCCTTCTTCTTCTTCTTCTCTTCGCGACTGCTCCTATCCACGGCTGTTCGATCTGTCACCTCCTTGTCTCTCTGCTACCGTTTACTGCCGCGTTCGTCGCTCTCAGGAGCAGCGGCTCTTGACTGCACACGTTGAGGTCGTGGGTCTCCGTGTTATGGCTGACTCGTATCATTCGCACGGTGTGCAGACGCCCTGACTAAA
Source organism: Lethenteron reissneri (assembly GCF_015708825.2). Classification (NCBI taxonomy): domain Eukaryota; kingdom Metazoa; phylum Chordata; class Hyperoartia; order Petromyzontiformes; family Petromyzontidae; genus Lethenteron; species Lethenteron reissneri. The sequence goes on from NC_083785.1 coordinate 3,028,058, forward strand.
GTCGAAAAGATACATTTTCTATCTGCCTCGCACATCTGGTCATCCTCGCAGCAGCGGTTTATGGCTGGCCATCGAACAAAGACGGGGTGATGGCATCGCACCCTTTCAGATGCGCCTCTGCGGCCGTCTGGAACGCTCTTCCTTCCGATGTTAGGAAATAACTGGAAGCTATGCACTTCTAAAATCGAGGTTGAAAACGAATTTCTTTACAATTGCTTTTTGTGTTTAGTTTGTTGTCCTTACGCCGCACCTCCGATTAGCACAGTTGGCTACGTACGGTGTGAAGAAGTTCAACATACACATGTATCTTTCCTGAGTCAACCTAGGGGAAGCCCAAGACCGGTTCAGATATTTGCCACTGGTGTTGGCCGTGGCCGTGCATCGGACTCGGGTAACCAGGTTCGTAGGGTAGTGTGATAACAAATATGCCACCGCTCCCCATACAATAACAGCAGCCACCATCTGCCACTGTGTTATCACAGCGCTTGTTGTATTTGAGGTGCACTTCGGGGCCACGTGAAGTGTTGATGACTTGTTGGCAGGACGTCACAAGACAGACCGTGGTATTATCGGTTAACCGACTGAGTTGACCGTCGTTTGCCACAATGTTGCGCCGATGTCAACACAGCGGTTGTGCCAGTCTTAGGTGCACTTTGAGGCCATGTGAAGTGTCAACGGCTCGCTGAAAGCAGGTCACGGGATAGAGCCAGGTGTCATGGGTTGACCGACCGAGATGACTGGTAGATGCACCACCTGTGCTCCCCGCCGCTGTACCAACTCGCTTGCGTTTTAGCCGTTTGGCGGATGCACACACGCACGCACACACGCACCCACGCACGCACACACGCACGCACACGGCACATCCACCACGTCCTGAGATTTTAAAATCGCTTTTCGGCTACCTCTTGCACAGTGGTCCATCTCATCCGTGTCCAGGAGCCAGCTGGTCATTTTGATCTGACCGTTGGAGAGGGATCCCGAGAGGCCCGGGCTGCTGGACGAGCGCGACATCTGTGCTTCGACAAGAGGGGAAGGGACAGAGCAAGACAACCCAATGGCATCGGCGTCACACAATTGCCATTCGACCCCGGAGTTCAACAAATAGACCGGCGCTTGCTCAGAAACGCCAAAGTAGAGGCTGCTTTCCGCACCGTCCTTCTCCGGGAAACCAGATATTTTTGAACGCGCATCTAAATGCGCACATCTACGTGTATCTTGTCTAAAAACTCGACGCGTTCATCCCAGACCATTGCCTTAAAGGTTGAAGTATGAAATGGGTGGCGTTTTTGGGCAATTGTCCGCTGAAGAAGGGCCATGCCTGAAACGTCACCTTCGATATATTTTCCTCCTCCTCCTAGGGTCGCAGTGTTATTGATGAATGTGTTGAGTTTTTTTTGTGTTGTTGTTGTTGTTGTTACCAAATAATGTGTTACATATGTGTTACACATGTGTTGTCCGTGAACTTGTACGGTAAAATTAATTCGACTCCGATCCAATTAGCTTCGTAGATTTCAGCCGCCGTAATTGGCACGCACGCAGGTTAGAAGCTGAACGGACGTGAATACGGAGTACAACATTTCCGAGGCGTATTACAGTTACAGACTATCGCCAAAGAAAGCATGGCTACTGTTGCCTGCTAATTTAATTGGACATATTAGAAAAGAAGAGCTTCATAGCTCACCAGATTCCTCCAGTGTATGTGTATATATATAAATAATTAGAATTTTTATGCTTAAACGCAATATACAAATAAACGATGATGAGGCCCCGTGTGTCAATGCAACACGGCGGTGTGGAGAAACGCACTGCCCACAAACGCGCTCGCGTGTTCCAAAACACGGCAAAAACCAACCAGCCTCGAGTGTTCCCGGCACAACCTCCGTTCCGCTAAGATGCGTGCGCGTGTGTGCCAACCGCACAGCGACACACACACACACAGGTGCAAATGCAACGCTTGCTGGGGGGGGGTGCGGGGGCGTCCAGCAACAGTGCAGCTGCCACACCGTCCTCAAAATCAATAGCGGGTATTTATAGTTTCCATCAGATCCAACTGTTCCACAGACGGCGAGGGACAGGATCGCCTGATATAGTACGTTTGTAGGTAGCGCGAGTGAGGGTGGAAGAGATGGAGGTAAACAACGTTCCTTTGAAATGCCTGCGGAAGTTGCTTTTGAGGTGTGAAGGCTCAAACCCACGACACCTATGAGTGTGCAGAGAGAGATGCACAAAGACAACGATCCCCCGTATAGCCTTAACAGACTGTTGGGGCAAGTGCTGTTCGCAAGCACCTGTGAAGGCCACGGGGTGGGTGGCCAGCACCACGTCCGGCCGCCTTTTTCTCCCCAGTGGCGATGTTGACGCATGGCACCAGGTACTCATTTGAGGCTGAGTCTACGTAGGGGAGGCCCAGAAGTGATTCAGATAATCGTCACTGGTGTTGGCCATGAGCGGGAATCGAACTCGGGTCGCCGGGTTAATAGCGCAGCGCGCTAACCGTTGCACTATAATGGTTAGCGGACTAACTGCTAACCGGTAAAAGGAGAGACACACACATGTAATAAAAGGACTCGAACACTTCTTTCTGTCTTCGTGTCTTTATTCAGGTTCACGTCTTTACCCACACGGCACTCCGTTATAACTCCTGTATTTGTAGCCCCCGGCTATTCACTGCTATTATAGCTTCCTCACCCCTCTGACTCTCTGCTTCATCTACTGTAACCTCCTCCCTGCAGACTTGCTGCTACCCCTATGTGCAGACCCTCTGGCTGTCACTGTATGCAGACCCGCTGCCCACTCTCTCTGTGCAGCCCCGCTGCTGACTGCAGCCTCCTCGCTGCTTCGGGTCGGTCACCGCTGGCCAACGGTGCCGATCCTCGCTCCCCCCGTGCTCGTGGCGATCTCGCCACACCCCGCTTCGCCCTTCGTGGCCTTCCTCTGTTCCTGGTTCCCCGTCACTCCCCCTGCTCTTCCGGTTCCCCTCCTTCTATACTCAACCCCTCTCCCCCCACGTGACCTAACTCCTCCCCCCGCTGACGGCACCTCAGAAGGGCCGTTTACAACCGCATTACATCACCCTCCCCCCTAAAGAAAATCCAGCCGACCTCGGCTGAATTGCAACCTGAAAAGCAATGCGGGTGTAAAGGGCCAACACGCAAAAAGACACGAAGCATTGAAGAACAATATAACAATAACACAACACAACACAATCTAACGAAACGTGAGGGATTTCGAGCGAGTACGGGTAGCCGGGCCGTCCCGGACGGTCGGCGGCCCACCCGCCGAGCGGGAACGTGGAAGGGTTTTAGGGGCGACGGGCGCAAGTTCTTCCGTCGCCATTGGAGGCCCGCCACTGTCCCGCTCGCGTCCAGAAACATCCCGTACTCGCGTCCGCGGAGGGATAGGAAGAGCTGCAGGTCCCGTGGGTTCTGCGGCTCCGGTCGGCGTCCCACAAGCGGAAGGCCCTCCTCCCTGCGCTGTCACGGCCGGCTTGTCTGTGAAGGGTATGGCAGGCGCTCTCGCAAGGTCAGCAGACACAGGCAAGGGCGAGTCGGCAGCAACAGACCCCGGCAAGGCAACTTGGGGAGATGACGCATCCGGCCGTGGGGCAATGTATGGCTTCAACCGGGACGTGTGCACGAACCAACGCCGCGCACCAACCTGAACACGCGCCGACTGTGGGTTGGGAACCTCAATGAGGCGGACCGGACCCTTGCCAAGGTCGATGTAATTTAGGAGATGTACCTGGCCGCACCTGTGGGCAATGAAGCCAGGCCAGGTCCCCCTTTTTCCAGGGACACTCCCCCTTTGAACGTCGGGCACACCGCTCATTCCTGGCCTGAGCCTTGGCAGTAGCCATGCGGGCATTTTCCCTCGCCTCAGCGACACGCCGAACGTTGTCCTTAATATACTCAGGAAGAGGCTTAACAGGCCCCCTCGCACCGGTTCCCAACTGGTCATGAATCGGCGGCACGTTCTCACGGCCGTACATAAGGAAAAACGGCGAGTATCCAGTAGCCGCGTGCGGCGTCATGCGATACGCCGAAAGCACCCCAGGGATATGCAAATCCCAATCAGATTGGTTTTCCCCGACTGTATGGCACAGCATGGCGGACAGAGTCCGATTCAACCGTTCCACCATACCATCCGTTTGCGGGTGGTAGGGGGACGTCCGTATCTTTTTAGTTCCAAGAGCCGCACACACCTCCCCCAACAATTTAGACGAAAAGTTACGTCCCTGATCCGTAAGGAGCCTCTCCGGAGCCCCTTTGTCCATTACATACCCAAATAGAAAGGCGTCCGTGATAGACGCCGCTGACTGGTCAGGCAAGGGCCAGGCCATCGGCCAGCGAGAGAGGTACTCCACCCCCACCAGTAAATACTTATTCCCTTTAGCTGATGGCGGAAAGGGTCCCAAAATATCTAACGCCACCAACTCATTAACCCGAGATACTTTAATCGATTGTATCGGCGGAACATATGGATGTTTAGGCGGCTTACGGCGGGCACAATCGGGACACGCGCGAACGTGACCGACGACATCCGTCGTCATGCCGTGCCAATAATAGTCTCGTTGCAGCGTCAATAGGGTTTTCTGCACCCCCAGGTGTAAAAGTGTGTCACAGTGCAAAGATCGAATCAACTCATAGCGCAATGACGCAGGCACAACGAGACGCCAGTGTTCCTGTATCCCTTCCCTCCACATCAGTAACCCATCTCGGAGAGCAGTTTCCGAATTACCACCCGCACCGACTTCCTTACCCGCCTTCTCCGTTCGTTTCCGTAACGACACCAAAGAATCGTCCAACATTTGCTCCCGAATCCACACAGACCTTGGAAGACGCAAAATCCCGTCAGCCGGTCCCCCTTCAACCGGTCCCGGTGTAAGCGGAGGTTCGAGAACATCCACTGCCCGCGCGACAGGTTGAGGGGGGGGCTGAGCCGGTCCACACCTATGCGTCCCCGACGCACACGCACAAGGGGATTGTTGCGGCAACCTGGACAGTGCGTCCGCGTTAGCGTGACGCACACCCTTCCGATGGTGAATTTGGAAGGAGAATTCTTGCAACGTGTCCAGCCATCTCGCCAATTGTCCGGATGGCTGGTCCATCTTAAGAGCGTACTGCAAGGCCGCATGGTCCGTTCGGACAATAAACGACCGACCGTACAGATACGGTCGAAATTGGCGGAGAAAATACACAATAGCCAAAAGTTCCCTGCGAGTGACGCAGTAACGAGTTTCCGCGGGAGACAAAACCCGACTCCCGTACGCCACCACACGCTCAACACCACCTTTTGACTGGGACAACACCGCCCCAATCCCGGTGTCACTCGCATCAGTATCCAGAATGAAGGGATGTTCAAAATCCGGATAATCCAACGTCGGCGCAGTAGCCAGTAGGTCGCGCAGGCTCCGAAACGCCGCCTCCTCCGGCGGTCCCCACACAAATTTGTGCCCCTTCCCAGTAAGGAGATGCAAAGGCCTGGCGATAGTAGCGAAATTCGGAACAAACCTCCGGTAATATGAGGCGAACCCCAAAAACCGACGCACATCACCCACCGTGGCGGGGGTTGCCCAATCCCGGACACACGCAGTTTTCTCTGGATCCGTGGCCACCCCGTCCGCACTAACAATATGTCCCAAGTATCGAACGGAACGTTGCAGTAGATGACATTTCTTAGGCTTGAATTTCAAATTAGCAGAACGCATTCTGGCAAAAACGGCCTCCAACCGCAATAAATGCTCATCAAATGTGCGGCTGAAGACAATAATATCATCTAAATAAATGAGACATGTCTCCCACTGCAACCCCGTCAATACCAACTCCATCAATCTCTGAAAGGTGGCAGGGGCTGCATTCAACCCCATCGGCAGACAGTTAAATTGGAACAACCCCTGCGGCGTACGGAACGCTGTCTTTTCCCGCGAGGGCTCGTCAAGGGGAAGCTGCCAGAAGCCCGAAGAGAGATCTAGCGTTGAAAAAAACTTAGCCCCTGACAAGGCGTCGAGAGAATCGTCCATACGCGGCAGGGGATACGCATCTGCCACCGACACTTTATTTAACTTCCGAAAATCCACACAAAATCGTAATTTACCATCTTTCTTTTTAACCAACACGACAGGCGCACCCCACGGGCTATTAGACGGAGATATAATATCCGCTTTCAACATGTCTTCCACTGCCCCTCGAACGTGCTCACGCTCAGCCGGACTCATCCGACGCGAGTTCAAGCGGATAGGGGCCGCGTCCCCCGTTTCGAGGTGATGAGAGAGCAGCGAGGTGCGTCCCAAGTCCAAATCGTCCGAGCTAAACACATCGGAATAGCTCGCTAATAATTTATGAATCGCACAACGCTGCTCAGCGGAAAGGGCCGAATTTTCCGCACATAATTCGGCGATCCAACGATCGTCCACCCCTCCGTCGTGTGAAACACCACCCACCAGCCCCCCGTCCGGAATGTCACTCTGAGCCGTAAACGCCGTAGTGGCGTGTGCCACAACGGTACCAGCCGGCACACACACGCTTTCAGAAGTCGCATTTAACACCTGCAAAAACGGGCGCTGATCCGGACGGACAATGGTTTGCGCCCCCACCAGTGCCAATCCGCCCGTAACAGCGGCGGACGGCGACAGCAAAATTCCACAAGCACTCTGCCGACCCGGAACCGGCTTCCGGTATCGTAGGGGAATGAGCATCTGCGAGCCAGGTGGAATATCAACTGAAACTTCCGATAACGCCTGCACCTGGGCAACCGGAGCCGGTCGCCCCCAGGTGGACTGTAAAAACGCCAATTTGCGGCCCCCTGGCAGTTCAATGCAATTTTCATTGATTCTAATTAAAATGGGCATCTTAGCCAAAAAATCCGTGCCCAACAAGCAAGGAACCGCCAGGGACCTCGAAATTAACACAACGCCCGAGGCCGAGACCCCCCCGATAGAAATATTAGCGTCCACCTGTCCCACGATGCCCATACTACCCCCGTTCGCAGCGATGCAGGAAGCGTAAGCCGGCCTCACGGCCCCCGGTGGGATGTTCAAAAGATGGAATATGACATCCGAAATAATGGTCGCGGACGCCCCGGAATCCACCAAAATACGCACGTCCACCCCTTGGATCGACCCCGGTACAGTGGACGAACCTGTAGCGGCCGCGACAACCCGCCGAGCCAACTTACGCCACTGCGTTATCGAGCGACAAGGCGCAGATACTGGCCTCCCATATTTTAGAACATCCGCGTCGCACAACAACGGCGATGAGTGAGGTGTCAGGCCTTGCCGGGTGTCTGGTGCGCACCGACTTGCCTGTGCCGGAGGGTCTTTCTTTGGGACGTCCGCGATCGAGGCCTCCTGCTGGGGCGGCCCCGGAACCCGGGCCCAGCAGTCCCTGGCATAGTGGCCCCGACGGCCGCAGCGGAAACAGTCGACGTCGGGTCGGCGCGCAGCAGGCACCCCGTCCCGACGTGGCCGCGCCGGCGGCGGAGCCCGCGGCCCCGGCTCGCTTCGAGCCGGCCACGGAGTGGAGGCGGCCGACAGCTCCTTTGGGCCGGTCGCATCCGGCACGTACACGGCCTTTGTAGGGTCCCACCCTACGACCCCCCCATCGACGACAGGACCGCCCGTCCACGCCGTGACTTGTTTCCAGCGGCGGAGATTGAACTGGGCGTCCAAACACTTAGCCGCGGTCCGGGACGTGAGTTTCTCGTGACCGCAAGCCGGCATAGGAATGCCCAGATCCCGGGATAACTCCAACATCTTCCCCAAGATGAGAGGTTCCAGCAGGTCAGGCTCCGTCTCCGGGTAAGCGGCCATCGCGAGTTCCAGCACGGCGCCCCTGTACGCTACAGGCGACTCCTCCGGTGCGCGTTGCCGCTGCACGAAGCGGCGATGGGCGTCATCCGGTGGCTCGTACGCGTCCGCCATTTCGTCGAACACTCCACGCAATGTTTTCTTCTTCGCAGCTTTTATAGAGCGAAAAAAACGAACAGACTCATCGTCAAGGAGAGTCGGAAGCACCTCCAGCGCCTCGGCGTCCGTCCACCTTGCCGTTCGTACCGCCGCCAAAAATCGACAAGCGAACGCACTCCAATCGCCCCCGATGGAGAACTCCTTAACAGTTGTAAGGTGACGACTGCGGCTCCTTGGCCTGCTTCCGTCCGTCACCGACTCTTCCGGCGGCAAGTTCAGCAAGGCGTCGCAACGCGGTGTCGCCAAGATGGCGGACGATCTTCGTGGCGGCCCCAAGATGGCGGCTTCCCGCCTTCCGTGGTGCGCCACGCCCAAGATGGCGTCTTCCCGCCGCGTGGTCGATGGCGGCGCCATCGAAGACGACCCGGGCTCCTGCCGATCACCATCATCACCTTCCAACGCCGCCCTTGGCGTGACAAGGTCACACAACTCCGTGATGACGGTTTTTAGGGTCGCCAGTTGCTCCGCCATCCGGGTCCATCTTAAATCTTCGTCCTTCAACGCAGATGGGTCGGGCGCAGCGGCAACCTCCTCCACACCCGGGCCCTCACGGATCTCTCCCTCCGCCGAAGTGAAGCCGACCTCAGGAGGAAGATCGTCGTCGTCCGATGATGAAGCCGACGCCGGAGATGGGATATTCTTCTTCCTCAGTTGTTTCGCCATGCCGTTTCACTTCTGACTCCAGTGTAATAAAAGGACTCGAACACTTCTTTCTGTCTTCGTGTCTTTATTCAGGTTCACGTCTTTACCCACACGGCACTCCGTTATAACTCCTGTATTTGTAGCCCCCGGCTATTCACTGCTATTATAGCTTCCTCACCCCTCTGACTCTCTGCTTCATCTACTGTAACCTCCTCCCTGCAGACTTGCTGCTACCCCTATGTGCAGACCCTCTGGCTGTCACTGTATGCAGACCCGCTGCCCACTCTCTCTGTGCAGCCCCGCTGCTGACTGCAGCCTCCTCGCTGCTTCGGGTCGGTCACCGCTGGCCAACGGTGCCGATCCTCGCTCCCCCCGTGCTCGTGGCGATCTCGCCACACCCCGCTTCGCCCTTCGTGGCCTTCCTCTGTTCCTGGTTCCCCGTCACTCCCCCTGCTCTTCCGGTTCCCCTCCTTCTATACTCAACCCCTCTCCCCCCACGTGACCTAACTCCTCCCCCCGCTGACGGCACCTCAGAAGGGCCGTTTACAACCGCATTACACACATGACTGACTGTCTTCCTTTTGAGTCTACACAGGTGTGTGATATGTACTCCACTGGGTGCCTTCAAACACATTGCTGAGCAGTTTTGTTGTTGTTGTTGTTAAAAAAGTGAATCCGTGGAAAGTTTTCAATGATTAAAACACATTCATCATCATCATCATTAGACCTCCTTTGCAAGTACAAAAATATAATAATAGGGTTTTCCCCCTTTTTTCTGGAAACAAAACTGCATATATTATCATAGTGTGTTTTTGTTTGCATTTTGACTGCAAGTATTGTGGTTAATGCAGACATGAATCCTTGTAAAAAGGTTTCAGTTTTGTTGCCAGAAAAAAGGGGAAAAACCCTAACATTAAAACACACTCGTCAACAAATCTGTGGCCTTAAAAGGACATCAATGTAATAGGGGACGTGTCAGGTAATGGTGCTTCTCCATAGCACATGGAGAGGCCAGACAGATGGAGTGGATAATAAAAGTTGGGAGACTCCACTTTCGACCGTGCGGTCTGAAGAGAATAAAAATGTCTGCTCATTCACACTCTTTTTTCTGTGCATTAGAATAGAAACCTATTTGTACCTATTTTAAAAAATATACAGGTAAGAGAATTTGCAACAATACCGCAAGAAATGTACCTCCAGGCTCTGGAGACCACCTGGAGAAGATTCCAGGCAACGCGTTGACAATGCTGGCGAACACGTGAAGACTAACGTTTGAAGCCCTTGACATACATTTGTCGTGAGAATTGTTATTGTTTTATATTTATATTATTTTATTATTTCCCTTCTACGTGACTTTACCGAAAGAACCAGTAATATGTTACAGTGTATTGTCCGTTCTATTTCCATTAAAAACGATAGTCCCATATACGTGTTAACATCTTTTAAAGCACCCTATATGTGTGTGCTTTCCTTTTAAGGCAGTGTTATTGGAGCTTGTGTTGAGATTGTGTATTTTTTTGTGGCCGGTGCTTTGCGCGTTACTTCCAGCGCCGTTTCACAATTAAATTGCTTAATTTTAAAACATTTGACACCCCGCCGAGATAGCTTAGCTAATATTGTTTTTTAATTAGCCCGGGGAAATGTGATGATGTGCGGGAAGTTTACAGTACTCGATTGTAACTATTTTATTGTCATCTGCGAACAAATCACCGGGAATGCAATCCATCTCACCAGATCTCAGGCGTCCTACTCGTGCTGTAAGTATTTTCTTCCGATTCACATGTACGTACAGCTTTCAGGGTTGTGTGGTGGGCGGCACAGCGAAATCCATTGTTGTACTGCTCTTTCTACGTCCCCGTGTCTACGTTCCCCACTTTCAGCTGCACCGCGCAAGCGTGCGGAGAGTAACTTGAGAATTGATATCGATCAATTAATCAATGCATTTTACACCCCTTCACCCGACCATTTGGTACCATCCCACCACCCCAGAATTAGCACAGACACGATGCTTGCCCATACACGCTACAGCAGTGGTTCTTAACCATCACTGCGGCCTTGCACCCCCCCCCCCCCTTTGGTTCTCAATCGTTAAAAAAAATGATGTTAATAACTAGAAAAGGTTTGATGAAACAAAGCAAGCTGTTGATGATTTATCCTTTTAAAAAAAGCTGGCCGTGTCTCGCACCCCCAGAAAGGGGCCGTCCATAAATGACGTCACGCGATTTTGGACGATTTTTTTACCCCCCCCCCCCCCTTGGTCACACGGCGTCACAAAAAGTCAGACCCCCCCCCCCCCTTAAATATGACGTCACAAAGCTCTGCCCCCCCCCCCCCAAAAAAAAACATGCATCAAATCGCTTTAAACTATTGTCATTGTAGTGCTATTTAATGTGGCGCTGCACTCTGATGTTGTAGGATAAAACTTTTTTTTTAAGTCTACTTAATTAAGTAGAACGTGTTGTCTATATTTATTTAAAGTTGCGCATTTTGATGTGACGTCACATTTCTCAAACCCCCCCCCCCTCGTCACACATCGTCACAAATGTCTGACCCCCCACTAGGTGCGTGACGTCATTTATGGACGGCCCCAAATGGCATCTCGCACCCCCAGGTTGCGAACCGCTGGGCTCGAGTATTGCGGCAGAATGATTAAGCACAATAAGATTGCAGTTTAAAAAAAAAATCAAATACAGTAGCTTTGTGTGTGTGTGTTTTTTTTAATGAAATATTGATGAGGCTCGAGTAAAAGCCGTGCCGGGCAGTCATGCACACGGAGGCCGGCTAGACTCGGCAACGGCATTCTGCACGTTCACTTTCCATCGAGCGGCCATGTGCATTAATTGATTTCCGAGCTGTGCCGAAGTCGTTATTTTGCACCTCAGAGCCCTTTTGGCCAGAAATAGGGCATGACGGAATCATATCCAGCGGTATCCCCCCCACCGGGCACGTCAACGCGCCCGTGAAAACTCATTAAGCCTCATTTTCCGTGGAAACAAAGCTTGCCAATTCTCTTCTATTCCAGACCGGTTAACGATGACTGCGGCAGTTAGTGAGGTGACTGGGAGACTCAGAGGCATGGGGGTGGGGGTTGACAACCCTTGTAGCCACGGTGGCGAGATGTTCACCACCTCGCCTGTTAAATAGGAGGTCGTGGGTTCGGATCCTGACCCTGACGCCTGCTGTATATTTGGAGTTTGCACGTTCTCCCCGTGGTCGCGTGGATTTTTCTCCAGGTCCTCCGTCTTTTCCCCTCCACATTTAGAATCAACCTGCGTTTGGAATATTTGGCTGCTATAAATTTCCACACGGTGATAAGCCACTTCGTTGAGCTATCATTTGTGGCCAGGTCGCTACTGAAAAGGATCTGTATAGCTCAGTGGGCCTTAACCGGTCAAATAAAAAATACAAATATCCAGTGTAGTTTATAGAGCACGCTTTCAGCACCGCCGAGATCACACATTCGAGTCCTGCTCAATCGTTTGACGCTAACCCAGGTTCTCAAATTGCGAAAATGTTTTATGGTCTCAGCCAAGGCCGCAAACAACGGCTGTACCGAACGCGTTCGTCTACACAACCTGTGCACCCGATCTCGTGAGACCTCGGAAGCTAAGCAGGCGTGAGCCTGGCTATTGCTTGGACGGGCGACCACCGTGCATGGCAGGTTGTCAGAGGGCAGCAGCGGAGGGCTTGTGCTACCTTGTCTGCCGCAGACGGCAGCGCAGCAACATCGAGCGCTGTACTTCACTTCTATCCTTCCACGTTTACGAATCCCCCCACCTTCACCAACACACACTGACCAGCGTGGTGAAGTATGGTTAAATAATCCCCGTGACCCTGCAGCAGGTGCGGGGAGGCCCTCGTCCAACGGTAGAGTGACAAAAGGGCCGTCCAGTAACATCGAGTTTTCATCACTCAGTAGCTGACAGTTGCCACATACGCAATGTCTCTTTACACATGGGTAGAATATTCGTGTCATCTATCTGGCCAGGTGGCACCTACGGTTAGAACACTGGACTCGCAGGGAAAAGTTTGCAAGTTCTAGTCTTTGTTGAGGTTGACTCAGCCCATCATCCCTCCAGGTCTATAAATTAAGTAAAGATGAAGAAGGAGGAGATTGCTGAGTTTTTCGAATGCGGCAAATTTGTGAGCATTTTTTTTTTATTTGGACCACGAAGCTTGCTATTCGTTGACGTCACCAGGACCGTTGAGAAACGGCACTCGGCGTTCACCGGGGCATCCTGCCGGATTCGAGCCGCGAACCTCGACAGCGAGCAGCAAATGCGCTCCCGCTGGGCTGCGCCACCACCCGAGTATAACGCCGCGACTCATAATATATCATTATTGATGGACATCGTGCACCGCACGTAAAGAAGCCACGAGAAAGGGGATGCAGCAGGGTCTATATGGGTAAACAAAAAAAACTGCCATGCACTGCACATTAATTATGCAGCATTTATGCGGACCTGTCAAATGCAAAACGGAAACATGCACGCGCACACGCGGAGATGCTCCGAGGCATGCAAATGTATGCGCTCATGAATAGACAAGAAAAACACACACTATAATTTCCCAATTAGCCTAAAAGATTGCTGGATAAAGTGATATTAGAGAGCGCCTATTAATTCCAGCGTAAGACACAAGGGATCAGCGAGGTCAGCTCCATACCCGGCTCTCTTTGACTCCCCCAAGGTTCATCCTGACAAATAGCACCAATTATTAAAATTATACCGAGTTAATCTAGACGAGGTCCAGGCCCCGGTGTTTATATATATACGTGTGTCACATTTCACCAGTGTTGTTCATGGACGGGAATCGAACCTAGGTCGCTGGGATTCTATTGAGGCTTGTTAACTGCGATGGTACCACATCCCACAGTATCACAAACGTACTCAAACATTCAGGGACACATATAGGCATAAAATAATTATTATGGGTACACAGACTCATAAATTACCTTGAAACATCTCTGTACAAACATAACCAGAAATTGTTTACTTTGTGTGTCTTGTCTTACCAATCTTAGAGATGAATAAATTACGATAATTGGGTTATCAACGGCAGGTACTGGTAATGCCATAACGTTAATCCGTTTTCAGCAAGAAATAATATGACCATTAAATAACGTGTGCTGGCAAATGATTCTGTATTACCCTCACTTAGAATCGTATAACTAGGAATCTTGTTAAGATACTAGAATCAAATTACTACGAATCTTAAAACCATTAAAGGAGTTCAAAGATGATCAAGTCAGCAGCTCAAGTGAATGCCAGGGACAGCCACAGCCATCAATAAAGATGGTAGAAGAAAGCCTGCAATCAAAGCAATCACAAGACAATAATAATAATTTCATGTTGGAATGCAAATTCTTTTTTTCTTACTCGTAACACCTCAAGTAATCAAGATATCAGACCGATTGCTCCTCAAACTTTCATTTCCCGGCATCACATATATTTATATTCTTTTTGATGCTATACATTTCCACGTGATAAGCCACTTCGTTAAGCTATCATTTGCGGCCAGGTCTTTTCTGAAAAATAAGCTCATAGTTCAGTTTTATTTGTATATATTTTTTGGGTGATTTGCTTACCTTTCCTATACTTTGCACTCCGATCGTGTTTTTGTATTGTGTTGTTATAACGTTCTGACAACGTGCGCTTACTGGACATCTGTGAAAAAGAGCTTCATAGCTCATCGGATTCCTCCAGGATAAATGTTCTGATTCTGTATTGATGCAACTCCAGTTTTACAAAGGAGACAATATGTCATATCTCATTCGGTGTATTTAATCTCCACATGAATAGATACTGATTAACTAACTGATCCTAAGCTCGTGTTCTCTTCCCAGAGCGACTGGACATCTGTGAAAAAGACCAGTATAGCTCATCGGATTCCTCCAGTATAAAAAATATTCGAATTCTGCATTCAGCACCTCGGCAGGAAATCACAGTTCACGCAGCAGAGACGAGAGGCAAATTCAGCAACAACAAGCAAGGCTCGTCGGCCAATCGACGCGCGACGCACGCTCCGGAAGTTTCTAAAGACGACCGAGTTGATCGGCCTGGGGTAAACGCAGAGCCGGCCCAGCCACTAAGCGACCCTTGCAATTGCAAAGGGCCCCGTGGCCAGCAGAGGGCCCCCTAGAGTCACTGCTAGCGAGTGGGTGAAAAAAATCATACATCAAAGGGGCCTCCAACCAAATTTTGCTTAGGGCCCCCAAAGGTCTAGGGCCGGTTCTGGGTAGACGAGAGAGGGAAGGGAGGCACAGGAGGCAGACACAGGGACCTCCTCCTCCTCCGCTGCCGGGGCACGCCGGTGCAGCGCGGGGCAAATGCAGCGCACGCACCTTTCCATCCGCAAAGTGCTGCCCCGGGCACACGTCCAGCGGGGACAGCAGGTGGCGGCTGCCGGTGCCGGGTGAGCAGGCGATCTCGTTCTGACGGAAGAGGCGGTGGTTCCGCAGCTTGGACACCCACACGTCGAACATCTCCTGGGACTTGATCTGCCGAGAGAGCGGAGCGCGGCCGGAGGTCACGTTTCCGAGCGAGGTGGCCCTCGGACGTTGTACGGCGGCGGTACGGCGCCGGCCCGCTGAGGTTTCGCGATCCGACGGCGCGGAAGCGCGGGGTACGGCGTCTGACTCGAAGTCGTGATTGTTCGACTCGGCCCATCATCATCATCTCTCTCTGGGGAAGACTTTGAGGAAGGTCAGCAGCTGCTGTCAGGGAACATCTTGGAGCACGCAACGATGGGGGTGCTGTGGCCAGGACCACGCATCTCACTGCCTTTGTCTCTTCAGTGCTCAAATTGGCAGACTGCACCAGGTACTGTACTCACTTCTGGTCAAGTCGACCTAGGGGAGGCCCACGATAGATTAAGATACCTCTTGCGATTCATGTTATCCATGGCCACAATTGAAACGTGGTTGCTGAGATCGCAACGCAGTGCGTGACCCATGATATCACCCCCCCTTCCTCCACCCAAAGATAAAGATCCCCCGTATAGCCTTAACCGACTGTTGGGGCAAGTGCTGTTAGCGAACACCTATTAAGGATGGCAAGACAGACGAGGGGGTGGGTGACCGTCACCACGCCTGGCCGCCTTTGTCTCCCCCATGCACACACACACACATTCCAGTGACCAAGCATGGAAATACACACTGGCATATTTTGCACACATTCGCATATGTGGTACACCAACAAAAACCACTGCACACAAAAGTACATACATCAGCACTGGCATTTCCAATGGGACAGTGGCATAGCGGGAGCGCGTTCGCAGCTTGCTGCGGAGGTTCACAGTTAAAATTAAGAGGCGACCCTGATTATATGTATTACTGCGGGGTGTGTTAATCCTGAATATGCGTGCTGCCTGTTGCAGTGGCCATCGCAGAGTCGGCTAGCGTGTGGCGGAGTCGTGGTCCAAATGTTTTTCTAATTCGAAAAATTACCTTCAAAACTGTTCCATCGAGATAAAATATGGCAATCCTTACCCATCCGCCCCCCCCCCCTACGAGCTAAGACTGATGCCTGTTTACAGGCCAGGGGCTGTATCACCACGTGGCCCACAGGGCCTACTGCCCCTGGAGATTCCACCCTGCCACCTTTCATGTGTTTGAGACGAGGTGTGGCGGAAACACCTCGTCGCATTAGGCACTATATCAAAAAACAAATCATTCCCAATCGTTTTCGCACGTGAGCAATCTTACAACACTGTTATTTCATGCAGCGTGCTTCCCCAGCGGGCTAATTAGCCCGGAGAATATATGCGGGACCAATTAAAATGCAACAAACCTAATACGCAGTGAAACACAGCATAAGCAAGCCAGCACATGCACAACGTGGGTATTTGAATTCGTTCACAGGGCATTTGACATACATGCACCGGAGGATATATTAGGGCCTGTCAAACCTGTTTTAAAGAGTTACTGCTTTGCCATATATCTTTTTTTACAAATCAGAAACACAATGCGGGGCACAGAGAGGGCGATCAGAGTCAATACTTCAACTTGACGCGTTTGCTGTTAAGCTGACCACGTGGCAATGTGGCAGGAGCACTCAGCTCGCTGGAGAAATCCGGACGAGTTAAAATCCCAGAGGGAGGCCGACTTAGGCCATCAACCATTCGGGTTCAAAAAATGAGCTCAGTTTTACAAGAATACAACAGTGGTTGCCTTACGGACAGACTGGTCCCCATCACAGGAATGTGGAAATTCCATCACTGTTTTAGAGATGGCAACAGAAATTGGTATTGCCCCATGCTTGTTTGAACAGGGAGAGCCACCTTCCTTATTCAAATGTCACTATCATGGCACAGAGGGAAAAGCTCCTCCATTATATAACTTTCTATAGTCAATCTTGATATGAAGCTTTCGTGACTGCAGGAATCCATACTCTTTGATTCTTTCGGGTAAAGTCACGTAGGTATAAAATAAATTAGAATATCACATTATGTGATACTCTGTAAGAGGATACCATAGAACTACTTATCACAATCATAGGGCCTCCCCCTGCTCAAACAAACAGAAGCGGTGCTCATCTCTCCGTTCATTGCTGACATCGTGGTGGAAATTCCACGTTCCTATGGTGAGAGGCAATCTTCCCGCAACTCAACCAACGGTTGTCTTGGAAAAAAGTGGTACTCAATTTGCATGACCCTAGAACGGGAGAAATACCGCGTCAATTCACCTGTCGAGATTTGAACCTGGAACTTTTCAGTTTGAAGAGCAAAACGGGCATTAAATATAGCATCAAACAACCACTGGATGTGGTTATTTAACTATGCATGCGATTTACGAAATCACCTAACCAGACAAACCACTCGTAGTGTCAATTATTAATTCGTGTGTCGACTTCCCCCAACGTTATTCCAAATTGCGCATTTGCATCAAGTTATCAGATGATGACTCTACGTGGCAAGCAAGGGCAGTGCGTCACCCCGCGCTAGGGAATTGGCCTGCCAAAGGTGATGCCACAGAACTGCTTATGAGAAGTGACCTCTGACCTTGGGAACAAACAAACAAAAACCTCACGAGATTCGTAATTAACACAGTGCCACCTTTTAAAAAGAACGTCTCTTCAAGTGCCCTCTTATCTACTAACGGCAATGCCCATCTAATGACAGTTCAACCCGATAATGTTATTTTCTCAGAGCTATAATTTTAATACCGTGGTCTTTTTGCGCTCGTGACGAGGCTGAGACCATCACATTTTTGACGCTCAAGAAGCTGGTTTCATCATGGGCAGCTGGCCAGAGTGAAACTCGTCTTCTCAGTGGTACTCCCTCAGTGCTCTGACCTCTGATCCACTGGACCACCTTGCTTGCAGTGCCACATTAACAGGTCCTGACCATCTAACACGAGATAGTTGTCTGTCTTCCTGAGTAGTTTTCTGCAGGTATCATTTTTTATATATAAATAAATAAACAATACAGCTTGGTTTAATTACAAAAAAATTAACCCGTAAAAACAAAGTTTTTCACTATAAATCCTTTATATGCGTGTTCAATGGGCCACAACCCAGCCCACATTGGTCTTTGAAATGGGCGGCGAGAGTCCTCTCGTCCTTTGGCTTGAGATGGCTGCCACCTATGGGTCAGATGATTGCCTGCCACCATTAAGCAATTGGTAATTAAATATAAACATTTTTCCTAAAAAGGGTAAAATTTTGGGAAAAATTTTTCACGGAAATAAATTGTCACGCACAACGAGTCTGTGTGCAAAATGTCAGCTCGATTGGATCACGGGAAGTGGGTTAAAAAACGACCGAAAGATTTGCACGGTCGTAAGCATGCAAGCAAGCAAGCAAGCGAACTTAATATAAAGGATTTAAAAATACATACCCCCAAAATACATGTATTGGTGACCAAATGAAGAAAATGTACATCTGTTGACTTGATATTAGATGGTTTAACACCTAGCAGGCTTTCGCGATCAATATCATCCATGATACAGGTTTTGCGGGTTAGATCGCGTAAATATAAATGTGTCGTTAAACCCGCCACCACCTGACACAGCCGATTAGTAAGGTTTGTAACGTAAACGAAACGTGCCAATTCGTTACTGGTACAGCACACCGGTGTGTTGGAGAGCAATTCCACAACATTTACAATCCAAGGTGAGAATGACGGAGGATTCGAAGCCTAGGAGCTCAGAGCAGCGGGGCGGTGGCGACTCCCTCGCTCCGATAGGGCCCATCGTCCATCGCACAACGCTGCCGCTTAAACAAAAAAAAAAACTCCCGGTCCTGGATCGCGTAAGGCTCTGCACGAACACATTTGTCACACGGGAACGAATAACGAACGCAAGCGAATATTACTCTCGGGAGAGGCCGTTCGCTGTGCCATTATTCATCTCGAGGGATAGTGTGGGGGGCAGAGGCCACGCCGCGACAGGGCTGCTGGGACACTCCGGTAGGGGCGGGCGGGGGGGGTTAATGTCTCGCCCGTGCGAGAGACCGTCGCCAACCTTGAGGTGGTAGATGTACTCCTCCGTGTCCAGGTCGATGCGCCTCGACTTCTTTTTGATGGACATCACGGACAGGCCAATGTCTATGCTCCCGTGCAGCTTTCCACGCTGCACCTGAATGCGCAGACACAGCAGGATTACAGTTGCACTGCTCGGTGCGCAAGCAGTCGGGCGTGAGCTTTTGGTTCTTCAATTCTTGCCTGCATGAAAATCGCTCCCCTGCGACTTTGCTCAAATGTTTTTTTTTATATCCCACAGCTGTCTCCGCGAATTAAATAAGCGTAATGTAAATGTTATCTGTGCGAATATATGTGTGCGTGTGTGTCCAGCATGATGGCAAACCGGGTAAGAGTGCTCGACTCACAATCAGACAGTTTTCAGGTCAAATTATGCCTGGAGTGAATTCGGCCCATCATCCTTGTGAGGGTCAGTAAAATAGATACCACTTTGTGGAAACTCAACAGTGATTTGTGGGTTTTTTTGTTTGTTCTTCCTCTAGAGAAACTGGTGCCTGGAATTGAAACGTGGAATTTCCACCACCATGCCAGGGCCACCAACGCAGATGAACACCACAACACACGCACGTTTGGGCAGATAAATATTATGGAACAGACCTTGCAGCCTGACTATCAATTACCTAAACACATTTGTCTTGTTGCTTTGCTCCCTGAACGTTGGTAACGGACACCGCCATTAACTTTCTCCCAGAATCTTAAATCTAAAATCCTCAATTCGCATTCCAGCACGTGGCCTGAAGCCTCGGTATCCCTTTTGACCACGATGTTCACTACAAATGCAGTGCAGGAATCCATTTCTCGCGATGTGGTGCAATCGACTGAAAGGCGTGCGGTGGCTGCAGAAGTCAAATTGCGAAACGCTGCTGCGAGCCGGGAAAAATGCCCCCCCCACCCCCACCCCCGGTGCATCTGGCGCTCAGGCAGCGCACGCGCCCTCAATCAGACGTCAACCGCCACGGCATTGCTCGCAGTTCTATGAGCGAGGTTAAAATATCCGGGGAGGTTGCTGGTGGAACTGCGTCCGTGACAAATCGCCGCCTTAGCGCAGTGCATTTCATTCGTCGTTATCAATTGTCGTGTGTGCCGGACGCCGAGTGTACTGCACGCTATACCACGGGACCTTTTTGCCAGTATCAAAGGATGAAAAATAAGATTAGATTTTACCCTTTCTGGCAATAAAACAGGAGGTGATAAGATGTTCAAACACCAAATAGAAACCTCTTGCAAGGAATCAAGTCTGTATTAACTGCACCCAGTGCTTGTGGTGAGCATGCAAGTCAAATGCTCTGATACTGGTAGGAACCACCTGGTTCCACCAGCCCACAGGGGATTATTGTGCCCGTCCGTCCGTCGTGCATCCAAAAATGGGAGAGGTCGAGCTGGGTGGGGAGGGGCTGGTCACCCCGTGGTGCCCTTATAAAACTCAACGTTTAACCTACTCACGCCGGCTTGTGCCCGCCCTCAGTCGGCCATATGTGGCCTAGTCTCACCAGTATCAGACCAGAGAACACCACAAGGCGAACAGCACAAGAACAATGCAACTATCAGAGCATTTATAGATAGCTCGGGGTGAGCAGCTATATCATAGGACCTTTTTGCAGACTGGATTCCTTGCAAAAGGTATATATTTGGTGTTTGAACATCTTAACACCTTGATTTGAAGCTTTCGTGACTGCAGGAATCCATACTCTTTGGTTCTTTCGGTAAAGTCACGTAGGTAGAAAAAATATTGATAGATCACGACATTCAGTTGTTTCTTGCTGTGGTTGTTCCACCTGATGACGATCGCTTGTGTTGCGATTGAAACGTCGTGATCTATTCTTTTTCTACCTACGTGACTTTACCGAAAGAACCAGAGAAAGGGTAAAACATATTCTTATTTTTTGTACTGTCCGCTGAATCGTACACGTGTATGACAATTCATCACCCACCCCCCTCCCCTCCACCGCCTCTTGCAATTTGACGAATCGTCACGTGTGTACGTACATGCATTTACGCTGAACTTCTTTCGCAACCGTGCGTAGCCAACCGTGCCAATCGGAGGTGCGGGGGATTCAATTATCGAATTCTCTTGCGAACGTCGATGTGAGCTTGAGAACCAATGCTAATCAATTCATCCACCTTGCTAAAAGCAAGAATTGTCTATTTGGCTTCACAAAAACACACACATATGTAACATTGCTGAGCAAAGATGAGTCTGTTTGAGTGAATAGTCACGCCACGACAACGGAAATTTCTCGTTTTTATCATCGCACTAGAGTCTATCGGGGAAAACACGTTTGGAGCATTCGCATACAATGCACATTTTGCCATACCTGTCAACCCATACGGTTTACTACTTATTCTTGAAAAGGGAAATTGAGGTTTCAGGAACATACGGCGTTCAGCCGTTTCAATACGAGCAAAAAACTTATTTTTTGTTTAATTGTTGGTGTTTCTCCCTTGTGATGGGACTTTGTAGGATGAACGTTGAGATTTATAAAGGGCACGGGGTGACCAGTAAGTTCTGAATTGGTCTGTAATAAGGTAGGGCACTGATAAGGGGTTGACAGGCATGTTTCGCATACGTTCTCGAATCCACGTCCTCCTCTTTCAAGGCTCTGAACGTAATTCCAAGCGCGACGCATGGAGAGATGCATGCTTTTGAATTATCGTGAGAGGCAGAAGATACAGAAAGAGAAACACATGTATAATTGGCGTGGTTCGCTACGTGCAGTGCGAAAGAAGTTCAACATATATACATAGGAGAATATATATATACGGAAGTTAATGGCATCATTATCTTAAGGAAAGTGATTGAAATTAAATGGGCTTACACCACTGGAACCTCCTTTGCCAGTAGCAAAATATGATAATTGTTTTTTTTACCCTTTATTCTGGCAACAAAATTGACACCTTTTTTTACAAGGAGTTATGTTTGCATTGACCACAATACCTGCGGTCGGAATGCAAACAAAAAACACAACTCTGATAATGTATGCACTGTCCTTGAAATTCATTGGACCACACCCGAGACAGCTTTTCTTAGAGCCCAGTCTCACATGGTGTTGGACCAGATGACGCCAAAAGGCTTAGTCAGTCCACGTAAACAGGGATGATGGACAATTGTGAAGAGCGGTAATGGAGTAGAAGCCAAGGAATGGAACTTGTCCAAGATGATGTCGCAGGATTGTGGCAGAAGGCAGTGGCTTGGGGAGGCTCTCATCCAGCAGTGGATTACTGTATCGCATCATTGGGAGCATGTCCGCCTGTACGTGCTGGATCTATCACGTTTAAAATATGCTCTAGGCACACTTGACGACTGAGAATAATTATGCACGTGAGGATCAAATGTTCGTGAGTTAAATCAATAAAAAACATGCTCGTGTTACAATTAAGCAAATGGGAGTGAATGGGACTTACAAAAGAGGACAAACAAGAAACACGTGATTTTGGAACAGGAATACGATCGCGAGTTGCGATCATTCGTATTCTGCATTCTTATATGTTGTCCAATATGGATGCGTGTCACGTGACCACCACACTGCATGCGCAGTGCTCTCAGCCTTGTCCAAGCCACCGGCTCCACAGAGCTGAACGTGCGGCCGTCTCATTGTTTATAGTTCCATCAACTGAAAGGAAGAGTTGAAAATGAGACCGTTCCCTGCACGTTGCTCAACCGATCTTTGCATCGAGCTTGCGCGCACATTCCTGTTGTGATGGCTTTGCTCATGGTTGACAAAAAGCATTGGATTTCGACGATGACAGGCACAACGATGCAGGGCAGGATCACCTCCGCTGGAGACTTGGCGTATTTCACGATCCCATTCTCCAGCACAAAAAACCGCTGCAACACAGAAGAGACGCAGATCAACAACACGGCTTCTTTTTCTTCGCACTGCTCCTCAACGTGGCTATTTTGTTGTTGTTGTTGTGGTAGTAGTTGGAATTTTATTCCCAACTCTTTCAAGACGCAGGGTGTGGTCGTTCACAAGAATTTCCCCCGGGGGAGAATTACGGTAGATTGTTGTGACATGCCAAGCTTGATAGGCAAAATGATGATAATTTTTATTCCCGGGGCTGCGGTGATTTCCAAAACGTTCAGCCGGCACCGACCCGGAAAAGGCCTCATGCAATCAGGGACGCAAAATGAACCGCGCTGACGCATCATTACCCAGCACGAACAATCAGAGGAGCGAGTCCTACGATTATAATAACGGGCCCACTTTAAATTTCAATCGCGGACAGCGCCCCACCAGCGCACACACATGCACGTTTTTTCGGATGATTGCATTCGTTACAGACTGGGGGAAAGACGGCACGTAAAGTGTCAGAAAGATAATAATAGGCGAGTTAAAAAGAAAAAGTTAAGATGGTATTTGTAGATGTCGCGCAATTAAACCGTGGTGGCAACAACAAACATCCCAAGAATATGTTTCAGGAGGGCCCCGTCTCAGACGGTTGGCTAATTCCTGTTTGCATCGCGACAATATATGGCAGCTTAACTGGAGTGCTCAAAGAGAGTCGGCGTCTACAAGAGGGTTCACGCGAACTCTACACGGTGAGGTCAAAAACCTTCTTGCTCTATTGGTTCATATAGGCGCCGCACTTGCTTCCGATGTGCGTGCAGAATTTCATCTTTGCCAAAATTCGCCATGGAGTAAACGTGGCGGAGCGGAACTGTGGCACAGTGGTTTCGCACTCCGCGCTGTGAACCGGCAAGCCTGAGTTATCGTCACGGCTCGTGTATTCACACTTATTAACTGTCTGCAAACATCTTTATATATAGAGTACCACGGAGCTTGGGCAATTGTTTGTGCCAGCTCAACGCTTGGCCACCTTCTCAGTTGTCTGCGGTTCCTCAATGACTGAGAGATGCAATTTGCAAAATAAAACTACATTTTATTATTGTTATCCTTTTCGCAGACATAATCAGCAAGTGATATATAAACAAAAAAACGAAACTGAGCTATAATAGCTCTTTTTCAGAAGTGACCTGGACACAAATGATAGCTCAACGAAGTGGCTCGTCATGTCGAAATTTATAGCAGCCACATACTCTAAACGTATGTCGATTCTAAATCTGGAGGGGAAAATTGGAGGACCCGGAGAAAAATCCACGCGACCATGGGGAGTGCACGCAAACGCCATATATACAGCAGGCGTCAGGGTCGACCTCCTCCACACCTGGGGAGGTAGTTAATCAGACCCGTGCATATCACCTTCACCAACCAACACTGACCAGAGTGGTGAAGTATGGTCAGATAATCTTCATGACTGACACAGCACAGGGAGTCCTTCATCCAGCAGTGGATTGACAAAGGGCTATACATAAATATTATTATCTTAGCATGCGTGTATGTTGAACTTCTTTTGCACCGTACATAGCCAACCGTGCTAATCAGAGGTGCGGGGATAATCTATCAACCCCTCCTTCAAAAGATGATGGATGGGGCCCCCCCTGTAAAAACACACACACCCCGCTCGTGGTCCCCCCCATTCTCTAAACTCGCCGCAGTGTTCGGATCTGCACCCCGCGGAGTTTCCGTACCCCCTCCCTGCATGGCAGTTTGTGCTCTGCACCGGGCTCCTATTAAATTGAAATAAAAAATATATGTATAAAAAATAGTTTTAAAAGTTGACGGTCGTATGCGAGCAGTCCCTTCCCTCCATTGAAACGCAAACACAGCGTGAGAAAAGCGTGGCCCACCTTGTGCCAGCCCTTAAGAGGCCACTTGCGTTTCTTGAGCAGGAAGCCCTCGTGTCTCTCGGGTTTGTGAACGTCCGGCTGCCCTGACCGGAGGCCCTCGATGATCTCCCACCCCTGGGCATCCTGGGAAGAGCAAAATGAGAGGACAGAACAGAGCGGCAGTTTAAACCGAGGCTCAAAACAATACCGGATACACTAAAACTAAACTAAATTTGTATTTTACCAGGTAAGGCTCACTGAGATTTATAGCTCTGTTGCAGAAGTGACCCGGCTACAAACGATAGTGCAAAGAAGTGGCTTATCATGTGGAAATCTATAGCAGCCAAATACTTGCAACGCATGTTGATTGTAAATGTGGAGGGGAAAACCGGAGGACCCGGAGAAAAAATCACGCAACCACAGAGAAAACATGCAAATTCCAAATATACAGGTGTCAGGGTAGGGATCAAACCCATGACCTCCTATATACCAGGCGAGATATTTAACATATTGCCACTTTGGTGAAAGTGTTTTTTTATCATCCAATTATCTATTTTTCCAAAATTATATTCTATTCGTGCTCAGGATGTCATGTCACGAGATGAAGGGATTTCGATTTGGAGCCCTCATAAAAAAGAAAATGGCATCAAGGGAATTACATCAGCAATGTCCCGTTAACCGCCTCTCATCCGCACGAGGCGCTTGGGTTCCACACCCTCTTGTGCACCCTGCCAAACGTGTTCGCCCCGAGGCAAATCGACCCGAAATCAAAGCCGGACCACGCCGACCGTTTCCGTCGTCAGACCTGGACCACACCGAATTTAAGCAATGAACCTCGTTTAACGAGACAGGCCATTTTGCGAAGTCATTCGTGTTTCTTATAAATGGAATCAATTAAACTTCGTTTTTTACAAATTTAAGTTGCTGGCAGCCAATGTTGCGCAGTCTGCGTTACAAAATGTTCCGAGGTCAATGTACTATTTCTTTTTCTTATGTAACTTCCGTGAAAACTTTTGGACAGTTTGTGAATATTAAAAGACCTGAATGTTATTCTAAAGACAGCGAAATAACGACTGCATCCCCGTACACGCTTACTTAATATAACGAACCAAAAAAAGAACCTCGCTGCAAATTGTATTTTAAACGAGGCTGTTCTTAGATGTTTGGTTGAACTGCTTAAAGCTGAAGCTTTGTTTTTGCACGAAGGGTGCAGCAACTGGTTACATTGTGGGCATATTACATGTGTGCTATTGCATTCGAACGTGTAACCTATGCACGTGTAACGTTGGAAGTGTAATATTGCACGTGTAACTTTGAACGTGTAATTTTACAAATGTAACTTTGCACGTGTAACATTGGAAGTGTAAAATTGCACTTGAAAAGATTTCACGATTGCGTATGTAATATTTCATGTAGAATTTACACCGACCGCATTCTCAGTGCCATTGCTCAGGTGATTCTTGGAATGTCAAGGCGAGATAGGGTAAGCAACTTGGAAGTTCAGCATAGAAGACGACAACAAAATTGTTGTAGATGTGATCCGAAAGAGGATGCTGTGATGGGTGGGACATGTGAGGAGGGCAGGTGGCCGAGGCACGCATTGGAGTGGAACCCAGAGGTCAGCGACAAAGGGAGAGTTCGATCGCCCCCGATGGTGGGTCAATGTGAGAGGAGTCCTAGGCGGCGAGGACTCACTTGTGCAGCTGTAGAGGATTCAGGCTGAGGGTTGGAAGCCGTGAAAGTGATGCAACAAAATCAATGACAACTTCTGCAGCTGTATTGTAAGCAGTTTGATGCATCAATTCGTGAAATAGAATAAGTTCACATTCTCACGAGACCTGTATTGAAACGCGCGTGAACTTTGATTCCTTTTCATTTTATCAGAGGCTACAATTCACTTTAACCTGAGAACAAAAATCAATTACGGAATCAAATTGTGACACTCAATTGCAACAATTCATCGAATAGCAAAGGGATGGGCTCACATCTCCAAAAATATCCTCACTACGTGTTTAAGAAGTCAGGGCAAAACAATTCCACTTCAAGCGTGGTCTCAGCTCACACCTGGGAGTTTGAAGATGAGACGACACACAGAACAATTCCCAAGTCGCTCACAGGAGCTTACCTTAACCAAGAACCATACGACACCCAGCATGTCAATCGTTTGATGATAAATTACAAGTTTTCAGCAACGAGAGCTGGTGGATACCGTACGCAGAATGTCATTTGGCATTTTCGCAACTGGTTTGAGGGCTGCAAATGACGAGGACCGTTATTCCAGTTCCGTATCGGCATCTAAGTGGAACGGACCACGTGATGAATAAAACATTAGGGTTTGCAGACCTATGTGCAAAACCTTTAACGGGGTTTAATAATTTTCCAGGTACACCAGATGCAATATCTCTGAGTGCTAAAGGCAGGCAACAATCTTTGGCTTCTGAGCTATCTCGTAGGCACCAGAGCATCTGCATGGAAATCTGAAGTGGCATGGTTCAAGGAAATACAGATTTGTATCAAACAGATATTGCACCAGGGACCGAGGCTGCTTTATCTCAACGAGGTTGTTCAAGCAAATAAGTGAATAATTAAATATCGCCCGCGCTTAGGAAGTCTCTTTAAAGTTGCCCTTTGAAGCGTGGAATGCCATGTTAACAGTTCCCGGTCGACGGGCTCCATTTATCCACGGCAATCCAACTGTTGCCATGGGAGATTTCTAAAGCAGTCGGTAGTCTGCCAGCAAAGAGGGCGATAAACTAACAATTTGTTTTTTTTTATTTTACCAGGTAAGACCCCACTTAGCTATGCAGTTCTTTTTGTTCAGAAGCGCCCTGGCCATCACAAATGGTGGCTCAACGAACGTGGCACCTTAACAACTCTTGGAACCTCTCATTTCAACCAGTCTACACAACAAAAGGTTCATTCCTAGCAGCGGTTTCAGCCGCACCACCTCTACATAACAAAGGCTCAGTGCCATTTACAGCAACCGCATCTTTAAATCAGCCGCACCTTTATAACTATTGGAACCTCCCATTTCAACCAGTCTACATAACAAAGACTCATTCCTAACAGCGTGCTTCAGCCGCACCGAACCTCACAATAATAATAATATCCAGGTGCCTGCCTTGGCTCCTCCCACCCTCAACCAGTATATATACAAGGACTGTTTTCTTGGAATTTCTCTTACCTGATGCAGCAATCGTGCTGTGACGGTTCCACCTGAAGACGGAAGCTTGTGTTGCCTCACAACAAGCGGTCGTCTTCCGGCGGAAAAAATAATCCAGCAGTGGAACTGCTGAACTGCCTGAGGGACGACCGCTTGTGTTGCGATCGAAACGTCGCGATAGATTATTTTTATTTTGTTTTATTTTTCTACCTACGTGACTTTACCGAAAAAACCAAAGAGTTTGGCTTTCGCTTCTCGATGGTTTATGTCTTACGAACAAAGCATTGTGCTGCCCTCCAGTACAGCCCACGACGACACGCAACCCAGGTTTGTTAATAGCTGTGAACGCCGATATTTGTTTTTGTCTCCGAGGCTGCTTCTTCCGTTACAGGGAGGTTCGCCGATGTGGGCCGTTACATCTCGAGTCGGTCGTCACGCACTAGGCTCGTCGATGTCCAGCGACACTTGCTGTTGATGCTCATCATCATCTCGGGGCCTCTCGACCGACCCCCTCTATCCAACCCTGAGCGACATTGTCCCCCCTCACGTACAACGGGGAGTTGCAACAACCGGCGAGCTCCCGGAGAAGATGAAGGGCAAACACAAGCCTGCCACCACGTCTCCCATCACGTCCACCAGCCGCGGCTAGAACAGCCACACCAGGACTGCTTGCTTAGATGAGCCGCAGTTGGCTACGTACGGTGCAAAAGAAGTTCAGCGAACGTTAAGAGACCGGCTGGCGGGAGGAATGGTGGGAAAACTCGGCACCAGAATCTACAAGTCCGCCCGATGATGCTGGATGTAATTACCAGCGAAACGTCGTACTCGAATACTGTAAATGTTGTGGATTCACACTTCAACACACCGGTGGGCTAAAGTAGTGAACTGTTTGTCTTTTGTCAACGTGACACTTTTTTGCTGATTGGCCGTGTCGGGTGGTGGAGGGTTATGACACATTTATAAATAACGCGATCTAACGCAAAAAAACGTTTATTATGAATAATATTGGTCGCAAAAGCCTACGTGTTAAACTGAAGTCCGTCTTGTCTGTCCGCCTGGCTTCTTCAACCTGGCATTCCGTGCCAGTGGTCCTTGCTGAGCAGGTTCCGGACAGGGCAAGGGTCTCTGTGTGACCAACCTCCACTGTCGGGGAGGGGGGTCTTCGTATGCACCGTACGTGGAATACCGTACGTTGGACTTCTTTCGCACCGTACATGGCCAAACGTGCCAATCGGAGGTGCGGCAATCGCGACGACCGACACTGGGCGGCTGCGGCATCGTGCAAAAAAAATGTCGCACCCATTGTTCATGACCATCCACTGACTTACGTTCAGCGGAGCTCTGCGGATAATTATAAACATGATACAGTATCGCCACCAAAGGATGCTGTCGCACGGCTGGGCGATTACCCACTCGCTGAATTCATTAATCAATCGGCTCTGGAGCAACAACCCATGCCGTGATTGCATTGCGAGCTGGTGGTGGGAGACGTGGTTGGTGGGTGATTGTGTTCGGCAGAACGTTTTTCTCCAAACGCTCGCCCACTCCCCGAGCAACATTACAACTTTTTCCAGCAAATTCCACCGATATTGTCCATATATGAACCCTCTTACAGGGCCCATATTATAAACAGTTGACTCTCGCTGTTGGGGTAACTGAGGCCGAACTAGCAGGGTTCATGTGAGGACTTGGTGTGGCCCTGAGGTCATCATCATCATCGTGGCAAAGCTATGTTGTTGTGGAAACCCCTGCGGAGCAGTGGGTCTGAGATTATAGTGCTAATGTGCAATCAGGGTCTGCCCACTCACTCGGGATGGAAGGATTCATCCACTGTGACAATTCTATGAAGCGTCACGATTCGTAAATGATGGACGAACTTGTATTGCGCGCTCTCTCTACAGCGTGTAACGAAATGTCTCGGAGCGTGTATCCCCCTATCGGCAGCTGTCCCTGTGCAGCACGAAGTAACTCAATGCCTGGCTCGGCGATGTGCATTCGTCTGCCGGCAGGAGGTGATGATTGGTCGTAGACTATTTATATGGTACATAAAAAATAGCTAATTTTGTTATGGTAGGAAACTGGGAGAACGTGGATTGAAACTGAAGTGGAACAAGGGGGAGGAAGGGTACAAAGTCAACAAAGAAAGGTGCCCCGGTTGGGAATCGAACCCAGGTTCTTCAGGCCGTGAGGCGCCTGTGTCAACGCACCACCATCGTGACGCCCTCACGGTTCTGATTTGAATCACAATTTGTATTCTTTTAATTCTGTGTTGTAGGGAGATGATATAGTTGTATGAAGCAATAGATTTGTATAAATGTGAAGGAATCAGAGGAACATTTAATGATTCTTACACTTATATTTTTTCATGTTGTGTGATTGCAATAATTAATTTTTAATTTTACGAATTAACGAACCAATCAATCATTGCACACATACCACTTATCCAAACGCTTTTGACCGAGACACAAGACGTATGTGAACATAAGGGCAGGCTCGAGTTATGTGCGAAGATAAGATACAAATAGCCACAGGCACAAGGCAAGATGGACACCGCACACTTAGTAGTGCCTGTATATTTAGCCAAGCACGTAATATGCCATAATGATTTTTTTTTCCAGCAAGCCATTAACAAAATGGCTATCCTTGATGTTTAATTTGCATTCCATTTGATTTACTCCATCGTTTGCCAATGGATAGATTAGACCCTTGGGATAAACAAAAAGCATTTGCCTGAACACAGGTCTGTTAAATTGATGTTGTTTAAAATTATTATTCCTATTTGTGGACTGTCTCCTCTTTTAATAGAGAGACGTGGTTGTTTGTCAATACACCCTGAAATGGAACCTTCTCAAAGCAATTCCTTTTGTTTGCAGTGTCGCGATTTTCCAAGAACACTCAATTTGTGACAAAAGAGATTTAATAAACTCAATATCTGGACACATTTGCTGGCTTGAGTTTTGTAATAACGGTAACATTTTCTAGTATGGCCATGGATTTATTTTCTTTTTTACCTATGAGGGACACTAG
Organism: Lethenteron reissneri; assembly: GCF_015708825.2. Lineage (NCBI taxonomy): Eukaryota > Metazoa > Chordata > Hyperoartia > Petromyzontiformes > Petromyzontidae > Lethenteron > Lethenteron reissneri. The sequence continues at coordinate 3,059,000 of NC_083785.1, forward strand.
AAAGCCTGCAAACATCTGTAAGACCCAGAGACAGAAATTATCGTGGCACATTAAAATGAATTACCTCGAAGATGCTGTACTCTAACATTTTCAATTAATGTACCTGTAAACGTGACGGCAAATGAATCCCTGGTGACCTGTTTATGCAATGTCAATTATACTGTCATATGATTTGTTACGCTTGGGTCATGAGTGTAAAATATCTTATAGTGTTTGTGCGTACGTGTGGTTCAGCGGTTCATACATTGCGCTCTCAAATCCCAGCGACGTGGATTCGATTCCCGGCCACAGATAACATCAGTCCAGTGATGCCTGAATCTGTGCTGGCAATTGCCTGATTTGACTCAGGCTTAAACGAATAGCTGGTGTGGCACGAAAACATTCGCACTGGGGACCCAAAGGTGGTCACACCACACACTTGTGCACTGTTCCGGCATTAAAAGGTTCCCAATAAATTACTTTGCTCCCAAGGCCTCAACGGTACCACGGGGGATCTTTAACCTCTTTGACACGGCACTCGGCAAAAATCACGGCATTGGTGGTTCACCACTGGGCGAGTTGCGGAGTAGAGGCCAAAACCAAACGGTGAAATTCCTGAATCTGGCTCAGAGCCAAGCAGGACCAGGGGGGGGGCAAGGCGTGCCGCATCAAGTCTGGACAACTCAAACGTGGCATCACCCACCGTGCTATCTACCCACAACAAAAGATCCCCCGTGTAGCCTGAACAGACTGTAGGGGCAAGTGCTGTTAGCGAGCACCTATGAAGGCCGGCACAGCACACGAGGGGGTGGGTGGCCAACACCACGCCCGGCTGCCTTTGTCTCCCTAGTGGCGATGTTTACACGTCGCACCAGGTACTAATTTGAGGCTGAGTCGACCTAGGGGAAGCCCAGGACCGGTTCAGATCATCGTCACTGGTGTTGGCCGTGAGCGGGAATCGAACCCGGGTGGCCAGGTTTGTAGCGCAGCGCGCGAACCGCTACACTACTGCTCCCCACTCTACCCACACACGCACACACCCACACACGTCTCAACTCGTTCATCACGTGCGACGTTATCGGCACGGCCCGGGTTCTGCAGTGGAAAAAAACAACAACCTGGCACCCCCTGAGCCGTGCTGGGCTGCCTCGGCACAACCACTGCAGAGCAATGCGCTTCTCCAGGCGGAGAAGGGGCCTTTGTCTTGTGTGTGCGTGTGTGAGTGCATGTGTGGGGTGCTGTAGCGCAGCGGTGGTGCAGCGATTAGCACGCTGTGCTATAAAACTCAGCGACCCGGGTTCGATTCTCGCTCACGCCCAATACCAGTGGCGATGATCTGAAACTGGTCATGGGCCTCCCCTAGGTCGGCTCAGCCTCAAATGAGTACCCGGTGCGGTGTGTAAACATCGCCACCGGGGAGACATAGGAGGTCGGGCGTGGTGCTGGCCACCCACTCCCTGGTGTGCCGTGCCAGCCTTCATTGGTGCTACTCGCTAACAGCACTTTCCCCAACAGTCTGTTGAGCGCTACACGGGGGATCTTTGTCTTTATGAATGCACGCGTGAACCCACTTTCTTGGGGGAGGGCTGTGCAGACGTGAGACGGGAGGCCAGGATAGAGTCGTGGCCTGCAGACACGGGACTCTCGTCTGCGCTTGTCATCGACTGGAGGGCACACAGTCAAACAGACACACACAGGCCGTCAGACGTTGTATTATAGTTGCATTTTTTGTATCATTCAAAAATATCACCTAGAATTTTTTATAAAAGTTTTTTTAAAATATATATAACAAACTGCTTTAAATAACGTAAGCGTATTAGTAAATAAAAATAGAACGGCTGATAAAATAGATAACAGGTGACGTATTGGTAAACGGCTCTTCTTGAAAGCACATTAATCACGTGATGAAGAACGGCAATAGTTTCCCAAAAAGTCGCCTATTATATATTACTACTTTTACAGCATTATTATAAAATTTCGATTTAAAGCTTTCGTGACTGCGGGGATTCATATTCTTGGTTCTTTCGGTAAAGTCACGTAGAAGGGAAATAATAAAATAATACAAATTAAACATTAACATTCTCAAGACGTTTCGATTGCAACACAAGCAATCATCATCAGGTGTGAAACCCACAGCAAGAAAATTTGAAAAAAGTGGCGGTTTATTTTATTTATTATTCCCCTTCTATGTGACTTTACCGAAGGCATTATTATTGTCGAATGTATTGATGCTTTTTTGTTAATATATAAAGAGGTGTCCTTAAACCGAGTAAAGTCTCATCGAGCCTCAACATATTTCACTGGGGTCCGACGTTGGTAAGTTTGGCACAATTACCGGATGAGTGGCGAGTAAGAGAAAACTGCAATAGCAAGAAACACCCCAAATTACAATCGCATAACCCTCACGTGACCCAACAGGTGTAGAGGTGTTACGGGAGGGCGAACAAACACACCAGGGGAGGCTATGCCCGCACGCGGAAGGATGCTTACATCCACGTCCGCATCGTTTAGCCTGGGGGGCTGAAACGGCGCTGTGATCCCCCACGGCCCCACCCCTCGGGGGGGGGGGGGGGAGTTGCTATATAAGCTGGTGAGCCGGTGGGCTCGGGGTTCAGTGTTTAGCTTAAGCCAGTAAAGAGTGAAGACCGGCTAGATAGGCCCTGGGACTCCCCTGGATCGCTGTCCTTCTAAGGACCGACCAGGGCGAGCCAATGGCGTGGCCCCGAGAGCCCAGAGCCGATGCTCTTGTAAGAGCCGGTCTGGTGACTAAGGGTGCCGTGATCCCAGCTTGGCCAGAGCTGGATCAGCTAGCCTCCCCTAGCTCTCGAGTGGAGGACCTGGGAGTAGGCTATCCGGGATAGAGATAGTGGGATCTCCCTGTTAGACGGGTGAAGGGGCCGATACCCCTTCGAGTGTTGTATACCTTGGCCTGTATTGAGTGAAACGGTTAATAAATAAGTGTGCCTCCGACTACAACGTCCAAGTCTCATTGAACCTACTACACAGGTAGGGAGGCTGCCCACATGATGTGCTGCCATCTGTAGATTAGCCAGTGTCACAGCACGTGATGATCCACCATCGACCTTAATCTGTGCGATGCACCTACCTCGCCTCCAAACAGTAATATTAATGCAGTACATTTGGAATTTGCACAAATTATTATCGGGCAAGGCAATCACAACAACAACTGCCGTTCACCACTAATTGGTGATGACATCACCATGGCACTTGTGCCAGGCGAGGTGTACTTTGAGGCTATTTGATGTGTCTAAGGTTCACCGGCAGGTCACAAAACACACCCAGGTGCCTTGGGTTGACCGACTGCGATGACTGGCAGATACACCACCTGTGCTCCCCACTGTTCCAACTTGTTGCGCTTCAGCCACCCGGCGCTCCGCTCATTGTTGTTGCTGGACAGCGACTGCCTCCAACTGCCCAGTAGCGTCCTTCACGAACCTCCTCTTGAGGCCGATCTCGACACCGCTGGTGCCGGTTAACGGGCAAGTCCAATGAGCTCCACATTCATCTGTACCACATCAGTGCATCTTTTTTTCTAGCCCGTGCTGCGCCCCATTTAGCTCCCTCTATCAACCACAAAGGTGCTGTTTCACAAGTCTGTATAGTCATCTAGTAGGGTGGGTGACCCGCAGTATTAACTAGGGTGGCCGCTGGGCTCTAACCGTGAACCTCTGTGACAGGCGGCAAACGCGCTACCGTGCGGACATGTTCACTGCCCCACAGCGTTCCACCGTTACAGGCTTGCACCACATCGCCAGCCGATTCTGAACAGTGTTTCAAAGTTTAACTTCATTAAGGCTGCTGGGAGAAAAATCTGTAGTCATTAAAGCCTAGAAAAAAGAATACTGGGGGAAAAAAAGCCAATTTTGTGCTTGCCAACAAATTTCTTTCGTGTGTTGGTTACACAATTGGCAAAGGAGCCACAAAGCTGAAAACATTGGTTATCGTGTAGCCTCAGGACCTTGTGACAGGAATACTAAACAACATGCATATTACTCTATACCAAAACAAACCTACAATTTACGATATGTATCGTCTGCCTATTTATTTCGGTGTTTCTACCCTCCACAGCGATGATCGTGATTATGTTGTGCAACGTATTGTGCCTTTTTGCGTCGATCATCCGCCAGCAAACATCTGGCAGTTTTACCAGCGTTGATTCGAGCAGAGTCTGACTTTTGCAGATTAAACGATGAATGCCGACACCAGTCCAAAGTGCTTGTGTCGAACCGATGCTGCCGATACTATACACTGGTAGAAGGCCATGTGGCTGGAAGGATGTGTAAAAAAAATGTTTTTTAAGCGGAAGGACCAATATGGGAAGGAGGCTTATGGGCTGCTCCTTTATTGCCTATATTCTACACAGAAATGCTAAGGATTTATTATTTGGGTTTTTCGGTAAAGTCACGTAGATAGGTTCAAAGAAAATATCAAAAAAACTTTATTCTTTGTTATTTTATTTGAACCTAGGTTCAACCTAAAATAACAAACAAAAAAAGTTTTTAACAAAAAAAGAAAGTTTTTTTGTTATTTTCTTTGAACATATCTATGTGAATTTACCGAAAGACCCAAAGCTTTAAGTGAGGATGCTAATGATCATGTTGTACAATTTATGTTACTGTTTACTTGTTAAATAAAATCAATTTACACATTGGGTTTCGGGGGCAGTGCTGTATCGTGTGTACTCTAATTTTTTAATCAATGAATCTATGCACTGGTACATGTTTAGCCTTTATAATGTAAGATTGTATAATTCCCTGCAGAAATAATAGGCCTGAATTGGAATAAAACCATTCACTGCATGTAAATTGAGTTAGGATGCTAACACCTCGGCTGCCAAAAACGATTACAATTAAAACTTTCGCATAATGACATTACATGATTTAAGAAATGTAATCAGTGCTACATTTGTGAAGTTATGCATGTGTAGAGTAGTAACTCGGCGGGAGACGACTTCACGGGTAGCACACTCTTTATTTCACCAACTTATAGTTACACGGGTGACTAACACCCACTTAGTTACACGGGTGACTAACACCCACTTAGTTACTCGGGTGACTAACACCCACTCAGCTACTCGGGTGACTAACACTCACTTAGCTACTCGGGTGACTAACACCCACTCAGCTACACTGACACGGGCTCCTACGCCCCGTAGCCTTCCGGAACACACCCGGCCGGGGTGTCCGTCTCGGCTCTGGGTACCACCGTCCCGACCCACGCGGGCGTCGGACTACGGGTCCCCCAGTCTCTGCTCCGAGCCACACAGGGCCCCGGTCCTGACAAGGACGGCGGGACTAGGGGTCTCGGGCCACTACCTCCTCCACTCCGTCTTCGGTCTTCAACTGGTTAACAACACCTCGAGTGCTCTCGCGCGTCCCCCTTTATGCACCTCCTGCGGACGTCGCTGAGAGCACCCATCCTATTTGACCAATCACTGCGCGCTGGCTACGATCCTCTTTTCCCACCTTGTGTCAGCGCGCCTCACCACCGGCGCGCGCGTCCATACCACGCCCACATCGCGTGCCCAACCCCGCGCCCCGTGATCCATCACTGTCGGCGCACGTCAACACCACCACTACACTTGTATACGTCTCATACATCTCAAAGCATTGCAATTGTTTGCCATGGTTTGGCAAAGTCATGAACACCTTTAACAACAGCAAAATACAATTAAATTGCTTCCAATTTCAGCTGGTGAGCAGCAGCAGAATTCAAAATGTTGGCGACATGAAAGATGCATACCATGATGCACAACTAATTTGAAGTGATTGTGCATCTGGCCATGAGCTTCACTAATCCGCACATGTACAGCAGTCGTTATCATCATCAGCCATGGTCAATCCACAGCCGGATGAAGGCCACCCCAAACCACTCCCACCTCTTAAAATCCATGAGCGGATTTCATAGATGCCCTGTCGGATGAGTTCCGTTCCTCGGTTGTGACTCCATTATTCGTTTCACCGTCCCTTTGGGGTTAATGAAAGTAATTCTAAGTTGTAGGAAGTATTCTTAGTCTCGTGTCCTGCTACCAGGGTCGTATGTTTATCGAGCCAACAGACCAACAGGTGCTACATACAACAATATCCACCACTGGCTCAAGATCATACACACAGGTGAACAACATTGCTCACTCATCTGAGCTACGATTTTGCTCGAAGTTTACCCAGGATAGACTCACTGAGTCTCAATAATTTTTTTCTGCTAGAGGATTCTACTGAGGATGTTTGGCCAATTCTGTACGCGGTGTGTTTGCCTGTTGAAGAACACATTCCTGCGGAGGGAGCTGGTAGGAACGTTGGGTTTCTCGGTCAATGGCCAGGGTCAACGGCGGCGTGGTGTATTTCGCAAATATATGCCCGACTGTGAGGACGGGCATAAGCCAGCGTGAGTAGGTTAAACGTTGAGTTTTATAAGGGCACCACGGGGTGACCAGCCCTTCCCCACCCAGCCCCACCCCTCCCACCCCCCACCCAGCCTCACCCTCCCCACCCAGCCCCTCCCCACCCCGCCCAGTCCCTCCCCACCCAGTCCCTCCCCACCCAGTCCCTCCCCACCCAGCCCCTCCCCACCCAGCCCTCCCCACCCTCCCATCTCCACCCAGCCCCACCCCTCCCATTTTTGGATGCACGACGGACGGACACAATAATCCCCTGTGGGCTGGTGTAACCAGGAGGTTCCTACCAGTAAAACTGTAGCATCTGGAGAATTCCAAGACATAACAGAAGATAACATTTAAACTCCACACGGATAGGTCAAAAAGCTACTTGCTGTACAATTTGTTTTAGTATTTCGCATGGGTTTAAAGATGAAGTATTTGCTTTTTTCTCTCCAAATAATGGATTATGTAACATAAAATGTCAGTGCTTTATATAACAAAAAATGTGAGGGCTGAATGAAATGTGTTATCTCGTGAGCACAGAAAACATTGAAGGTGCATTACTACTATACATATTGAGAAGGCTATTTAAATCATGTTTTTGGTGCTTTCCTATTTTGACTTTAGGCTACGATTAAAGTGCATCGTGGCCTACGGTAGAGAATAACTGATGTCACAGGGTATTTAACATCCACTTTACAATGATGGCATGGCTTTGGCGATTCTCCCCAGTAATAACCAGGCAGCAATGGAGGGGGATTATGCACGGTGGGTTCCATGGCTCAACAACAGGCATTCTGACGAGTTAAGTGGCAATAAAATATCACCTTGGGAGAGAAAAAAAACCCCAAAACATAAAATTATTTTCCAATAATATTTGTTCCAAAACAGCTTCACAAAATGCCATGGAGGTGCAATGCAACAACACTTGAAACATTAGACTCAAATTAGTCACTCTAATAAATCGGTGCATAGGTGTATCCATTTAATTGCATATATGCACGTTTGTGAATGTGCTTTGACTTTCTGCTAATGAGAACACAAATAAAAATCCACTTAAACACAATTATTAATTCCACGTATACCGATTCTGGGAAAGTCTAGATGTAGGATTAAACATACCCACTTGTATATTCAGCTCTCTACTAGTAAAATCGTGTGCCTGGAAAACATGATATGCTTACAGCCTCTACACAGGATTACCATATATTTTTGGCAACTCAAAAAAAAGACGATTAATCTGTTCAAAAAGCAGCCTCATCCGAGTTACTAAATGAGGGTGTCACGTGGCCTAGATGCCTTGCCATTTACGTGTAGCTACGCGGGGGCATTCAATACTCGATTTAATGTGGCTATAATCAAACAAAGGACACGATATGAGGACAAAGGGTATAAGCTCAGAGGTGCAATGTATTTTTGCACCATTACAATGCAGCCGCGGTGGGTGGCTGTGATGTTTTACAAAGACATTTTCAGGAGGGAAATGTGTGTCGCCGCTCGGTGCAAATATGCGGTTTGTTTCACAATGGGATTTTGATTACACGTTTGGAGAAATTATTTAGGTATACAGAAATAACGTCCTTCAATTAGACGTCTTACTCAAGGCCATCTTAATTTACAGCTCCTTTATATTGAAGGAGCTGGGCAGCGTATGTATTGCTCTCACGGAGAAAATGCTGTTCGTCCATCAAACTGAGGGCATTTAAATAATTTTACAAAGACATCGAGAAACCCAAAGCAATCACCAATACCAATTTGCACACAAATGACCAACATTTCTCAGATCTATATGGGTTGTTTTGGCAAGACTTGGCACTACAAGTTTGAACATTTATATGAATTGTTTACGCGCACATTACTTCACGAACGTGGATGACCGACTCTGTGAAGCGAAGCCGAGCTCAGTGTTGCTCGAAACCCACGCAAGAGAAGTGGGGCCTTTAACTCTCTCTTCAAAGTCGGCGCAATTTGTACGCCACTGCAAATGCGCAGTTTTATACTGTGTACTGCTGCAATTTAAATGTGAATTGGAACATGCACGTGGGTGTTAGTGCACAACTAACGGGCAAATGCGTTCGTAGGCTGCATTCACTAACCGGAATGTCAAGTTGTTGTTTTTCATGAATGCGTTGAGGATGAGGTTAGAATGTTTCCTTAATATGATAACCAGCCGTGATATAGCGACTGTTGGATCAAGGGCTCCCAAAGCCGTCATGAACTCCCAAAGTCCTGCAATGTAACAATCCATATAGCACCTGCACACACAAGCTGGATAGATTACTAACCTCACCATCAAACTATAATATAACTGATTCCCAAGCCACTCCATCTCCGCAGTGCACGTCCTCATGGCATTACTCCCAAGTTGAGTTGTCACTCCCCGTCATTAGTTTTGACCACAGGTCATCGACTCTTCTCAGTGACACGAACTGCCCAAGCCCCGTTGACTTTCCTTCACAGTCAATGTGATGCATCTAACTTGCATATGGACATATTGGCGATACGCCAATGCAGCATAACACACCGGTCTTCATAAAACAATCTATAATCAAAATTTGAATCAGCAAATCTGTCTATCAGTCTTTATTGACCAAGTTTGCGTGGCTAGAAGGTTTATTAAGTCGACTGAGACTTGCAAAAAAAAGTCAATACAGGATCCACCGTTGATTTGGGTCCATTCAATGGAGGAACCTTCCGACCAAGTGGAGGGCATGCGGAGTCAAATCTTTGCCTTTGGAACACGAAGCCAGCCCAATCGTTATCAGGCTGGGTGGTGCTGCCGCTATACGGCAACAGACTGTGATGCTTCGTTGTTCAGCTGCTCAAAGGGTCCTCCTCTACCGGAGCAGATAGTATTCCCGTCTTTGCTCTACTAACTGTTGGTCACCTAATATACAAACCTATAGCCCATATTTTCAACCTGTCCATCAAAGAAGCATCAGTTCCTCTAGAATGGAAACATTCCTATGTTCGTCCACTTCACAAAGGGGGCCCTAAAGATGATCCAAATAACTACCGACCTATCTCAATTTTGTCCCCGTTGATGAAAATTTTTGAAAAATTATTGACCTACCAAATTAGCAGTTTCCTGTCCGCCAACAATCTATTACATCTAAAACAATCTGGGTTCCGAAAAAAATACAGCACCACATCTGCTGCATTAGACTCTCTGAATCACATTTACAGTAGCCTTGATAATAAGCAGTACTGCGCCTGTCTTTTTCTTGACTTGTCCAAAGCTTTTGATACAGTAGACCACAACATCCTGCTTAGTAAAATAAGTTGCCTCGGTTTTTCCGAAAACACAGTAAAATGGTTAAAAAATTACCTCTTTTCTCGCACCCAAACTGTATTCACAGATGGTTGGAGGTCAAACAGTGTTAAGATAACAAAAGGGGTTCCACAGGGTTCCATTCTCGGCCCCCTCTTGTTTTCTCTTTATGTAAATGACTTGGGCACTGAACTGGATTATTCCAGGGTAAATCTTTTTGCAGATGACACGGTACTAATTACTGCTGGCCGCTCTCCGGATGACGTGATTGCTAAGCTCCAGAGTGATTTCAACAAACTACAACATCAGCTAGTTGCTCTTAAACTAGTCCTAAATCCTGCCAAAACCAAGGTGCTATGCTTCTCACCAGGACTAAAGCGGGAAGTTATTTTTCCCCAATTACATACCTTAAATAATGATCAAATAGAGCAAGTCAAGATCTATAAGTATCTTGGGGTCATCCTGGATTCAAAACTGAATTTTGAAGATCACATTGATTATATTGGGAAAAAGACAAAAATTAAAATTGGTTTTCTATATCGACACAAGCACTGCTTCCCTCCTATGTTCCGTTTGGAATTGATTAAAGCTACCGTACTGCCTCTACTTGATTACTGTGACATTGTGTATAAATCAGCCCCAAGTACTGTACTGAAGAAGCTTGACTCAATGTATCACTCGGCCTTAAGATTTGCATTGAACTGCCCATATAGGACTCACCACTGTGATCTCTACATTGGGTCAAACTTAACATCTCTGAATGTTCGACGGCTTGTGCACCAGATCTTATTTATTCATGATGTACTTGCAAAAAAATCTGCAGATTACCTGCTGGATCTCGTCTCTGTTTCAAAGAACAAATTTGACCTAAGGTCTACACTCATTTACCAGCTTAATATTCCCTATTGCCGTACATATACTGGAGGAAGGGCCTTTGCTATTGATGCCCCCAGGGTCTGGAATGCTGTTGCAAATAAATTGAAACTTGAGTCACTACCTATGAGATCTTCACTCAAAACTGCTTTAGAGGAGTTGTACACCCCTAGCTGCCAGTGCTATTCAGTGACCTAAAATAAAATGTTTCGCTCCGGATGATCGCTACAAAGTATGACCTGTGTTTTGATTTAGTGTGCTGATCTTAAAGGTGCATTGAAAAATTACAATACTCCGATTGATGCTCCTGCTGTTGTGGAGTGACTCATGCAGCCAGCTATGGCTGCAGGGTTTTGGTAGTACATGTTGTTTATGCCATTTATTGTTAAAATTCCGTCAGTTCCTATGATTGCTTTTTCATTGCCTTCATGGCTTTATTTTGGTGATTTCGAAAAGTGTATTGGTTTAGCCATGTTTGTGTTGTTGTAGTACAGAGTTAGACTGATGGCCTTAATCTAAGTTGTCTTGTGGTTGTTGTTGTTGTTTGACTTGCATCCCACTGGGATTTTTGCACACAGCGTTGGTGTACGGTGTTTTTTTCTGCAATATTTTTGCTGTCTTTTCTTGGATTTTCTCTTTGCACTTAGTCACATATTCACTTTAAGATGTTTTTTTTGTTCATGTTTTTGTTTTTTGTTTGTTGCGGTTGCACCCGATTCAAGAGCTGAATGGCTCACAGGGCTATACCTAATAAATGAACTTGAACTAAATAAATAAATAAAATAAATGCTCGTGAACGTTCGTCGTCCGACCGTTTCGACGTCACGAGGACTGATTGTTAAACACACCCCGCAAGATTTTCTGACCGCGGTTGCGAATCGCGGGAAAATAAACATGTTAATATGTTCTATAGTTCGTGAAGGTCCCTCTGTTTCTACGATGCAATTCCAAGTATTCATGCATGTGCTTCTTTGCACACTTTCGAACCTGTGCCCAATTCATCTCGTCACAGTGTCCATGACAACGATGATGATGATGCACAGAGCCCTGTTTATAGTTTTATCAGGCTAGGGATGGCCAAAAAAACATTGATACATCGGTAACATTTGGTGTTTACTTTCTGAGACGTCCATTTGTTTTCCTTCCCATGTTTAAAGCGCTTTGATGATGAAAGAAAAACCTGGTCCATCTCGAAACGCCGTCCAACAGCGGTACACAAACAACAACGTATCTGGCGATGCTGCTGCTGCGTTGGCAGTGGTGCTCAAGCGCAGTTAACAACAAAACTTACATTTGCGAAGAGCACTATGGCCTAAATATAATACAACATATTCAATTCTTTTTTTACCAGGTAAGGCCCACATAGCTATATAGCTCTTTTTCAGAAGCGACCTGGCCACAAATGACAGCTCAACGAAGTGGCTTATCACGTGGACATTCATATAGCAGCCAAATACTCTAAACGCACGTCGATTCTGAATGTGGAGGGGGGAAACCGGAGGACGCGGAGAAAAACCCACGCGACCACGGGGAGAGCGCGCAAACTCCAAATATATACGGGCGTTGGGACCGAACCCACGACCTCCTGCATATCAGGCGAGGTCGTTAACATCTCGACACCGTGGCACCCAATAGGTGACATTTTGGACAATGGAAATTCTGCAGAGCACACGTAGAGAGAGGCCCGGAGAGAGTGGATGAGAAATGTTGCAGATTGCGCTTAAAAATAAATCATTCCAATGAGGCAAAATGGTGTTAACAAGCAGTCTCCAGCAATTATCGTCCACTATCTCTCCCTGGTCTTTCGACTTGTGCTCTGGGGAAGGGTCACTGACCAAAACGTAACCTGTTGTTGTTTTTTTAAGGCCACGGTGTATATAGGGTAGATGTGTTTAAAGTAAATATTCTGGACTCTACTGGATAAACAAGTTTGATGTTGGGTGAATGTTCTCACTGCAGCCGTCTGATTTTGAATTATTGGATTGTTTTATTATTCTATTGTTACCTTGGACGATAATATTAACATTACTCTTTTGTGCTACTAGTAAAACAGAAAATATCCATTAAACATATTTCCTTCTTGACTTAAAGCTTTCGTGACTACAGAAATTAATATTCATTGGGTCTTTTTTTTACAAATAAAACAAATGTACAATTTTTTTCTTAGAATTAAATTTTGTTTAACCTATCTACGTGACTTTACCGAAAAACCAAAAAAATATATTTCCTTCTGATGTTTTCCAGGTTTTCATAAACGTTCCATTGCTCCCCCGTACTCCAGGCCGCGTTTTGGCATCCACAGCAGCCTGCGCTCTCCGCTCCACGTGCCACCGCCTGAGAATCCATTCCAGGATTCCGCTTTAACAATGCAACAAGCGCATGCGCAGAACTGCTCAACTCCGGAGTGCCATCTATCGCATGATCCATTCCACGCTGGGGCTCGCCCAGTGTCACAACCACTGCGCATGCGCGCTGCGCTCCGCGTGCCATCTTGGCCAGGGAATCCACGCCGGGATATGGAGGATCCGTCTCTGAAAGCGGCCACGTTTTCCGGCAGCGCAGTTCAAGCCACGTGGGAGGTCAGGTCGGGGTTACACCGGGTCAGGTCGGGGTTACACCGGGTCAGGTCGGGTTACACCGGGTCAGGTCGGGTTATACCGGGTCAACGTTGGCAACATTGGATCAACGTTGGAAATGTTGGCTCAACATTTGGCATGTGGTTTGAACCGTTGTCCAGGTTGTGGTACGTGAGAGATGGTGATGTTGATGTTTTCAGACCGGATAGTTTAGAAATTATTGAGAAGAGACGAGGGCGGTGGCTATTTATAAGATACGTTTAGAAATGAGAAATACAATTGTTCAGAGCTCGAAGGCAGAAGAGCTGTACAGAGGAAAGCACGTGGCCAGTTTCCTTTCTCACCTGATGCACGAGGGCTTAGTCGACCCCCAGTGACCTCGCCCTGAGCGAGTCTTGTGACCACAAGACTGCACGCTGCACGAGTGGGTCAAGTTCAATATTTCACAGTGTCACGTGAAATATGTTAACAGACTTGCAGTTGTAATTCCTTTTTTATATAAATAATTATCCAGCTTCAGAGCTTTTGCGTATTGTGGTACTTGAACGGCTGGGTTGACCGTGGCTACGACTTTGTAGAGTAATTTGCGCGTGTTTTTGTACGATTTAAATCGGCCTCTGGAGGAGGCTCGCGAAGGACGGTACAGTGGACGACAAAGGAGCGACGCTCACAACAACGATCAGAGCGCCGGGCGGCTAAAACGCAGCAAGTCGGCACAGCGGGGTGTACAGGTAATGCATCTGCCAGTGATCTCAGTCAGTCTACCCATAACACATTCCTGCGGAGGGAGCTGGTAGGAACGTTGGGTTGCTCGGTCAATGGCCAGGGTCAACGGCGGCGTGGTGTATTCCGCAAATATGCCCGACTGTGAGGGCGGGCACAAGCCGGCGGGAGTAGGTTAAACGTTGAGTTTTATAAGGGCACCACGGGGTGACCAGCCCCTCCCCACCCAGCCCCACCCAGCCCCACCCAGCCCCACCCTCCCCACCCTCCTCTCCCATTTTTGGATGCATGACAGACAGACGGACACAATAATCCCCTGTGGGCTGGTGTAACCAGGAGGTTCCTACCAGTATAACACCTTGTTCCTCAGAACCTGGGTGACCTGGTTTGGACTCATGGCCACCGATAACACCAGTGTCCATTGCTATCTCAAAATGATATTGGCCTCCACGTATGTATGTTGAACTTCTTTCACACCATACATAGCCAACCATTCTAAACGGAGGTGCAGGGGAAGGACAAGAAACTGGACACAAAAAGCAGTTCTAAAAGAAATTAGTTATAAATTAAGATTTAAAATTGCATAGCTTCAGTGGTGCGGAATATGAACCAACATCAGCAAATGCCCCAACAGTCAAACGAGGCTCCTATAGTGTGACTTGTATGTGTTTACAGGATTTTTTTCCCATATAAACTTCAGATAAATGAAGTTGGAATCCAAACAAACATTGTGTACACATTGCACAATTTAAAACATCGATTTAAAAAATGAAAATGTGGCACTGCTCATTCCTACTGACAGCACTCAGCCACTGATTCCAGTGGCGAGATGTTAACTCCCTCGCCTGGTATGCAGGGGGTCGTTGGTTCGACCCTGGATGCCTGCATATTTGGAGTTTTCAAGTCTCTCTTAGAGTATTTGGCTGCTATAAATTTCCACTTGGCCACAAATGGAGGTATAATTTGTGGCCAGGTCACTTCTAAAAAAGAGCTATATAGCTCAGTAGGCCTTACCTGGTAAAAAAAAAAAGTTGAGTTTTCAAAGTTAGATTTTCCATAAAGTGTTCTGCAATTGTCATCCCTGGAAAGTTGATGAACAGATCCAGTCCCCAAGAGGGATTTGAACTCACAATTCTAGATTGTGAGTTTGGCATTGAGAACCACCAGATAGGAACAACAGGAAACCAGAAATGGCCTATACATTAGCACACGTGTACATAGTTTGGCTAATAGCTGAGCCACAAAAATATTTTCAAAAAGAGAATTCCATAGATATTTCTGGCAAATGTCATTGGCTATGATGACCTCTTTACCCTGATATTGTTAAACGCGTGGTATCAAGGAGTTGGGTAATGTTTGATCACATGTCGCCTTATTCACCCAGTGAGGGATTACAGGAGGGATTGACAAGACGGTAGATCTAAGGAAGAAATGCGTGAATGCGATCTCCGCCAGCGTGTGAGAATTTCCCTCGGCTCGCACGCGGGATGGGTGCCGTGATACATGTTTTGCGGTGGAGTGGTGGACTTTGGTGTCGTGGTGAGGTTGTGGTGCGGCTATACGTAGTGATACTGGTAGCAACACCTCCTGGTTACACCAGCCCACAGGGGATTATTGTGTCCGTCCGTCGTGCATCCAAAAATGGGAGGGGTGGGGCTGGGTGGAGAGGGGAGGGTGGGGAGGGCCTCGTCACCCCATGGTGCCCTTATAAAACTCAACGTTTAACCTACTCACGCCGGCTTGTGCCCACCCTCACAGTCGGCCATATTTGCATTATACACCACGCCGCCATTGACCGAGCAACCCAACGTTCCTACCAGCTCCCTCCGCAGGAATGTGTTATAATGTGTTAATACTTGGTGTGGTGGTGGTCTTGTGTAGTGCGGTGATGTGATGATACGTGGTGTGGTGGTGGTCTTGTGTCGTGGTGTGCTAGTACGGTGATATGGTAATACGTGGCGCTGGTGGTCTCCCGGCGCGGTGACACGGGATGCAGAGGCGTGGGCTCCCACCTGCCGCGCGTCGCGGGACGACTGGCTCCCACGGGGCGTCACGGCCTTGTGGGAGTGTGACGGCGATGAGCAGGACATCCGCTCGTCCCCGCTCATCTTGCCTCCGTCTGTCGGTGCCCGGACCCCGAGCTCACCGCTTGCGATTCGTGTGAATATATATTTTTGCGAATATGAGTTCCTGTTTGTGTGCACGATTTCTTGTGGTGTCCGAATTTCTGCTCAATTTTCGTCTCCACGTTCGTAGCCGCGTCTGTCTCTCTGTCGATTTAAGACAGCGCCTGGATACGAGTTAGCATTGAGATGCTTTATAAATGATTATTGTCCACTTTCTTCTTGGCCTCCTTAGACCTGGCCAATTCCTCAAGAGTCTTTCTCCCTTCTTTCTGCCAGTGTATTTATCTCTTTTCTCTGTTCTATCTGTCTATTGCTGCCCCTCGCTCTCTTTTCACTCGCACAGTCTCCGTCAGCCGACCTTGTTCGACAATGCAGCACTGCAGAGGTTCAGTTTAGAGGATTCCTCAGTCCCATCCAAATCAGCGCCAAATAAGCAAATTCACAATTGAAAGTCTCTTTGGAACGATTGCAGATTACTGCTGCTGACAAGCTGTGCGGAAGGGCAGATGAGAGGCCACACTTGTAGAGCCGAGTGAGTTTGCCAGATCATTTGTACGTAACACCTCGAGTCCGCCCACCGTGCGTAAAATGTACACACCGTGTGCACGACGATCGTTGGCCCGAATTCTAATGAAAGTGCTTTCTGTCAAACTGCGGAAGGGCAACCGGTGGAATTTGCCGTCCCGATTCTTGAGCGGTGCCGTTTGCGCAAGCAGGCACTGCGGCATACACGTGTGTGTGTGTGGTGTTTGTGCGTGCGTGCTTGTGCAGGCTGCTCAAGCTCCCACGAGACTGGTGGGGGGGGGGTGGATCTGCCTGTGTTGGCTTCACTCAGTATTCTTCTGCCATCCCTGCAGCGAGAAGAAAGAGAGAGGTGCGAAACGAAAACAAATTAACAAGCTGGACCGGCGGTACAATAAGTGAGCCTTCAGTGAAAAACAGACGGACAACCATTTAAGCAAGGAATATGGAGCAAACTTAAAGTTGCCCTGAAGGGTCTATATGTAGGTGTAAATACAGTTGAATATGATTTGCTTATATAAAATTTGTAATTTCTTGCATGGGGTACAAAATAGTTAAGAAAAATCCTCGCATAGCCGCATAGGTTTCCGTTGCAAAGGGCATCTTGTATTGCCGAGTGCATGCTTACAAGAATAGATATTGAAGCTTGTATTTTAACCGTGTGAAGATTTTACACCACAGGCATCCACTCATCAGTCTACTCAACCAGGAAACTGCACAGAGCAACAGGTGTATGGCTTTGGCTGAGCAGCTGTGTGGGCTCTGGTTCAATGTGGAGTGAGGCGATTGTTTCAGACCTTGTTAACGGTAACCGAACAAAGGGCACTGATGTGGTTGTTGCACATCGCTCCCTTGAGACGAGCTCGAGTGCCTTAGTTTGCAGAGACATCGTACGAAATGCTGTACAGCTGAAGATAGCGGGTTTAGGCGTCGTGGTTGGATAGGATAAGGATTGCCAGGCAATTGGCTGGCACTACATTTTGTAATGTGACGTTTGGCAGCACCTGTCAAACAAGGATCCTTTAATGAAAATGTGTTTGTTTCCTAATAGTAGTCTGGTTACACTGGACTGTTACAGTACCGTGATATCAACTCCTCTACTATGCACAATGTGTGAATGAGTAATCCGGCTACAGTTTTGCAGCCACTACTTACCAGTATTGAAAGCATATTGTTTACACGCGTAATTCACGTAGCTACTTAGCGGGCATGAGCACCCCACTGTTTAAAACCCCTAGAAACAGTACAGAGAAGTGCATATTCCATTGAGATAAAGGGTACAGTATTTGCCTAGATACTAGAGCTGCAAACGCTGGTTGTCACAGCATTCCATTTATTTAGTTTAAACATTGAAGCATCTGCAGCACAGTTCCTTTGCCAACATGGCAAAGCGCCCGCATAAAACGTTAAGTCTCGCCGAGAGGGTTGACGTGCTAAAAAGAATCGAAAGGAGGGAAAGTCAGACTTCGATAGCGGCAGTCTTTGGCGTCAACCAGAGCCAGGTATCGAGAATTGCGAGGGACAAGGAGAAAATCCGTGACGAGTGGCGCGCCGGTGCCAATCCCGACCGGAAGCGACGGCGCACGGGAAAGGCGGGTGCCGTCGAGGAAGCTCTCCTTTACTGGTTCAGGCAGAGCCGCGACAGCACGCTGCCGCTCGCTGGCTCACTGGCTCGCTGGCTCACTGCTCACTGCTCACGAGTTGGCAAGAGACCTCGGACGGGCGGACTTTAAAGCGACGTCCGGCTGGCTCGAGCGATGGAAGGCGCGCAACTCGATTTCGTTCGAGCAGCAGCGGCAGCAGGGCAGGAAACGAATTGCGCGTACACGCGCGGTGCAACACTGGCTCAAGGACGTCTCTCCAGAATTATTGAAGGGCTACGCGCCCAAAGACATTTTCATTGCGGACTAAATGGGCCTGCACTGGCGAGCCGTTCCCGCGGCGACTTTGGAAATTAATGCCCGAGGAGCTTTTGGAATTAAAGCCGCAAAGGACCGGGTGTCCCTGTTGTTCTGCGCAAACCTGGACGGCAGCGAAAAGCACCCCCCGCTAGTCGTTGGCACGAGCAAGAACCCAACGCTGCTTGAAAAACGCCAAGAAACTGCCCCTGCCGTACGAGGCACACAAACACGCGTGTGTGACGGCCGAAATGGGGAACGGTTGGCTGGCAAAAGTGAACAAGAGCATGCGGTTGCAAAATCGCACTATCCTCACGCTGTGCGACAGCTGCGCAATGGGCAGCGAGGACGGCGCTTTGAGCAACGTAACAATCGTGCGTCCGCCAAGCAACGGCACGTCTCCCGCGCAGCCCGTGAACGCAGGCATCGCAGAGCGCTTCAGGAGGCCCTACAGAGCTCTCGCGCTGGCACGCGAACACCGGCGCGTGAGCGTCGTCCAGGACGGGAGTGGGGAGCCCACGGCGACGACTCCTGCAAAGTGTCCGAATCTGCTAGACTCGCTTCACCTGCAGAAGGAAGTGTGGATCTGCGCGACTCAGGCCACAATAGCCAGCTGCTACAGGGAGGCAGGAGCCTACGCTCCCTGACGAGGCAGGAGGAGGTAGCGACGACCCTAGAGTCGAAATTCCCAACGGCGCGACGCGTGACGCCTCGGACGCGTTGCGTGTCACTGCTGATAATGCAACGGAGGACGATAAGCGCGACGCGGGTGTCTGTGTCAGTCCGAAGCAGACGGACGATGCGGTGTGCTGCTGCAGCAGCAGCGGCGGCGACGTCACGGGAAGTGAAACGGTGGCCTCCGCCACACCGCCAGCCTACACGTTCTCCGGCGCTCTCAAAAGCCTGGCCTACATCCGAGGCTTCCGCGAGTCGAGCGGCCGTGAAGTCTGCAGTGAATACTTCGCCTTGCAGGTGGCGATTTACAGCTCGCTAAGCGGAGAAGGCACAAGCGGCCGTCGCTAATTCTTTCACGAGCCCGCAGCCTGTCGAGTATAGAATCGGTGTTTCAATTGGTGACAATGTACATTGTGTTCTGTATTATTTGTTAAGTTGCATTGTTTAAGTGCTCCAAGCCAGCCAATGGTTCTACGCTCAGTTGGGCTCCAAGCCAGAAATAAAAATTCAACATTACAATATCAGGGGCCACAGGATATTTGCCTGTTGAATTCTACAAAAGAGTATATGCATTGCATCAATATTTGACGCATCGTTCTGCAAGCAGGATTTTAAATCGTGGCCCTCTACAATCGTGAGCCAAGTGTGGCACTACAAGGCTCTCTGATAAATGAAGCTGCCAAACGGTGATTACTTCAAACACTCGCATAGTTGCTGGATAAGCTGTGAAATGGACACAAGAGAATGTGCTAAATAATACCAAAGCCAACATTTCTTATCTACTATTGGTTGGAAATGATGATAATCAGGAATGTGATTACAGTACGTTATGTGCTTAGCTTCCACGCAGTAAGTACTGTGGATTCATATTATGCAATACATAATTTATTTTGTGTGCTGAAATGTGAAGCCTGTGCGCTAATTAAACTCATGCTTTATTAATGTACAGGTGGTAGAGGTGTGACCCTGGAGCTGCTAACGCACGCCGCTACCGATGGAAACGCCTCCACTTGAGCGAACTCTGGTATTTGGTCTACTCTACCACATTGATCAAACGTGTTGGAAGAGGTTGGCTTACCCACATTTTACCGCACCCCACAGCACATGAGCTGCCGATCGACTAACTGGTGTCCCCACATATCCTGCTGGGTCAGCAGAGGTGGCGAGATTTAAAAAATTGTCCCAAAATTTGAAATTCCGCACCAGGTAATGGATCTGGTACCGCCGACCGCTGGATGGCAAGTCCGGTATGTTCACCGTTAAACCACTGTGGCAGCTCCCTTACCGTACAGAAATGTCTAATACTGAACCACATGAAAATAACAGCTGGCTTGTTTATTTTTCAAATACGTGTGCAATGCACTAAATAAAACCCTACCTGCACTCAAGGCCTTGGCGGTGTCTTTTTTTTTATATCAAGTTTTTAGAAAATGCCCAAGAACCTTCCCCAAGTCCTACAAAGGCTCACAAGCATATCCACGCAACTACTTGCACATACACGCACCCGTATTCACATTGAACGTTCTCCCATGTAACACACGAGTAGTGTTTCTGGCACTATGCCCAACCACCTTTGTCTCCCCAGAGCCAATCGCCACATCAGGTACTCCATTAAATCGACCTAGGGGAGGCCCAGAACAAGTTCCGATATAACTTGCTACTGATGTTAGCCATTGCTAGGAACGGAACCACCGCTCCCCATTTATTCTCATGCACACTCAGGGCTTCATGTCACCCGGGTTTGGATTAGTAGCCCAGAAAATATTTTGGCATGCGGAATGCCGCATGCGGTACACCTTTTAATCTTGGCTGCGGTCACTCGTCTCGAGCCACGCGCTCCAGTCTGCCAGCTACCCGGAAACGATTGGGTGAGCAATTTTATTCTGGCAAACACTCGTATAACCCAGCTCAGGTGAACACAGGAAGACAGCTATTTCTGTAACAGTAATAACCCAGCCAGGTGGATCAGCGTTCAAGTGAGTGGCTCACGATTGGAAGGTTGTGAGTAGGCCATTGTGTTTTTGCTTGGGGTTCCACATTTGCCAAATGAAACAATTACCCGCAAATTACTGAAATGAACCATTTTGTAAGGTGCGTTTCATCCGTAGAGCCAAATACGACGTGTGTGGAAAGCAGGAAATAAAACAATCGGCTTGACCTGACTGAGGGGGGTAAAAGGCCATTTTAAAGGTGAGCTTTCAAGACGGACTTGCATAGCTGTCTTATTACCAAATGCAGAGCGTTCCATAGTCTGGCGAGCTGCACTGGCAAACACCCTGTCACCCCAGGAACAGAGCCTCAACATCGGAGCGCGAAGAAAAAAGGCAAACCCCAGAATCTTGCAGACCTCAATGGAGATTTTTTTACGGATCAGTTTTAACACGTAGGCTTTCGTGACCAAATCCAGTAGAGGTTTTTTGGGTTAGATCACATTAATACAAACGTGTCGTTAAGCCCGCCAACATCCGAAAGCCAATTTTTAAGGTTTGTCACGTAAACAAAACATGCCAATTCGTTACTAGTTCAGCACACCGGTTTGTTGTATGAACGGATCAGTTCCTGCAAATATTGTGGGGCCAAGCCATTGGTCAGCGGCAGGATCGTATAGTCCACTCGAAACCTGACTGGTAGCCAGTGCAAAGACAAGACGGCAGGTGCAGGGCCGTACTATCCACTAGGCACAGTAGTCCCTGTGCCTGGGGCCTACGAGAAACCAATGGACCTAGAAAAACTATTTTGACCATGTTTTTGTTTTGTTTGTATGACAAAATATTTAACCAAGATATCTTCTTGAAAAAATATTTAAAAATAGCAAGCATAGGTATAGTGTATTTACACTGAGGCAGTCATCTCAACACCGGAGATTAGAGATGTTTTATTGCAAAATTAGCAATAACATCTTCAAATTGTGTTTTTTGCACAATCAAGCGAGTGCCAGCGGTGTCAGTAGCATGGGGCAGCAGCAGTGCCAACTGTAGAGAGTGATCACTGAGCAGGTGTGGTGTGCTAGCGGAAACGCTGGGAATGATTATACGTGGCAATTATTGCCCCTAGGTAACTTACAAATGAGACTCATCCCGAACTCTGAGTTCTCAAACTGGTCAAATAAAATAAACTTAATACAGTAACAAGTGCCACTTCGTGGAGCAGTGGACAGTGGTTTTCTTATGGATAGTGCTCACCACCCCCCGCCATAGCAATGCAGAGTATCCATCGCTGTGTTCGGGCTGTCCACAGGAGATGGGCAGCCCCCAGGAGATTGGCAGCAGTACCGTATTGCTCATTTGAGCCGGGAGCCACTGACTTTTTTGGGGGAGGGATACATTTTCATGGTTCTGACATAGAGCCTATAATTGAGCCCTAGCGCTTCGCGGGATAATTAATTTAACCTGCCACACGCAAGGCTAAAAAGGATACAATGTTCTTTTTTGTTTATTGGATTATAATGAATAAAAAAACTAACAAGCGAATATTACAATTAAACGTGAAGAACATTATTTGGGGGAAATGCAGGTTTTAAGATGGCTTCTGAAACAGTGATATAATCACAAATGGATCGTTTGGTGTAAGTGCCACGATTAAAAGCATTGAAATCATTCACACATCTGTCCAGTGGCACAGTGATTAAAGCCCTCAACTCACAACCATACGGTGTGGAGTTTATTTCCCAGTGTGGCATCCCTCTGGAGATGGTGAAAATAGACAATTTTGTTGGAAGTCATTCGTGGTTGTTCTATGGATAGACTGGCACCCGTCATAGAAATATGGAATTCACACCGATGCTTCACAGGATTGGTGTAAATTCCAGCACTGCCCCATATACACTTTGGCTGATGTATTGCTTTGTTGCTGATTTCTTTTTTTATCATGTGGTAAGACATCCACTAACTAAATATTAGTTCCTGTACGGTACATATTTCACTTGTACAAAGTCATCCATGTATAGATACCCCACTAAAATTATAGGCAGACATTGCAGAAACAACATTTTATTTCAAAGCCTCTGCACGTTTCCCACCAATCTCAACATGTATACTTATTCAACTTAATTTCCTCTCTCCAATATTGGGACATCACTTTCACAATACGGCAAACCACCTTGTCCTACAGAGTGTGATTCGCAAACTCAAGTTCT
Organism: Lethenteron reissneri; assembly: GCF_015708825.2. Classification (NCBI taxonomy): domain Eukaryota; kingdom Metazoa; phylum Chordata; class Hyperoartia; order Petromyzontiformes; family Petromyzontidae; genus Lethenteron; species Lethenteron reissneri. Next base: position 3,082,175 of record NC_083785.1, read on the forward strand.
AGATTATGTAAATATAGGCAGTGTCTGTGTCATTTTGGAACTGGGGTCCTTATCAGGGGCACGCGGTGTGATTTAGATGTAAACTCCCTCGCCTGGTATGCAGGAGGTCGTGGGTTCGATCACGACTCTGACGCCTGCTGTATATTTGGAGTTGCATGTTTTCCCCGTGGTCACGTGGATTTTTCTACGTTTCCTGCAGCTTATCCCTCCACATTTAAAATCGACATGCGTTTAGAGTATTTGGCTGCTATAAACTTCCCCATGATAAGCTACTTCGTTGGGCTATGAGTTCGATTCTGAAAAAAAAGCTACATAGCTTCAGTGAGTCTTGCCTGCTAAAATAAAAATAATAGTTTAGTTTTAGTTTAGAACCAGCACCGTCCTGGCTGAGTGCTGTTTCGCCGTAGCTGCACTGGCAGCCGTCTGGAACTTTCTCCCACTGCACACACGCAGCAGTAGCAGCAGCATCCAGCACCGTCCACCTTAAAACAGCAGCAGCTCAAGGCTCTCACCCTGTCTTGGCTCTCACCCCGTCCTGGCTCTCACCCCCATCAGGTTCTGAAAAGGTAATGGGCTCTTGGTGCACGCAGTCGTTTGTAAAAAAAAAATCATTGCGACCATCAACTCGTTAAACTTGAGGCCCTGGATTAATCTCAGCTGGCTGGTCACAAATTAAGTCCTGGATTCCAGCATTGCTGGATCAGTGAATCAGCATAGACACTACATTAGCCTCTCGAGCCACCCTGGAAACTCATCATCAAGTTATTTAACACCTTTCCTAGTTTTTTTTCTCCACCCAAGAATCAAGAGCTGGGTTTTCACACGCGTTGGCGCACAGATGCAAAAACGTTGGACTGGATACTACGTGACAAGGCCACCATAATTGACTTAACACGCACCATTATCCTCACAATCACCACTTGCAATCATCTGCTTTTAATAATATATCAATAATCCGATTCCACACACGGGTGTGGTTAAGGCGAGTGCTAGTTGGTGGGGGAGAGGGGGGGGCTAACTGGATTAGGCCCCCCACTCAATTTCACTCTCCCTAGCAGCAAATCACTGTTAGAGGAGCCCCCCACACACAGAAGCTCTACTGCCCCCCACCCCCCATCCGAGAGAGAAGCTGGAGCCAGGCCTGGGTGGTGTCCTCCTAATTCGGCCCTCAGTGGCAGAGAGGCGCCAAGCGAACCACAGCAGGACTGGCTGAGCACGAGGCGATGCTCTGCCGTTCATAGTTCTCAATCGAATATCTCGGGGGGGAGGGAGGGGGGTAAGACCTCTGAGTTTTGAGCATTGCCAGTGAATCTTAGACATCCCAATTTGGCTTCACGAGTTGGCAAGCAGCCTGTCCAGCACACACGCTTTCATTTATAAACCGCTATCTTTGTTATCTCGCTTTTCAAAAACTTAAGGGGAGATGGCAAATGAGTTTAGAGCTTCCCAAAACCCGATACAATTATATTGTTTGTAACTTCCAGGCCATTTGTCAAGCCACACGGCTGGATGAAGGCCTTGCCATAACTTTTGTTGGTTAGGGTTGGTTAACGATGGCTCAGTACTGGTTCAAATATCACTTGCATCTGATGATTAAACGTGGCTGGGATACGAACTCGGACCGCCGGGTTCATAGTGCAGTATGCTTCGCCATTGCACCGCCGCTGTACACCCACGAGATTTAGCGTGGTTACAATTTGCAGCCACTTTTATTTGCCTGTCGAAAGCTAAACTAAAAACTAAACCAAACTTTTTTTTACCAGGTGTCACATTCAGAAGGGTTCAGAGTGCAGGTACCAATAAGGGCCCAAACTCTGCTCAACATCCATTTGGGATCAATAAAATGAGTAACACTTTTTTTTAGGAAGTTAATAGTGGTTAGATGTTAGACACGGACCCCATCAAAGAAATGTGGAATTTACCATCGGCTCTGGACTGTTAACGGTGGCGACCCCCCTGGCGTGAACGTGAACGCACTCGGAATTGTCAAGTTGAGGAGCGCAGCGGTGGCGCCGTGGTTCGCACACTGCTCGCTCACCGAATCCGGCGGCCTGAGTTCTGATTGCCGGCCACGGCTCGCATAAGCCACGAGCGATGTCCCAACCAGTCCTGGACCCCCCGCCACCCTTCACCAAACCCAACGCAACGGTTGTGATGACTTACGGTGAAACCCCCATGACCGACACGACGTGGGGAGGCCTTCATCCGGCAGTGCATTGACAAAGGACGGCGAGTTATTACAATTTTTATTGGCAGTAGCAGCAAGAAAGACGTTATTTTTATTCACTGTCACCCCCCTGCTGTGATATGAGCAGTGGATGATGATGGCTTGTCTGGCTCGGTGAGACGAGACACAGCCCAGCAAAGGGTCATGCACACGGACCCCACTCCCCCCCCCCCCCCGCCGCATTTCGCATTCATCGCGTGTGATTCCAGGAAGCTAGACGGACATAGCTGCATTAATATTACATTACCATTTCCAACATCATTGCCCTTAGGTGTGGGGCACTAGTGGGGATACGTTGTGTGTACTTTGCGTCGACTCATTTTCTTTTTTCACACTCTCTTTGCTGGGATTGAAATTAGGAATGATAATCTCTCACCCTACGTTGGATTTTTTTAATATAAATAATGAATCGGTGAGAAAAGCGACCGCGCGTGCCAACAATGGGTTTTCGGTGGGACGTGAGGGTTTTTGCCAAAAAACGAAACGAGTATTCGGATCTTTATTTAAATTGAAGGAGTCTGCTGCTCAGTGATATGCGACTGACATTTCACCAGTGTGTGTGTATATATACCTCTTGATGAAAACTCGTGCTCACACTTTTTGGTCTGTAACTTGACAATACATTTTAGCGTTGCGCTTAAATAAAAAATTGATGTTGCGACTCGTTTTTACCACATGCTTTGCATTGTTTACATTTTTTTCGAATTTAGTTTTTGTTTGTACCATGAGCAAACTATAACGTGTGCATACCATTGGCATAAAATGTTCATAATTGGTAAATAATTTGATTCTAAGAGGCACAATTTGATCAAATGAACATATTTTAATGTACATGTATGTATTGTGAACTTACTATGGGGACCTCATTTGCCAGTAAAAATATGATAATTGGTTCTTTACCCTTCTATCTGGCAACAAAACTGACGCCTTTTTGCAAGGAGTCATGTTTGCATAGACCGCAATACCTGCAGTCATAAATACAAACAAAAGACATAACTCTGATAATGTGCGCTGTCCTTGAAGTTGATTGGTCCACACCCGAGACAGCTTTCCTTCGAGCCTAGTCTCATATGGGTTGGACCAGATGACGCCATATGAGACTAGGCTCGAAGGAAAGCTGTCTCGGGTGTGGACCAATCAACTTCAAGGACAGCGCACATTATCAGAGTTATGTCTTTTGTTTGTATTTATGACTGCAGGTATTGCGGTCTATGCAAACATGACTCCTTGCAAAAAGGCGTCAGTTTTGTTGCCAGATAGAAGGGTAAAGAACCAATTATCATATTGTGAACTTCTTTCACACCATACGTGGCCAACCGTGCTAATCGGAGCTGCGGGGGCTTCAATGATCGAATTGTCTTCCGAACGTGGGAAGGACAACAAACTAAACACAAAAAGTAGTTCTTAACAAATTAGTATTTCAATCTAGATTTAATTCAATCGACTAAGCAAAGTCGTGTTGTCGATGTGCTATGTATCGTAGTGAGCGGTAGTGGCTGAAGAGGAGAGATGGGAATCCAATACGGACACAATACACACATTTAACATTCCTATTCTTACACGTGCGACTTCATGCACATGTCATGAATTAAAGAATCAATATTAATTGATTCAAAATAAAGGTTTTTTGGGTTAGTATAAATGTGTCGTTAGCCTGCCACCACCCGACACAGCCAATTAGTAAGGTTTGTCTTGTAAACAAAACGTGTCAATTAGTTACTACTTCAACCCACCGGTGTGTTGGAGGGTAAATCCACAACATTTACAATTTGGGTACTGCGGCGTTTCGCTGCTAATTACATCCAGCATCATCGGGTGATTTTGCCAGAATTGTGGCACGTTTTGTTAACGTGACAAACGTTGCTAAATTGTCTTTGGCGGGTTAACGACACATTTATAGAGACGCGATCTAACCCAAAAACACATTTATTACGAATCAAATTGGTCGCGAAAGCCTCTGTGTCAATATTACTTCATCAACCACACCTCTAATACGTACAGTGACATATATGTCGGGACATATTATATACATTTTACATATTATCTCAAAACACTCAACTTCCGGAGGTGAAAAAAATGTACTTGGCTGTGGATGTCATGGTTTTTTTGTTCCCTGACAAAAGATCGAGCTTACACGGATGAAATAAACCGACAAGTACGAGAAAATCTCCACGCAGAGACGAACGCTGTCCCTTTGGATCGTGGGTCATTAATTTAAAACTATTTCAGAATTGTAGGAAGTGTAAAAAAAACCATTTGGAGATATTTAATCATGCCTGAGGCTACGGAATATTTTGCACGAAGGTCACAGATATCTCGTAAATTTGAATAACTCCGTGACATTGCGGGAACTGTTGTAGAAATGCGCAGCAGTATGCGCTTCCTTCTCTTCCTTTCAAAAATGCTGCACGTCATGCACTGGAATACAAAGCTGCAATCTTAGCGAATGGATGGTAGGAAGGGGGAGGGGTTGTCCCCTTGAGGCTCGGCGCCCCATGTTTCCATTGTTTTTCAATCGATTTTGTCCAAGAATTCGAAATGCTATTTTTTTTAGTTTTTTACATATACTGCATACAAATGTAGCTGTAGGGTTTCAATTTATTTCATTTATAAACGATTATTTTAACGGTTTTTATTTCATTTTAAAGTAAATGCATGCTAAGTTGAATTTTTTTTACACGGTCTACTGCCCATCTTATTCCGTGACGTTTCCATGAATTGTTTTGTTTTTTCCCCCACCCCTTGGTCGTGAATTTTAATAAAATGTACCGTGCCTAATTTTGCCTTAAACTATTACTATTTACTAGCCTTTTGCCCGTCCTAGGACAGAATCTGTAATATTAATTATGTACATTTACGTGTTCTTGTGTGATGGTCATTTTTTTAGGAATTGTTGCACGTAAATACATTTTTCTTAAAAAATGAAAATAAGGACTTTGGAAAATGTCTCGGTATACGATATTTTGTGTTAATTTATTATCACTGTTCAAAACGTTTCCCTGCATCTTCTTGGTTCTTTCGGTAAAGTCACGTGGAAGGGAAATAATAAAAGAATAAAAATAAAACGTAATAAAATACAATTCTCACGACGTTTCGGCCACAACGCAAGCAGCCGTCCTCAGGTGAAGAACAGGTCTGTCGTAGAGACAGCGTCTGAAGGACGCTGTCACGTACGGATGTAGCACTGTGCTACGTATATTTATTTTTGACCCTCACCTGTAAAGAAACGTCATATTTGAAACGACTTTGCGAAAAGAAATTATCTTTCCACTCGACCTTCCGCATGAATGTAAAAATCCACTCGCTCATGATGATTTTATTAATGACAGGGGTGCGGCATGTGGGGTGACGTCACGCGCGTTTCACACATTTCTGGGCTATTATAGTAGTAAATACTTTTATCTTACCAGGTAAGGCCCACTGAGCTACATATATAGCTCTTTTTCATAAGCGACCTGGCCACAAATGATAGCTCAACGAAGTGGCTTATCGTGTGGAAATGTATAGCAGCCAAATAAATGTGCAGCGAAAAACCGGAGGACCCGGAGAAAAATCCACACGACCATGGGAAGAGACACGCAAACTCCAAATAGACAGCGGGCATCAGGGTCAGGATCGAACCCACCACCTCCATACTAAGCGAGGGAGTTAAAATCTGAATCACACCGTGTGCCCCTCATAGGAGCCCCATTTTCAAGATTAAAGAAGCACTGCCTATAATTAAATAAATGTAGAACTTGAGATTGCTAATCGGGCTCCCCCTTAAAACGCATGCCACAAACTTCCCGCTAATCCACTTACCAGCAGTTCTCAGAACTGGACGTGACTAAGCCAGTGAATAATGTCTGTGGGTCAGCCAGATACAATGGAGTAAGAGCCACTCACTCACGCCGGACATTTTTTTCTCCTTTTGATTCCCACAGTCAGCTAATTTACCTAATAAGCTAATCACAGTGGACCGCGTCCTTGCAATGTAAAATACAGCCACAAAATCAATGCGCTGACGCAAATGTTGGTGGTAAATAAAAAATCACGTGGCCGAGCGGGGTTAATGCTAAATGGCCTGGTCAACATTCCGTGGGGCTGCAGGGCTGCAGGTCGGGGACAGAAAGGCTGAGGGAAGAGCCAGCAGCGGGGCTGCATAGTGAGCCAGCAGCGGGGCTGCAAGAGCGACAGCAGCAGTGGGGCTGCCTGCCGAGCGGGAGACGGAGGAGACTCTGAGCGAGACGCCGTGCGGGCAAAGTTGTACGAAACACAATAAAGGACAGCGGAGACAGACCCAGTGAAAGAGTCCTTTATTACACTACTACCCTCTTGGTCTGTTCTGAATGTTAGCCTGCTGTTTACAGTATTTAACAGAAGGCATTGTGCAGTACGTCAGCGGTGAGGTGTTTCTGAATTCGATCTGTGACTCCGAAGCCCAGCTCTGAAGCATAATTTAACAGACAAGTACATCAATAGAAGAAGAAAAATGTAATTAAGAAAAAAATATTTTCAGTACATTGCCTTAACTGCAGCACAACCTCCTATGCCATTCAAGTACAAGTCTGCTACGTGAATCTCCAACGATTGGCGTACGTGTGGTTGTTTTACGTGGTAGCGATGTAAGAACACAAACCGGCCAAGGGAATCGGCAGCAGACTCGGCAGCAGAGCCATTGGCGACGGCCAGTTCAGATCCTGCTCGACTCGGTCCATCATCCCTCTGGGGTCGATTAAAACAAGTACCACTTTGCAGGGAAGAAAACAGTGGGGTGCCCTTCGAAGGGACTCGCCCCTTGCCGTGTGAACGTGGAATTTCTGCTGCTGGGGAGCAATGCCCCAATGCTCATTTGAGCAGGAACTCCCTGAGTTTTGTTCGTGAGAAAACAGCAATTAATTGTCGCTCGTTAAGCGTTAACATGAAATATCTGCAGTTGTATTTTGTTGTTATTGCGGTTTTAAATTGTCGCGGTTTTTTTTATACCAACTTACTCACCTGAACACGAGATTTGTATCTCAAATTGTGTTTCACCAGATTAAAGAAGCTAATGTTTATATATTAAGTGAGCATGTATTTACATGCGTGTTGAAAACCCGCTGAGACTTATCAGTCCACCACTAAGTTGTCTTGTGGTTGTTGTTGTTGTTGTTTGACTTGCATCCCACTGGGATTTTTGCACACAGCGTTGGTGTACGGTGCTTTTTCTGGAAGATTTTTTTTTCAGTTTTTTCCTGCATTTTTCTGTTTGCGCATAGTCACTTTAAGATGTTTTCTTGTTCATGTTTTTGTTTCTTGTTTGTTGCGGTTGCACCCGATTCAAGAGCCGAATGGCTCACAGGGCTATACCAAATAAATGAATGAAATTAAATGAAACTGAAACCAAAGACAAAGATCCCCCGTGTAGCCTTTAACAGACGGTTGGAGCAAGTGCTGTCAACGAGCACCTATGAAGGCCGGCACGGCACACGAGGGGTTGGGTGGCCAACACCACGCCCGGTCACCTTTGTCACCCCAGTGCTGAAGTTCACACACTGCGCCAGGTACTCACTTAAGGCTGAGTCGACCTAGGGGAGACCCACCAGGTTCGGTTCAGATACCCGCTACTGTTATTGGTCGTGAGCGGGAATCAAACTCGGCACGGTGGGTTCGTAGCACGGTGCGCTAACCACTGCACCACCGCTCCCCGCTATCGACTCACCCCACGCTCGCATACACCGCTCAGCACATATACATGTGTGTGTGTATACGCGCTGTCATTACTTGTTTGCTAAGCAGGTGTCAATCGACACCCTGGATGCCCTTGCAAATGACACGTTCTATCTCACAGGATTTCCCAGGTGAAATCTTTTAATGAAAAAAAAATTCCATGACACAACCCTATCCATTCTATGATTATGAAATGGTGTTATGCGTTCTATACTTGTTTTTCTTTCAAATGGTATATCAGATAAGCAATTTCGGGACTGATAATCAAGATAAACAGAATTCATATTCTTTGGTTCTTTTGGTAAAGCACGTAGATAGAATAAAAATAAAAATAAATAAAGTGAATAAAAACAATAATAATAAAATATCCCACCTAATGACGACCGCTTGTGTTGCGATCAAAACGTCGTGATTTGTTTTATTTTATTTCTACCCACGTGACTTTACCGAGAACCAAAGAGTATGGATTCCTGCAGTCACGAAAGCTTCAAATCAAGATTAAAATCAAGACTAATGTAGACTGTAGCCTGATTCTTAAGTTTGGTGAATGTACTGGCAGTTTATAATGTAGACTGTAGCAATGGTTATTAAGCTGGGTGAGTGTACTGGCAGTCTATAATGTGGACTGTAGCCTGGTTATTAACCTGAGTGAGCATAGGGCAGTCTATAATGTATACTGATTATTGGTTCTTTAAGTAATTTAAATAATAAAAACTTAAATAAAAACAAAAAATATAAATAAAAACAAACAACACGACATTTCGATCGCAACACAAGCAAGCGGTCATCAGGAAAAGGAGGTTTAGCCTCTAAAGGCAAACTGTTTATAAAGGTTTAGAGATGGGCGTAGCCCAAGTGTGTCAGCAGCATGGGCGGGGCAGCTCATGTTAATGTGGGAGAAAGCAACGCCAACGCAGCGGGTCTACACCAATCAAAGGGCCGCCGGGCAATGATTGCACCTCGCTCCACATACCCACACTGCTGATGGTGGAGGTTGACAAGAAAACACAAATCAAGCCATGACCCATGGCTGACATCTTTCCAATGATTGCTGAGTCTATAACCATCCTCTCGGTTGAAATTGTGTCTGTGTCTGTATATATGGATGGCTTCATGAACGAATCTTTGTTGAGAGCCAGTAGGCTTGCAAAGTACCATCGTCTTAGATAAATCAATTTCGTGTGAACCAGCCGCATTAAAATAATGATCAGCCACGGCAGAAGTATTGGTCCTACCCTGTTTCAAATCTGCCTTATGTTCACGAACAGGGTCCAAGACATGTCGTTTAGTTTCCCCAATGTAACTGCTGCCGCAGATACAGCTTAGTTTGTAGACGCCGGGGTATTGCATGTCAGGAATCTTGTCCTTCCCAAATGGGATCAGATCACAAATTTTATGTACTGTGTTAAATCGGACTTGGATCTTGTGTTTGTTCATGATTTTGGAAATCTTTTTGGTTACCCCTGCTATGTATTGTGAGGTCAAAGGTAAATTATTTTATTTGTAATTTACGCAAAACGCATTTTATTGACGTAAACTGGGATGTCATACGCTTTCAAATAGTACTCATTGAAGTGTTAAACTGGCCACATTCTGCAAGTTTTGGGGGGGGAAATATACCCTGGAAGGATATCTGACAAAATCCGTGTTTTGGTCACTGTGGGGATCTTGTAATGGAGCGTGCGTCGTCCCGTGCGTGGAAGTTAAAGGCCACGTGCAAAGCACAGGTTCGTTGTACTCCGTGGGCGTTGCTCGAGGGCATTTTGGCGACATGCGGCAATGTTCGATATGCAGACAAAGCGAGGGGCGTAATTCACTCAGTGCGTCAATATTTCATGAAAAGGATGCCCTCGTCAAATTCGTAACGGGCAATCTACGAGTGCTGTATTTGTAAGACGGCGCGAGTCAAACGAGGATGATGTTGACATTACCAGTAAATCGATCAATATATTTGATCTTATTTCACTTGGTGAAAAAAATATATTAATTTTTTTCCCCCAAGCCATTATCTTTATGGAGCAGGTCAAGCTGGGTTATAATTATGTAGGGACACAGATTTCAACTTCATATTTCTATTGCAGGTATGTTTTTTTTTCTTCAGCAAAAATGTAGGATATGGGCTTTGACAGCGCACAAGAGGCATATCTGCTCCTGCAGCTGCCACTGCAAATGAAGGTGAAGGTGGTGATCACGGCCAATGTGGCTGATGGCCAACCACACCTAGCCATCGCCTCTTTCCTCCTGCCGGATGCCACATCTGATTCACGGTGAACACCCGATGCGTCTCACTGGTCGCTGACCCCCTGTGTGTCGCTCCAATGCCCGCCTCGCTAAAACGTACCCTACTCCATCCTTGCGCACGTGTCCCACACATCGCAACCTTCCTTTCCTGGGAACTATCCGTGTGAAAGGCGCAAAGGCAAATAGATTGTCGTGGTTTTTAGAATTCAGTAAGTAAACAAACATTATTATTTACGGAATGATTTATACCCGTGTTAATCAGGGGCGCCGCCGTGCTGCAACGGCTAGCACACTGGACTTGCAATACAGAGGTCACCTTCGGCCCCTCCGATTAGCGCGGCTGGCTATGTACGGTGCAAAAGAAGTAGAACATACATACTATGTATGTCCATACGTCACCACTTCGATCTCCCGTTGGGGAAGTTGAAACGTTGGTACAGGTTTCATCAATCCCGCCGCCTCTGCCCACCCCACAATAGATGGGTCACGGCAGTTAGTTGAACGACAGGTCTGATGTGGTAGGGTAAATGTGGGTACTCCCACCGTCTTCCAAGACGTCTAAACCAGTGTGGAAGAGTAGGCCAAAATACGATCTAGGGCGTCGGCAACCCGTGGCTCCGGAACTGCATGCAGCTCTTGAAGGAAAGCTTTTGTAACGTTATTTATTCAGCACCACCCTCTCGTATTGACGCACGTTGCAGCTCTGAAAATATATTTTTACCAAAAAACAAAAAATTGCCTCTTTTTAAATCCTTTATATTAAGTTCGCTTGCTTGCGCGCTTACGACCGTGCAAATCTTTCGGTCGTTTTTTAACCCACTTCCCGTGATCCAATCGAGCTGACATTTTCCACACAGACTCGTTGTGCGTGACAATTAATGTTCGTGAAAAAAACATTTTCCAAAATTTTACACTTTTTAGGACAAAAATATTATATTTAATTACCAATTGCTTAATGGTGCCATGCAATCATCTGACCCATAGGTGGCAGCCATCTCAAGCCAGAGGACGAGAGGACTCTAGCCGCCACGCATATAAAGGATTTATAGTGAAAAACTTTGTCTTTACGGGTTATACTTGTTAGAATTTTGGTTGCCCAACTCTTTCATGTAGAGGTGGCTCTGGTAGAGCTTCTAGCAGAGGCTTTTCCGCCAGCGGTGGCATTCACGATCCCTTGCAAGGCCTGCACCTTCATCGTTTAACCTTGCTTCAGAAAGTTTGAACTGAGAACACGAAATACAAACGGGAGCAAATTTTTTCCCACAACTGCAGCTGCGGAAGAAGGAAGTCGGCATTTCTCGCGCGGCTGGCCTCTCCTCCGAGACAAATATCCTCGTCAGGAACGATGCTGATAAACATTCTACGCTGCAGAGGAGGGCGTCTTGGGGGTTTTGTTGTTGTTGTTGTTGTTGTTTTAGTCTGCAGTCTACAAAAAAAGAGGCCAGAATGTGAGCGAGTTTTAATGGGCAGGGGAGTGACGACGCAGCGCGAGACCTAATTGGGAGAAGCCGAATGGACAGCATTGCACTTTAGGACGAGGAGCCTCTCACAATCACCCGGACTGTGACAACGGAGGGTGGCTCTCGTCCACAAAGCTCCTGCGAGTCGATGCGCCGACACCGACGCACACGAACGGTCCCTCTTGTTTTGTCCACTGCTGGATGAGAGGGCCTCCTCATCCCGTGTAGGTCGCGGGGTGGGGGAGGGGGGGTTATTGGAGCATGCTTACCACGCTGTGTCAGTGCATATTGGTAGAGGCTGGGAGTCCAACATAGACGCAACAAAATTGCTCGTTTGAAATTGATACGCTGCCATTTTCTTGGTTCTTTCGGTAAAGTCACGTAGAAGGGAAGTAATAAAATAATTAAAAAAATGATAATAAAATAATTCTCACGACGTCTTCACCTGAGGACGACTGCTTGCGTTGTGGCCGAAACGTCGTGAGAATAATTTTATTATGTTTTATTTTTATTATTGTATTACTTCCCTTCTATGTGGTGACTTTACCGAAAGAACCAAGAAGATGAATCCCTGCAGTCACGAAAGCTTTAAATCGAAATTTACACTGCCATTTGTAAACAACTTCTATTGGAAACGACGGCAGCCACTCGGAGATTATCTTCTTGTTTTATTTAGATTCGTGTTGTAAGTGCCTTAGTCCAAGGCACTTTACAGCATGTATGACATTACATACGTTGGCAGTCGCTGAGATCAAGGGCGGGGTTATTATTCAAAGTGGCCGGTGTAGTTATGGTGACAGGAGAACAGACGGGAGAGGCTAAGGGGCCGTCCATAAATGACGTCACGCGATTTTGGACGATTTTGGACGATTTTGGAAGATTTTTACCCCCCCCCCCCGTCACACGGCGTCACAAAAAGTCAGACCCCCCCTCAAATATGACGTCACAAAGCTCTGTCCCCCCCCCCCAAACCATATTTCCATTTTGAAAATAAAACTTGCTTCAAATCGCTTTAAACTATTGTCATTGTAGTGCGTATTTAGTGTGGCGCTGCATTCTGATGTTGTAGGAGAAAACATTTATTACAAAGTCTATTTAATTAAGTCGAACGTGTTGTCTATATTTATTAAAATTTGCGCATTTTGATGTGACGTCATATTTCTCAAATTCCCCCCCCCCCCCTCGTCACACATCGTCACAAATGTCTGACCCCCCCCCCCCCCCTAGGTTCGTGACGTCATTTATGGACGGCCCGTAAGGAGGGGTAGTGATCAGAGTAGTGATAGGGGTTGGGGTCGTGATAGGGGTTGGCCTGGTCATAGCTGGGCACGAGCACAGGGAGCAGCACCTCCGATTAGCACGGTTGGCTACGTACGGTGCAAAAGAAGTTCTAACATACAGATTAGCTTGGTAGGTGTCATTGTCCGCGATGGTTAAACACGTGGCTTTGATTAGGATTGTGAATTCAAATCCAATGCAACTCGCTGAATCACAGATGGGGTAAATCCAATAATACTCTATACAATTCCTATGATCTACCATCACCTGGCTGGGTGGCACGGTGGTTGGAGCATGCTGAGTCATAATTGTAAGGATTCAAATTAGGCCAAGAGATGGCAGTACAGCAATGGATTCCTGCATTCATTAATTCAATACACTGATTAAAACTGGTCCTTATGCTGTCAATGTATTAGTCAAATGGTGTGGACAAGTGTAATGTATATTTAAATTCGCAGCTTTGTGGTGATGTCCCCTGGTCGAGTTTTCCCCTGGGTACTCCGACTTCCGCCCACATGAAGTCAAAAGCTCATTGAAGGAATTTAGTTATTTTTTTTCACCTACGTGACTTTACCGAAATAACCAAAGAGTATACTCATTGAAGGAGTTTGCCAAAAAAAAAAACTTTCCAACGTAGGAACCCTCCTGGAAAATAAATCTGAGATTCAGTGAGCATTTTGCTGGGTAAAATAAAAGGCATTAAATCTCAAGTCAGATAGCTTCACGAGGTCAAGAAAATCAGTGCTACATTTGTGGGAAGTCAATTCGCTATTTTCATTAGAAATGACTCGCATTACCACGGGATGCGATGCGAGGCATTTGAACAAAATGATTGTCTCTCCAAAGCAAACATTCTGCAGCACGATCATGTCGTCTTTTTTCAGAATCGATGGGATCGATTTGACCATTCAGGATTTGTCCCAAGACAAACATTTTCATTCGCAACATTTTCACAAGTAAAAATAATAACTGTATTCATCTTCTTGGTTCTTTCGGTAAAGTCACGTAGAATGGAAATAATAAAATAATAAAAATAAAACATAATAAAATCATTCTCACGACGTTTCGGCCACAACGCAAGCAGCCGTCCTCAGGTGAAGAACAGGTCTGTCAGAAAGACAGCGTCTGAATGGTCGTCGAAAGGAATGATTTTATTATGTTTTATTTTTATTATTTTATTATTTCCATTCTACGTGACTTTACCGAAAGAACCAAGAAGATGAATCCCTGCAGTCACAAAAGCTTTAAATCGAAAAATAACTGTGTTGTTTTTTTCAAGCGAATTATTCATGTTAAAATATCAGCATACGACAAACGGTGCACTCCAAATTTACTTTTTCATTTCACCACGCCCGGTACACGTGGCCAATATAAAAGCTTCATGACAGCCATCTCTAATATCACAAATTATTTTCAATTTCTCCATTCAATACCGTCATTTACTTTGAGCTGTTATGACAGTGTCAATTAATAACTAGTTTTACATTGTTAAACACGTTTTGCAAATACATTTTGAATGTCGTATGCACATGATAAACGGCATACATGTGTGTGTCCTGCCCAAGCCCTGCTTACATTTCTTGGCAGTCAATTGTGATGTCTCCGCACACGCGTATTTTTCCTCGATCCACGTGTTCCCTCTTTCTGCCTCTCGGTGCAATCTTCTTCTTGGTTCTTTCGGTAAAGTCACGTAGAAGGGAAGTAATAAAATAATAAAAATAAAACATAATAAAACTATTTTCACGACGTTTCGGCCACAACGCAAGCAGCCGTCCTCAGGTGAAAACCAGGTCCGTCGAGGCGACAGAGTCTGAATGAAACAGCACACGAGCTTGGAGCATATATATAAGCTGGGCGCATTGACAAGGGAATTTGCATATCAAATCCTGCATAATGCACATGCATATGCAGTACTAATCACATTCCTGCATTTCCCATAAATATGCTAAATTCCTTTTGATATGCAAATTCCTTTGTCAATGCGCCCAGCTTATATATATGCTCCAAGCTCGTGTGCTGTTTCATTCAGACTCTGTCGCCTCGACGGACCTGGTTTTCACCTGAGGACGGCTGCTTGCGTTGTGGCCGAAACGTCGTGAGAATTGTTTTATTATGTTTTATTTTTATTATTCTATTATTTCCCTTCTACGTGACTTTACCGAAAGAACCAAGAAGATGAATCCCTGCAGTCACGAAAGCTTTAAATCGAAAAATCTCGGTGCAATGTCAAGCAACAAATCCTTCCCCGCTTGCTTCGTTCTGCACTTTTCAGCTTTTGCTCCGTTTTCTGTCAGCGTCCGTGTTTTCTGATCCGTAACGTCACAGTCGGTAATGCGCACCTGATTAAATAAATGTTCCTTTAAGTATGCTTCGGTATGCTGCTTTTCATGATCACATTCAGTGCTCCAAACACTCTTGTCCAATGCTTTAATTTCTAATATTGATTCTAATCTGCCTGAAATTATGATTCATAATTTTTCCCATTGCCATAGAATGCAAATGTAAAGTACCACACTTTGACATTAGAGCGTTTTCATTGTATTTTATCTCTTTTTTTATTTGTGGTCAAAGTATAGATTTTAAACACTCATCAGTGACTTTTAGGCATACTTTTGGGAAGTCATCAGTGTTTAGCTTCGAAGACTGAATTGGGCCCTGTTGTGAGTATGTGAAATAAAGACTAAAAACCAAAAAGTGCACAGAGCAGCGTGGAGAGATGCACGTCTCGGAATTACATGGAGAGACGGAAAGGTGAATACGTGGGTTAGAGCAGTGGTCCTGAAACTTTTTGGCACCAGGGACCGGTTTCGTGGAAGACAATTTTTTCATGGACCGGGGCGGGGGCGTTCATCATTGGGTCCTCCCCCCTTTTCAAAGAAGCTGTCCAGCGACGTTTGTTTTGTACTCATTTTGTCTACTAGGGTTTAGAGCTTGTGGGCTGACCAACACTGTGACTGCTGAGACAAGTGCGCAGTGCGGGAAAGATGCACGGACGGAAGTGGTAAACGATAAAATAATGATTCTAGATTTGAAGCTTTCGTGACTGCAAGGATTAATACTTTTTTTTTTTTGGTAAAGTCGCGTAGGTAAAAAATAAAATAAATGAAAACTAAATTAAATCACGACGTTTCGGGCGCAACACAAGCGTCCTTCTTCAGGTGGGGACAACGTAGCGACAGCACAACCGCTTAAGATGTCTGTGACGAGGAGTTATATAGTTGCGGGGGGATGTAGGAAGGGGGAGAGGCCATAGTGAGTGTGGGGTGTGGGCTGGGAGGTAACGTTTTGAACACTGGGGTGCGCTGGGAGGCACAACTGGAATCCGTTTAGCGTTCGATGAAGATACAGCAGCAGATGTGAGTGTGAAAGCGATGGTTATTACCTAAAATAATGGGGGCAGGCCACGCGCGGACTCACCGCTCTCACCTCCTGGTTCCTAACAGGCCACGGACCGGTACCGGTCTGCAGCCTGGGGGTTGAGGACCCCTGGCCTAGAGAACATACGCGGGGGTAGTGACATCACTTGAACTACTCACGAACGTAGGCCAATGGTCAAGGGTGTATCCGTGGAGTGCCAATCAAGGGACGGAACACGTCCGAGAGGGAGTGATGAGAGCTGAGCTCGTGTGCGGGTACCTTGGTGAGTTGTCCCATCACAGGACCAGGAGAGGTGAGCGGTGGCGGGCGGCTTGGGGTGGCCTTCATTCAGAAGTGGTTTTACCACGGCCGATTAGCACGGCTGGCTACGTTACGGTGGCCAAGGAAGGTCAACACATGTACATACATTACGTGGAATTCCACTGATGGCCGAGGGTCACTCATGGAGATGAGCATTTGTGCGTTTTTTATTTGAGCGGGGAGATATTTTCACGACATTTTCTCATTACAGCGTGCATCAAGACGCAGAGCGATTTATATATATTACCTTCTGGGTAACACATGTGTTGAGCCTTTCCAGATATTCTTAAAGAGGCTGTCTCATACACCCACCAGAGTGTACTCTCTTTTCCGCAGTGCAAACACAAGAGGAATTTGCTTAAAGAGCCAGTAGTTACTGGAAATCCCCAAAAAGAAGAACATTTAAATCTGTTTTTATCGTTTTAAATTGAAAGTCACTGACGAAAGGCCAAGATTAAATTTAAACATGACCACCGTTAGAAAACCAATATTCGAATGCGACTCAGTATAGTAGGAGATTGCAATTCTAATCAGGTGGGAATACAGAGGAAGTTAATGAGTTTCGGAGCGCAGCAGCACGACGCACAACTGAGGAGGCAAAGCGCTTTGTGCTGTACGTCAGCAAGGAAACACAATTCAGGGGATGAAGAGGAGGAGGAGAGAGCAACGCAAAGTACCATCGACAAAACGGATCAAACGGGAGCGACTTCACGAGAGAACTGAACACCACTGCCACCACCATGGTCTATCCATCGCAGCAGCAGCGATGAGATGCTGCATTGAGCGCCAGGGCGGAGGTGCAGTGGTTAGACTCGTGCCGCACAGCAAGAAGGGGCCTGGGTTCGATTCCCCACTCGGCCGCATTTGTATGTGGAGCTTGCATGTTCTCTCCCTGTTCTACATGGGTTTCCGCTGGGTCCTTAAAGTGTGCTCCCATAGCTCAATGAAACACACGCACTGCAAGTGAAGCTGGAAATCTTCCTGCAAATTACTCAGTTTTGAATTACACACAGCAACATTGTTCTGTGCTGAAACAAAACAAAAACTGGACAAGAACCTCCTGCAAAAGAGAATTGAGACTCGGTGAGGCTTTTCTGGGTAAACTAGCATAGCAGGAGTAATAATGATGATGATAACAACAAATAACAGAGAAGCAGACTGGGCCGGGCTATTAGTAAGGGCTGAAGTGAAATCTCTTGGGAGGGTGACATTCACACCCAGGAGATTGATATTGATGGCTCTTTGCTGTCACAAGAACATTAGGTCATCTGAGCCAAATGGTCGTCGAAAAATAATAAAAACCTTTATGATACGCAGCACGGCTGACAGACATGCTGAAGGCGTTGACAAGTTGCGCAGGAATGTAACCGATTTGAACAAAAAAGCTGGGTAAAAAAAAAAGAATCACAAAATTATTCACGGTGCTTACGATTTCCACCGCGCGTGCAAAGGTGTCTGAACGAAACATAAATGTCGCGTTGCTGGGGTGTTGTGATCGAAATAAATCTACGAACCCAATCCGTCACAACTTAAAAGCCATTGCAGATAAAATAACATTTTCATCTAAAACATATCGTCTATGACGATAACGGCCTTGGGGTGGTGACAGCAGCTGAGTCGAAGAGATAAAAACGGAAACGCGAGAGTTGTCATTATGATTGGAGTGCCGAGTCTTTTTCGTGATTTCCACTTGAGTCAACGTTGCCAAGACAACCAATTAATTAGGAACGATCAGCGGTTGTCCAAGTGATACAAGAGGATACCAGAATTATTTTACATCTACGCTACGAAAAAAAACGCCATCTCAACGGACTCTTTTAGATTATTCTCAGGAATTTATATTTCAGTTTCATGCTACACCATTGGTAGTATTAGAAATTGTGTAGGAATCGTATTATAATCGTAATAACCACTTGGATAAAAAAAATATCTCCAAGTTCAAACGAACACTTGATGGCACCTACCTCCATTTGATTCCCTGACCCAGTGATGTAAATTCCACATTCCTACGCTGCGGTAAGTCTATCCGTAGGACAACAACTTCTAACCGCCCACAAAGCGGTGCGATCATTTCAGTGGGCTACAACTACACCCTGATAACATCAAAGTTCAAGAGGTCATTACGGGCGAAGCGACAGAGCAGTATTCTTCATTGCAAGGCCCGCGAGCCACTGGCAACTCCTGGTCAACTTGATTGCGGCCCCTGACGTGCACCCCCCCGACAATACACAAATGTGAAAACACTCCATCACGCTGTCAAACCGCAATGGTTTCAAATGTGTGGCGGCCCTCACACTGAGGTCTTACCAGCGAAAGTGGTCCGCCTGTGAAAATGAGTGAAGAACACTGCTATTAGACGCTCTCAGACATCGCTTCCTTCCCTTTGCTTGACCCCACAGCTGTTCCACAGTTGGCACCTGACCTCTGCAGTTTAGTCGTAGAGTGCGTGCACACTCCACAAGCACCTAAAACACGATAAATAGCGCTCGAATAACGCAGGACTCAACGCAAGAAATCACACCGCAATTCAGTTAAGTGAGTGGCCCGGAGTGGTTGGAGTGTGCCTAGAATGGGTCGTCGTCAGACGTAGGTTTTTCAAACTCCCAAACCTGCCATGCCGCAAGATGGCCACGAGTACAGCACCTGGGTTCACATGCCCTTCCATGCCTGTCACCTCTTCGGACACATATGCTTTCTCCGGGCACTCCATTGCCCCCTTGCAGGAATAAACAAAATTCCACAAAGGTGACTCTTCAAAAAGAGACTTGCAGTCTCAATGGGCTGTCACTTGGTCGTAAATATGTACCCCACACTGTATGACACTCCTGCAAAAAAATAAGTTGAGACTTAAGTTGCAAACAATTCAAAACGGGAATAATACTCATAATACGACTTTAATTTATATTGCACCGACAACTTAACTAAACAACGAAACTAAACTTTTTTTTATTTAAATGTTACCAGGTAAGGCCCGCTGAGCTATAAAGATCTTTTTTAGAAGTGGCCACAAAGAATAGCTCAACGAAGTGGCTCATCATGTGGCAATGTATAGCAGCTAAATACTCTAAACGCGTGATGTTGATTCTAAATGTGGAGGGAAAAACCGGAGGACCCAGAGAAAAACACACGCAGCCATGGGGAGAACATCCAAACTCTAAATATACAGCAGGCGTCAGGGTCGGGATCGAGCCCATAACCTCCTGCACACCAGGTGAGACAGTTAGCATCTCGCCAGGGCGGCATTTTCGTTTTTTTTAGCCTAAGGGACCTCCCAATGGCTGCTTGTCACTGACAAAAGTTCTGGTTCAGCGAGCGATTGCTCTGAAGAAGCACCACTGCCCCGACGTTATCTCACTGCATGTTTTGTATAAATGTCGTGAGTGATGGCAATGGTATATGAATGCGTATTTAGAGTCAATGGCTACGGTTAAGCCTATGTGGCATTTCTCTTTCATGAATGTCATCCTAATCGTTGTACAATTGCGCTACTGACGCTGTCACGAACTGAGCAGATTTCTATTGGCCATGATAGCAGCGAGCCGTGCCTTGTCTCAGATAATGATTCCAGGAACGTGACGTCAAGGAACTACTTCTGATCTCGCTTCCGTGGACCTCTTGAAACACACTAGGACCGCAATATTTATATACCCGCTGAAAAATGTTCCGTTTAAGGTCAATAAAAGCAATAGTAAAACAAAATGCAACTGTAATAGACCACATTTAGTGAAAACTCTAATTTAATTCGAACAGGCGTTTTTTTTTTTTAGGCTTTTGGTCATTAGTCACGAGGCTTATTCGACCATCAACTCTTCCCACTCAAGAATCCGGCTCAACAACCTCCCGCCGCCGCCGCCGCCGGCCCATAGCGAACCCCGAGAGGAGACGCCGATGGGGCCCGCGTTGCGAGCGGCGTTTCCCCACGTGGACGTTATCCGCTGTGCGGCACCGACTGCAGACGGTGACATCATCGTCTCCCCACCCTCACCACCCCTCCACCCCAACAGCGAGCGGCGAAATTACAATTCCGCGTGCGCCTGCCCGCCCGCCCACCACCACCACCAAGCAAAGCAGCGGGTGTGACAAACGCTTCCCGAATCAATCAAGCTCGGAGCGCGTCGCAAATCCCAGAGCACGCTTATTAGGCCGTGGCTCCCTTGGCAGTGCGTGGGCCCTCCCGATCGGCTTGCCACAGCAGCGAGCAAGGGGTGGGAATGGTTCGACGATTACGCGCGGCACCGTCTATTCCGACAAGGGATTCGTGCGAGATGTACGACGGTCGTAGGCTCGCGGGCTGTCGAGCTGCAGCAGTAGCCCGGGCCGATGTTTCGTTTCGTTGACGCGTTTTGGCTCACGGGGGATGTGACACCCCGCGTGTCGTTCGGGCACCGGGCGTCTGCCGGGTGGCTTCCACCGGAACGGAGACTGCGCGTAAGGGCCCTCTCGCTCGGAGGAGAAACGTTGGAACGGTGGGACATATTAATAAAATAATAAAAATAAAATATAAAAAAAAATCATTATTTTTATTATTGTATTATTTCCCTTCTACGTGACTTTACCGAAAGAACCAAGAATATGAATCCCTGCAGTCACGAAAGCTTTAAATCGAAACGTTGGGACACCTTGCTTGAGAATGCCGTGGGTGGCACAAGCGGAAAATGCGTCGGAGGGATGACTGCCAATGTTGTTGACGACCGCGTGAAGGATATCCAAAGATCCATTCAGCAAGCAGATGTCGAATGCCCTTGACTTCATTCACAAGAGTAGACAAAATGTGTCATTGTGAAAAGTGCCAGTTTAAATCTAGATTGAAAATTCATTTCTTTAGAACTGCTTTTTGTGTTTTAGTTTGTGCTTCACCCGCACCTCTGATGAGCACAGTTGGCTACGTACGGTACGAAAGAAGTTCAACGTACAGTACATACATCCATATAAAGATCTCCTGTATAGCCTTGACAGACTGTAGGGGCAAGTGCTGTTAGCGAGTAGCACCTATGAAGGCCGGCACGGCACACGAGGTGGTGGGTGGCCAACACCATGCCCGCCCGCCTTTGTCTCCCCAGTGTGGCGATATTTACTCCACACCGCAACCAGGTCCTCATTTGAGGCCGAGTCGACCTAAGGGAGGCCCAGAAGCGGTTCAGATAAGGAGCATTGGTGTCGGTGGCCGTGAGCGGGACTCAAATTCAGGTCACCGCTACACGCGAGACGTGCCGGTAATAAAACCGTCACACCATCACCACAGGCTATTGCCATACACCAGTGGAGCAACTAAGGGGCCGTCCATAAATGACGTCACGCGAGGGGGGGGGTCAGACATTTGTGACGATGTGTGACGAGGGGGGGGGGGTGTTTGAGAAATGTGACGTCACAAAAATGCGCAACTTTAAATAAATATAGACAACACGTTCTACTTAATTAAATAGACTTTTTAAATAAATGTTTTCTCCTACAACATCAGAGAGCAGCGCCACATTAAATGACAATAGTTTCAAGCGATTTGAAGCATGTTTTATGGGGGGGGGGGGGTAGAGCTTTGTGACGTCATTTCAGGGGGGGGTCTGACTTTTAGTGATGCCGTGTGACGAAGGGGGGGGGGGTCAAAAATCGTCCAAAACCGCGTGACGTCATTTTTGGACGGCCCCTAAGCGCACGTGCGCGTGGCAGTGAGGAGATGTCCCGCACCACCACCACCCCCCTCCGCCCGGCGAGGGAAACTAATAACGTCGCAAAGGGCACCGCGGAGTATCCTGCAATCCACACATGCGGCTCGGTGTTGCACGCGCAACCCGAGGCGGGCGGCTGCAGCATCCGATGTCGGGAACGCAAAGTGCCAAGAGGCTCTTCCCTGGCGTTGCGACGACGACGACGACGATTGGCGTGCGCGCAGTTGACGAGACACGACTAAGACGGGGCACAAATGTGTCATCTCCCTCGCCTGCCAGGCCCGGAGCTCGTGGGTTCGAGCCCGGACTCTTGACGATGCCTGCTGTTGTATGTTTGGAGTCCGCGTGTTATTTCTCTCTCTCCCAGTGGTGGTCGCTTGGATGTTTGCTGCGGGTCCTCTGTTTTTTTTACACGCTTTTATTTAACTCACTCTGTCTGTTGTTGTCGTTGTTGTATCCTCAAATCTTGTAACTCAATTTTAACCCACTTCCCAATGTGGTATCGACTGCAAACTTGGTATACTTATGTCATACTGATGACAATACCATGTTCTATCATTAAAAATAAAATAAAATACAATTTTACATCATTTTTATATGTTATGTTTCGGCTTGGGTCTAATTGTCCACGCTCAACTAACTTTGGCTGTAAATCACCACGGCCCTTACGGTATGGCAAGCTTCGGGGCCACTTCCTGAAGTCGTGGAAAGTCGTGGACTTTTTCCATTACTAGTACGATACATTTCATTAAAGCGTGTTTCTAAAAAAGTTGTTTTTTTAAATATTACTTATTGTACATTACTTGGCAGCAAACTATAAACTCCCACGTACGAGAAACACCGCTTCGTTGAGCGAAACGCGTGTGGCCAGGTCGCCGCTGAAAGAGAGCCCACAGCTCAAAGTGTGCTTCATCAAGGGTGGGTTGAACACAGAGGTTACAGCAGGGGTGTCCAAACTTTTTGCAAAGCGGGCCAAATTTGATAAAGTGAAGATGCCCGGGGGCCAATAGTGCCTTCTGACATTTTTTAACCACAAAAGTTATGTGAAAATACACACTGTTAAATAAAAAAAAATTGTCACAATTACCTTTATTTTTCAAATGACAATGTAACCAAATATAAGCCACTCAGGCAGACGTGAACAACTCTAAAAACACAATTCTGCCTTTCATTCAGTCAGATAACATTGAACAAACTGCATAGAATACCTTAAACTTCCATGAGTTATATATCTTTGCCTCATGAACATTTTAAACAGGAGTTATAAGTAATGCAAAGTGGTATGAAATCTGACCGCGGGCCGTGATTGGCCTGTGGGCCGGACTTTGGACATGCCTGGGTTACAGGGAGGAGAGCAGGAGACGCGATGGTGGGATAACGTAAACGTAGACGCGACGGGACGGTGGCTGGGACGACAGCAATTTAAAGTGCGGGTAACGTTGGTGGTGCCCGTGCAATTCTAGAGCGCAAGACTATCACGCAGGTGCCGTGTTTCACAGGCAAGTAGTCGTGCGGTAGCAGGCGATGTTGCTTGGCGTAATTCCAATTGAGTACCTCGTGAAAGACCCAACACAGAACCCTGGGATTTGCTCTTGCACGTGAAGCTCATGGTCCACCCGAAATCGAATCCACTGCACAAACCATGGAAGATGCGGATACCTGATACACGAGTGGAAAACGTAAAACTCTCCAGGTAGCAGTGTGCGATTGTGGTCATCCAGAACAGACCATACAACGTATAACGACGCAATGCCACGATCCACAAATACAAAGGAGACATCACGGCGATACGCTCCCCGCTGGCTCCGGACGCGGCTATCTGCTCGCTCGACCGCCTGAAAGTGAAATTAGTTGCTCTGCATCTATGCGAGCCATGCAAAAAGAAAATCCCAATTGAGTCATACGTGGGGTAAATATTCAAAAGCGGCAACATGTGGACCGTGCCGCCGGCACGCGACGGCCTACTCTTTTTCGAATGACCTCACGGACGTTTGTAATGTCCACTGCGAAGCGGATGGGTGTGGGGTTCGGGGGCATCGGGGTGCATCGTCACTCACGGTTAAACGCACCCGCAGCGATCACCAGGGTGGATTCGAACCGCGAACCTCTGCAACGAGCGGACGAGCGCGGCTACCCGCTGCACGGCTGGGCCACGTCACCCCCGCCGTATGGGGCCGTCCGGCCAGAGTGCGAGAGAGAGAGGGAGGCTTTTGACCGACAAGCAAGAGGAGAGAGATCTTCGCAACTGACCCCCCCCCCCCCCCCACACACCTTAGCCGCATAAGAGTCGCGGACGTGAGACGTAAAGGAAGGTGGTGCAGGGAGGCTGGCTCTATCCAACCGCTGTAGTTCCACCAGATCAATTCTGTGCCAACGTCATACTGGTCACTCACTGTGTTGAAATGAAATGTAATAACATCACAGAGCATGGCTTTCATACCAATCAAGCTGCAGATATGGTTTGGGCGACTTCATTTGCAAGCAAATCTTCCCCCCCCCCCCCACCTTCCCACCCCAAGGCAAATGTCATGCAAATGTTAATGCATTTTTTTTTTGCTTTCGTTAAGGCAGCGGTTGCTGCTAATGGAGCGCTGCACGCGAGGTTTTGAGCCAAAGCCTATTACGACTACGGCACGGCACGTTCTCTGGCACCAAATGTAAAGCACCTTTCTGTATCCAAGCAGGAGCGTCTCAAATTACGTTTTTTACGCGTAGGGCTTTACCTAAATCGAAAACTCCGGCCACTCCCTTCACAACCCCTTGGCTTGCCGACCTCTGACAAAGGGCCCTTCTGCTCTCGGCTTCAGCAAATACGGAGACAAATCAGTCCCTCCAGGTAATTATTCAAATTGGGTGGGAGGTACCCATCACCCATATCGTCAATCATAAAGGGTTTTATTTGGGTTAGATCGCGTAAATTTCAATGTGTCATAAAACCCGCCCCCGCCCGACACAGCCAATGAGTAAGGTTTGCCACGTAAACAAAACGTGCCAATTACTACTGGAGCACACCGGTTGTGTGTAGGAGAGTAAACCCACGGCATTTACAATTGGAGCACCATGACGTTTCGCCGGTGATTACAACCAGCCTCATCAGGTGATTATCCAGAATGGTCAAGAAGTCTTCCTGTTTCGGTCTTAAATAGACGGGGTAAAGGTGATGTCATCACTGTGGGCCTATCAGGAGCGAAGACCAGAGGGTGGGTTTATATATATCAAAGGGAAATTTGTGAATATGTGTGTCTGTTCGAAATGTTTAGCATACTTCCCGACATGCAACAAACTTGAAATTTGGCAGGTGGGTAGCTTCCAGACTGCACACAATGCAAAAAGTATAAAAATAGACTTTTGTATTTTGGGGGGGGGGGGCACAATAACGGATATATTTTGCACGGCAAGTGAGCGGTGACGTCACATCTGTGATGTCACCCGCATGCGGCAGCGTCACGCAGTGTGTCTGCTGACGTCACACACCCCCCCACACCCTCCGCGTAGACCGTGTAATAATCCAAGACAAGAATCCAAGTCCCGGGGGAAGCCGGGTAGTAAATCTAGTGTAATCCTATAAGATTACAGTGTATCCATGTTAATCTGAGAATATGCCGCACCTATTATTGGCTCGGTTACTCTCCCATGCCGTCAAAGTGATTTCCTGCTCACATGAGCATTGACGCAGTCCTCATCTCCCATTCACATCCCTGAGCTAGGGGTGGAAATTCCACGTTCATATGGCGGCGGAGAGTCCATCCACAGGACAACGACTGTCGTTGACGTCAGCCACACAGTGGTACTCATTTCATTGTCCCCGGTGAGATGAGTGGCTGAGCCAACCCACCAGCCAGGGTCTCTTCCAAATGTGTGAGCCGTATACACTACTGCTAAGCCACCATATACTTGAGGGCAAACCGTGGAGGTGACGATATATTGTGTTGTGCTGTTCAGTGCCTTGAGTATCTAACATACAGGCGCTTTATACATGAATGCACTTTTTTATGATTATTAAAGAACGTCCTTTATTTAGCAAGGAGAAGCCTCACCGAGTTGCAATACTTTATTCAGGCGGGTCACGAATTGGGTCATTCATCCAGTTTCATTACGAAGCATGTATCTGTGGATGCATGTTGAACTTCTTTCACACCGTACGTAGCCAACTGCGCTGATCGGCGGTGTGGGAAGTGATTCGCGCTTGGGAGGAAGCCGGAACGCCCGGGAAAACCCATGCATACGAGCAGACACAACTCAATTCTCCGCACAGATGGATTAGAAAAATAAAAAAAATCATTTGCTCTGCTGCTTTTTCCTGGCCAATTCCCAGCCCATCAGGTTTGGGAGTTTTGCCACTCTACGCGATCCACCCAAGCAGTCCTGGAAAGTGCTGGATCACAGCTGTGCGGTGCCACGGTCGGCCCAATGTTGCGCCACGAGTGGTGGCGTTACTCACGCTGGCTTCTTTTATTCTGACCGCAGTTTCTTGCCAAGCAGCTACATCTGCATTGGGGGGGGGGGGGGGGGGTGTAGTACATGGAGGGCACCGCTGCTCATTAGGGGGCACATTGCCCCAACCCCCCCCCCATTCGAATTGTCACGGCCCATGACACTGCAATCTAATCGCTACTCTTAACAACAATACGACCG
The DNA here is from genome assembly GCF_015708825.2 of Lethenteron reissneri. Taxonomy (NCBI): domain Eukaryota; kingdom Metazoa; phylum Chordata; class Hyperoartia; order Petromyzontiformes; family Petromyzontidae; genus Lethenteron; species Lethenteron reissneri. The sequence continues at coordinate 3,109,045 of NC_083785.1, forward strand.
TGTAAGCTGCATAATATTTCACGGACATAAATGACCGTGACCCCGAGGGGCGGAGCCCGGCTCAGTGACGTTCAAATGCCAGGCGAGGGAGCTGGGGCCTTCAATAAAGAGACTGAGGCCATTGAGAAAGAGATGGGGCTCTTGAAGAGCCCCTGAAAAGTCAGCGTAGATTGAACGCTTCTGCTGACGCGCAATGGGACGGCGCTCCAGACGGCTGGTGCTGCTGCCACCACGAAGAAACCACGCCCGGCACTGACAACCCTGGTCCATCATAGAGGGAGAAGATTGTGAGTCGCTCTGCGGAACATTCTACCGTGAGCTCGAATTGCAGGATGATGACAGCAGCAGGAGCAGGTCACCACATTGTCTCCCTCGGCTGGTATACAGGAAGTCTTTGGTTCGATCCCGACCCTGGCGCCTGCTGTATATTTCGAGTTTGCGGTGTCTCTCTCTCCCCGTGGTCGCGTGGATTGTTCTCCGGGTCCTCCAGTTTTTTCCTCCACATTAAGAATCAACGTGCGATCAGAGCATTTGGCTGCTGTAAATTTCCACGTAAGCCACTATTTCGTTGAGCGATCATTTATGATAACCAGGTCGCTTCTGAAAAAGAGCTATAGAGCTCAGTGGGCCTTACCTGGTTAAATAAAAAAAAAAAGTTTAGTTTATAGTTTTATAGTTTTTAGATGGTGTAGCATCATTAGAAAATACAAAACCGGATCAGTCATTCCCAGACCATCGCGGTCTGCGAGTCGAGTGGCTTGCATGCTGATGACCATTCTTTACCCATACCCACACAGAAGGTCCCTACGGTTGATATTAAGCTGCTATTTGAGTGGCATGAAATACTGGCTGGGCTGCAGCCAAAAAACATCAAACAAGTTGCAAAGTCCCACCAGAGATCTTGTGGCTGTACAAGCGTAGAATGTTGAGTTTGGACCAGACAATTTATTGTGAGGAGTGTGGGGAGGGGGGTGGTGGGGTGTTGTGACATCAGCACTCAAAAGAACTCACAAACAGTGAGTTGTGAAATACCCAACGCAGAAGATCCCCCTGTATTTGATCTTCCACGAAGCTCATGGTCCACCTTAAACCGCATCCACTGCACAAACCATGGCAGTTGCGGATACCCTGATGCACAAATGGAAAATTAAAAGTTCTCCAGCACTGTGCAACTGTGGTCAATCCAGAACAGACCGTACAACATATAGCGACGCAATGGCCCAATCCACACATACGAAGGAGACATCACAGCGATGATCCACTCCGCTACTACTCCTAACGCGGCTATCTGCTGGCTTGACCCACCTGAACGTGAAATTGTAGTCACTGCTTTGCATCTACATCAGCAGCCGTTACGAAAGAAGAAGCACACTCATACGAGGGGTGATTGAAACGTTTTCAGCCTGACATAGAAGACAATGAATGGTCTCTGTTACTCCGCTACGTGGTCTCTTTGAAGGGAAGTGTTGAACTTCACGTTGTCCCAAACGATTTATTCTCCACTCAGAAGAAATCGTGATCTGGCTCCTCGAAAAACTCTCTCACAACGCACGTAAAACGGAATCAGATAATTCTGCTTCCTCCTACAAGCAATTCATAATCTGTGAAAAATGCATCCAAGTTGCTGGGATACCAGGGCCTTTTTAAGTTGGGCTTCATCCAGATTTCCATAGTTCTTATTTTTTTATTAGCCTCTGCCGAGAAATCTTGGCATTTTTCCGAATTCTCTATTTTCCGGTAAACAACGGAAGGATGCTGCCAAGGTACAACGGTCAGAGCGCACTGCACTTGCAATCCAGATGTCACAGGTTCGATGTCCCGGGGCAAGTTTCTCAAATCCCTCGATCTCTGTGCACCCAGCAGTAAAGTAGACTGTTGTTATTTTACCAGGTAAGGCCCACTGAGCTATATGGCTCTTTTTCAGAAGTAACCTGGCCATCACAAATAATAGCTTATCACGTGGACATTCATAGCAGCCAAATACTCTAAAACGCATGTTTCTAAAATGTAGAGAGGAAAACTTGAGCACCTGGAGAAAAATCCACACGACCACAGGGAGAGAGACATGCAAACTCCAAATACACATGCATCAGGGTCGGGATCGACCTCCTGTATACCAGGCGAGGGAGTTCACATCTCGCATCTGTGACACCCCTAAATGGGTGGTTGGGTAAAGTGTGGGTACTCCCCTCAATTCCAATATGTCTGGCCAATATGAAAGAGTAGGCCAAGACAACCTCTAGAGCAGCTCTCTAGAGCTCCCTTTAGTGGAGTCCCTTCTGTCAGCAGTCTTGCGGGCAAGTAATTGTATGGCTGCACAAACGAGGCGATTTAAAACAATCGGCCTGTGAAGGGGGAGCGCAGGACTGGTTCTGACACCACTCACCACCGAAGTAAGCTTTGATCGGGAATCAAACTCAAGCTGTCAGGTTCATAGTGCAGTGCACAAACCACTGAACCATCGCAGGACCATATAAATGTAATGTATAGAAATTGAAAATGATCAATGAGTCCACAAATGAATTATGTGCGCAAAAAAACAACCCCTTTATTCTAAAAACATTTGCCCATTAAGCAATGCACTCTACTCAGTATTTGTAATACGTCTGAGAAATTGCCACTGGCCATTTGTACAACGGTGATGGATTCGGAAAGTCAGACCGACAATCCTTGATTATGATAAATAGCCTCTGCTGGCTCCCTATAGATAACTCCTCCAATTCATGGGGCTAATTAAGTGCGCCTGTAATTGGATTTGCGTTTTAATATTGATGAATCGCCAGCTATTGATAAGGGGGGTGGGGTTGGGGTGGCTTTAAGTTTAACAAATGCAAACTCTAAAGCAATACAAACATTTGGGAAAGGTATTTATTTTAAAAATACATTGCTGACGTTGCTGGGTTCACCCGGCGAGCTCGCACTGATTGATGCCCTTGCCACGACGATATACCCAGCACCGGATGGAGGGTACATGAGACGCATTGTAATACTTTATCTCTATGCTTGATAACGATAAGAAAATACTGCAGCACATTTGGTGCGTGCGACTTTTCGCACGGCGCAAGGCTGCCACGAAGGCGATGTGTTTCACAGACAGTCTGCTGCAGTTTCACAGACAAAGGGACAACGCTGCTGTGTGTAATCCCAATCGAGTAATTTGCGGGAGATTTTTACAACGTGGCAAATTTTGAAATGTGGCAAATTTGGACCACGACGCCGGCTGACACAATGGCCTGCTCTCTTCGCAGGTCGTCACGGAATCCGTAACGTCCTACTGTGGAATTTCACGGTGAATACACCCGCGGTGATAACCAGGGTGGCTTGCCAGGTTTCGAACCTCTGCAACAAGCGGCGGACACGTTCGCCACTGCGGGACGGCCGTGTCACCGCTCAGACAGGCATTGGGGGAGCTACTGGAGTGCAGGGAAAAGAGTGAACAGGCTTTTGCCATTTAAAGCTTTCGTGACTGCAGGGATTCATCTTCTTGGTTCTTTCGGTAAAGTCACGTAGAAGGGAAATAATAAAATAATATTATATGTTTTCTTTTTCTTATTTTATTATTTCCCTTCTACGTGACTTTACCGAAAGAATCAAGAAGAGGCTTTTGCCAATCTACTGCTGTGTAAAGGCCGTGTTGGTCACGGGCTTGTTGTTACCATACGACACTTAATATTTGGAGGGACAACTGGAAAACTCAGCATAATATACCGTATGTTTATATATACACATGTATGTGCTGAATGAGGAACTCCTTTTGCACCGTACGTAGCCATCCGTGCTAATCGGATGAGCAGGGGAAGGACAACAAACTAAGCACCAATAAAACTGTTCTAAAGAAATTCGATTTAAATTTAAAGTTGAAAACTCCTTCTGGTGCACACCCAGTAGGGGGGCACTTCCTACTCACTCAACATATGAGAGTGAGGTTCACTTCATGACAGTCAAACCCCATAATTTAATTATCAGAGCTGGAACTGAGCCAAACTGACTGCAGAATAAAAATTAATGTGATAGTTTTTTGTGTGTAGTCTTTGGTAAATGGGCTGCAACCATCACCTGAATATACATTAGGGCCCTGTTTAATCACAGGTAGTAGATCATTGTTTATACGTTTCTTGATGTGAGAAAGGACCGAGTTGAAGTGAAACATATAAGAGGCATTTAGGGCAGACTGTCGCCATCGTAAAACGCCCTCACGCCCATCATAGGAAACTTAAGCGACTGCTTTAGCAGTGTTGAGCAAGCAACAGGCAATAAACACTTGACCACGTGTCGTGATTACTAGCTCATCGCAAAAAAAACTAAATTAGCGGTCGAAAATTGCTTCCGGCAATGCCCCCCCCCCCCCCCCCGTTTTGTGAGCCGAGACAGGACGACAGGCCGCGTTGAGAATTTGGCGGTCGCACACGGACATTTTACAATTTGATTGCTCGCAATAACAACAACACAACGGGGGACATCTTTTAGAGGTGGTTAGCTCCCCCAATTTTTTTTCCTCCGCAGATACCACGCGAAATAATAACGGGGGGGGGGGGTGGAATTAACGCAATAAATAATTGCAAATCGTGAAAACATGAGTTTTAAATGAAGGCGATACTTTCCAAGCACCGCCTTGCAAAAATGCATTTTCGGATCGCAAGTAAAACAAATATTGGTTTGCTACCCTCTTCTCAGGCTTAGCCCAATTAACTAGCGATCCATCCTCATACCCAGCCCTGTAAGCTGGATTTCAAACCTCCCTTACATCCAATACTTATTTTCTGGATTAAGCTCGGGGACACTGGGTTCAAAACAAGCTGCACTCGATGTAATGTGTCTTGAGATGCACACCGTCCATGAAGGCCCCATATGGATTCCGAGACCGCAGACAACACAATCAGACGTGACATCTTAATCTCGCGCCTCGGAGAATTAAGGGAGACTGTGTCAGTCAGGGGCAAGGGAAGTTGTGAAATGGGGAAGAAGAAAAAAAATGGCATTAAAATCTTTGGCACAAAATCAACAGTTGAAATATCACCAATTCTCAAACAGGCGCAGGATGGCACTCTGCTCGATTCGCCAATCTTAGCCAATGGTGGAAATTCCAATTTCCTTTGGTGTTGGCCTCTCTATCACAGGACAAATACGGTTGACTTTCCACAAAGTGGTACCTATTTCCACTCGTCACCTTCCGATTGCGAAGCGGAACTTTTCTCCCAGCAAGTAAAATTGCTCAACGGGAAAGATAACAATTCTTAGTGTTCATAATCAACGTTTGTGGGTTTAGATCGCATTATTTATAAATGTGTCGTAACCCTCCACCACCCGACAAGGCCAATCAGTAAAAAAAGTGTCACGTTGACAAAAGACAAATAGTTCATTGCTTACCCCACCGGTGTGTTGAAGCGTGAAACCACAACATTTACATTCGCCAGAATGGTGATCATCATTCTGGCGAATTGCCCGATGATGCTGGATGCAATTACCAGCGAAACGTCGTACTCAAATTGTAAATGTTGTGGTTTCACGCTTCAACACACCGGTGGGCTAAAGTAATGAACTATTTGTCTTGTCAACGTGACACTTTTTTACTAATTGGCCGTGTCGGGTGGTGGAGGGTTACGACACATTTATAAATAACGCGATCTAAACCCAAAAACGTTGATTATGAATAATATTGGTCGCGAAAGCCTACCACGTTTTAAATTCCTCGTGTGTTATTTTTACATTTCTGTTTTCATTTCATGAGACGTTGCCATTCATTGAAAAGGTAGGGGCGCCGTGGTGGCCAGATGTCAACTCCCTCGCCTTGTATACAGGAGCGCGAGGGTTAGATCCCGACCCTGATGCCCGTTTCTTTTGAGTTTGCACGTCTCTCTCCCCTTGGTCGCGTGGATTATTCTCTGGGTGCTCCAAGTTTTCCCTCCACATTTAGAAACGTGCGTTTCAGTATTTGGCTGCTATGCATTTCCAAATGATGAGCCACTTCGTTGAGCTGTCATTTGTCGCAGCCAGGTCGCTTGTGAAAAAGAGCTCGCATAGCCTGGTGTGTGTTGACCGACTCTCTGTGTTGCATTACATTACATTTTCAAATTTTGCTAAGTGTGGGTTTTCTCTCTCTCTCTGTGTGTCCTCGTGTTGAAGTATTTCCTGCAGTCACGAAAGCTCCAAATCTCTCATTGACAATTTCTCTACCCCCCTCCCTCTCTCTCTGCCCCCCTCTCTCTATATTTAAGGCCTCGACACAGAGGCGTTGTTTCTCTGTGTGCCTATGTGTGTCTCTCTCTGTGTGTCTCTGTGTTATCTCTCTCTGCTTATGTGTCTGTGTTTTGTCTCGCTCTCAAATTTAGCAATCTTTGGAAGAACGTAATCAACCAGGTAGAGTGTTATGTTAGCCGACTGTCTGTGTTGTATTGCATTATATTTCTAAGTTTACTAGGTTTGTTTTCTCTTTCATTTGTACCTGATGATGATTGCTTGTGTTGCAATCGAAACGTCGTATGCTATTATTTATTTTATTTCATTTCTACGTGACTTTACCGAAAGAACCAAAGAGTCATTCCTGCAGTCACGAAAGCTCCAAATCAAGTTTGACAGTTTAATGTATTTGTCTTTAATTAACGCATCATTAATATAACAACTGCACACTTTCATTGCAATGCTGTTCACGTGATTTAATGATAGAAAGCGGTTCAGCGCATAATTGTGTTAGAACGTAAAATATTACAACGCTCGTGGCTTCGCAGCGATATAATAATACAGGTAGGAACAACAGTTCCACACTGCCCACCAGGGATTATTTGTCTGTCGCGCATAGCCCCTCCCATAACATGTACGCTCCTGGATTGGTTGAAGTGCGTCACGTGACCGCGAGCTTTCTGTCTTGCGCGAATGCGCTGTCCAACCAAGTTCCTACCTGCCCACTCCGAAGGAACGTGTTTCTGCGCTGTTCCAATGAAAAATGTAATGTAAAGGACCAGAAGTCATTTACGGTATGACATTTGATCCATTCTAAAAGGCTCTATATTTTTGCAACAACATTCTCATCGTTGCAATAAATACGACACTGTATATCGCATTTTGTACAAGCTTAGGTCACAGCGTCTGTTGTACGTATGTATGTTGCACTTCTTTTGAACCACACATGCTAATTTGAGGTGCGAAAGTTTATTGTCAGCCAAAGCGGTAAGCAATGAATGCTGAAGCAAGATTTTGAAAATCCGTGGTACAAATCATGACTACCGTATTCTCCGGACTACAAGACGCACCCAAAACGTGTGCCCAGTGCCAATATATTTATGCAGATCTGGTCAACAAAGACAAAGACCCCCCCTCCCTTCTATAGCCTGAACAGGACTGTTGGGGCAAGTGCTGTTAGCGAGCACCTATGAAGGCTGGCACGGTACACGAGGGGGTGGGTGGCCAGCACCACACCCGGCCGCCTTTGTCTCCCCAGTGGCAGTGTTTACACACTGCACCAGGTACGCATTTAAGGCTGAGTCGACCCAGGGGCGGCCCAGGATACACACACCTATCGGATAATAAGACGCACCCCCAACTTTTACTTTAAAGTACGGGGTGGGGGGTGGTAAAGTCCGTCTTATAGTCCGGAATATACGGACATAGCTGGAGGCCCTGAGCATCCTGCAATTCTGAAAAGAACACCCATCTGAATCGGCATGCGTGTCCATGCTTATCCATGTCAGAAATTAATTACAGGCCCGCCGTAGGGAGTTTTCCTTGACAAACAATACCCATGTCTTCATCCGATTAAGATCCGATTATGATCAAACTAGAAGTTCATTAGATAAAATTATCCCGCTTTCGTTGGCTTGCCAGCATCGTGCTTGGTGGCCGTCACCACCAGGATAGTTTGAATGAAGATGTCGAATTGCATTCCGTTGGGATATTTACAGCTTTGCAAATGACCTAACTTTGCCATCTGCTCTCTAGTGGATGTGACATAATGACACGAAAAGTACAAGGGCACAGCATTGCGCCGATTTTTACAGAACTGTACACGTGCAATGTTACATTATACGAGGGCTTTCACAACCATAATATTGCGATTCCTAATTATTATGATTCCTAATTATTATGATTCCTTGGGGAGTGAGATGCTATTTTCATTTTTTTACCCTAACCCTCCACCACCAGTCCGAGCCAATCAAATTGCATTGTCACGTGGGCCAAAGCTGAGCTTCTCAGCGAGAGCGGGGTTCTTGTTAACGCAGCCTGATGATGCTGGGTGTAACCTTCCAGCGAAACACATCATCAATAAAAGTGGTTCCAATTTTGCTCGCCTTTCAACAGCATGCTTTTGCTCAAACCAAATCAAGCTGGCACGTTTGCCAACGTGTCAGCTTGAACCGATTGTCGGTGTTTCATGCGTGTGAACGTTGAACTTATTTTGCACCGTACGCAGCCAACCGTGCGAATCGGAAGGTGCGGGAGAAGGACAACAAACTAAAACACAAAACAGTGGTGTTGAGTGGTGGAGGTTATAGTTTAAACGAAAATTTATGTAAAATTGTAATCAACTGTTGGGTCAAAGGCTCCCCACGTCATATAGGTCACGGTGGATACCAGAGCATTCCTCACCACTCTGACGACACTCCAGCGCTTTGGGTTGGTGGAGGCGGGTAGTAGCAGCATAGATGCGGGAGCATACAAGTGCAGCACAACAGGGGGATTCTGATGCACTGTCCCCCATGCTCATCTGAGCACGGGGGCCATTTTGACCTCGAGTCCACAACTTCCAACGAGCACCGCTCGTTACGACAGCGTTCCCTCGTATCGTCGACGCAGCACGGGCTCGTACATAGCCGACACGGCAGCCTTGGGACAGCGCGTCGAGCAGGTCAACGGAATACACGCGGCCGAGCTTTCCCCTTGAATGCCATTGCAACCCTCTTAGCTAATGAGTTTCGCGTCAAGAGCCCGCCGGTCTCCCACGCGCGCGCACGCACACAACTCTGCAGCGACGACACCGGCGGCCCCACCGAGAGCCAAGAGGAGACGTCACAGATGAGAGATTGTAATGACGTGGAGGTGGTGGTGGTGGCGGTGGCTGTGGGAGGGGAAAAACGTCGTTTGAAAAATGCACAGCGTTTCTAAATGCGGATTAGAGCCACTGGCTTCCGAACAATGTTCCCTAGGCTGAGAGCTTTGCAAATGTAATGTGGGCGAGCAGTTTCAGAAGCGGATGTTAGTTGTCACAGCTGCCGTGCACATTATACCGTAAATGTCTTTTTATTTGGAGGTGGGGGGGGGGGTCTGAATAGAATTTGAAAAGTCGTGGAACATTACAGAACTGCAATGCAAGGATATGGTTTCATTCAATTGATTATAAGATTATTAAAGTGTTCTTTTTTTTGTAAAGACCACACGACTCTCATACAAAGTGCAGTATATGCACAGCGTGTACGTGATCGGCGTGGTGCCATTCACCACCTGAGCGATTCAATGCATTGTCACGATTCGGGGGTCGTGATTCAATTTTATAATCGATTATTTAACAATAAATTATTCGACAGTGGATTATTTTATCCCATCCTCTGTATTATTATTATTATTTCTTGTTCGTTCATCTCATTTGCAAAGTTTTGTTCTCTCCACGTTCCAAAATGTAACCAGAGCATATAATTTGCATAGTGCATAAAGTACAGGAGAATGCCTCTCATCTGCGGCAATGTGTGGAACGAACATTGGAATTCCGATTATCCGCGACGTTGTTCGCAAATTTGCTCCGCTTGTCGGCAGAAGAAACAAATGTGGATAACCGTGAACAATAGGATTCTTTTGCAGCGCGAGCCCCTCTTATCTGCCAAAAAATAGTGAACAATAGTTGTTGCCAATCCCTGCATTTGTTGTGGATGATAATAGCGTCGTGGATAAGACAACGTCTCCCCGACAGACCTGGTCTTCACCTGAGGACGGCTGCTTGTGTTGTGGCCGAAACGTCGTGAGAATAATTTTATTATGTTTTATTTTTATTATTTTATTATTTCCCTTCTACGTGACTTTACTGAAAGAACCAAGAAGATGAATCCCTGCAGTCACGAAAGCTTTAAATCGAAATTTAAGAATTCTGTTGTAGTGTATGACAGATTCACATGCCGGGTCGATGCATGTATTGCGAGCACAAGATTAAACATTTTTTTTATCCAAACACACGTCTAATAATATACATAAAGCAGAACTCGCCTTATCATGCATTCTATTATCCGGAAAGTTATTATCTGTGAATCTCATAATCGGAACCTTTCATTTAGACTAGTCGGGCCACGTGGTCAGCAGGTTACAACAACAACAACAACCAACAACAACAACAAACAATACGCAAAAACACCGACAGGCGTGCGGAACAGAGAAAAAGGTAAGCAAGTCACGAAAAATAAATAATAAATTGGTTCTTATAACTTTTCAACACTAAATGCAAGCTTGGACAAAGCACCATGAACACCAATAAAAACAATCCCAGACCACACCAATGCAGCACCCAGTCCCTCAATAAAACGTCACATTTTAATTTAACTATCGACACACAGGTAAGGATCAAAGTTACAAATCACGATTTATCCGAGACGATAGTTTAATTCGTAACTTTTTGTGTCATTCTAACATGTTGCCATCGTGAAATATACTGCTTTGAAATTGGGTCCATCTTTTTTAAACACCCTGTATTTGCGAAGAAGTATTTTCTCCATCACAGAATGCGACAGCAGTCACACTGCTCATGAGACTCTGGAAATAAAAACCTTTATACAAACTCCTTCTCTATATATTTTTCTCACTAATGCTAATCAGAGGTGCCGGAGTAGGGCAACAAACAAAACACAAAAAGCAGTTCTACCGTATCACACCGATCCCCGTGCAGGTAGGCGAATCGGGCAGGGCAGGACCGGTTCGAATGTGGCTTGCCAACTGATGCTTGCCATGGCTGGGAATCACACCCAAGGCTGCCGGAGTCCGGTTATATTGACGGCGGGGAGAGGTTCGATTCCTGCGTTTTGGCGAACGCTCCATAAACCCGGCTAGATAAGGGGGGCAGCCATCGCCGGCAATGCGGCAAATCGGCAGAGCGACGGTGTTCCGCCCATTGCGTCAAGATGTGAATGTGACCCGAGTGTTTTCATACAGAGACCGACAAATGTTCCCCCCGCGCTCTCTGCCAAAAGAGCACAGGCAGCAGTAATTTCACCGCAGGTCAATAAGATCTATGGCTCGGCCAAGATTCACCCCCTCCCCTCCCCCCCCAAAAAGCTAGGATAATTTATTAAATAAATTCTGGGCTCCTGGGAGGCACCAGATTCTTGTAAATAAGATATATGCAACCTTGGTGGGTTATATCCTGCCCAAGCAGTGTATGTGTTTGAAATAAATAAGACTCGGGTAAATAAATTATGTACTTTGATACCCGTTTTTTTTTAGTTTGGAAGGCTCCACGTAAATAACGCATGAACGGGTGATTTGCACTGTTTTTCACTCCCTCCCCCGTCGCGTCGCACAGCCTTCTGGTGACTTCTGCCCGAGCAGCCCGTCTGCGTGGTGATGGAGCTGCTTCGCTTGCCTTGTGAGCGACGGAGAGAAATTGCAGGAATAAAGGTCAACGACGAACGTGAACGGGGGATCGGCTGCAGCCGGCGAATAATATTAATAATAATAATTGTACAAAATGTACAACACGATTTCCGATTGCGTCACGAGCCTCGGAATGAACACGGCGGTGGGGTCAATTCTGTCGATTCTTTTGCTGCGTCGACGCAGGGTGTTGCCGAGCGACGTCCAAGCTGCATTGGGTGCAAAGGTGAAGGGTGAAAGGTGAAGGGTGAAAGGTGAAGGGTGAAAGGTGAAGGGTGAAAGGTGAAGGGTGAAAGGTGAAGGGTGAAAGGTGAAGGGTGAAAGGTGAAGGGTGAAAGGTGAAGGGTGAAAGGTGAAGGGTGAAAGGTGAAGGGTGAAAGGTGAAGGGTGAAAGGTGAAGGGTGAAAGGTGAAGGGTGAAAGGTGAAGGGTGAAAGGTGAAGGGTGAAAGGTGAAGGATGAAAGGTGAAGGGTGAAAGGTGAAGGGTGAAAGGTGAAGGGTGAAAGGTGAAGGGTGAAAGGTGAAGGGTACAGCCCTGGAATTGGCCACTCACACCACTTGTCGTGGAAGTGCCTCCACTCGAGGGAGCTCAAGAGAGCCTCCAGAGGATAAGTTGGCCTACTCTTCCATGGCAGCCAGGGGGACATCTTGGAAGAGGTGCCAGTCCCTATACTTTTCCCCATCACGTGGCTTGCCAATGGAATAACTGTGGTGGTACACATAATACAACTGGTTGGATAGAATCAGTATCAGAACAAAGATGGGGGGGGGGGGGGGGGGTTAAGTAACCTGCTATTTGCTGCAACTGCTACGCCAGGATTTGCAATTTTCCAACGTGCTCACCAATATCCCACGGCAGCATCCCACGTGGATAACTGAGCAATAATTGTTTGAAAGTGACTATTGATTGACTTGTGGACAGGCGACTGGATGCTGCTCAGGGAATGATGATTATTGACAGCAATGGCTCAAAGCTAAAAATGGAGATTTTGTAGAATGTTAAACAAAACACTTTTTAAAATGTAACTACAATTCACGAAAGCCTCGTCTGAACTGCAGCCAACTAAGAACTACTGGTTCTCTGCTCGTGCAGATTGTGCACCCAGAGTTAAGCCAACTGTGTGATGGATTAGCGAACACACGCATGTTAGAAACATCACATTGACGGCTAAGAAAGTAGACACGGACCGTAGGCGTTTGACGCAAGCTGGAAGGAGCCGATGAGCTGTGAAGCCGTTTCATAAAGGGAGCCACAACCCACGCTGGGGTCGGCACTGGCGGTAAAATTATAGAGGAAGCTACACGGGTAAAAGCATGAATCAACGTTACATAAACATGAACAAAGCAACAGAATATTGGATAGAATTTTGTTTATATCTAACAGAAGTTAAAAGGCATGCAAAGGTAGGATACATCACACTCGCAAATTCACAGCCGTCGTATCACACTTGCGAATGTGGCTGCCATGCAAAAACTTAAATCGCCAAAATCAAGTTGCGGGGAGGTGGGGCGAGAGAGAGAGACGTCGCATGTGGGGGCGACGGCCGCGCAGTTGAGAAAAAAACACAACGGAGGAGGAAACGAACGCGGCCAAGAGATCGGGGAAGGTGAAGAGACGGAGGAGCGACGGAGATCAGCTCGCGGGCAAGTCGGCGCGCGACACAGATTGTCGGCATCGCAGGGACGTAAGAACCGGCGATGGCTTTTGGAGGGAGGTCTTCATTCCGCGGTGGATGAGTAAAGATTAAATTAATTGTCACGATTCAAGGTCGCAATGCTACTGAGAATTGATCTTTTTTTTTCACTCTGGAGAATGTAGCGGCCTCTTGTGGCTGCAGGGGTGTCATGAAATCCATTACATACAGAATATACGTACAATGAATCATGGATTCTTGCACATGCGATTCAATGCATGTACCATGAGTTGAAGAATCAATAATAATTAATGACGCGATGCATCAGTACTCCCATTATATTTCGTTTTGCATAAGAAAATACCTAAAATGCAACTTTGCAAGCGAGGCAAATGCAGAATTATGCAGCTATGAAACACACGTCCAAATACAAATGCAGCCAACACGAGTCTGTTGGCTGTATTTGTTCTATGCCCTAAATAGAACTCGAGACGGACATCCTAATTTAACTTTCACTCCATTTTTATATTCAATTTAAATCTACAAAGTGATCATCGCTCCCGACTGCAAAACATTTGGGAGGACTCAGCCAGGCTTCCCTGGGAAAACAATCAAAACATATAAAACAATAGACACACATTCTAGATTTGAAGCTTTCGTGACTGCAAGGATTCATATTCTTAGGTTTTTTCGGTAAAGTCACGTAGGTAAAAATTTGAAATTAATAAGAGTAAAATTAGAATAAAATAAAAATCACGACGTTTCGGAGGCAACACAAGCCTCCGTCTTCAGGTGGGACCGTCACAGCACGATAGCCGTATCAACTTGATTTTTATTTTATTTTTATTAATTTTAATTTTTTACCTACGTGACTTTACCGAAAAAACCTAAGAATATAATATACACACACGCGTGCTTTGTTACGTCCTCACAATCTTCAAATAACAAGCGCACGTCGCCTCTGACGTGCACCTCCTGCCTCGTGTGTGCACAAGAAGGGTTGGCATCGCTGCACGGTTTAATTTGAGTTCTGCACTCAAAAAAAACAAAAACTGAAAAGGGGCCACCAGATTGTGTTCGTAGAGTGGAGCGTTCCACCCCCTGCCGCAGGTGTGTGGCTGTGACAGGTGCACAGAGTGGGGCGTGCGGAGTGGGTTTAAGGTCAGGAGGGGAGCAGTATAAGGTCAGGTTCAGTGGAACATGCGTTGCGGGTCGAGCGTAAATCACAATGGAGAATCTTGATTTTTTTTTTCCAACGAGGTTTTTTTTTGGGTTCGATCGCGTAAATATAAATGTGTCGTTAAACCCGCCACAGCTAATTAGTAAGGTTTGTCACGTAAACAGAACGTGCCAATTCGTTACTAGTACAGCACACCGATGTGTTGGAGAGTAAACCCACAACATTTACAATTACAAGTACTCGAATTGTGGCGGGTTTAACGAGACATTTATATTTACGCGATCTAACGCAACAAAAAAACTATTACGGATAATATTGGTCGTGAAAGCCGACTACGTGTTAAACTTGATTTTTTTTTTCATCCTGGAGAAATCCTATGAGCTGTGAAGCTCTTTGTTTACAGATGTTCCAGTAGGGGCGGTTCAGAAAGTTACCACAACAAACAAGACAAAAAAACCGATAGAACTGCAAAGTATAGGAAATGTAAGCAAATCACTGAACATAAATACGTAAAATAGAGTATATAGCAGAGGTGGGACAAAGTCATTGTTATGCAAGTCCAAGTCGAGTCTGAAGTCATCAAATTCATGACTCGAGTCTGACTCGAGTCCAAGTCACATGACTCGAGTCCACACCTCAGAGGTGGGACAAAGTCATTGTTATGCAAGTCCAAGTCGAGTCTGAAGTCATCAAATTCATGACTCGAGTCTGACTCGAGTCCAAGTCACATGACTCGAGTCCACACCTCAGAGGTGGGACAAAGTCATTGTTATGCAAGTCCAAGTCGAGTCTGAAGTCATCAAATTCATGACTCGAGTCTGACTCGAGTCCAAGTCACATGACTCGAGTCCACACCTCAGAGGTGGGACAAAGTCATTGTTATGCAAGTCCAAGTCGAGTCTGAAGTCATCAAATTCATGACTCGAGTCTGACTCGAGTCCAAGTCACATGACTCGAGTCCACACCTCTGGTATATAGGTCCACCAATTCCCACGCTTGGGCAAGGCAGCAAAACAACGGCAAAAACAGTCCCAGACCACACCAAGACAACGACACGCAATAGACCCTCAATAGAATTGCACATTAAATTTGGACTATTGATACACGGTTGGGATAGTTTAACACGTAGGCTTTCGCGACCAATGTTATTCATAATCAACGTTTTTGGGTTTAGATCGCGTTTATTTATAAATGTGTCGTAACCCTCCACCACCCGACACGGCCAATCAGTAAAAATGTGTCACGTTGACAAAGACAAATAGTTCACTGCTTTAGCCCACCGGTGTGTTGAAGCCACAACATTTACAATTTGAGTACGACGTTTGAGTACGGCATCATCGGGCGAATTGCCCGATGATGCTGGTTGCAATTACCAGCGAAACGTCGTACTCAAATTGTAAATGTTGTGGCTTCAACACACCGGTGGGCTAAAGCAGTGAACTATTTGTCTTTGTCAACGTGACACATTTTTACTGATTGGCCGTGTCGGGTGGTGGAGGGTTACGACACATTTATAAATAAACGCGATCTAAACCCAAAAACGTTGATTATGGACGGTTGGGATAGTTCAAATGCAATTAAATGGACGTCTTAGGTTTATTGGGTTTGACAATGGGGCGTTAATGAATCAGCCAAAGAACAGCGCAGATTTGCCAATAAAGACTGTACGGATGAACAGGGCCCCGATGTACATTTATTCTTGCATCAAGCGATGTGAGATTGGATATTAAGTCGATGAAGAAGCGCACCGGACAGTTTCGCAGCACCACGCGGACGAGAGTGGTGGAGATTGCTGTCACTGACCACGAGGCTGGATCAGATTCAGAAACGAAGAGACGACTAGATTTTATTCTTTTTTTTTAAATCGATGTTACAATTACGTTCGTTTTACTCGGGAAAGCCTCACGGAGTCTCAAGATTCTTTATTCAGGTGGGTCCAGTGAGCTACTTTTTTTCTAGCAGTAGGCGGACGATGTTTGCATGCTGCGTGTAATGCCCCCAAATCGATTGATTTTCTATTTTTTTTTTATTGGTTTGTTTGGCCAAGACGAGTTATACTATTGTCTTTTTGAGAAATAGGGCGGAAACTGGAGAATCCGAATTAAACCCATGCGGGATGTACAACCTCCACACAGCAAGGCACCCGAGCCTGGAATTGAACCCAGGTTCTTCTTGCTACGAGGCACACGTGTTAACACTGTGCCATCCTACGGCCTTCAAGAAGTGCACACGCACTGTGAATGTACATTCTCAGACACACAATCTAATGCGTGTATCGTGACCACAATGATCCCGTGTGATTGATTCATTGTTATACGCTAAATAGATATAGAAGGAAACGAATACATTTTTTAGGGATGCTGTTGTGTACACATGCGGAGGTAGTCCAACCATTCGAAAACAAATCAATGGTATTAGCATTGATTGGATTTTTCTGAATTCCAACCATTAGCGATAACTGAATTCCAAGTTGCCCGAGTCATATTCTCAACAGCGATGGGAATTACTTTTTTCGTGTAAATTCCACAGGCTCCAACAGCCAAACTAAACCCACTTATCAAAGACTCTACACGCGCACTGAGATCAAAGGTCCAGAGCCATCCTACATAGCTGCTTGTTGATATGCCGTATCCTCCAGATTACAACATGCCCTTTCTATCCCTGTATTTTAAAGCAAAAATTTGGGGGGGGGGTCACCTTATAATCTGGAAGGGGTACGTGTGTGTGTGTGTGTCTTTGTGACCACATTTGTGGTGGTGCATCTGCCAGTCATCTCACTCAGAATCAGAATATGTATTTATAGTGGAGGAATCCGATGTGCTATAAAGCTCTTTTCTTACAGATGCCCAGTCGGGGCGGCTAAGAAGGTTACAACAACAATCAATACTAAAACACGGCAGCAGTGCAAAGTACAAGCAAGGTAAACAAATCACCCAAAAACACAAATACAACCAGACCATCCACATCCTACCAGGCAAATCCCAGAGGTATTAACTCATGGCACTTGGGTTTCTCCCGTGACGTTCTGCCAGCGAGCCTTCGACACTTCACGTTGTTGATCACATTTGTATAACTTTATTGACAACAGACACAAGTTTGTGGTGCATCTTAATTTCTCCAGAGTGTGTTACAATCCAGAGAATAATGGTAAATCGGGGAAGCATTTGACCAACAGCGTATATATAATTCGAAACTATATTGCATCAACGACCATTAACAATACAGGCGGCAGCAGCAGCAGGAGCATCATGGCCTAAGTGCACGACACGTGCGACCATTGCCCCACCTGCAGTTGACAGCAGAGAGAAGTGAGCCGAGTTATTTGCGAGGTTACGCCGCCACTGACCGGGGCCAAGGGAGTTCTGGCCAAAATGCAATTTTATTTCACGGGGCCCTCGAGATGAAACTTCTCACTTCAGAGGAAGTCCCAAGAGGGGGAGGGGGGGCAGAGAGAGAGAGAAAGACCTGAAGCAAATCATCCACCCACGCACAGCATGAAACGTGGCCCGGCCCTCTTGAAGACCGATGGAGAAGCCTTGGGAACCCACCGAGTGCTCTTGGATCATTATGTGCCCAATCAATTGATGAAGTGAATTAGCGGGAAAGCACAGCAGTGCTGTCATTCAGCCACTGCAACTCGCTAATGCAGCAATTATGTTGACGGAGTCAAAGTCAGCTCAAGAGTGCCACGGCCCTCCATGGAGCGGCGAAGGCAATGCTCATTTCATCTCGCGTCTCTCGAGACAACGCTGGAAGTTCCACATTCCCATGGCAGGGCCAGTTTATCCTGCTCTACAAGCACCGTTGAGTCACCACAGAGTTGTACCGATTTTATCGACCCCAGAAGGACGATGAACTGAGTCAAGCCCACGCTGGGATTTTGACTGTTGGAGTCAAACACTCTCATCACAGCAGCACCTCTGGGTGGGCCGTGCTAAGAAGTCGTGTAATGATGATTGAGAGCCGCTATCACTCCATTGATGGATGACTACCTCTCCATGCAATGTCGGTCATGGGGGGGGGTTGTGTTTGACGATACTTCCCCACAATGGTCAGCGCGGTTTGGTAAAGAGTCACTAACGACCGGTTCCAATATCACTCACCACTGATGTTAGCCATGGCCAGCAATCAAACTCAGGTTGTGGATTTCATATCTCACCATTACTCAAACACTCCCAAATTTAATGCGAATGCATTATTTATCCCCCCTCAAACTCCCCCCCCCCCCCCACTTCTTTAAAATGTGCTCGTACAATCACCAGTGTTGATGCAGCGTGTACAAAATTCTCTGCCACGTGTCGTGACGGGCACTGCAAGATCCGACCGTGTCCTTCCGGTGCTCACTGAGCTTGCCATTGGCTTTCAGATGCCGAACTAATACATTATGAGGTCGCACTCAGTAGACACAAAGTGCTTGCCACAAATGAACCACAATACCTTGCATCTCGTCAAGGAGCATAAACCATCATCACGCGAAACTCGGGTCATCCTCGCAACGGGTTGTGGCTAACCATCGAAGAAAGACGGTCACCGCATCGTGCGCTTTCAGGTGTGTTCTTCCATCCGATGCGAGGAAGCCACTGGAGCTACGTAACTTGTAAATGTGGGGTTGAAAACTCATTTCTTAAGAAATGCTTTTTGTGTTTAGTTTGTTGTCCTTCCCCCTACACCTCCGATTAACCAAGGTTGGCTACGAAAGAAGTTCAACATACACACATACCGTCAAACACGCGACACACCTGAGAAGCTGATGCTACGGTGACATTGCGCTTCTCTTTCTGGATCGGTGGCTTTAAAACTCTAGCTGAGCAGGAGGCCGACAGGACAGCGTTCAGGCCTCGTGCGTGGCGGGATAGCGATGCGTGGATTTGTTTTCGTGGCACCAAGAGCCTCGCCTTGCCGTAGGCTCTGGCGTTTCAACACAAGACATGGCGGCCTAACGACCCAGGCCTTACGACCCAGGCCGTAGTCTTGCTCGATGTGTTCCGCGAAATCTGCCAAGCTGGCTGGGAGTAGGGATTGTCGGCGTAAGGCACTACCAACGTAAGGCATCGATCTGCAATCAGCCTAAAGTTCTGTCCCCAAGGATATCCGGTAACCCCTTAAACACCACACACAACCCCCCCCCCCCCCGTAAAGTCTTAACAGACTGTAGGGGCAAGTGCTGTTAAGCGGGCAGTACCTATGAAGGTCGGCACGGCACGAGGGGGTGGGTGGCCAGCACCATGCCCGGCCACCTTTGTCTCCCTAGTGGCAATGTTTACCTAGGGGAGGCCGACTCTGTATGTTAGTTGAACTTTTTTGCACCGCACATAGCCAACCGTGCTAATCGGAGGTGCGTGAGTCGACATACGGAAGCCCATGAACGGTTCACAAAATCGTCACTGGTGTTCGTGGCCGTGAGCGGGAATAGAACTTGGGTCGCCGGGTTCGTAGCGCAGTGCGCTAACCCATTGCGCACACGCACACCACTGCAGGATCACGAGGATACGGGAAGGCGAGGAGAGAAGGACGCGGTTTACCAGAATCTTTCCCGGAACGTTGTTCTGGCTAAAATTAAGCATTGCTTATAACAGGAGAGTTTGTAGAAACGCAATGTTCTGGGCAAGGGCTCTGCTTCAGCATAGACAATGATGATGATTGCCAAATTCACAAAGTCATATACTGGGAAGGACTTCATCCAGCATTCATTCAGTGATAATATATTGGTTTTCCAATTTATGCATTATTTTGGATAAGTTTCTTGGAATGGAGTGAGATATCTTTCAAAAATCGACAGTATGGATTAAGATGTTTGCATCCCTCACAACCATTCCCTACTCACAAGCAGCGTGATAATTTCAAACGTCCTTATTATTATTTGAGAATAAATGGATTTCGAAGAAATTGCAATCGATTCTAAGCTATACATGACGGATTGTATCCCATTACGGATATAAATAATTCGGAACAAATTGGTATACACAACGCACAGATCACATCACACGGCGCCAGCGGCAGCCGTGAAAAATAATCCCATTTTTCAAAACGGAAATGTACTAAACTTACGCGAAGACATTTTTACTTGAATTCGACAGGCAAAGTGATTCCTTTGCATAAAAGAGTAACGAGGCGGCGCTCAACTCCTGTTTGTGGGCCCTGTGCCGGTGGTGGAATTCCACGTTCCTATGGCGGGGGCGAGTCGATCCATAGCCCAACATTACTGTTGACCTGGTGGTGTTCATAGTTTGAATGAGCCAAACGCTTCGGGATTGGGACAGACTTCAACATTTGTATGCGAGCATCACCTCCGATTACCACGGTTGGCTACGTAAGATAAAACATTTTTTTAAAGGGATTTGCTTACATTCCCTATACTTTACACTCCTGTTGTAACATTGTTGCCTACTGGACATCTTTGAAAAAGAGATTAATAGCGCATCGGATTCCTCCAGTATAAATAAATATTCTGATTCTGTACGGTGCGAGGGAAGGTCAACATACATTAAAATTTTATTTTACCAGGTAAGGCCCACTGAGCTATTCAGCTCTTTTTCAGCAGCCAAATACTTTAAACTCATAACGTCTATTCTAAATGTGGAGAGAAAAACCGGAGGACCCGAAGAAAAAAAATCCACGCGACCACGGGGAGAGAGACACGCAAACTCCAAATATACAGCAGGCGTCAGGATTGGGATCGAACCCACGACCCTTCTGCGCATCATGGCGAGGCAGTTAACAATCTGGCCACCCCGGCATATCCACTGCCACGCGAGCCGCATTCGTCAGCAGCGGGCGTCTCTCATAAGCGATGGTAAATGTCCACGGGAATGAACGGGCAAGCGACTGCGTTTGAAATCGTCGGGGGCACGAATCGCAGGTGCCGGCGGCTGACCCTCAGCTCCATTCTACCCCCCCCCCCCATCGGTGCCCGAACACACGACGTGACAGTTAATTACGGCGAGGAAAGTTGTTTTTTTTCCCCCGCTCGCCTTTTTTGTGCGTGCGCGTGTGTGTGACTGGCCTTTTGAGACGCGGCCGCGAAATAAAAGTAGGGGCAGAAGGGGCCCCCCTTTTCCCCAAAGCAGGCCCCGGGGCTCCTGAATCTGGAGTGATCTCTCTCGCTCTCGCCGCGCCTCTCAATTTGTTTTCCTCAACTCAACCCGAAGAAGCTCCTTTTGTGCGGATGGAGGCGGCGCCAGCCAACACGGTAATTATTCCGCGAGTGAAACGAGGAATGGATGGGGGTGGCGGTGGCAAGCACCGTGGCAGACGCGCTCAACGCGTCTGTGACGGCGGCACGCGCCGCGCACAACGAGGATGGATGTTGGCGTTAAACGTTGGCGAGGAAAGAAAGAGATGACATTTTTTGTTGTTGTTGCGAAGGGCGTTTACGGTCGTCGATTGTTTTTTCATGGACGCAATGCGAGCACGTGACTTTCTGCCTGGTAAATCGGTACACTGTGCGCAGTGTGTGTGTCAAGTGCGTCAGTGCCTGCACTTGTAGCGGTCACGCGGTAATTAGCACACTGTGCTGCGACGATGCCGGTGGTTATTGGCATCTTAAGGTGACGGAAGGCTTTCGCAAGATGAACTCAGCCGTACAAGGAGTTGGCTGGTGTGAGGCGTCTACATCGCTACCGGATTGAGTTAACGGTGTGATGCTCGCCGTCCATCCCCTCCCTCGTCTCTTTTTGCAGCTCCTGGCCAGTGATGGAAATTACATATTCCTACGGCGTGAACCATTTATAAACACCCCACCAAAATCATTGGCAGAAATTACTTGCACAGGAAAAAATACCATTTGAATTCAATGCCTCGACACGTCTTGTATGTTGAACTTATACTCTTTGTGTTCTTTCGGTAAAGTCACGTAGGTAGAAAAATAAAATAAAGCAAAAAATAATATATCACGACGTTTCGATCGCAACACAAGCGGTCGTCCTCAGGCGGAAAAAATAGAACCCAGCAGTAGAACTGGTGAACCAACTCTGGTTCAAAGAGTATGGATTCCTACAGTCACGAACGCTTCAAATCAAGATTATGTTGAACTTATACTGGTAGGAACCTCCTGGTTACACCAGCCCACAGGGGATTATTGTGTCCGTCCATCGTGCGTCCAAAAATGGGAGGGGTGAGGCTGGGTGGGGAGGGGCTGGGTGGGGAAGGGCTGGTCATTCCGTGGTGCCCTTATAAAACTCAACGTTTAACCTACTCACGCCGGCTTGTGCCCACCCTCACAGTCGGCCATATTTGCGGAATACACCACGCCGCCGTTGACCCTGGCCATTGACCGAGCAACCCAACGTTCCTACCAGCTCCCTCCGCAGGAATATGTTTTCACACTGTACGTAGCCAACCGTGCTAATTGGAGGCGTGGGCGAAGGACAACAAAACACAAAAAGCAGTTCTGAAGAAATTCGTTTTCAATTTCCGCCCAGCTTCCTCCGGTGTTCCTCTCTCAGACACGCCACCATCATCACCACAATATACCTGTTGAGAAGAGGGGCATTGGGAACCAATGGGATCACCCTGTACTACACCAGTCATTTCTTATTTATAAAACAGTGGCCTCGTGAGATGGTATGGCAACGTACGACTTCGTTGATATGTTTCATAATCTGCACCGGGTGCGAAAACTGGCTCCACTGAGATCCTTGCATGATAATTTTGCCTCTCATAATTGAACGAATAAACGATCATTGCTGATGACCAATTAGTTGAATCAGTGAGCTATACCCGGAGGCATACCTATTTCACGTGTGTGTGCGTACTTGACTAATGTCAGCATCATCATTAGGAGAAGTGGCTCCAGTAACCCTCTTGGTAGGTAGTGCAGCGCAGGCAAAACCGACCCCTCGGCGGCGCTTACAAAGCCACGCGCGCGAGACGTGCACCAGACATGTCGGGGTCGGCACTTTCTCGGCAAATCGCAGGACGTCAATATCAAGCCCGGGGGGACACTTTTCCCAGAGTCCGTGGTGTCTCGGTTCCCACAGCTGCCTTGCGGTTCCTGCATTGACTTGCTGAAGTTTACCTCATTTTTCCCAAGTGGACGCTAAAACCACGCGATGTCTGGGTGGCCCAAGGGGCGAACACCACGCCAGAGCATCGAGCCGACGGGTCTTCTGGGATCTTGGGTTTGAATCTGAGTTGAATCTGGCTTTCAAACTACCCATGAGAAAGCCGAATTATCAAGTGTGGAAGGGCCTCTAACTCTAGAAGGGTATTTTGGCCTCATTTTCCACACTGGCTATCTTAAAAGAGGTTGGAGTCTCCACGCTTTAACCGACCAACTGTGCATCAGAGGGTCTTTTTTGGCTTAGATTGCGTAAATGTCAATGCGTCATTAAACCCGCCACCACCTATACACAGCCAATGAGTAAGGTTTGTCACGTGAACAAAACATGCCAATTCGTTACTCGATCTAACCCCCAAAAAAACTCAATTATTGATAATATTGATCGCGAAAGCCTACGTGTTATACTAACTAACTGTGGTTTACCCATTTGCATGAATAGGTCAACAGAGGTGGCAACATTTATGAAACTTGTCCCGTCGTTTCAACTGAAAGATCGAATTTTGACGATGTCTGGATTTTGAGTCTTGGGCATCCCGGCGCAGATAGCACGCATTGAATATAAATGAGAGGGAGAGGTATGATTGAAATTGTCATGAGGAATTTATAAACTGCTGTCATAGCCCAAATCCAAAGACCAAAAACTCTCGGTGGCTAAGAAGCAAAAACCTTTTTTTTTTAGTCACTACGCAGCTCTGTTTTCCCAGATCAGATTATGCAATCAGTCTGATAAGAAAAGCAGTTCAGGGATTAATGTTAATTTCTCTCATTGTATTTCAACGTATACCCATAGTTTCTCATTCACCACCAGCTGCATCATCTCTCATCATACCAATCAAGGTCAAGAGGTCGCCATGACCAATGCTGCTGGTAGCACCTATGGGCTCGCCATCGCTCCCTTCCTTCTGCCAGATACCTTCAGCTGTTGCACGGTCAACTCCTGACTTTCAAAAAGGTACTGCTCTCAGTGTCTCATCACGTAAACCACGATTGGCCTTCGTGTCATCTTGCCTCGGTCAGTGACCTGTTAAGTGCCAATCCTCGTCAGGAGAGAGCAGCGATAGCACCGTGAGTAGGGGACGTCCGAAATCGATTACACGAAGGGGCCTCCACTTGAAAACGTCGTGGGGACCTCTAATCTGGCACAATTCGCAATTGTCAAAGTCAGGCGAGTGTCGAGTCGTGTCGATTACTCCGCCGTGTATGCATTGCGTCGGCACAGGCGGACGAGTCTCCCGTAGCGACGGGCGGCTCGACGGCAGGGCGAGTGGCTCGCAATCGGATGGTGGCCAAATTCAAGACCTCGTTGGTGGGTTGAAGTCAACCAATACCCTCCTTGGAGTAACAGTTACCGGACATCTGTGAATAAAGACCTTCTTAGGTCACCGGATTTCTTCAGGATAAATAAAGATTCAGATTCTGACATTGCTGCGGAACAAACGGTAAACCAGTGATAGCCAGCGTTCCTTAGAAGGTGGAATAGCAAAACTACACGAACGAACTCTCCCAAAGTGGTCTCGTGACTCGGCGTTGGCATTCAGACCCTTAACATGTTGCCATCCTACTAGGCACGAATAGAATAGTGACACCGTAACAGCTGTGTGCAGCGTCCTTCATTGCAAGGCCCGTGGGCCACTGGCGGCCCCTGACGTGCGGCCCCCCGACAATACACAAATGTGAAAACGCTCACCCACCGTCATTGTGCTGCTGTCAAACCCCAGTGGTTTCAAATTTGTGGCAGCCCCTCGCACTGCTGATGATGTGTTATCAGCGAAAGTACCCCCCCACTCCCCCTCTGAAAATGAGCGATGAACAGCGGCCTCCCTAAAAGTGGGAACCTGGCTCAGCAAAGCACCGCCACAGGCAGGACGAGCCTCCAGCAGCGAGCACGCCTCCGCAGGCACTGGGGAAAGCGGTGGCTCAGTGACCGGTCACCCCCACCCCGTCAAGCTGCGCAGGATGACACGTGCGTATCTGCATAGGACAACGCATTTACACGACAGCGGGACGGACAAATGTGTTTGCGAATGCGTCACATCGCTAAAAGTTTACGGGTTGAGCGGGGGGAGGGGGGGGGATAAATGGCTTTAGGAACGCAGGCGGTTCCCTGGCAACTGTGGGAAGGCTTTCTCCAAGGTAAACGGCGTTTGTTGACTGGTGCCGTGTTTGCCCTGGCACTCTGGCTGCTGCTGACCTGTGTGATCAGAGCCACGTGGTGGAGCACACTCCTGCTGGCCCAGCCTGCTAGCAAAAAAACACCAACAGCGGTAGCCACACCTGGCACTGTGTAACACATTTTGTCTTGTTCCTGGATAGTAAGTGTTATTTCCTAATTGAACCTTATGGCGGTACCCGGGGTACCATAGTACCCCGGCTCTCGCACAATGTCCGTGATGCAGTCATTTTTAGTCTGTTGATGGTCGGCGATGTGGCAATCGACTCATCTCGACGAGCTGTACACGATGCACCACTACGGTGCGTACGAGCGTTCAGGGTTTCAGCACAATCATCGTTCTCGCTGCGATTCGACATCGCGGAGTAGCACCGATTTCGGATTGATTGGTACCCCAGTCGCGGAGTTAACTACACCCCTGAAAAAAAAAGTGTCCCAGAAATAAAATATTTAATTGCCTCGGCCATTTTGTATTATTTGGTACCCCGGGGTACTGCCATGAGGATCAATTGCTAATGCCTAAAAAGTACAGAAAATGGCTATTACTCCCCACAAACTTTGCTTTAGGGACCAGGACAGTGATATTTTGAAATTTACCTATTTTCGATGAGAAAACGGGCGAATTTGTGTTCTTTCGTTCACATAAAGTCAGAAAAAAACAACTTATGAATCATCTCATCGCTCCACCTCCATTGCGGTCACGGCTCAAGAATGTTTCCCTCCTTTGGCTTTCACTCTGGCCACCAGTCTCACCCATCGGCCATGCTACCTGCTCGTGAAGTGTCCGGCCCAAGCCCACTTGTAAACTTGAATACTCAATGCGATATCTTTCGCCCGCGTTTGTTCTCCGACCAAAGTGTTCCTCCTCCTGTCTCCCAGCGTCGTTTTCGGTCATATGCATCAATCAACGTACTGGACATCTGTGAAAAAGAGCTTCATAGCTCATCGGATTCCTCCAGTCTAAGTCAAGTTTCTGATTCTGATACAAAAAGTGTAGCAAGCGACACACAACGCACGCCTTCCATCCTCTGGTTCCCTAGTGCCGATGCTGACCACATCAGGCAAATGCTGCGTTTCCACGGTCATTAGAAATCAGAACCCAAGCGGTAACAGAGCATTCTGCTCTGACCCTTGACCCATTACCCCTTTCCTACCATCCACAGCTGGGAAGGAAAAGAAATCGTAATTACTTGAACAAAGGATAACAAACGCTTAGGTTCGCTTACAACATCACAAGCAAGAATATATTATTCGTATGATTTTCAGCTATGTAAAAAAAAAACAATCCTGACTTAAATCTAGATTTTAAGTTTTCGTGACTGCAGGGATCCATACTCTTTGGTTCTTTCGGTAAAGTCACGTAGGTAGAAAATAAAACAAATTAAATCACGACGTTTCGATCGCAACACAAGCAATCATCATCAAGTGGGATCTATGTGAAAGATGCCATTGGATTCTTCTGCGTTGACCTCATGATGTCATAATTTTACAAGGCTGGCGCTGCAGTGGTGAAATGTTAACTAGCTCGCCTGGCATACAGGAGGTCGTGGGTTTGATCCCGACCCTGACACTGGTATATTTAGAGTTAGCATGTTTCTCTCCCCGTGGTCGTGTGGATTTTTCTCTGGGTCCTCAGGGTTTTCCCTCCACATGTAAAATCAACGTCACGTGTTTAGAGTATTTGGTTCCACGTGATAAGCCACTTCGTTGAGCTATCATTTGTGATAACCAGGGTCCCTTCTGAAAAAGAGCTATACAGCTCAGTGGGCCCTACCTGCAAAATAAAATAAAATAGTTTATAGTTTAGTTAGTAACAGAGCAGCTTCCTGAGCAAAGCGAGCCACTAGCCCTGCTAACACTGGGGTAACGTAGCCCAGGGTAACGTAGCTCGGGGTAACGTGGTCCAGTTTGTGTTTACTTGGCCTGATAGGAGCCGACTTGCCCAGATCGCAAACCAGGCCGGCTGGCTTTTCAGTGGTTGTGAGAACACAGCATGAATACCAACTGTAGGCTGAATCAACCATTGAAGAGACTCAGGGCAGATGCACATAAACACTCCACCCGTTCCATCTGTATGGGATAGAGGACTGCAGAGCTTGGGCAATTTTTGGCATCGGCTCATTGCCTGGCTGCTGCTGCCCATCCCGTTAGTCTGTGGTCCCTCCTCGCGCCTCCGAACCGTTCTCAGTCTTCGAGCGGGAGAGCGAAAACCGTGGCGCGTGGTAAAAGTTTAAACAATTATTATTATAAGAGCAGAGGCATCAGTGGGCGCCCGCACGACCCATTGCGGTTCATGGAGAGACGCCGATGATGACCATTAAGTCATGGTCGGATATCGAACCCGCATTACTGGGATTTAAGCAGTTTGTGATAGCTACCACCACATGAACAACAAAAAAGTAAATCACATACGCAAGTTTTGTATAAGCGTGGGACGAAGACGACTACAGCCATGAACGCGTTGTCCCGTTTATTGCCCCGAGTTATGCTTTGCAGCAAAACACTTGTTTTGCCATTATGGGAAGCCATTAGCGAAATTTAAAACGTAACTTGGCTCGGCATGCAGCTGTGGAACCGCGGAGGGCGCATGAAAGAGTGCGCACACTTTTTTATTTTACATTTTGCGCCGTGATAATTTACGAGCCCTAACCCTAATGCCTCGCGCGTACACACACGTGCTCTTAATCTGGTTTAAGTAACATTTCCAGAGCAATACACAATTTTCCACACAGATCACGAGAGCTGAAATAGAGGTTTAGCCTAATTAATGCCTAAAATGCATCACTTTAATGGGTGCCAAATTAAAATTGGTTGCGACAGTGGTGGAGTCGATAGCGCATTGCACGATGAACCAGGGGGGACCTGAGGTCGATTCGTCCGAGCGCAAACTGCATCGCAAGACAGGTTACTAAAATAAATAAAAACTAAAACTATTAGGATGGAACAGGGGAGGTGTTGGGTGGAGGGTCAGGGCAGGGCAAGGCGGGGGAAGAGGAGAGAGAGCGGCACCACGGCACAGCCTGGGCCCCAGCAATGAGGACAATGATAACGACAACGACGATAACGACAACGACGATGATAACGATGACAACGACGACCACAACAATGGCTACGACGGCAACAATGGCTACTACGACAACAATGGCTACGACAACAATGGCTATGACAACAATAACTATGACGACGACAACAATGACTACGACGACAACAATGACTACGACGACGACAACAATCACTATGACAATAATGACTACGACGACAACAATGACAACGATGACAACAATGGATATGACAATAACAACAATGACTACGACGACGACAACAATGACTACGACGACAACAACTAAAACAAATAAGACAACAACAACAACGACGACAACAACGACAACAATAACGATGATGACAACGACGACACTGACGACAACGACGACAACCGACATAGCCTGGGGGAGACGCTCCGATTAGCACGGTTAGCTACGTACGTTGCAAAAGAGGTTCAACATGTATAATGACTATTTTGTTTTTAGCATTTTTATCGAAAAAAACCCATATGCATCATGCTCAACGGGTGCCTTCAATGTTCTCTGATAAAATAACCATGGTGATGGGGGACGGTGAATCCTCAGAGAAAAAAGCCAAGGGGAGAGGAGGAGGGGGAGGAGGAAGAACGATGGCGAAGCACCACTACAGACAGAAACGCACAGTCTACACACTGAAACAGTCCACAGAGTAAAACGCACAGTCCACAGACCGAAACGCACAGTCCACAGACCGAAACGCACCATTCCGTGCAAGGCTCGCTCTCGCACTACTGGGCACAAGCTGCGCTGTTCACGGTGTCCGGTCAGAGTGTGCCCTTCTTCACGTGAGCAACGGGGGTCGGCGCTCACCTCTTTCCAGTGGCACGGACGCAGCGGTGGAAATTTCCACACGCTCCGGTTAATACTGTGGGTGTACGAAGCCTAAAGTACGCGCCGTCTGCTTCCACAGCTCAAGATCTCGTGGCGTTGTTCGAAACAGAGTCTGCCAAGCGTTCTGGCATCACGGTCCAAGTTTGCCAAACTTTAAAAGTTACCCGCAGATCACCGAATTGGGAAAACACGTAACAGCATCGTGCCCTGCTTTGAAACTCCTGTTCTCCAAGATTGTGAGATCAACACAAGTGTAGTGACTGTACTTGTCACTGTGTGGTGCCAGGACTTGCCAAGTCACGGCCGGTAATGTTGTCATTGCGGGCAGCCCGGGTTGCGGGCTGCAGTACCAACCCTAGCGGTGGTTGGGTGAGCGCTGGTTAGCGCGGAGGCACCGCGAGCAGCGTGCGGTGCCGGCTCCCAGTGAGGGAGCGACAGCGAGCATCACCCAGCCTGGGTTACCCTGGGGCATGATACTCTGACTGACCTGTTGTCACGTGACCGGACGATACTGGAGGGGGGGAGGGGCACCGGTGGACGGGGGCCCGAGGGACGGTCACGTGGTCCTGAAAAGCTCTCGGGAACATTCGAGAAGGGGCTCGAGAAGCCTGGAAGGTGGGCGGGGCTAAGGGCGGAGCCAGCCCCAGCCCGGGGGCATATAAGGAGGGCTCCGTGAGGAGCTCGGGGTTCTTTAAGTGCTGGTGTTCGAAGATCCACGTCGGGGAGAAGAAGCCTCTAGCCACGCGGTCCGGGACCCAGCTTGGGGTCCGGACCGGGATAGTGAACCTTGTCTAGTTCTGCCGTAGCGTGGTTAGTCGGGCATTCGAGACCCGAGCGTAGGTTGTGTTATGTTACGTATGGTTACGTGAATAAATAGTGCTGCTCCCAAGATAACGTCTGCGACTCGGTTGGACTCACTACACAAGCATGATGTACACAAAACTATGTACGGCGAATATAGACGATAACATTTAAATTAAACAGACCAAGGCTTGTTTTACCACGTCAAAAAAAATACATTTTGTTTTTTAGGCTCCTAGACCAATGATCCAGCACTTTAAGCAGAAAAAAATAAACTTGGGACTGGTTTTCAACCCTTTGAGTATCATCAGACACTCAAAATGCTATCAAGGCCAGCACAAAGCAAAAGGAAGCGAAGTGCTGTGGTCCATAACCACACATTCCTTGCCGCGTTTGCTCGATCCACTGACGATATTGACCACGCATCACAATTGGTCTCCAGATCGTTCGAGGCTGCAGATCATTCGTAGAGTCCCCCCCCCCCCCCCAAGCCATGCGTCGTCTCCCGCTCATTCAGCAGTTATTTCATTGTCATTTTGAAATTTAGAAAAAGAAAACAATACAATTGCAGAGCAATATTGCACCTTGACAAGATGGTTGACCGACCGCTGCGGGAGACGCGCATTGGAGCAGAAAAAACACTTAAGGCAGGCAGCAGTTGTTTGCATGCACATACATAGTGTTTTATGTGTGTGTGTGTGCGCGCAGTCACCGGCGAAGAAGCTGAAAGCATTGGACTCGCTGCGAGCGTGGGAACGGGTGGCTGCGTAGGTCGAACCCGGCAGCTCGGCAGTGTTCGCTCAGCGATTCTCAATGAAAAATGAATTTTATTTTATATTACCAGGTTAAGTCCTGCTGAGCTCATTTTTATAAGCGACCTGGCCACAAATGACAATTCAACTAAGTGGCTTATCATGTAGACATCTATAGCAGCGAAATACTCTAAACGCACACGTCGATTCTAAATGTGGAGGGAAAAACCGGAGGACCCGGAAAAAAGTCCATGCGACCACAGGGAGACACCGCAAACTCCAAATATACACCAGGCATCAGGGCCGGGATCGAACCCACGAGCTCCTCCATACTAGGCGAGGGAGTTAGAGGAAGAGAGTCCATTCAGATCTCACGCGGAGTATCGGGGAAAAAACAGCCCCAGAGAAATGGATATTACAGAGCTACGTCTGAGATCGTTACAAGTAAGTGACCTCTGATTCACAGTCGGGGGACAACAGCACCCCCCCCCCCACACGCCCTGCCATTGAGATTCTTCACGTGACATTCAAACATTCTCAGTCCTGGAACATTGCCAGATTACTTCAGAATCCTTCTTTATAAGCAAGCGACTCTCACGCGGTGTTTCTTCCTGGTTCAGCAGTTCCACTGCTGGATTATTTTTTTTCTGCCTGAGGACGACCGCTTGTGTTGCGACCGAAACGTCGTGATATGTTATTTTATATTTTATTTTTTCTACCCACGTGACTTTAACCGAAAGAACCAAAGAGTAAGCAAGTGACATTCATCTTTTCTCCTTTGATTGTTTTTCTTTCAAAGTGATGTTTATATACTTTCCAACAGCCAGCTCATTGATTATCACAATGCTCACATCATGATTTTGCGCGATATATTTTTAATGTGTAATTATCCTATAGGCTATCTTTGCAGCATTTGGTATCACGCTTGTTAGTAATCTAGGATAAATTGTTAATAGGAGGCATGTAGTGATATTATAATGCCCTCCCCCACCCTCACACCTTCCCACAATGCAATGTAATGAAATGTCATGCTTGGTATCGCTATCCAAACTAGATTCAACTGAAGAATTAATTATTTTCTGTCAAATTTTTACCATCTCTTTTGCATTGCCTCGGAGTCGTTCCAACTCATTTATATTTTCCGATTCGTTGCACCACGAGCCTAAAATGGAAAATCTCCACGCAATTTCCCCGCAATGAACATCAGAAGATAATCTATTCTTATACAGGCAGTCCCCAACATACAAGGGCCCGACTTACAAACATCCGCACTTACGAACGAGCTTTTCCGTGAGATAGTTATTTTTTAACCATCCCACCTGCAAATGCGAACTCGCACTTGCGAACCGAACCGCTGAACTATTTTGTTCGGCGAAGTGATGAGTCCCAGCGTCCCGCATGATGCGTAACAAGTAAACCCGTAAAAACAAAGTTTTTCACTCTAAATCCTTTATATGCGTGGCGGCTAGAGTTCTCTCGTCCTCTGGCTTGAGATGGCTGCAATCTATGGGTCAGATGATTGTCTGCCAGTATTAAGCAATTGGTAATTAAATATTTAATTAGTTTTCCCTAAACAGTGTAAAATTTTGGAAAAAAACTTTCACGAAAATTAATTGTCACACACAACGAGTCTGTGTGGAAAATGTCAGGTCGATTGGATCACGGGAAGTGGGTTAAAAAACGAGCGAAAGATTTGCACGGTCCTAAGCAAGCAAGCGAACTTAATATAAAGGATTTAAAAATATATTCGCCTGTGGAGGACGCGGGGATCGATCCCGCGACCTTTGGCATGGGAAGCGAAGGCGCTACTAACTGCGCTACTCCACCACGGCCTGTGGAGGGGTTACGCTCTGGGCTCTTGCACTGTGATGTTCAGCCAAAGCCTTGAATGCGTTCTATTTGAATATATGTAAAACAAATTTTTTTTTTGCCTAAAAAGTGTAAAATTTTTGGAATTTTTTTTCACGAACAATAATTGTCTGGCACAACGAGTCTGTGTGGAAAATGTCAGCTCGATTGGATCACGGGAAGTGGGTTAAAAAACGACCGAAAGATTTGCACGGTCCTAAGCAAGCAAGCAAGCACGCGAACTTAATATAAAGGATTTAAAAACGGCAGCGAACGGGTCGGCGACATTTTGGATGCATAACATCGTGCGCCGTTTACGCTACTGCATATGTGTACGTACGTATGTTGAACTTCTTTGGCACCGTACATAGCCAAACTGTGCTAATCAGAGGTGCGGGAATTTCATTTAGATATCGTAGTGACCCTCAGTGTCTGAGAAATGGAAGACTAAAGGAACTGAGGTTGGTGCGTCGACGGAACGCCGAGCCCTGGAGATGGAGCTGGACACAATCGAGCAGTCTGAGAAAGGGGAAACACTTTTGGACATGAGTTTAACAATACTGCCCTTCCATAATAGAGGTTTTTTGGGTTAGATCGCGTAAATATATAAATGTGTCGTTAAACCCGCCACCACCCGACACAGCCAACGAGTAAGGTTTGTCACGTAAACAGAACGTGCCAATTCGTCACTAGTACAGCACACCGGTGTGTTGGAGAGCCAAGCCACAACATTTACAAACTGAGTACGGTGTTTCGCCAGTAATTATAACTAGCTTGGGGCATTTAAATACGGTACACTATTGTGTTCCGACTTACGAATAGTTCGTTATACGAAACGGGTCTCAGGAATGGAACCTGTGCAGCGTAGGGTGTTCATGGTGCAGTGTGTAGGGTGTTCATGGTGCACCCTACACACTGCACCATGAACACCCTACACGCTGCACCATGAACACCCTACACACTGCACCACGAACACACTACACACTGCACCACGAACACACTACACACTGCACCATGAACACCCTACACACTACACCATGAACACCCTACACACTGCACCATGAACACCCTACACACTGCACCATGAACACACTGCACACTGCACCATGAACACACTGCACACTGCACCATGAACACCCTACACACTGCACCATGAACACCCTACACACTGCACCATGAACACAATGTCATCCCTCTTTTTCAATTGAGCTAATTCAAAACGCTCATCTTTGCTGATGTTGCTAGCAGGCATCTTAGCGTTTTTGAGGGTTGCAGAGATTTCAGATCTTGCTACGTCTGCAGCGATGTGACTCAGGCCCTTGAGAGCTACATCTACTCGGGCAATTATATCATTAACTGGTATGTGTCTAGGTGTGACTGCAAAGTTAAGTCAGTTTTGATGTGGTTTCCTTATTCACCAAAGTTCCTGTACCTGACACCATCGCAATCATTGAAAACTTGGTTCATCAAGGACTGAATACTGGGGTACCCCCCCCTGGTGAGACACTGCTTAACCAATACATACTTCACCTGGAATGGAACTTTCTACAAGCAAACTGAGGGCACCCCAATGGACTCCCCCCCCTATCTCCGGTTGTAGCCAACATTTTCATGGAGAAATTTGAGACTGACGCCATCCAGACTGCCACTCTACGCCCGACCTTATGGAAGAGGTACGTAGATGACACTTTTGTCATCTGGCCACATGGCCGGCCTGCTCTAGACCAATTTCTCGACCACATCAATTCCATACACCCAGCCATCAAATTCACCATGGAAGTCGAAAAAGATGGCAAGCTACCCTTTTTGGATGTCCTAATTAAAAGGAGACCTGATGGTTCAATGAGCCACTCTGTCTACAGGAAAGCCACCCATACAGATGCTTACCTAAAACCGGATTCCCACCACCATCCATCCCAGAAGAATTCCCTCATCAAGACTCTATACCATAGAGCCCAATGCATATCCGACCAGGAACACATTGCCAGTGAACTCAAACACGTAAGCCAAGCTCTTAAGGCTAATGGTTACTCCGACTACACAATCCGCAAAGCCATCACTCCAACCATCAAGAAGGATCCCGTTGAGGAGCCTTTCAAGACCATCACCTTACCCTACATTGCTGGGGTCACAAAAAAGATCTCCAAAATCCTGATAAAACACAAGATCCAGGTCCGATTCAACACAGTACATAAAATGCGTGATCTGGTCCCGTCTGTAAAATATGTGGTTCCAGACATACAGTACCCTGGCGTCTACAAACTAAGTTGCCTCTGTGGTAGCAGTTACATTGGAGAAACCAAACGACATGTCTCGGACTGCATCCGTGAACATAAAGCAGACCTGAAACACGGTAGGACAAACACCTCAGCCGTGTCAGATCACTGTTACACTTCAGTGGGCTCACATGATATTGACTTCTCCAAGACAGAGGTTCTCTGCAAGCCATCTGGCTACCATGAGAGATTCATTCATGAGGCGATCCACATATACAAACACAGAGACAATTTCAACCGAGAAGATGGATTCTGGCTTAGCAATCATTGGAAGGACGTAATAAACCATTTCGGATCTTAACTGATTGTGTTCACGTTTACGGTGAATTTCAGACTGCGTTCCACTCACTGGCATTGTATTCTCCGCAGGGAATGGATTCTTTGCTCCGCGCATTGACATATCTTGTTTCTTCCTCTTAGTATCTTTCACACGACGGTCAACGGTACAATGTATAATAACAAATAGTATAAAAATGTATATGCTTAATACAATGTACAAAGTAATATATAGTATCGTAATTGTATAGTGAATATACAGCAGTGTGATATACATTAGGGTGGGTAGAATAATACATAGTGTAATATTACAATGGATAAGGTGGTTTATAGCAATACAGTATATAATTTAATGTTGGGTTTGTCTATGGCAGTATATAGTACGGTGTAGACTCGTGTGATGTAAGAGAATAAAGTTTAGATGGAAGCATATTATATTTTTTACGACGTAGAATTGTAATGTATTACTTACTGTTAGTAACTCAGCTTATTGTAGAGTATATTTAGTCTAATGATGATACTATGTAGTTTATACTTTAGTTGTTTACGTGGTGGTTTTAGTTACTGCAGCTACATACTATTAACACTCCTTCCCTTTATTAATGCTACCCCTATCCCCTCCCTGTGATGCTGCTAATCCTGCATAATGCACGGGCAAAGTAGCACTAATCACATACCTGCATTTCCCATATCCCCTCCCTGTGATGCTGCTAATCCTGCATAATGCACGGGCACAAGTAGCACTAATCACATACCTGCATTTCCCATATCCCCTCCCTGTGATGCTGTTAATCCTGCATAATGCACGGGCAAAGTAGTACTAATCACATACCTGCATTTCCCATAAATATGCTAAATTCCTCTTGATATGCTAATTATTTTGTCAAGGCGCCCTTTCCCCCCCTTCCAACCCAGCTTATATATATGCTCCAAGCACGTGTGCTGTTTCATTCAGACGCTGTCGCCTCGACAGACCTGGTTTCACCTGAGGACGGCTGCTTGCGTTGTGGCCAAAACGTCGTGAGAATTATTTTATTATGTTTTATTTTTATTATTTTATTACTTCCCTTATACGTGACTTTACCGAAAGAACCAAGAAGATGAATCCCTGCAGTCACGAAAGCTTTAAATGGACTAAATATGTATTTTATAATCTCTTTTATATATTTTTAACTGTGTATACTTTGTTTTACTATTTTGTGTATCTTAAAATTTTAATGATGTGGCGTTGTGTTTACATTTGAAGCGCTCTGACTACGTTTCATTAAATGACGTTCGAGCGACTGAATGATTGCATGGACAATACTATGCAGCCCTTCGCGTGGGTACTCCCCCTGCCTCTGCCAAGATGTCTGGCCAGCATTAAATAGTAGGCCAAAGTACCGCGGGCAAGAATTTGCATCGCTGCACCTTTTAGCTTTGGCGATCGCAGTCCGCCTTTGCTAACCTCATGACCGTAACAGATAGCACCCCAATATTCTTCTTTCACCGCCATTCTCTTACCTTGATCACCAGCGGCGATGGGGAATGGGCACAGGGCTTGTTATTTCAAACTGCTTTACTGCACAGAAGAATTTACCTCTGTGACCTGGGGTTCAAATGACCAAATTTGACCAATGGAAATATAATTTGTTCCGATGGATGTTAAACTGACTGGTCAATCAGTGGTAGGTGCCGCACAACCGTGCAGTAGCCGGGGAAATTAATCAGAGTTTTTTTTTGTACTTAAGCTCGAGAACGGCCTTGGCAGAGGAATGATGATAAACTCGTTAACAGCCTGATCTCCGTAATGAAGGGAATGATATTCTTTATAAGGGGGGTGATGGCCCATTGTGAAAGTGTTTCCGTTGCAACGGCCGTCTTTGAATTCTAAAAATATAACTCAATTTAAATTCGACAAAAAGCTGAGATCAATGTAAATCATTGCCGTGATGTCCTCTCTGCCCCATCATCATCGTCGCCGTCCCTTTGGGACGAGTGAAATGAGAAGCAACTGGTGAGGCTGCACCATTTAGTGAGAAATAAACTGTGGTTGTATTACACTAAAAACTATTTAAAAACTAAACTATTTTTGATAATAGGGTTTTCCCCTTTTTTCTGGCAACAAAATCGGTGTTAAGATGTTAAAGCACCAAGCTGACACCTTTTACAAGGAATCATCTCTTAATTAACCACAATGCTTGTGGTCAGAATGCAAACAAAAAACATACAAAAGTCTAACACCGTTTGAGACGAGGCTCAAAAGAAAGCTGTCCCTGTTGTGGACCAATCAGTTTCAAAGACAATGCATATATTATCAGAGTATTTTTTTGTTTGCATTCTGACCACAATAATTGTTTTACGAGGTATGGCCCACTGAGCTATGTAGCTCTTTTTCAGAAGAGACCCGGCTATCACAAACGGTAGCTCAATGAAGTGGCTTATCATGTGAAAATGTAAAGCAGACAAATACTCTAAAACGCGTGATGTTGATTCTAAATGTGGAGGGAAAAACCGGAGGACCTGGTTAAAAATCGACGTGACCAAAGCACTGCAAACTCCAAATATTCAGCAGATGTCAAGGTCAGGATCGAACCCACAACCTCCTGTAAACCTGGCAAAGTAGTTAACATCTCGCCACTGCAGCACCTCAAAATTACTGGGCCCCATCACGGGAATGTTGAATTTCCACCACGATGTCATGTCCAACAATATTAGTACCATCCACCACCCATTCGAATAACAGAAACACTTTGACTGATTGTTGCATGTAAACCATACTTTAGAATGACACAGACATTTATCAGAATAATATTTACAACAAGAACTAGCCTGTGTAGCAATGCTTACACATGTCATTCGATAACAATAATGCCATTTATGTATCTGGGACAGCCTCAATGAGACGAGACTTACGATTTTCAATTCATTGGGAAAATGAAAGCTTCAACATCA
Organism: Lethenteron reissneri; assembly: GCF_015708825.2. Taxonomy (NCBI): domain Eukaryota; kingdom Metazoa; phylum Chordata; class Hyperoartia; order Petromyzontiformes; family Petromyzontidae; genus Lethenteron; species Lethenteron reissneri. The sequence goes on from NC_083785.1 coordinate 3,147,450, forward strand.
AATGTGAAGACCTTGGGTTCATTTTGTCAACTGTATTCAAATGTCCCAGTTGTATCAGGGCCCCCACAGTGTAGAGTGGGATCGCGAACTACAAGCCAGTCAATTGTGTCCTCCATCTGCTCTGTGGAAGGGCCATTGCCTGAAACGTTGGCAAATAGTTTTTTTCCTTCTTTTACAAGGCAGCATTAAATCACGAATGTCACGAGGTGCCTTTGTTCCAGCTTTCGTGACTGCAGGAATACATATTCTATGGGTCTTACGGTAAAGCCACGTAGATATAAATTTTATTATTGTTATCACGACGTCGTGATATTTTATTATTTTTCTATCTACGTGGCTTTACCGAAAGACCCATAGAACATTTATAGCTTTTGTTTAGGACGATTATTCATATTTTACTCATAATATCTAATATAAAAATGAAGTCAAGTAAACTACCCTAAGATCTAAATGCACCCCCCCCCCCACCTCCTCTAAAAAAAAACGCCTTATAGCTGCGTTTAAAAATAAAAACGTTTTTTATGTTCCGGTAATACGAATCATCTCGTACCAGTAACTGGCATTGAGAGAGAGAAGTGAATGCGTTTAGTCACCAGGGTTGGGGGTCTGGGTGCTCTGCGGCAATGTGTGCATCGGCTGAATGGCCCGCGGGCCTAAAAGAGTTTGAGAAACACTGCAATAGCGCCCACGTCACCCACGTCATCCACCTCACCCACCTCGCCCACGTCACCCACGTCATCCACCTCACCCACCTCGCCCACGTCACCCACGTCGCCCACGTCACCCACCTCACCCACCTCGCCCACGTCACCCACGTCGCCCACCTCACCCACCTCGCCCACGTCGCCCACGTCACCCACCTCGCCCACGTCACCCACGTCGCCCACCTCACCCACGTCACCCACGTCACCCACCTCGCCCACGTCACCCACCTCGCCCACGTCACCCACGTCACCCACCTCGCCCACGTCACCCACGTCGCCCACCTCGCCCACCTCGCCCACGTCACCCACGTCGCCCACGTCACCCACGTCGCCCACGTCACCCACGTCGCCCACCTCGCCCACGTCACCCACGTCGCCCACCTCGCCCACCTCGCCCACGTCACCCACGTCGCCCACCTCGCCCACGTCACCCACGTCGCCCACGTCGCCCACCTCGCCCACGTCACCCACGTCGCCCACGTCGCCCACGTCACCCACGTCACCCACGTCGCCCACCTCGCCCACGTCACCCACGTCGCCCACGTCGCCCACCTCGCCCACGTCACCCACGTCGCCCACGTCGCCCACGTCACCCACGTCGCCCACGTCGCCCACCTCACCCACCTCGCCCACGTCACCCACGTCGCCCACGTCACCCACGTCACCCACGTCGCCCACGTCACCCACGTCGCCCACGTCGCCCACGTCACCCACGTCACCCACGTCACCCACGTCACCCACCGTCACCCACCTCGCCCACGTCACCCACGTCGCCCACGTCGCCCACCTCGCCCACGTCACCCACGTCACCCACCTCGCTCACACGTCATCCACGTCGCCCACGTCACCCACGTCACCCACCTCGCTCACACGTCACCCACGTCATCCACGTCGCCCACGTCACCCACCTCGCTCACACGTCACTCACGTCACCCACCTCGCTCACACGTCACCCACGTCACCCACCTCGCTCACACGTCACTCACGTCACCCACCTCGCTCACACGTCACTCACGTCACCCACCTCGCTCACACGTCACTCACGTCACCCACCTCGCTCACACGTCACCCACGTCACCCACCTCGCTCACACGTCACTCACGTCACCCACCTCGCTCACACGTCACCCACGTCACCCACCTCGCTCACACGTCACCCACCTCGCTCACACGTCACCCACGTCATCCACGTCGCCCACGTCACCCACCTCGCTCACACGTCACCCACGTCACCCACCTCGCTCACACGTCACTCACGTCACCCACCTCGCTCACACGTCACTCACGTCACCCACCTCGCTCACACGTCACCCACGTCATCCACGTCGCCCACGTCACCCACCTCGCTCACACGTCACCCACGTCACCCACCTCGCTCACACGTCACTCACGTCACCCACCTCGCTCACACGTCACTCACGTCACCCACCTCGCTCACACGTCATCCACGTCGCCCACGTCACCCACGTCACCCACCTCGCTCACACGTCACCCACGTCATCCACGTCGCCCACGTCACCCACCTCGCTCACACGTCACTCACGTCACCCACCTCGCTCACACGTCACCCACGTCACCCACCTCGCTCACACGTCACTCACGTCACCCACCTCGCTCACACGTCACTCACGTCACCCACCTCGCTCACACGTCACTCACGTCACCCACCTCGCTCACACGTCACCCACGTCACCCACCTCGCTCACACGTCACTCACGTCACCCACCTCGCTCACACGTCACCCACGTCACCCACCTCGCTCACACGTCACCCACCTCGCTCACACGTCACCCACGTCATCCACGTCGCCCACGTCACCCACCTCGCTCACACGTCACCCACGTCACCCACCTCGCTCACACGTCACTCACGTCACCCACCTCGCTCACACGTCACTCACGTCACCCACCTCGCTCACACGTCACCCACGTCATCCACGTCGCCCACGTCACCCACCTCGCTCACACGTCACCCACGTCACCCACCTCGCTCACACGTCACTCACGTCACCCACCTCGCTCACACGTCACTCACGTCACCCACCTCGCTCACACGTCACTCACGTCACCCACCTCGCTCACACGTCACCCACGTCACCCACCTCGCTCACACGTCACTCACGTCACCCACCTCGCTCACACGTCACCCACGTCATCCACGTCGCCCACGTCACCCACCTCGCTCACACGTCACCCACACGCTGGTCAGCGTGGTTTGCTCAAGGCTCAAGGAAGTGGATGCCAAGCAGTCTTCTTCCTGCATATTGCAGCACAGTTGCTATAGGCTGATGTGGGTGAGGTTATACATCTTAAGCAAAAACTACATTGCATTGAATATACCACTTTTCTCCAATTAAACAATTCTAAAACGTAGTAGGGGCTGTGTTGTGTTTTTTTGCCAGAGGGCCTCTCTGTAACACATTAGATAAAACTGTGCGACACCGTTTGCATTACCGTGTCAATACAATATTGACGATTCACACATCGGTTAAATGATCACATTAGTTAACGTGCCGATCGCTAATGCGTGTTCGAGGTGTAATCACCCTGTTGGTGATTCATTTCGTTGCCAGGTTTTTTCTTTATTTCAAAAGGGAAATGAAAGCCAAAATGATGGCTGTTATTTGCCCCCCACACACGAACACATCTCGCCTCTGGCCCGTCCAACACAATGAGCCTGGAGCTTCGTTCATGAGAAATAGAAAAAATCACGTGCACGAATGCATCCCGTAATGGATTATGTATTTACGTGGAACTTCTTTCATGCCGTACATAGCCAACCGTGCTTAATCGGTAATGTAATTCTTTACAAGTGTATGTCCTCGGAGGTTTTTTTAAAATCGCTGAACAAACATCATCATCAAAGTAGTCACCAAGGTGGTGCCCCCAATCAACCTTAGGCCGCAGTGAGATCACGGGATTCGGATAGCAGCTCTACCCGGGACCAGCAGGGTTGGGACACCCAGGCAGCACTATCGGCGCTTGTCTGCGTCTTTAATAAATTACGTGGCCAACCCTTTGACCAAATGTGCCCGGTTACCATCGGGGTAAAAGTCCCAAGTAATCGCGAAACTCAACTCTCAAGTTCGGTTTGCGGTGGTTCATCTTCACGAGATATCGTGACGCCCAATATGGGAGGAAAGCGTTCAAAGAAAAGAAGGAACCCGAAAGTGGCAGCCACGCTGGGGTCTTCCACCTCCGCTCAACACTCCCAGCTCCTTGGTTCTTTCGGTAAAGTCACGTAGAAGGGAAGTAATAAAATAATAAAAATAAAACATAATAAAATAATTCTCACGACGTTTCGGCCACAACGCAAGCAGCCGTCCTCAGGTGAAGACCAGGTCTGTCGGGGAGACAGTATTCAGACTCTGTGGCCGAAACGTCTTGAGAATTATTTTATTATGTTTTATTTTTATTATTTTATTACTTCCCTTCTACGTGACTTTACCGAAAGAACCAAGAAGATGAATCCCTGCAGTCACGAAAGCTTTACATCGAAACTCCCAGCTGCGTCGCAGCGAGCGGTGTACGTTGGGAGCAGCTCGATGATGGGACGGCGATGGAGCCCATTGGTAGCGCGCTCGTCGGAGCGGTTCAAATCGAGCGGACGTGAAAAGATCCCTCGATGTCGTTCGCAAGAAAAGGCCGTCAAATATTTTGAGGGGACGACGTGGCGAGCGAAGCTTCTGGGATGGGGGTCACCGATGGAGAGCACGGCTTCCGCCTCTGGACGTGGAAATGTCTATTGGCGTCGATCGACTTCAGCGTCCGTGAAGGCTCCTTAGCTTCCCACCTTCCCCACCGCGCGCCGCGTAGCCCCAAGCCAGCAAACTCCACGATCGGATGGCGACGTGGGCCAGCGGTCGCGCGTTAGCCACACGCGCTCAAGGGAGAGGTTCACACTTTGAAGAGCGGGCGTTGTAAGATAGTAGGCCATCGCATGCCGCCATCGGGGTCCAAACATTTCCAAATTCCAAAATGATCCGCAAATTACTCAATTGGGATTATACAAAGAGACACACCGCAGCGATCATCTCCCCCCTATTGGCACGACTAATGCCTCCGGCTCACTCCTACGAACGAGACTTGTGCTGGTCTCTGCAGTCCTCACCTGGCCAAGCAAAATGAACTCTATGGTGCCCAGCATGTGGAGGAGAATCTGAAACCCACCATGTCGGGCGGGATCCCATCCTGTGAGCAGCGGCGAGCGACCGCACGGTGACTCCGCCGTGTTTTCTATGATTGTCATCACTGTCTAGCGAAGCTGATTTCAGCCTGCCACATTGCGGGGGGATCAATACTGTTGTGATGATGTAACTGGATAGCGGCCCAACTGCTGCTGCTGTTGTTGTTGTGGCTTCGCACCTCTCGCCGTGTGTTCGCGGAGTCGTCACCGCGTGTGGGGTGCTGGGTTTTTGCCGCGTCTGCCGCTGCCGCCGCCGCCGCCCCCCCCCGCTCCAAGGCTGTGTGGGCGAGGGTGGCCGATGCACTTAGCACCCGGCCTGAATTATTGAGGGGCCCCGCATGGCTCGGATTGAGTTCCCCGATCGCAGAACAACGAGCCAACGGAAAATATGTTTTAATGCGGCTCTAAATTTAAACGTACACGCATATATCACGGCCACTTTAAAGCGCCCGGTGTTTTTTTTTCCTCCTCCAATAGCACGCGAGTATCCACTTATGCGAGCGTACGATGTACGGACCGTTTTGTCAATCCGCTGCTGGATGGAGCAGCCTCGCTACCAAAGCAACAGTGGCTTGAGCCTCACTGCCCTCTGCCACGACCATCCAAAGCACTCTCCAGGCTGGAACCTGCTTAGCTCCCGGGCACAACCCACACTGGCATCCAGCAGTGCGCCGACAAAGGTGCTGTACGTGTGCCGTGCACACGTGCGAGATTTCCACGTTGACGTATGCGCGTCCCGGCAGTGAAAAATGTGGAATGTACATCACTGGCTCAGCGTGGCCAGTGGAGAGGGGCACCACTCACACTCCCTGTTAGCGCAATGCAGGGGGGGGGGGTATTTTATTATGCTTGCGCTGGTGGCGCCAGCATGAGAAGACTCGATTCACAATCAGAACATTCATTCTCACAAATTCTCATTGGAGTTCAACGAAGCCCATCATCCTACTGAGGTCGATAAATTGAGTATCACTTTAAGGGAGGTCAACGGTGTGTTTCCTATCCATAAACTGCCATAAGTAATGTGGAATATCTACCACCGGTTTGAAGGGTCACAAAATGGATGTGAGCAGGGAGACACCGTTTGCGACGCTTAAATGTTTTGCGATTTTGATGTACGACGCGGCTAGCGCAGCTTCAGAGATGGGGGGGGGAGGGAGTCACCGATGCCGAATGCAGCTCCCGTCTTCAGACGTGAGAAACGTCTTTTGACGTCGATCGACATCGGCATCCGTGAGGGGCTCCCTAACTTGCCCCCACCGCACGCCGCGTAGCCCCAACCCAGCCACTCCTCAAGGAGCGACGCGGCGGAGGAAGTAGAGTGGGCAATTTAGCTCGCGAAGGCTCCAAGCGTTCGTCCCATAGCGGAGCATTAGGTCAATGTGCAGTCCCCCGGCAGCGCCCTGTGCCAGCAGAGCGGACGTTGTTTCCACGAAGGTATTTGGCCGCTGTGAGTTCCCACGTGAGAAGCCACTTCGGATGAGCGATTGTATGCGACAGCCAGGTCACTTCTGACAAAGCGCTATCTTAAAAAAAAAAAGTTGAATAGTTTCACAGGATACCTGCAAGGCGGCGGCGGCAGCGTGGAGTTGGCCCGCACGTCCACCGGTCGGCATCGACCGATCAGCATCGACCGATCAGCATCGACCGGACGCACCGGTGACGCAGGAGGGGAAGGCTCAGCAGGGGGGGTCCTCTGGGCAGCCGTCCCCCGGCAATGCGCTCAGCCGAGGCGGGAGGGGGAGGGTGGGAGCGATTGTCCACTCAGGCCACTGCTTGCACAAGGACCTCCACTGGGGGGAGCCACAGAGAGCCCCTCTTGGACTGTTGTTTTTTTATCTTCCACGCTGGCCAGACGCCATGGAAGAGGTGGGAGGAACCACTTCGTCCCACCCTTACCGACCTACTGCGGCGCTCACGTTTACACTGCTAAGTGGACAAGAGGTGAGGGGGGGAGGGGTGGTATTTCAAAGAATAATTATATCGACTGCCGTGCCGGGAGATGGAATCGAACCAAAGACCTCTGGCTTGCAAGGGCGGTGTAGCTAACCATTGCACCACTGTGGCAGCATTTATTGCAGAGGGTGTATGGGAAGCTCTTCCTCGATTAAAAACAAAAAAAGGTAAATTAGAAGGATTTTCTTGGAAGAGAATTGCATTCATTTATTTTCTTCCACAACAGCCGTTCTCCGACACACAAAAAACACCACAATCATTACCACGTAGCCGTCCAGGTGGCTCAGCGGTGGAGCGAGCAGCTCGCAACAGCCGCTCTCCGACACACGATGGCGGCGACACCGCCCTGCGAAATTTCCGGAACAGATTTTTCAATTTAACGACGATGGCGAAAGAGCAACGCCTTCATCTCGCCTCCTGGCGATGCCCAACAGCAGCACGGGGAGGTGGGTGGGGGGGTGCGCTCAACGCACAGCCCACCTGGATCACAAGCGCGTTGTCATCGAGGATGGAGTCAGGAAAAGGAGGTGGCGGTGGGTGGGGAACACGTGCAAGACACAGGAGGAGGGGGAGGAAGAGAGGGGGGGGCAGCTTTACTGACTTTTGCATGCAAATTATACATCGCGAAGACACGGCCCCCTGAAGCCATTTGTGTGGAATAATCACCGCCTTTCAACAAGAACATTGCTATACAGGCTGTGGGTAGCAATGAGTACAAACAAAAAACAATCATTACCACGTTGTCGTCCAGGTGGCTCAGCGGTGGAACGAGCAGCTCGAAATTGGGGGTATTGAGAGTTCAAATCCTGGTCGGGGGGCGGGTTGACTCGGCCCATAATCCCACTGGGGTCGATAAAGTGTGCACCGCACGAGCAAAGAAATGTCACTTGCCGCAACCGATGGATGTGGCCGATGACTTTAAGAAGTATTTTCTGTACGTTGAACTTCTTTCGCGCCGTACATGGCCCACAGGTGCTCGTCGGACGTGCGTAGGAAGGACAACAACCTAAACACAAAGAGCAGTTCTAAAGAAATTAGTTTTCAATCGAGATTAGTTAAAAGTGCATCGCTCCAGTGGCTTCCTGATATCGGAAAGGGACACCGTTCCAGACGGCCGCAGAAGCGCATCTGAAAGCAGCGCGATGCAGTGACCGCCGTTGTTTGATGGCCCAGCAGCCGCTACGAGAATCACCGAAGATGCGCGTGATGGTTTATGCTTCTTGACGAGATCAGCGAGGTGTCGTGGTGCATTTGTCGCAAGCACTTTGTGTGTAACGAGCGCAAAGTAAGTTGTACTTGAAACAATAATAGGTTTTACTCTTTCTTGCAATCCCCCCCCCCCCCCCCCACGTCATTACTCAGAATGCTCCATGTTAAAAACCGGCATCGTTGTGATAAACAAGTCAGTATCTAACATGAGGATTCTGCCGTGGTGTTAATGGTTAGCACACCGGACAATACAGAGTTTGCTGGCAGTTGAAAAAAAATGGTGCAAGCTTCTAATACAATAACTGCTTATTAGTTGCGTGGTGGTAATAATAATAACACACTACCCAAGACGCTGCATTCATATGTAACTCTCTCTTCTTCCGGTGTTGTGAGGTATTCCTTGTCACGTGATGATACCCAAGAGATGACAACCCCAGGCTACGCGAGGCTTTGGTGGCAAACTTAAAGAGTTTGTTTATTTGTTTAATGAATTGTTTATTTTTGTTCTCAAAATGTATGTTTGGATTGCGCACTGTCAGTCCCGTGTCGAGACAAATAAATCTCCAATCGGAGCTCTCGCGGTCCGCAGTGGTGTGGCTACAAATAGCTGCAGGGCGGCTCCCAAAAGTTGACAGAACTACGACTGATGACACTCAACTATCGACAAATGTGTCCTGCACGTACCGTTTGCGATTCCCTGCAACGAGCGTTTGTCGCTTGGCAATCAAACCAAACCCATTAACGATTCGAACTAGAATACTGTATGCTGAATTAAAGCGACAAACTAAATTGATAAATTGAACAATACTAGACACGCACATATTCATTTTACAGTCTCGTGAATGTCGTGGCCACGAATGCTCGCAGCGGGGTCATGTGACCCAATTAGATACAACACATATACGAACGGAACAAAAAATGACCGACGAAATGTACGTCGAGACGTACAATACATATTCGTAAAACGAGTCAACGAAATCCTCACACCTCCAATCGACTTCCCCGAAACCTGATTTCATCAAAAGAGGCTGAAAGCCAAATTCAAATCGAGGATGTCAGCTGGGCCGGCTCGGTTGCCTCGAAAATGAGATTAGCTCCACGAGCTAACGTCGTGTGGGCTATTCAATCACCCCCCACCACCACCCCCACCACCATCGCGCTCGTGACAAAAGTGCCACAACAGCACTGCGGCTGTCCTTGAGTGTAAAGGAAGAGTGGCACAGACTCAGCGGAAATTGCATTGGCACTGGGCCGAGCCAAAGCAGAATGGTGCGCTACACACACTGACGAAATCAAAGCCCCCCCCCACCCCCCCTGGCTTTATAGAGCCCCTTGAGTGATGTCGACTTAGTCACCGATTGCTAGCGCGTCGGATGAATAATGCCGATTTAAATTACAAAAACTGCAGTAAATATCTGTGCGCGCAACAGACAAAGCCCCATTGCCCCCCCTCCCCCGTGTTGAGCGTCACCGTTCTATTGTGCAAAAGACGTAGGCCCGAGCGAGTGTCTCTCTCGCCCAAAAGAAGATGGTGCTCACATTCATTGCCGGCTTTGAGCCAGCCGTGGAAATTCCACATTGCAGGACCAACACCGCAGGACCATTTTCAAAAGTAGTTCTGGGTTGCCATCTTCCAGGGCTGCACAACACTCGGAGTTCCAAAATGTTACTTCTGTATATGCGTGTATGTGTGTATGTTGAACTTCTTTCGCACCGTACGTAGCCAACTGGGCTAATCGGAGGTGCGGGGAAAGGACAACTAAACACAAAAAGCTGTTTTAAAGAAATTAGTTTTCAATCTAGATTATTTAAAAGTGCAAAGCGCCAGTGGCTTTCTAATATCGGAAAGCCACTGGAAGGAAAAGCGTTCCAGACGGCCGCAGAAGCGCACAATTTGGTGAAAGGACACGACTTTACGAGCACATTATCGTCATCTCTGCAGCGTTCATCTGCGTCAGAGCCACTGTGGAACTTTCCCATTCCTATGAATCGATCTTTGGATGGCCACTCCTGACTTCCAAAAGGAAATAGCGTTGCCAATCTTTTTATCAAGCCTCAAGGGCCAAGTGGACTCGGGACCGGGTTTGAGTCATGTGCTCTCACCACCATGCCACACGGGTATAAGCGTCGACGCACATTAATACGGTCTGTACATTCATTGTCTATCCGTACCGTATCTGTGCGGGTAAGGGGGCACTGTTGGACTATTTAAAATTATAAAAAAATAAAAAATATTTACCAGGTAAAGTCCACCAAACAGATAGCTGTTTTTTCAGAGGCAACCTGGCCACAAACGATAGCTCAATGAAGTGGCTTATCGCGTGGATATTTATAGCAGCCAAATATTATAATCGCGTTTTGATTCTAAATGTGAAGGGAAAAACCGGAGGACCCGGAGAAAAATCCACATGACCACGGGGAGAACATGCAAACTCCAAATACACAGCAGGCATCAGGGTTGGGATCAAACCCACGACCTCCTGTATAACCAGGCGAGGCAGATACCATAATCTCACCACCGACGAGATGATCCAATGTGAATAAAATTCCAGTACAACGTTGTGATGCTATTAAGGGTTTTGCCTTTGTGAAAACCCGCCACATATAATTTGTACTGGACATCTGTGAAAAAGACCTTGAAAGCTCATCGAATTCCTCCAGTATAAATACATATTCTGATTATGGAGACCCTATCCAGAACAAACAGGGGACTAAACCCACGTGGGCCAAATGTGCCACCTCGTCGAATCTCGACCGCCCTTTTGATCTCGCAACCTTCGCCGGGCTGCAAGCGAAGCGTTCTAACCGCGAGCGCCACGCATCGAAAAGGCGGCGCTGAGTTGTAATCACGACCTTTGTAATAAAATCAATGATTATAGCCGCAAATAATGCCCCCCCCCCCCCCATTGGTGCACGACGAGCGGGCATGTCAAGCGGCCCGTGGCGTCACGACGGTGCCCTCCACCCCAGAGCCCCTGCCCACAGATGAATCACGTTGCCGTTCAAGAGCACCCACGCCCACGCTTCTAACGATGGCCCTGCCAAGCAGCAGCCGGAAATGATCTGCAGCTGCGACAACGAAAGGTACAATATTATCACGGGCGGGATTACGTGTGCGATGCCCAATACTGCATAGTCGCTGCCATATCCAGAAGAGGTTTATGGGTTAGATCGCGTAAATATAAATGCGTCGTTAAATCCGCCACCAACCGACAGAACCAACTAGTAAGGGGTTTGTCACGTAAACAAAACGTGCCAATTCGTTACTAGTACAGCACACCGGTGTTTTGGTGAGTAAACCCACAATATTAACATTTCGAGTACAACGTTTCGCCAGTAATTACAACCAGCGTCATCAGGCGACAGCCAGGATTGGTGGAGAAATATTTTTTTCCAGAAAGCCTACGTATTAATTCACTGCCATAATTTTCATTTTTCAAGCCCCATTTTGTAATGGCCTTGTGTCAAGGGCGTTTTCTTGCTACACCGTTGTGGGACCGCCTCACCCACCCGGATGGCTGCAGAAGTATCGCAGCATTGCAACCCTCTACAACAGGGATTACTGCAAAGACGATTACTGCTCGCACACGAGCTGTGTGGAACGACACGCTGAACATGCTGCACAAGGACACGCGTGGAGACGGCACGGTGAGATGGGTTCACGCTAAGGCACCCAGATGCACTGTGGCATCGCAGGGCTGTGCAGGTGTAGCACGGTTTGGCTACGCGCAGTGCGAAATAAGTTCAACATACATGCATACGGACATCATGAGGAGGTCTTCATCTAGCATTGGATAGACCACAGATGATGATGATGCTTCCATCATTTTATTTATTATTGTTATATTCGCTGGGTGGCGCTGTGGCTGTGGCATTCAACGCACCATTGGAAGGTTGCAAGTTCAAATCCTGGTTGAGGGATGGATCAGCCCATCGTCCCTCTGGGGTTGATGCAAATGAGTACCAACTTTATTGCAAAGCCGACGGTGGCTATTGTATTACTCTATTTTTTTTACTTTTTTTTACTATGTTTTCGTTTACCAGATAAGGCCCACTGGGCTATACAGCTCTGTGTTTAGAAGTGACCTGGCAACATATGGTAGTTCGACGGAGTGGCTTATCGTTTGGAGATTTACAGCAGCCATATCCTCGAAGCGCATGCTTCTAAATGTGGAAGGAAAAGCGGAGGACCCCGAGACAAAATCCACGTGACCACGGGGAGAACATACAACCTCCATATATTCAGGAGTCGTCAGGGTCAGGATCGAAAGCACTACCTCCTGTATACCAGGCGAGGTAGTTAACATCTCACCATCGTGGCGTATGGAGAGACTGATCCCCACCACGGGAATGTGTAATTGTCTCCGCTGTCCCAAGGCCACCAAGGGAATCGAGTGTTGCCCCCTTGCACGTACGAGCAGGTAGACACAGAGTTTGTCGTTGGATGCATGGGGGTGGGGATCACTCTGACGCTCGTCATAGCGCAATGCAGTGGAGAGTGATGGCTGAACCAGTCCTGTGCACCCGCTTCACCGATGCGCAATGACCAGTGTGGGGACGTATGGCCAAAACAACCCACAGGACCGAAATGATGTGGGAAAAGCGTCATCCAGCAGTGGATTGACAATGACAGTAAGTAATAATGATTTATATTTTTTACCACACGCAGATGAGCTTGCACTTCCCAACTTTACACTCGTATATAACCGATCATGAAATACAGACAATATTGTTTATTGTCATTGTTATTGAACATTTACCATTCCGCCCCCTATGTTCACTCGTACCAGGAACGTAACACCATTTTCCCCATTGGAACGAGGTTTCTGCATTCGCGAATTCCTGCTTTTTTCGAACGTAACCCTCGTGAATGGAGAGCGTTTACTCTACACCGATGTACATATATATAAAACTACATATAGAGACAAAGATTCCCAAGCCTCCACACACACAGACAGGCGCGCATGAACAAACATGCAAAGATCCCCTGTTTAACCTGACAGAATATCATTGGGGCAAGTATCCTTGTCACCACCTACTAAGGGTGGCACAGCGAGAAGTGAGGGTGGCACAGCTAGAAGTGGGGTTGGCAAGCAATCGTGCACACGTGCAGCCTGTTTGCCAGCCCCAGTGCTGGATGAGGGCCTCTCCGCGTCTTTACGACCTACGAGGATTGCTTCACCATACTTCACCGCACGGGTTGGTGAAGGTGGATGGACAGAACAATGGATTTTGCTGTATCCGTCACCGTTGTTTCGCTATAATTGATGTACCGCGGCGTATTGATGTTTACACACAGCACGAGGTGTTAATTTACACGGAGCACCGGGTATTCACATGCCGCTTGTCACTGCTTTTGTGCCTGGCAAGGAATTGAATGCCACTGCACAAAGATTCCACCGTATCGCCTTAACATAATCTTGGGGCAAGTGCTGTTAGCGAGCACATACGAAGGCCAGCACGGCACACAAGGGGGTGGGGGGTGGCCAGCACCAGTGGCGATGTTGACACATCGCACCAGGTACTCGTTTAAGGCCGAGTCGACCTAGGAGAGGCCCAGGTCCAGTTTAGATATTGGCCACTGTTTATTGGTCGTGAACGGGAATGAAACTCGGCTCACCGGGTTTGGAGCGCAGTGCGCTAACCACTGCGTGCGACTGCTCCACACTGCACAGACAAACACACAAACGCCGTAGCAATAAAAAAAAGTACATCATCATTTAATGATTATGCTCATTTACCCATGAACAGCTCGCAGAGTCTCAATAATTTTTTCAGGAGAGATCCTGCCAATTATTCGCAGTGCGGGGCGATAACATTCGGTAATGTTTCAGCATCGGGATGTTTGGCCATCGCCGGGTTACAAGGAATTTATTTGTTGTAGCCATGAGAGGAAAGCAGAGAACCTGGAGGAAATCCACGCAGCACAATGGGGGAGAACATACAAACCTGCGCACAGGGGCTGTCCATAAATGACGTCACGCGATTTTTGACCCCCACTGTATGGTCACTGATGCTCTAACTTGTAAAGTCTGCCTCTGGACACCATATACATTTGGAGTTCCCACTTGCACACGATGGGGGCCCATGAGCGTGGCGATGGGGTCCGTTAGCTCGGCTCGCGCCAACAACAACAGAATCTGTAAATGACGAGACAAACCCATCACAAGAGAATGATAGTGCAGGCTGGAAAACCAGCAACACGCAAGCACGTGTAAAATCCATAATGTGTGCTCTATGTCATTCAGGAGATGAAAACGGCAAGGCTAATTATTGTAGCGCTGGATTTATTGTTTTGTGGAAACGCTTTGATTCATTTGGCAAGTTTTCACCAGGATGAGTTCCTGTAAGCAACACAATCTTATAATGCCCTGTGGTTTCATTCGCCACCGCGCACCTCTGAGTAGCGTGGTTGGTTACGTACGGCGCGAAAGAGGTTCAACATACACACACACACACAGAGTGATGATACTACCCCCCTCCCCCATTCAGAGACAGAGATATTCACCCTTTATATGGGGCCGTCCATAAATGACGTCACGTGATTTTGGACGATTTTGACCCCCCTCCCGCCATCGTCACACGACGTCACAAAAAGTCAGACCCCCCCCCCCTCAAAGATAACGTCACAAAGCTCTGCCCCCCCCCACCCCCCAAATAAATAAATAAAACATGCTTCAAATCGCTTTAAACTATTGTCATTGTAGTGCGTATTTAATGTGGCGCTGCACTCTGATGTTGTAGGAGAAAACATTTATTAAAACGTCTATTTTATTAAGTAGAACGTGTTGTATATATTTATTTAAAGTTGCGCATTTTGATGTGACGTCACATTTCTCAAATCCCCCCCCCCCCTCGTCACACATCGTCACAAATGTCTGACCCCCCTAAGTGCGTGACGTCATTTATGGACGGCCCCTATAGACCCCCCTATAGACATTTCGACTGATGGGGAAGTGCTGCTCGTGAGAACGTATTAAGGCCGATATAGCACTCAAAAGAAGTGATGTGCCCAGCAGCATGCCAAGCTGCCTTCGTCTCCCCAGTACTGTAAGTATGTTGAACTTCTTTCGCACCGTACGTAGCCAATTGACGTATGGCCAAGTTGACCAAGGTGAGGCCTAGGACCAGTTCAGATATTCACCACTGGAACTGAACTCAGGTCACGAACCTCTATTATTATTAAGTCAATGTAATGTTCTGCTCAAATGAGCACTGAGTTAGTAGTAGTCATCTCCTGTCTTGCAGCCCTGAGCCAGCCATGGAAATAAAAAAATGCCTATGGGAAGGGCTTCATAGAATAACCACTGCCGACGTGCCCACAAAGTGGTATATGTATTTTATGCACCCCAAATGGATGATAGGCTGAGTCAACCCCAAACGGGAGTTGAACTCAGGGACTTCCGATTGCGAGCTGCTCCCTCTGCCGATGAGCCACCTGGCCGGTTTGCATTTAGACAGGAAATTCAAAGGATAAATGTAATCGAAAGCCTTCCCGCCCCACCCCCCCCATTTTGACTCACGCTTACAGGTGCTGTAGTGGCTATATAATACTGCATAGATTATGGATGACACACTCGCACACATCAAACCTCTCCGCTTTCATAGAGCGGAGCCTCAAATCCCCGTCACGCTAGCTGGCCAGCAACTCAAAGCGGCCGATCAACAACCCTGGGCCACCTTCGGACACATTATTTGGTGGCGTCGCCCCTGTTGTTGCTGCTGCTGCTGCGTTGGCAGTCATGCGCACAAGCACAATTAAGAATAACAACAAAAAATACCCACCTCAATACATTATACTCTTTGCTTCTTTCGGTAAAGTCACGTAGGTGAAAAATAAAAAAGTAATAAAAATAAGTAAAAGTAAATTAATTCACGACATTTCGATTGCAACACAAGTAATCATCATCAGGTGTGAAAACCACAGCAAGAACATTTTTTACTGAAGTGGGAGAGAAGCTGGGATTAAGGAGGTTATTTATTTTTTATTTTATTTTTCACCGACGTGACTTTACCGAAAAAACCAAAGCGTATGGATCCTTGCAGTCACGAAAACTTCAAATCTAGAATCAATACATTATGTAAATAATATAAAGTAATAGGCGACGTTTCGGACAATGCTTCTCCTTCATTGCACACAGAGACGAGAGCAGGGGAGGGGGGTGTAGTAATAAGCGCTGGAGACTGCAGTTTACACCGTGGGGGCTGATAAAAAATGTATTTTTAAAACCTGTTTTCTGACGCCAAGCTTTTAAATTGGCATATAATGCAATTTAGAACGCGGGCAATATTTCAAACAAATCACCCTGAATCCAATGAATAGTTAGTTTCCTAATTGTGCAGTCGCTATTAAAGGTAACATGTATGTACATTTAACTTTTTTCGCACCGTACGTAGCCAAATAGCCAACGGAATGGAGGGAGGCACGATGACCTCATGGGAGACTCAGCCGAACGCCCTCCTCCTGCTGCCGGCTCCTCCGCGCCGCCCCGTAAACTCTGCACCGCGTTGCATCACCACATTGCCAATGGCTCCTCATCCCCCACGCACACACACACACGTGGCAGATGTCATCATCACCGATGGTGCCACCGGCGCGACTGCAGAGATGAACGTCGGGAGCAACGTGGTTCCCCACTCTGCTCGCTGCCCGCTCCCGGCGTGAGCAATGAACGGGGGACGCGACCACGGCAGCGATTGATTAATCAGCTCACACAGTCGAATGTCTGGACGAGCCCCAGACAACGAGAGGCAGAGAGAGGGAGTGAGGGGAGAGGGAAGGGAGGGAGGGAGATGCTGGCTGGTTAGACGCATGCACCGCCGGGGGATATTGCGCAGCACAGCAACGCCAGAAGGTGGGGGGGGGGTGACGTCAACTCACGGCAGCCACGTCAAGGGCGGCAGCAGCAGCATCAGCATCATCAGCATCATTCCCTCCAGAGCCGCCGAGAGCCCCCCCCCCCACCGCTCATCGCTACCACGCACGAACGCGCCGCCACCACCACGCACCGCAAACAGCAACCGCGTTTCATATTGATGGCGATGTGGCCCTTTGCTCGCGTGGCGGAGAGAGCGGTGGACGCGGCGGTTTAGCGCACTGCACCACCGAAGCCGCGCGAACCCGAAGTTCGACTCCTGGCCCCGGCTTCACTGAACAGCGACAGCGCCGAGTGATGTCGTGCGCACGGGCTGTGCACCGAATCCTCTCCGCTCCCCCCCCCCCAACGCCCACCCACGCCCGAATCGTCGTCGATGCGCAGTGACCGGCGTGGTGAAGTATGGCGAAACTCAAAACGATCCTCCGCACACAGAGGGGCCCCCCATTCATCCAGCAGTGGATTGGCAAAGGGCCACAGCGATGATAATGATTAACCCCCCCCCGTAGGCTCAACGTCGCTCACGCGAAGATGCCACCAGCTGCGAGGCAGCTGTTAATCGCACACCGCAATGTTGTCACGGGTCTAGCGCCACACAGGTAATGTGCTGGTAGCAGGTAGTTAATAATGTACAGAGAGCGCCGTAGTGGTGTTCTTGTTGTACCTATGGGGCACCGTTCTCTACGCAGTGGTTCTGTTCACACCCGAGTTGGAGCCGCTCGATATTTGCTGCTAGAACGCGTTAGAAGAGAGCTCCTGTGCAGAGCGAGCTGCTGCTGCTGCTGCTGCTCCTATACAACGGCACAATGAGGGGTGGACACAAAAATTGAAAGACTGCTGGACAAACAGTAATGGGACATGTCTAACGATCGTGACTTAACAACCAATCGCACATTGCGCGAATCTGCTGAATTAAAAGCCGAGATTCTTGGGGTTGTTGTCGTTTTCACTGCTGCGTTGAGTGCCGGTCCTATGTGAGTGAATCCACTGAATGCCATCTGCATTGCTTTGTATTGTATTCACTCCGTTGGCCATAATCCCGAATAACGCGTGTTGCGCTCCATCCACTCCTGTGTTGGGCTGTCGATCGTGCTCATCTCACGTCAATTACTCCGGCGTGAACACCGCACGGTCCGAAGGCGAGAGCGACGCAATCCGCTGCTACAATTCCCACGTGAGATGCGTTCGAAACTCGGAGTCCCCGCTACCACATCGCGTGCGTGCGTGCGTGATGCACTTAAGCCGGTGAAAAATAATACAATTAAACTTACATCTCTCTGCTCACACGGTCTGTGCCCGATTTATGCATTTAGTGCAGCGTTATTATATATACACACACACACGAGGTCGGCTTGCTGCATTGCGTATGAATTTAAAGATGAGAGATGAAATTATTGTGCACAGTTAAAAATCAAATATCCCTTCGGCTCGGATGAATCCACAGCAAACAACACGCTACAACACCAACGCTCTTAAAGCACAACAGCGCATTAGCCAAAGCAGTCCTAAACCTGCCCAGTGTAAGCCCAACAAATGAAGAAGACCCCCCCCACACACACACACCCCGTAGTCGACTTTATCCAATCCCTTGCAGCCCTTTGAACGCAAAGCCGGTAGCGGTCTCAGCGCGGGTTGTTCGTGGCACGTACCTTCTTCACTTCACGGTGAAGAGTGTGTGCAGCAGCAGCAGGAGGAGGAGGGGGGGCCCTGCTGCATCTCCTACTTCACACGCGCGCACGGTGCCCCTGACGGCGGTGATATCGGTCGTAGCAGCAGCAGCAGCTCCGGGCTGCATCAGCAGCAGCAGCAGCACTGGCGTAGCGCGCATCAGCTGATGGAACTCGCAGCCGTGCTGGGAGGGCGGTGCCCTTGACCCGTTTGGGGGCGTGGCCTGGCTGATAGTGGGCGTGGCCTGGCTGATAGTGGGCGTGGCTTGGCTGATAGTGAGCGTGGCCTGGCTAATAGTGGGCGTGGCCTTGCTGATAGTGATCGTGGCCTGGCTGATAGTGGGCGTGGCCTGGCTGATAGTGGGCGTGGCCTGGTTGATAGTGGGCGTGGCCTGGCTGATAGTAGGGCGTGGCCTGGCTGATAGTGGGCGTGGCCTGGCCGATAATGGGCGGGGCTTGGCGACTGTGGGCGTTTTTTTATGTAAATAGAAGGCGGGTGTTTTCATGTAGGGGGTGGGAGCTTCGGGTAACGAGGTGGGGCTTATCTTCTTGGTTCTTTCGGTAAAGTCACGTAGAAGGGAAATAATAAAATAATAAAAAGAAAACATAATAAAAATTGTATTTTATTATTAATAATAAAATAATAAAAATAAAACATAATACTATTTTTATGTTATTATTCTTTTATTATTTCCCTTCTACGTGACTTTACCGAAAGAACCAAGAAGATGAATCCCTGCAGTCACGAAAGCTTTAAATCGAGGTGGGGCTTGTTTAAGCACTGGGCGTGCTGCGTAGAGGGCGGAGCTTGGTTATAAGGGAGGGGCTTGTTTAGCATACAGGGTCCGGCGAGCAAAAATATAAACGTGGGTGGTAATTCTTTGAGCACGGGGCGGAGTTCATAACATACTGCTTGTGTTACCCATTAAAACTTCACCGAGTCTCAAAACTCCTTTTTAGAAGGGTCCTGTCCAGTTGCCGTGAATAGGGAGGCGATGTTGCTGCTGCTGCTGTTGTGTGTAATTCCAATTGAGTCATTTGGCCAATGGCAGCTAGATTGTATGGGGGTTTTTTTGCTGCTATGGGAGGAAACAGGAGCGCTCGGATGGAAATCCATGCAGAACACATACAAACTCTACACAGAGAGTCGGGAATCGAACCAAGACGCTTGCTGCTGTAAGACACACAAATGCTTATATCACTGTGCTGCTCTACCACCTATGCAATGGCGTGGGGGCGTGTATCAAACACAAGTGGGTGCCACCGTGGTGAGATGTTAATTACCTCGCCTGGTATGCAGGAAGTAGTGGGTTCGATCCCTACCCTGCAGCCTGTATATTTGCAAGTTTGACGGTGTCTTTCTCACCGTGGTCGCGTGGATTTTTCTCCGGGTCCTCCGGTTTACCCCTCGACATTTATAAACTTGCATTGAGAGTATTTGGCTGCAGTAAATTTCCGCACATTGTAAGCCACTTCAGGTCGCTGCCGGAAAAGAGCTACGTAGCTCGGTGGGCCTTACCTGGTCAAATAAATCATTAAAAGCGCGGCAGGGCTTACATAACATAGACTGGCTTCATATTCTTGGTTCTTTCGGTAACGTCACGTAAATAGAAAATGTATATAAAAGAATAAGATAATAAATAAATAAATAGCGCTTTTCCCCTTTTATTTTATATCTACGTGACTTTACCGAAAGAACCAAGAACATGAATTTCTGCAGTCACGAAAGTTTTAAGTCAAAATAGACTGGCTTGCCTCACAGGGTGGAGATGGTCAAATATGTGGATTGTTTTTAACATAGTGCGGGGTTTGTAAAATATTACAGCAGAGCTTGACCATTCTGGAACGGGACAGGGCCGCTTCCATATGGAGAGAGGCACACCCAATGCTGGGATAGAGACTTGGAATCTGAAGTCGTCACTGGTACGTGGATTGGTGAAAGACTTAATGTCTTAACCCACTGTTCTTTCTTGCAAGGCCCGCGGGTCACTGGCGGCCCCTGGCGATCTTTAGTGCGGTGATCTGACGTGCGGCCCCGCTGACAATACACGAAATGTGTAAACACGCCATGTAGGCGGTGTGGTCGCCCCTTACACTCAGGTATTATCGGCGAAAATTAGTGAAAAACACTGGCTTAACCCGAGACTGGTCCGGGGAAGCCTGCCGCTGTCTCCCCGACAGACCTGGTCTTCACTTGAGGACGGCTGCTTGCGTTGTGGCCGAAACGTCGTGAGAATTATTTTATAATTTTTTATTTTTATTATTTTATTATTTCCCTTCTACGTGACTTTACCGAAAGAACCAAGAAGATGATAATAAGACGTAGCTACCTGCAGGATACTTTGGACGTGTGTCTGTCTTCTCTTTGGCTGGCCCTGCTAACCAGATTCTCTCTGCTAGGGCACGTGGTGGCTAGAATAGTTACTGCTGAGACCAGGGCTCATTCCAGACAGGACTGTCCAAGGCTGACCGCCAGAAAAGACCCCCCACCCCCTTCTCTCTGTTGGCGGGGAAGGGTTTTCAGGGGGGGTTGGTGGTCCTGGAGGATACTTCATGATAATCTAATCCAGGTGTAAACTTACCAAACGTCCCAGTTTAGTTGCAACAGCCGCAGTGATTTCAGAAAGTATTTTTTCTGATGTCCCTGGTGGATTTGTGAAACTATGGAATGCGTCCAGGTTTAAAATTCTTTGACTTCATGTATGACTCAGATATTGCTACGTGGTGTGCCTACCTGAGTTGTGGGCGGATCTGCAGAGCAGAAGGCAGGGCCTTTGAGCAAACAGGCAGAGCCACATATTCTTAGGTTTTTTTCGGTAAAGTCACGTAGGTAAAAAAATTTAATTAATAAAAGTAAAATTAAAATAAAATAAAAATCACGACGTTTCGGAGGCAACACAAGCTCCCGTCTGCAGGTGGAACAGTCACAGCACGATAGCTGTATCGAGTGAGAGAAATTCCAAGAAAACCGTATTTTTATATATACTGGCAGAGCCACAGTCAGATCGTGTGCACGCAGGGCTAGTGACCGAGTAGGCGTGGCTATGTAAAAGTGGGCGTAACTGACGTAGGGAGTGGGGCTGCCAGCTCACCCACGTGTCTCGGCTGAGCCTCCCAGCAAATGTGTGGTTGAGGGCGAGGGATGGATAAGGGAGCTCGCTTGGCGGATTGTACCACGAGGAACTCCTTGGGTTGGCATCGGAGAGCGTACGTTGCTAGGCGATGTCCTCACACGTTCCTCTCACACGCAGCGAGCCTAGACAATGCAGAGCAGAGGCTAGCAACGAGTGCACAGAGATGTTGCCTGATATGGGGCAGAGGTTGCCACGTGAATATGGGTCGTAGCAACAAAACATTGGCCTACGATGTTTTCTACTCGGACCATGATAGTGACGGTGTTGGGGGGACCTTCATCCAGCTGTAGATATGTGGTGGCTGCTGATATATTTTTTTGATGAGACAGTGAATTATTAAGGTGTTGAGTTTTTTTGTTACATTTTACGTGCATACTGCTGCTAGTGCAGTCCCTTAATTTCCATCTTAACGTTCAAGTTTTCGAGACTGTTAATGCATAATAATGACTCTGTTGTGAATGCACAAACAAACCTAGGACATACAGTACCAGGGTGTTCTGCCATGATTGATATTAATATTATCGGATACTCCTTAGTGCCGTGTCGTGTGAGTTATTCGCTGAAGCTTCTCTGAATTATTGTGTGTGTTTTACAAAGACCGCCTAATTCTTAAATTTGACATAAATGTGACACGTACACAGGCCACCAGACCCGAGCAGACTTTGATAACAATTCACATGTGCTCTTTCATGACAATGTGCATATTAAATATTCATAGACATCTCAAACAGCTCTGCTGCAGCCCAGAGGCAATATTCTGCGAGTGTGACACTTAGGGCGGCTAGCATGCAGGGTATAAAAAGGGTCACAACATTGTACGTAAATAAATAAATGTGTTATTATGTCAATTTAACAAAAATGCATTACACTGTGAATTTTCCCTGGCTTAATACGACTTTCAAGTGCACTCTTCTCACGCATATTATCAACCGTGCTATATCTGCCGCGAGTGAAAATCCGTCAATTACATCCAATATCATAATACGCACACAGTATGCAAGACCGAGTCTTCAACATGGGTGGAGGAATCGGCGTTTGAAGTTCTGTGTAACAGTCGCTGTGGCAGTAGCGATAGCAGAGTGATAAGGAGGCGACGGAGCATTTGCACTAAGGCCCACGCTTTCTTCGCCTCGTCCAATCACGCAAGCTGCGAGACAATTGCCCGTTCAGGCCAAATCGGTGACTGTACTGATGATTCAACTGGACATCTGTGAGAAAGAGCTTCATAGCTCATCGGATTCCTTCAATATAAATGCGTATTCTGATTGTGATTAATATTGAATAAACTGATCTACAGTTGTCACTGTCCTCGCTGCTCTCGTTGATCGCCACATTTGCTCAACGTATTGACTTAATGCAGTTCTTCAGGAACTGGTGGTTTGGCATTTTAGCAAGGCTGAGAGCCTATATTTGGAGCTCGTCTGGGTGGTGATCACTATCTTCTTAATTTGAAGATGAATGTGTTGTTCAAACATTAATGCAACAAGGCATCATGGGAGCAACACGCAGCACCCGACATTCCCTCTCGGAGCAACTGTTCGTCAAGTCTATTTGCTTAACCAGGTGAGATTTCAAGAGGCCAGGGTAGCCTCATTTGCAAGAGATACCGGTTGCTACAACTAAGTGTGCAATACATGTTCATTATCAGCCAAACAAACACGCTCCGCTTTTCATTGCTATCGAATTTTTTTAAGTGGTCTTAAATTATGTATTATGTTTTTTTATGGCAACATTTTTTTGAAGAGGTTATTTTTACAATCCATATGAAACCCAATTCGAGTTTTTCACTGTGAAGAAGAACCCAAGATTATGGGTCGGACTTGTGGGGGGAGGGGGGTCCACAAGAGATTGATTTTAATCAAAATCAGATTCGTGGAGTGAAAGCACTTGACCTCATTACTCTTGGGTCTTTGAAGCTGTTCCCATTCACTCTTACATTGACAAAGGACCTTTTGGCGTTCTCTGGTCTGACACTGGTGAGACGAGGCCATAAAAAAGCTGTCACTGGTGTAGGACAATCCGTTTCAAAGATGCATATATAATTATCAGAGCATGTTTACATGTTCACCACAAGTACGTGTGGTTAATGCAGACTTGGTTCCTTGCAAAGAGTATATATTTGGTGTTCGAACATCTGAAGATCTGTTTTATTGCCAGAAAGGGTAAAACCTATTCTTGTTTTTCATACTTTGAAATTGGCAAAAAGGTCCCAAGAGTGAGCTGTTGTGAGACAACACAGTGGAACTATTAGCCTTCTCCAAACCCACAATTTGTCCTACTGGCGTTCTTATAACATTATACTGCTATTAAACATAATCTCTGCCTCGAGTATTCTGGACGGCTACTGCCTGGGCTCCTCTCTACCCCAACAATAACTCAATTGGTAGTGGCTGCGGCCTGTTGCCACCGAAACTAGCTGGGTAACTGACTACACGGGAAATTTGAGAATATTTCAGCACGCTGGTCATTACGGGTTGGAGAAGATTGGGTGTGGGAGTAGGACCTGTTCAGATATCAATGGGATGCCATGGTGGCGAGATGTTAACTACCTCGCCTGGTATACTGGATGGTCGTGGGTTCGATCCTGACCCTGACGCCTGCACAGAATATTTGGAGTTTGTGTGTCTCTTTCCCTGTGGTCGCGTGGATTTTTTTTCCGGTTCCTCCGGCTTTTACCTCCACATTTTTAGAATCAACATGTGTTTAAAGTATTTGGCTGTTAAAAAGTATTTTCACACGTTAAGCCCCTTCGTTGAGCTATCATTTTGGCCGGGTTGCTTCTGAAACAGAGCTTTATTGCTCAGTGGGCCTAACCTGGTAAAAAAAATAGTTTAGTTTAGTTGATACTCATAATATAGGTTTTTGGGTCAGATCGCGTTATTTATAAATGTATCGTAACCCTCCACCACCCGACACGGCCAAACAATAAAAAATGTGTCACGTTTTTCAAAGGACAAAATAATTAACTTCTTTAGCTCACCGGTGTGTTGAAAAGAGAATCAACAGCATTTTAAAATTTGAGTAGTCCGACGTTTCGCTGATAATTACAATCAGCTTCATCGGGCAAGAATGGTGAAGCTCTCCTGTTGCTTCCGGTCTTAAACAGAGCAGTAGCAGGGTGACCGGAAGCAACCCTAACGTGTTAAATTTATGCTAATGTCAGCTGTGGCTGGAATTAAAGAGTCGGATCACCAGATTCATAGTGCTAACCATTGCACCCCCCCCCCCCCCTACGGTGTTACAGTGTTCATCAAACGGACCGCTTATAGGCAACGCCATGAAAACGCATAAGTAATGTAAACTCCTACTATTAAACCCTGGTCCACCTCGGAGTACACAAACTATACACATTGTGTAGTTTACTCCTTCTCTGATGTGCCCGTTGGCCTAGAGATCTCTGCTCTACATTGATGGCTCTGTCCGTGTTTCCATGCCCTTGCTTAAGATCCGTTCTCTTCCTCCACGTATGACTCTCTTCCCCACGACGAAATTGTCTTCTGTGCGATTATTCATTCTCCACTGAAGCCATCCTCTCATCACTGACACATACTCGCGTCTCCCCACCCTCCCCCCTGTACTTCTCTTGGCCACTTTACACACGTGCCATCCCGTTCTCACACAGCGTCTTGGGGGGTGTGTTTGCATTTAGGCGCTTTATGGAATGAACGCCTCCAACCAAATCACCCGGAATTCGACTGATTCTGTCAGATTTTGGCAGCTAAGCAGGATATATTGAGCCTGGATAAGTACATGGATGGCTGACCATTATATACAACAGTTGCTGCAGGGTTACTAGCCGACGGCAGCGCAGACAAATACATTGTTGTGTTGGACTGTGCTCCAGTATCTCCACTCACCAACATCCAACCGACACCGGCCAGTGCGGTGAAGTATGGTCAAATGACCCCCGCTACATGCACGGTGTGGGGAGACCCTCATCCAGCAGTGGATTGACAAAACGGGCTCTACATGTATATGCAATGGATGAGGCAGCTGGGTTGGCCGGGGCAGCTACATCGTAGATGATGGATTACCAACTTTCCCAAATGCACAGCTCCCATAGAGAGTCATGGGGCACCGTCACTATCCCTTGTCAAGTCAATTGTTGTGTTTGGTTACACGCACGGCACCTCTCTGGCACAAATCTACAACTCTAAAGCACCGGAGAAATCGACATCTTCATGAGATCCTGATAGGTTACACTTCTCACCGCGTCCTCCAATCACTTTACTTATTTATTTGCACAGCTGTATGGCCTATTCCCTTTCCGGGGGGTATGTACCACAACGTTGGCTGCACAGTGAGACAATGTAGGCATACTCTTAGGTTTTTTCGGTAAAGTCACGTAGGTAAAAATAAAAAATAATAGAGATAAAAATCAAAAATAAATAAGGTGGGACCGTCACAGCTAGATTTACTGTCTCCATTAAATCTAGCTGTGACGGTCCCACCTGATGACGGAGACTTGTGTTGCCTCCGAAACGTCGTGATTTATTATTTAATTTCTATTATTATCTATATTATTTTTTATTTTTACCTACGTGACTTTATCGAAAAAACCTAAGAGTATGAATCCTTGCAGTCACGAAAGCTTCAAATCTAGAACAATGTAGGCAGCCGGGCATATAGCGAGCATGCCTCAGCCAGTTTCGGAAGCCTTGGGGTTTGTCCTTTTAAAATTCGGATTGTGACAGGCATGGGGCGTAGGGGTACTCTTGGTAATCACGGAAGGAATACCAAACAGCTGTGAATCCCGTGACCTATAACCCCCGTCAAGGATGACAGAAGTCGAGACCTGAATTTTGTGTTGCTTATTCCCAGATTAACGTCTAATGAGATTTTTTGCCTCCACGACTTAATTGAAGAGGGGGGCCTTGACCTGGCATTTATCAAGGAAAGCCGGTTAGATGACACTGCAGGACTGATTTTAGTCCTGTCTCATGGGGGATATTAAATACTCCAAAAATATGGGATTTGTCAGATTTGATGGGGTTGAGAACTCATCTGAAATGTGAAGATTTACCTGGGTTCTTTTGTGGAGTGCTACAACCGGGAAGTTGTTGGACAAAAAAACTGCCAATTGTCCGTAGACCACCCACATACATCAATGTGTTGTTGTTATTATATGCGTTCTCTGGACTAGGTTTAGTTTGGCCGGTGAGCTGCCCTGTAATGGTGATTCTCAGAGATTGCAATTGCTCGGTCGATGAATGTGACCGACAATTACCTGGCTCAGTGTTAGATAGATTCTTTGGTATCCATGGGTTTGTTGACTCGACATGTTTGTAGGTGTTGGTCTACGATTTGGTGTTGGTCTACGAGTGGAGGTAAAAGTCACTCCCCTATCATGAACTAATGACTATCTCTTTAATTTGAAAACGTATGTGTTTAACTGAGCTCCCGACCTAAATTAATAAGGCAATTTAAATAGGCCCAATTGGTTTTTGGGTTGCTGTTCGGGTGGTATTCACTGATCAGTGTTATTTAACCAAATGCGGATGAGCTGGCAGCTCAGTATTGACATATACTGAGCGGAACTATCAACCAGGTGGCACCCAGACAGCTTCAGAGCTCACCCATGGTTTAATGATGAGCTGTGTAAGCTGAAACGATGGCAGCAAATGAGAGGAACGAGGTTGGTGGTCTGGAATTGATCATGATTGAGAGTCATATCGAGAATCATATAAATTATACAGGAAGGCTCTGGTCCAAGCATGGAAGGATTTCATTGCTCGGGCTATCAGCACAGCAAGGGGTCACCAAAATAATATCTCAGGGTGGTGAATGGTCTGGTAGATCATGATTGTCTCTACAAGTTAGAAAAGTCCTCCTCGGATGGTTGTTGTTCAGTTCTACGATGTATCTGATTAAAGAATCACCCAGATTAGAGACAGGATCCCACCGGCATTGCAACATAATCAGAGAGAGGTGATGAATCCCCCTGGCTCTCTGGTCGAGTATCTGACAGTTTCCATGTCACCAAGTCAGTATTGCACAGCTTGCGAGCGACAATTTGCAAGTTCTACCTGCGGCCTTCCTTGATTTTGAAACGGAGAGACTCTAATACTTTTGTTATTTACCATTATAAATGCATCTCAGAAAAGGTAGAGAATCTGTGGCCTTGAACGAGGCACTTTGTAAATGACCCTTTAAAAATAACTTTACATTATTGATATGCCCAAGTAACCCTGTCCCAGTGTTTAACCTGCCATTGTTAGGGTAGTGGAAAATAGTGGTCACCCTAAAGGATTCAGTTCCCGAAGAAGCTCTCAGCAAAACGACTGGGTGTCACACCTTCTCAATGAAAGGACAAACTGCAAAGGAGTCTGCACGTTGTGTTTGCAATGAAAAACCACCCACCCATCAATCAAAACCTCAACCAAGCATCTCGCCGCCGACTCCAGTGTCCGATCCCCCTTCTGGTATCACGCTGCCGTCACCATCCTAGGATCTCACCCAGTTCCAAAGGGACGCTGGCGAACAGCGTGGAACAACGCGGACAATCCTGAATAAAGACCTCATTCGAGAGCCAAACATCATCGCATCTCACGGCTTTTATATTCCTCCTCCGCGTCAGAACATCAACAGGCCAATGCGCAAAGCTCCCATCATACATTTAAAATGAAAGACAGTCTAGAGCCGTGCGAGTGTGGCCATGCAACCGAAACTCTGGACAATATAGTACACCTCTGTGGTCTGCGCTCCTTCCACGGAGGAGGAACAGCAGAACCACACGAATGATCTCTCTCTGCTGAAGCCCTCTCGTCGTGTCAAGCGGATCTCGACATTGCCATTTAGCTCCTGAACGTATTTCCATAGGCAAGAGTAGAATGGAACCACCAGGACTGTGGGACTACTGGTTGAGAGACGTTTTGCTCCCAACTTTTCGTGTATTTAGGAAAGAACATGTGTAGTAAGTATATATGGAGGCTTGACGACAGGATCGGAGGCACACTTATTTATTACACCAACACAGTTATTACAGGTCACTTGGCTACAGGGATTCTCGACAGCTAACCCCTCTAACCTATACCAATTCCTCCACTACGGGACTAGGGGAGGCTATCTGTCCCAGCTTGGTTAAGCTGGGATCCCGGCTCCCTGAGTCACCAGACCAGCTTAGTCTGGGCTCTCGGGGCCACGCCACCGGCTTGCCCTGGTCGGCCCTTATAAGGACAGCGAGCCAGGGGAGCTCTGGGGCCTACACTAGCTGGTCTTCCGTCTTCTCTGGTTAAAGCTGAGTCCCGACCTCGAGCCCTCGAGCTCATCACCTTTTATAGGACTCGCCCCCGAGGGGGGGCCCGTGGGGGATACACATGCGGACGTCGGTGCGAGCGCCACCCTTGTGTACGGCCGTAACCCCGCCCCTTGTGTTTGTTGGCCATCCGTGGCCATGCATAATCACACCTCAACATTCGTAGCCATGCGCAATTACACCTCTACACATGTAAGGATCAATCGAGCTTTAAGTTCACTTAAGAGTTTGGTTAAAGTGTGTGTAACCAGGAATGCAGTTATTTGAGTAACTTATTTAAGGCCCTTTTGAAACCCATCGGTGGAAACGTGCCATAAAAAGAAACTACATACAAGTTGTGAGCTATTGTGCTGTATACAATGTGATGAGTCAATCAAATTCAAATGCTATTTATTTATAACCACTACAATATCTGATGGAAATGGAAAACAAAATATAAAATGGCATATCGTTCAGTGTGGGAGAATTATGCATTATTTCACCACATCACGCTCTACTCTTGTTGAAAATTTGCAAGCAGAGTGGACACGAGACTTAAACATCCCTCCCTCCTTTGCGTCTTCGTACGATAAAATGAGAGAGTATATTGTGTGGATGATACTAGACACAGAGAAGCCCGCAGGCTAACGTGTCCAGCATGGATAAAACATGGCTTGGTTAATGCTGAAGCCAACGTTAGCTTCCAAGCCATGGGGCAACATAACCCGATGCTTTGAAAATGTTTGTTGAATGAAAGCAGCTTTCAGCCAATATCGTGTGCATGATGAAAACGCTTCAGTGCCATCCCAGTTAATCAAAGAGGAGTGATACGATTAACGTATATGTGGATAAAAGTGATTAAACTTATTACAAAACTGCTCTCAACATTTCAAACGTATTTATCTTGGTACGCCAACTTACCCCACTCCATGCAGGCATACTTCATAAAGAATTGGGGCTGCCACTGTGACGAGATGTTAACTACCTCGCCTGGCATACAGGAAGTAGTGGGTTCGATCCCGACCCTGACGCATGTGTATTTGGAGTTCGCGTGGATTTTTCTCCGCATACTCCGGTTTATCCCTCCACATTTAGACACATGCATTTAGAGAATTTGCCTGCTGTAAATTTCCACATGATAAGCCACTTCGTTGAGCTATCATTTGCGTTGCCAAGGTCGCTTCTGAAAAAGAGCTATAGAGTTTAGTGGGCCTTACCTGGTAAAAAAACAAAGTTACAATTGTAGTGAATTCACAATGCATCTAGGGCAGCACCCTCCTGAAAACAATCTTGAGACTCACTAAGGCTTTGCGTGTCAATTGCATTATTAAGTACCACGTGAAAGAAATGGATGACCTGCACGTGTGAAGAAGGCTGTCCGTGATTTGAAGCTTTCGTGACTGCAATGATTCATATTCTTAGGTTTTTTCGGTAAAGTCACGTAGGTAAAAACATTAAAAAGTAAAATAAAATAAAAAATCACGACGTTTCGGAGGCAACACAAGCTTCCGTCTTCAGGTGGTACCGTCACAGCCACGACAGCTGTATCAAGTAAATGAGAGATTGCAGGAGTTACCACTGCGTTTATATTTTATTTCACTTTTTAATGTTTTTACCTACGTGACTTTACCGAAAAAACCTAAGAATAAGGCTGTCCGTGACTATTCGTGGTGATGCTCCCCAGGAAATGTATGTAATCCAGGGCCAATGTCATCCCACGTACATACACACAACCTCGCCATAATAATTCCTCCCATTAACTTGATAGGCGGCAGGTTGCCACGCTCTTAGCAAGGACACGGAGAGCTCGTAAAACAAAGAGGTCACATGCCAGAACGATGCCCAGTCGTGTTTTCTGACCCAAAACTGGTGTTTGCTCCGGATGCAATGACGCATTAACATTGGCTGCTTAACTTTTACAATGCAATTAATCGAATTGCGTAAAAATCTACGTGTGTTGATTTGTACGTGCTGCAGCGCATTTAAATGTCATACGAATAACATTGCGGTCGTCGTGTTTTGAACTGGCCCCTGCAGTCCACGAGATATTGCGAACATTCACCACGACGTGCAGAGAATCGATTCTCGAACCAGATCGTGATTATGATTTCAGTGGCCTGGGTATTCAATGGATGGCCATTTCAATGGCTGGCCATGGAAACGTGTACGTTTACCTTCCCCAGGTTGATTCAGCGTAAAAAAATAATATCTGGAATGGGGTAGTGAATGTAAAGCACGCTGGAAATAAAGGTGGCCGAGTGTGATGAAAGTGACAGCAACTCCTCGTGTGCCCGCCTCAATAGCTGCTCTCTGACAAAGCAAACAAGGACAATTCATGGTTTCACAACTTGTAATGCGCACACGGTATTCACTCACTCTCTGTGTACGGGATCTTTCACCCGATCTTCCCGAGAGCGGCCTGCCACCAGACGTCCGCAACGTACCGAGTGTCTCTCAATTGCGTGGTCTGTGCAAGACTCACCTACGCAGAGTTGCCTTCCCATACCATCAAAAAATTAAGAGCAAAAAAAAACGGTTTCTTTACGCATTTTACTATGTTTATGCTATTCGTTGGGTTCGATTGTATTTTATTTTTTGCGTGCGGTTGCAATCTATTTTGCTCAGTCGGTGGTTGCCGCTGAGGTCTTGGGGTCGGGCTTCTGATTTCATTCCTCTTGCTGTATGCCCCCTGCACTGTTCCCGTTCTGCTATGGTGTGCACTGATGCCTACATTATTGCAGGCACATAAAATAAAGATTTGATTTGTTCTCGAAGAGAGCGAACGACTCGGGAGGCGCGAGGAGCAACGGGCCAAGCGGGGACAGGCAGCCAGGCGGTGAGTCAGTGCCAAATCCCCCCCTACCTCCAAGCTCTGCGGTCCTCTATATATATGGTAAAAGGTGCTTTCGGCCATTTAATGCATATTTACACGTGGCAGGACACCGGAGAACAAAGAAAAAGCCCGCACGAGCAAGTGGGCAACACCCCATTCCATATACAGCAGTCCCTGGGTTAAAAGTGACATCGGTTAACGTTTTTTTCGGTTAACGTTTCACCTCCCATAAGACCCCGTGGTTTCGACTAACGTTAACATGGTCGATGAACAGTTTAAGTTATCTGCACGCGGGCGCCAATGTCGGCCAATCCGAGCGGGGCTGAGCCATGCCCTCAGCCAATCAGCGACGCCAATTTATGAGCGTTTAGACCTCGACTGCCTTAGTTCCCATCACGTTTTCTGTTTTGTCAGTGGAAACATCTCTCTTGCAGACTCATGGCCATTCCGAAATTCGATTCACAGATATTTCGGTTCGCAGCGGTTTGCGTGCGACGGATTAAAAACGTACTCTTTGGTTCTTTCGGTAAAGTCACGTAGGTATCAAATAAAATAAATCACGACGTTTCGGGGTGTGGGTGGACTCTGTGCGGTGGTGAGCCATCAGTTCAGCTGTGTCCCTCAAAGAGGGGGGCCCGATCACCCGGTCGGTGGGGGCCCGGCAGGAGCCGATGGATGCGGGGCAGGGAGCGGACGGGGTGGACCTCACATCCCACCTGCCCACCGAGGGCGGTGGGGTGCACGTCGGCCCACACAGAGTCGTGTAGTTCCAGATGCGATTGGCGGATAGCCCAAATCGCGGATAGCAATCTCGTGAATGAGGGAATAGCGCATACTTCACAATACTAATCGGTGTGGGCTAGTGAAGGCATAGCACATGTACACTATAATCATAACCAGAGCCTGCGGCGGCCCCGAACAACCACAGCGGACGGCGGGCCCTCCACAGACTGGCCAAGGAAATCCTTACGATCCACTCGCATGGTGTGCGGTGGGTCGTCATCCAGCAGTGGATTTAAGCACCAAAAAACCTCGAGTACTAATGTAATGGACAGAGCACGGCTCTCCCTCAGGGCAGCAGTGGAGAGAGCGCGACTCTCCCTCCGGGCAACAGTGGAGAGCACGGGGGTCCCTCAGGGCAGCAGTGGACTGAGCACGGCTCTGCCTCACCCGTCTCCTCTGAGCTGCATGCGCTTGTATGCGAGTGAGCTGTATGGGCGAGCCGTGTGCGAGTGGATTGACCGTCAGCTTTCCGTGGCTGCGGCTGTCATGTTGCTGCTTCTCGGGCCCTGAGGTGCGGGGCGCACAACAGAAAGTCGCCAGCTCGCGGTCACGTGACGCACTTCAACCAATCCGGGAGCGTACATGTTTGGGAGGGGCTATGCACGACGGCCAACTAATCCCCGGTGGGCAGTGTGGAACTGTTGTTCCTACCTGTAACATGCCTTAATGGAGCACGTGAAGCTGGTAAACAGAGCTCTGGGTCACTGGTGTTGCAGAAGAATAGACATTGAAGGAAAGTGCACATAATTGGCTTGCTGAGGACAAGGCTTTTAAGAGTTCAAATTTTATATCCAAATTACAAAAACAGAGAGGTCGATGAAATTGATTTTTTTTTATTGAAGCCAAGTGAGAGCCCGTTGAGACAGCATGCCTTTATTTACAAGGATCTCAGTTGAACGATTCGCTGACTTTATTTCAAATTAAATGCGATAATTTTTAACCACTCAGAATGCTGGTGTAAGTTTAGAATGAAAACACAATGTAGGCGATTTAAATACCAAACAATATACACTAGTATAACAAAGTCTGCTACGTCAGGAGGTAAGCACTGATATGACAGGTTAACAATTGTGCAATTGAGTGTAATTATAATATTTTATCATTGCCTTTTCATGTTACCTTGAGGGATACATGAATGTCCTGTTTGCCTTAAACATAGAAAGCAATGGTTTAGTAAGCCCTATGAAAAAAAATACCTTCTAATCTAATGAACAACAGGCTCACCGAATCTTGTGCAATGCACCTTTCTTGCACTGCCTAAGAGGAAGCCAAAAAAGAATGTGGGTGTTTAATTTCCTTAAATATCAAAATATTGATTCTATGCAGCAGTTGAAATCTATTCAAGTCAAATAACGTTTGTGATTTTCCCTCTCAAATTCCAACTCTCATCACGGGAGTGTGATGCTAGATTTAGATTTCAGCTGCATGGGCCAACACAGCGCTCCCACAATGCACCACGGCTCACTGCATAGGGCGGTCAGATTTGTAACACGGTATCTTATAAACCAAGTTAAATCGTTTCGGTGCTCAAACTCAAGCGGGCGTGTTCTCATCTCGCACCTCCGATTAGCACGGTTGGCTACGTATGGTGCGAAACAAGTTCAACATACATATATCTCCCTATGGCAGCCTTCAATGGTGTAAAGTTCCCACTATCTGGCAGGGGCTGCTTTATGCATCTGCGCAACTGTTGCTAACCTCACACAAGTGGTAATCATTGGTCAAACTCGGTGGGATAATGGGTTGATGACTGCAGCTGTGGCTTTCAGCTCAGAATTTTCTGATTTAGAGCCTTCCATCTGAACCACAGTACTACCCAGCGAGACATACTACATACATGCATATAGTGTTATTGTATTTGCAGTAGATTTAATTATTATGAATAATCAGGGAAAATGGCACAGCATCGCAGGAGAAAGAGGATAGCTACCGAGTTCTCATCCCCCGAGGGATAATGGCCTGACATTCAAACTGATTGATTCAAACGATTCAAACTCGCAACCTCTTCCACATAATAGTAAGTCAGTTGCACTTTCGTTATATCACTATAGGGCAAAATGGCATGACACTTAAATGTCACGATTTCACCCAAGATAGTGTGGTTTCTCTTGCCACTGAACTTTCAGAATAGTCGCGCAGCCCGAGATGCACAGCCAAACTGATCGCACAAAATATTATCCAGTAATTCTTTGGGTTGTACCTTTCTTTAAAGACAGAACTCAAACAGTTAAATGTTTGTTGTTTTGTAGCTACACGTGACAGCTGCATCACGTCGTCCAACACGAGTGTTAATGTTCAGCTACGCGACTGTCAAGTAGTGCACGGTCATAACACCTTCTTGTGAAGGTGTCACAGTCCGCTCCTGAGCTCCATCCACAAAGGTGGGAGTCACATGACCCCCCGCTTACAAGAGGGCACGCAGTACATTGTGAGACCATTCAACGTTGATCTATGGAGCCGGGCATGACTCGGAGAGTTTTGAATGCATATTAAGCCAGGGAGCTGGAAATTTAATACATTTATTTTATATTTACAGGCGTAGAGTTCAACTGCTGCGTATCCACGGACACTGTACTTATTTTGTGATATATGACGCATTTTTTTTTAACGGCACTGCTGAATGGGTCCAGTCGAGTCGGGAATTTGCTAACCAAGCGGCGGCTACCTGCAGCGCTCCGTGTCGTGCAGTCAAGTGTCAGGCGAGTGTGTTTGTGTGCCAAGTTCGGGGTCCACGACTCGCGCGCGCTGGGAGCGGCGCGGCGCGGTTTGCGAGAGGGCCGTGCCCCGAGGGGGGCCCCATCACATCTGCTGCGTCGAGTTCCCGTTCCACGTGTTGTTGTCGTCATCGTTGTCGCTGTCGCCCCGTGAGCCCAGCTGGTAGACGTTGCCGTCGCGCTTGAACCCACCGCCGCCTCCTGTTGCGCCGGTTCCTGTCGCAGGCTTCCTGCGACGCGGCGCCCCTTCCCCTCTGACGTCGGTGGTGCCGCTGCCAGCGCTGCTGCTGCTGCCTGCCCATTCGTCGTTCGCCACAAGCAAAGTAACACAAGAGGAACATGCATGCATGCATCAGCGGACTGTTAACGTACACGTACGTCATCAGTTGTCCTTCCGATTCCGTTCCGAATCGATTCCGAACGGAATCGGAAGTAAAAGGCCATGCGGGAGGCAGCGTGGCACAGTTTGGCGCCAGCAATCGTAGAGTGCGGCCGTGTCATTACGGTTCTCTGCGGCGAGTACAATATCTTTAAAAACAGCAGCGCTACGCCTCTATAAATAAAATTAACGCTAACCGCTTGCACGTTCCAGGATTCGGCGGTGAACGAGGCAACCACCCTGCAACTTGCAGACATCTTGGAACTGGAAAGGGCGAAGCACGCAATCTACTGTATTGCTTGGACTCAAACTCAGGTTCTCTGTAGTGCTGAGAACTTCCAATAGAGCTACATGGGCATTACCAACTAGAGCTAGACAACCGCCTTCTCTTGAGTGAATGCAAACAAAAGCAAACCACTATTTTTTTGCACTCTACACGCAACAATTCCAGGCAGGACAGAGTGTGATTAATTGATAATACTTGTTACTAGGTTTAGTTTAGGTCCGCCAAGGCAGCGTGTTTTATAGAGGTAATCGTGTCACCAAATCACGAAAAAACCACAGCTTGTGCCTACTACAATACCTTTAGTGAAGGTTAAAACATGTTATTTTGAAATAGAATAACACCTTTCCAATAACTTAAAACCTTGCGAATACGTAACAGTTGCGAGAATTTTTTTTTTGCGACACGTACAATGACTCAGAACGCACGTGAATAGCGGCTGCCGCTATATTTTGACCTCGTTTACGGAGCGCCGACTTCTGGGCCTTGCACTATACCTGCC
Source organism: Lethenteron reissneri (assembly GCF_015708825.2). Classification (NCBI taxonomy): domain Eukaryota; kingdom Metazoa; phylum Chordata; class Hyperoartia; order Petromyzontiformes; family Petromyzontidae; genus Lethenteron; species Lethenteron reissneri. The sequence goes on from NC_083785.1 coordinate 3,183,905, forward strand.
GGGGTCCCGTGCTGCTCGTGGACCCGCAGTCGCCGCCGCCGCCGCCGTCGCACCGCCACCGCCACCGCTGATGTGGCCCGCTGGTGGGTGCTGCACCGGCTGGCCGAACAGGAAGTTGCCGAGAAAGCGCCACACGGCGACGATGGGCAAGAGCAGCGTGCCCATGAGCGCGAAGAGTCCGTCCACGCTGAAAGCGGACGTCCCGCCGGGGGAGCGTGCTGCCACTGCTGTGCGGTTGCCCTGAAACGGAGCCAAGCGGAGGGGGGAGTGGCGAGTTGGCGGAGCGCTGGCTTGAGTGATTAAGTGCCTTACTCATGCAATCTTGCGAGTTCACATGCCACTTATGTATGTATGCTGAACTTCTTTCGCAATGCACGTCGCCAACCGTGCTAATCGGAGGTGCGGGATTCGGAGTTACAGGATTGGTTCAGCTCATCATCCCTTTGGGGTCGATAAAGAGTAGCACTTTGGATAATCCACAATAAGTGTCTCCTTTTAGAGTGAGTGAACCCCTTTACGTATAACAAAAACGTGGAATTTCCACCACTGGTTCAGGGCTGCCAATGGAGGCATTGCACTGTGTCTGTGGAGCAGTAGCAATACTGACTTTATTGACTTGACTATTAATTGTAAACTGTATTCTACATTCAATGTACATCGTTGTGTTAATGATAATTCAGATGAAACATGTGCCTCCATTCTTAACTTCACGTTCACCGGTGACCATGCTCTGCTGCTAATCCCGAGCCAATTATTATGAATTCCACATTAACGCATTTACATATTTTTGTTTCTACCAGTATACACCATCGTCTCCACTTATTGTGTCATATGTTATAAACAGCAAGCAGTGAAACACACCAAGTTATCTTGTCATTCACAAGGGCAGGCCATTTGCGTGCCAGCTAGGGACAGCTGTCACTGGGGGCTTCGGGGTCCTATTTCAAATGTGTTGAGACGAGACGCAAAGCGCTCCGGAAATGCCCCCTGGCATACATGGGGCTAATATCAAAAACATAATCATCATTATCGTTCTGTACTATGCCCCCACATCCATTAAAAACTATTTAACTATTTTTATTTTACCAGATAAGGCCCACTGAGTGATGTAGCTCTTTTTTCAGAAGCTACCTGGCCGCAAATTATGGCTGAACGGTGTGGCTTATCATGTAGAAATTTATAGAAGCCAAATACTCTAAATGCATGTTTATAAATGTTTAGGGAAAAACCGGAGGACCCAGAGAAAATTCCACGTGACCATGGGGAGAGAGAGACATACAAACTCCAAATATAAAGGAGTCAGTCAGGATCGAACCCACAACCTCCTGTATACCAGGCGAGGTAGTTAACATCTCCTAGCCACCTAATCAGCGCGAAGTACAATGAATGAACTCCCAAAAACCGCATTGCATGAGGAGGCCCTCTCCCAGCAGTGGATTAACACAAGGGCTGCGCGTCGTGGCATTGGTGGAGCCGAGTGCGTGCGCCCGGCGGTGTCCGTGGACGCACAGGCAATACGATGATGGCGGCGCTGGGTGCGAGGCCCAGCTCCTGCAGGGTTCTGGGATAGTCATCAACGGTGAAGTTCCTGCGCGGGAAGGCGGTCGCGAGGGTAAAGTCTCCGTACGCGTTTTTCACCACCTGCGCGGGGATACGGGAGGTGGGGGAAAAGACGGCTGTCAGCGAGGGCATGGGGCCTGCACGCAATGGCGCTCATTTAAAGCGCGAAGATCTTTATGCACCAGGACAACGGAGAATATAGCTTGTTTTTAAAGGAACACCGGGTAACGGTAGGGAGATCGATGCATTAATTTATTAACTTGAGGTTTTTGCCTGTTAAAAAGATCCTTTGTTTTGCTTCACGGACGCTGGCGAGCACCTGCCAAGACTGCCACGGCAATACGTAGGAGTGGTTGTGGGCAAAGCCGGACTTTGCCGGTAATGAACAGAAAAGCCTTACTTCTATAAAAAGATAATCAAAAAGAAGCCAACCATCGTGATACAGTTCCCTTAAAGAGATAAAAAAAAAACTCCGCTTTGTCAGGTTTTTTAAACGAATTGCACAGCTGACGGTATTTGTCTCACTTGTGCCACAAAGCTTAGAAGTGGTGCGCACAACGGAATTTGAGAACCGACGGTATAATCATTGAAGACATGCTTCGGCTTAAATCTCACGGGAAGTGGGTTTTACGGTACCCTAAAGTTCTGTCACGAGTAACAGCATTTGCTACCGGGCAAAGAGTAACACTCTGATTTATACCGCATTGGTGTGTATCACGAGGAGCATAAAATGTTTAGGAGGTAAAGACAAGTCTTGTCCAACTGTTGCAGTCAGAAAGACGGTAATGTCACATTGGACAACATCCACATTTATGAACTCTACCTCTGGAGTTACTTATTATGAATGTATTATTACGTATGCTTACTTACCCACGTAAGCCTCACTGAGTCTCAAGACTCCTTAGCAGGAGGGGGGTTCCATCAAATGTTTGCTGTAGGGGGGCGATGTTGCTGCGTGTAATCCCAATTAAGTAATTTGCAGATAATTTATCAGCATTGGGATGTTTGACCAAAGGAAGTTACATTGTATGTTTTGTTTTTTTAGCTTTGGGAAGAAACCGGTGAATCCGAGTTGGGAATCAAACCCAGGATCTTCTTGCCATGAGCCACAAGTGATGGTGGCACACACAAGCTAAATGACGTGCTTTCTGCACTTGCTGCTAACACAGCAGTTGTAGAACAATTATGCGGTGTTTTCAAAAGCTGAAACGTTGTGCTTCTTAATGAGTTGTCAAAGTTAATGGACACTGCACCTCAAAGTTTACAAATAAAAATGGACTTCAGCACCGATAAAGCCTGTGTCATTATTGGATCGCCATGTCTGCGAGTCTCTCAATCCTGATTGGCTCACTTTAACTTAACACATTTTACCGTAGCTCATCGGCTAGCTCTTACCCATAAACACGTTATATATTATTTTGTACAAGCCACTTGTAGGTTGTTTTTTGCTTATTCATGTTTTTGCACCGCTGCCAATACATTCCATTTAATTCGTTGTTTAGCTGACTGGCTAATGTATTAACACATTTGCCTGTTACTGATTGGCTACCTACTCGAACCTTTTTAACATATTTACCTGCAGCTAACTGGCCCATTGGCTGACCACTTGTTTAAAGTTCGTTTGCTGCTCACGTTGAACATCCGTGGTTCTCGCGATGAAAAGCCGCTGCCGTAGTCACGCTCAAAAAAACCGCACCAATGTGAAAGGCGCTTTATGAGGATTCAAATAGCTGCGGGCACACTTTAATGGATTTGTCGTATGTGGCTTTCAATGTTACAGCAATACAAACAATTGTCATTTTTATTATACGACATCCGCTACCGCAGTATTACAGATGAAGCAATCAGGACAATCGGTTATTAAGGACAATCGTTCATTAATGAGGGTCCGAGTTGATGACCAAACTCGCAGCCTCGTAATTGCAAGCAGCGCACTCTAACCACCTGGCCATTTACATGAATGCCTTATACTACTGGCACAATTAGTACGGTGTAAAAGACGAAACAAAAAGGTGGTGGTACAAACACCGTTACCTGCTGTGCAAACGTTCTGGCCTCTGCGAGTGTCGTCTCCGAGGCGAACTGGTTTGTGAAGTAGGAGCCATCGGGAAGGCGATACTGAATCCTTGCCATAGCGCTGAGTGCACACAGGGCAAGAGAGACACCAAACATGTTAAATTAGATTTGGATACTGAGAGGGTTAGATCGAGTTACTACCTCGAACTACGTCTGTGACACATGGCGCCATCGTGATGGCCTTGCGCTCTGCAGGAATGGCGTGAACACCACATGTACTAACTTATTAATTATCATGTTTGTATGTTGAACATCTTTCGCAATGTATGTAGCCAACTGTGCTAATCAGAGGTACGGGAAATAAAAATGTTTTTATTATAATAACATCAGTAAGTATGAGGTATTGTGCTCATCGGTGCATTCTACTGTACTCCTATGTGGTAACCGTGGAAGGCGAGGTAAGAGGAGCTACGACTGGGAAGATGGGCCAGACTATGGCTTATCCTCCTGCAAAACTAAAGGCTCCTTCTTGAAGGAGGCATCCAGAGTTGACCGTCTTGCCTGGAGCTTCTTCAGCCGGAGAATTTCTCTGTCACAGGAGATGCTGCCAAGCGCAAAGCTCTTCACTGCGCTGCTGCACTTCCAACCAAGGTCATTCTCAGAGAAGATCTCCAGGAAATCCGTGATCTTAGTGATGCCTGCAGTCAACATTTCCGTAGTGAGTTTTTTTTAGGTGGAGCCTCTTCTGCAGTAGTGTTTTCTGCCTCAAGAGCGTGCTGTTGTTCTAGCTCCTAACAGCTCCTTGTCAGAGGTCGCAAACGGGTTTTGATTCCTTACCCGTACCCGGCCGCACCAGGGTCGTAAATGGGTACCCGTACCCGTACCCGGCCGTACCCGTACCCTACCCGTACCCAGTCAGGTACCGGTAGGATACGGGTATCGGGTACCTGATTGCGACCTCTGGGATAAAGCCATATTGCAGGCGCGGGTGGGTTGATTCTAGGAACTTGAATTGTGAGAAGAGACAAGACGTTGGGAAATGAGTGACAAACGGTTACTCACCAGTGATTCACGGCCTACCCGTACCCGGCCACACCAGGGTCGCAAACGGGTACCCGTACCCGGCCGGGTACGGGTAGCCGGGTATCGGGTAGGGTACGGGTATCGGGTGCCCGGTTGCGACCTCTGCTCCTTGTTAGTAAGGCTCTTTCCATGAGACTGCAGTTATTCCTCGACATAGTCAATGTCTTATTCGTTTGATCCGACTTGGTTGGCCAGCTGGACGATCGAAGTCACTGGCTTTCACCTCCACGAACCTCACAAAGTTCTTGCGTGCCTCCGGGCCATACCGTCCGCCAGACATTGTTCAAACAACAAGTGCCGGTGACTTCCTCCCCAGGACGTGCTTATGTTTGCGATGACTTTCGTGATGTTGCAGGACTTACAGAAGTCCCCAATTGACTGCTCATCTTGACCATCCGCTGCCTCCACCAGCTGCTTGAACGGTACATCGAAGGTAGTAAGCTTTGAAATTTGACGTGACGCCCTAATCCATAGGCTGGAGAAAGGAAGTTGTCTTCGGTGGAAGGAAAACCACCTTCCACAGGTAGTGAAGTCCAGAGAGAGACCAAGGCGGAGTAAACACACATCGGCAGGCGGGTGTGTGTTTTTTTTAAACTGGTGAACGCTGCTTGGCTTAGAGCATTCGCCACTCTCATTGGCTAAGTGAATGTAAATAAAGATGGCGGAGGGTACATTTGCTCAGCCAACGCTGCGTTCTCACTCCTAAGTGCTTTTTAGATTTTTGGGATTTTCTTCGCATTTTTTTGGTAAAAAATTTCTTCAGGACAAAGAGCGCTATACTACAGGGTAGCGCTACGTGAAGTCTACATGTACATAAATTGGGTTATTTGCTTTAAAGGTGGAGTGATTTCCTCCTCAAACGAGCATCGAGTCAGTTTTCATCACCACTTTACAGCCCTGACCCAGTCATAGAAATTCCACATTCCTATGGTCGAGGTGAGTTCATCCATAGGACACTTGTAAAAAATTAAGCTCGGAGGGATGACGGGCAAAGTCAGCCCCCAACCTTAGGATCGCCACCTGCCAGCTCTACTGTGGAGCCACCCGGCTGGATTAATTTGCTTGAGACCGATGCAAGTGCACTCACGTGCGATCCTGCTGTGTCTGCTCCTCCTTGGCTCGCTTCTCCGCCTCCTTGGCCTGCTGAGCGGCCACACGAGCCGCATCCACCTCCTCCTTCTCCCTGTTGTAGCGTTCGGCTCTCTCAGCGCGGTCCTGACAAGCACAAAGACGAAGATCCCCCTCTTTTGCCTTAACCGATTTTTGGCGCAAGTGCAGTTATTGCGTAGCACCTATGAAGGCTGGCACATCAAACGAGGGGGTGGGTGGCCAGCACTACGCCAGACCACCTTTGTCTCCCGAGTGGCAATGTTTACACACCGCACCAGGTACTCATTTAAGGTCGAGTCGCCCTAGGGGAGGCACAGAACCAGTTCAGATAATCGTCACTGGTGTTGGCCGTGAGCGGGAGTTGAACCCGGGTCGTCGAGTTCATAGTGCTAACTGCTACACCACCGCTTCCCACCGACATGCACACACACACACACACAACCACAAAGATAAAAGCCCAACGTTCAGCCTCTAAAAAGGGTCACACTCCTGAGCGTTCAGTTGCACAACCAAATCGCTCTCAAAATCGGGCAACTTTGTCCACATCTGTGCGAGTAACTGTGCGATAATATTCCCGCATTTGGAAGTGTGCATATTTTTTTTCTGATAAACTTCAGGAATAGACTCCTTCAGTGCTGTCTGTTCTTTCTATGGCTTCCATTAATTTTAACGATGGCCTGAAATGAACAAGAATCCCAAATGCAGTCTTATTATTGGTCAAATTAACGTGAACTCATCAGCCTTTCAGGATCATAACAACCAATCAAGACTTCACAAATGTGTGTCACATGATGAAATGTCACTGCAGATCGCTGAGCAGACCCAATGCTTGAAAGTCGAGGCCATCTCTTGCGCAACTGCTCACCAATGGAAGCAGAGACGTCCACACGTAAGCAATTCGGTTGCACGCAAACAACACTTGAGACTGACCGCTAAGCTGTGGATCAGGATTCACAGACCCCAGGGACACGTGCGGTTGAACGAGCAGCCACGGGCCGGCACGGCGCTCGACCTGTGCACGTCGTGTGTACCTGAGCTATCTGCTGGCGGATCCGATCCTTGGCAGCGCGCTCCTCCGCCTTCTCGCGGTTCCTCTCATCCATCACTCGCTTGGCCTGCTCCTCCTCCTTCCGCTGCTTAAACTCCGTCATGTCCTTGCCCAACTTGCGGCGCTCGACTTCCCGCCGGATGTTGCTCTGGAAGATAAAAAGCCACAGAGAGGCCGATTCGGGACGAGGTCTACGGAGCCGTGCGAGGGTTGCTGGCGTAAAATAAAAAATCGCGGGCACCAAGTCGGCAATAGGCAGAACGGTATTTTCCAGCAACTGTGCTATTAACCTGAGCCAAGGCGAACATCAGAAGCAAGTGAAATCTGAACTGATCGTAGACGTCCACCTTTACCACCGACTAGTAGTATTTTTTATTTTAACAGGTAAGGCCCACACCAAGTTATCTTGTCATTCACAAGGGCAGGCCATTTGCGTGCCAGCTAGGAACAGCTGTCACTGGGGGCTTCGAGGTTCCTATTTCAAATGTGTTGAGACGAGACGCAAAGCGCTCCGGAAATGCCCCCTGGCATACATGGGGCTAATATCAAAAACATAATCATCATTATCGTTCTGTACTATGCCCCCACATCCATTAAAAACTATTTTTAAAAAATTATTTTACCAGATAAGGCCCACTGAGCGATGTAGCTCTTTTGTCAGAAGCGACCTGGCCACAAATGACGGTTGAACGGTGTGGCTTATCATGTAGACATAAAAATCAGCCAAATACTCTAAACGCACGTTGATTCTAACTGTGGAGGGAAAACCAGAGGGCCCAAAGTAGAATCCACGTGACCACGGGGCGAGAAACATGCAAACTCCAAACATACAGGCGTCAGGGTTTGGATCGAACCCACGATCTCCTGTATACCAGGCGAGGTAGTTAACGTCTCATCACCGTGGTTCCCGCCTGCACTGATCCAACACGGTAAAGTATGAGCAAACAACCCCCAAAACCAAACAACAACCTTGTTGAGACGTGTTCATGCAGTTGTGTATTGATAATGGGCTCTAAACTATGTAAAATATAAGTAATTTAAACTGCCAACTTTTTGGGAGTATTTTTTAAACCAAATATTGGCAACAAAAAGGTGGTTTCCACCAACACATGATTTGCGCCTTAATATTTGTATGCTCATGTTGTCAAATCATACCTGCAGCTTTGTCCGTCAGAAATAACCAAAATGCGCCATCTGCTGGAATGTATGAAACTCTGACATCATTTGAAACTGTCCTGACATGAATGTCCCACACAGAAGTTTCAACCTATAAAGTGTAAAATAAAACCGAAAGCTGTTCCTACATGATGCTATTATATTCTTGTGTATGGCAATATGTTCAGGAGCCAAATGGCAATGTCGAGGCCTGCTGGTAATAGCGAGAGGGCTTCAGCAGAGGTTGTGTAGTTTTGTAATTCGTCACTTGAGGGAGCACAGACTACAGTGTTGAATACTTGAGTCTCCTTCAGCAAAGGAGAAAATAACAAGCTATGAAGCGGGTCCGTACGTTACAACAATAAACAATACAACAAACATGACAGGAGTGCCAAGTATAGGAAAACGATCTAAGATCATGCCCACAGAGGTCCATTGTTCTCAGCTACAGAAACACATTAACAAAGTTTCACCATCTACTTGAAATTACCAATGTGTGATCTCTGAATACATGCAAATACATCACCAATAAGTTTGTCTTTGCAAGAAATTTTCTATTGCTATTTAGGTTTGCACAGTTATGCTGATGTGCTTTTGAGTTGGTACTGCTTGTTGTTCATCAGCACGACGTCCGAAATTAATCGAATTCAGTTTCTTAATGCCGAACAGCAGTGTAACACGCTGTACCTAATCGTTGGTGCCACAGCCAAAGGAATGCTGATCAAAAGGCAGTGTTCATTGATGCATGTGTTTAAGTTTTTAATTGTTTGTGCACCCTTGCCTAATGTAAAACTCAATGAAATATGTTATGTTCACTTTCAAACTCCAAAAATGCAGGCGTCAGGATCGGGATCAAACCCACGACCTCCTGCACACCAGTCGAGGAAGATGACGTCTCACCACCGTGGCGCCCCCTTAAGAAGGACTCAATCCAGGGAGAACTGTTGGCAGAGCCATCACACCGTCTCTCTGACAAGCTTAAAAATATCACGTTGGTTACCTCCTCCTCTTCTTTAGCCTTCTGTTGCCGCTTCTCTTCCAGCTTGCGGTTGAGCCTGAAAACAGGGGGTGAAGGAATGCAGGGGTCATTGAATGGACACAGGGGTGAATGAACACGGAGGTGAATGAACACGACCCGCACGAGTGAATCACAGGCAATTAATTATACAGTAAATGATAGTGCAAGCTCTTGACTGGTGCACGCAGAAGCTCACGTGACGTATTTGGGGAGTTCATTGCAATCCTCGAGAGCTGTGACAGTGTGCAATTAAATAAAGAGCACCCAATTGAAAGATATTCATAGTTCACAGCAGCATGGGAATAAGAATTATCTTGCGAGCACTACCAAAGTAAACATATACTTATTGGCCACTTGGGACTGAGTAAATGATGGCAATGCTCATGATGTGATAAAAGTGGAAGAGAGGTAACATTTGTAATACAGTTGACTGTTTATAACTGAAAATACGTAAAACCTAAACGTTTTATTTTTCGCACCTAAAATTTGTCATTCAAAATGTTTAAACGTTCACATTGATTAACTAAGGGCTATTAACCTTTCAAAAAAGCATTTGGAGATTTTCAGAAGTACTGAAATCAAGTATGACATAAGATTATCAAGAAAACATTTATTTCGTTTTGGGCCCATAAACTAAGGGAGCTAATTTGGCAATTCTGTTTTTGAACCTTGAGTTTTTTTTTTATCCAGAGGCTTTGAACGGCTTTGAACGGCTTTGAAGCCAGATACAAGCATCTGCTTAAGTGCCACAATTGCAGCCAATTTACAGGTGGCAGCATTAAAGCAATTGTGAACCTGTACCGCAGGTCGGTGTAAAATGAATGCTTTAGGTACACATGTTTGAATCAACAGCAGCTAACATGTCTTGCCACTTGTACTAGGACTTGCTAAACTGAAACAATTGTCCAGTGCTTCTCAAACGCAAAACCATATTTAAAACACCTCTGCTCTGATTCTCGTGATACGAGAACGGACACACGTGGATTGTGAACGAGATGAATTGAAATCCGAAAAAACCCCGACATTCGTGCGCAACAATGTAATGCCACCAATGTGGATTCTGTATTAGTCTTAATGCCCAAGAACGGTTGGTCAAATTAATTTAGGAATTCAGCCCTTGGGCAATGACAATTATATGATGCATTGATTGAAATTGTAGGTGGTGCCACAAAGGACCAGGGAGTCACACTGGAAAGCAACCTTGACCATACACTTTCATTCAACTGCGACTGGCAAGGCAGCCACTTCTAATTTTCACTTCACTTTCTCTCTGCCTTGAAATTAGAACAGCTCACAAAATAAATACTCAAAACTCTATATTGATCGATATGCTTGATATGAATTTTCACTTCACTTTCTCTCTGCCTTGAAATTAGGACAGCTCACAAAATAAATACTCAAAACTCTATATTGACCGATATGCTTGATATGAATTTTCACTTCACTTTCTCTCTGCCTTGAAATTAGAACAGCTCACAAAATGAATCAAAACTCTATATTGACCGATATGCTTGATATGAATTTAATTTCCGTGAACTTATGGTGTGATTGGTGTTGTTTATCAACATTGTTCTCAGGAATAATCAGATTTAACAAGAATTATGTTTAGGCGGCATGGTACCGCTAAAATTAAGCAATCACTAGAATATGCCGAGAAGTTAAATTAATTGGCAATATACATCCAAGAAGCACTGCATTATTGACAACTGTGGTGTCGGATGTACAGGGTCTCGAGCATGAAACAATAAATGTACATTCAACATTATTTCTTGAAACGCTATAAATGGCAGGAGCGTGCATGTGCCGTGTGGGTATAACAGATAGAGATTTCCTCCATCAGAGGATTCCAGAACACTGGCCCAAAAACGACTGAAACTTTTCCTGCATTAAAACACTGGCGCATCCCACATGCAAAACTGGCATGATGTTAACTTGGTTGTGGATGTCCTAATGATAAGACCCGCTCCTCACCATGGGAATAAGGAATTTTCACCACTGCCTCTGGGCTGTTAACAGATGAGCCCCGAAACCCCACAACCTACTTGCTGTGCTGCCACCCAGACACCAAAATTGTACGCACTCCCAGTGACATCCACAAGATAGGTTTTGACCAGTTCATTTTTATTTAATGAAATCCTGCAACCTTTATTGGTTAATAAGACAAAAAAACGGTATTGACAATGTATATATGTTTAAGGACAATCGCTTATCAATTATAGACTAAATGCTACCTAACATTTATTCCACAAACTTGTGATACTGTCTTTTGAGCAGAAGTTATTTAATTATCATTAAAAAAATTGGAATGCTCAATCTGGAATTTAAATGGGATTTTATTTTATTAAATACTAGCTAAACTACCCGGCTTCGCCCGGGACTTGGATTCACCCGGGACTTGGATTCACCCGGGACTTGGATTCACCCGGGACTTGGATTCACCCGGGACTTGGATTCACCCGGGACTTGGATTCACCACGCCCAGGCCGCCTTTGATTTAATTATGGAAATGTCCATGGTTAGTTAATTTTTCATATATATGCTAATATTATGAGTATACTCAAAGATCACCCAAAATGCACTTGATTCCCATCAGATCTCAGAAGCCAACTAAGGCATGATTCTGAAAAGTTACTGCATCGTGCTTGGATGGGCAACCACCATGCAGAGACAGTGCAGTCGGCTGCTGTGGGCTGCATCGCGAGTAGAGGGCAATGCAGCAAACATCCACCGCAAATCCAATTGAGCCGTAACAGGACCCAAGGGGTGGCAGAATCACAGCTTGTTGGAAAGGCTCATGGGTCAAATCCAGCAACTGCCCTGGTTATTACTGTGGGTGTAATAGTCGTGAAAATACTACGCGCCATCTGCTTCACAGTGTACGTTAAAATCCTGCCAAGTCATTCGCAAGGGTAGGCCCATGGCGTGCCAGTGTAAATGGTCCAAATTTCACAAATTTAAAATACTACCTGCAAATTAATAAATTGGGATAATGCATTGTCCAATCATCGCTTCATACCGTGCAAACTTGGCAGGACCCTCCTACAAAGGTCATCAGACTCTTTAAGATTTTGCTGGATAAAGCATAATCATGCTGTACAACCAGACCTCCCTCAGCGTTAGGGAGCATAAACTCTCGTCAAGGAGCATAAACCATCACGCAAACTCCGGTCGTCCTCACAGCGTCTTTTGGCTCGCCATAGAACAAAGACGGTTACTGCATCGTGTACTTTCAGATGCGCCTATGCGGCCGTCTGGAACACTCTTTCTTCCGATATTAAGAAGCCACTGGAGCTATGCACTTTCAAATCAAGACTGAAAACTAATTTCTTTAGAACTGCTTTTTGTGTTTAGTTTGTTGTCCTTCCCCACACCTCTGATTAGCATGGTTGGCTGTGTACGGTGCAAAAGAAGTTCAACATACACATGCACTCAAGATGTGTTCCTGGGAAAGTGATTACTAATCATCATTTTATATTTAATCCGGCCAGGGCTTACGATGGTACAAATCACTTTTCAACAGACACATTGATGAACGCAGTATACACATTACACATCACAATTGTACGGTAATACTGTACATAAAAACAAGTCTTGTCAATCTTGCCTAAGGTGCACCTCTGCGAGAGATTATGAAATATTTCACGAGTGTTGTGACCTAACATTTTCTCCGCAGCAATGCGTAGCCAGCTACACAATAAATATACCGATCACGTTGCCATGATCACCAACGCATACAATTGTCTATGACATCATACATCGCGCCTAATTGTACATGGCCAGTTACGTTACTTTCTCGCATTGAGTACAACTATTATTACCAGCATTGATAAGGAAGTTGCAGTCAATGCTTCATCAGTAATTTTTTCACATCACCATTTTACCTGAATAAAAAAAAATACCGACCCTTTCAAAAGGAATCGTGAATGGTAACTCTATTGCCCATGACTTTTAGTGTCATTTCGGTCAATGGGTTTGAAGAAACTCGTGCCAAGTTTGGAATATTGCCTCTGATGGGTGACCAACTCATTTAAATCAATGGAGAACATTAGCTCCACAGGCAATGACTTTTGTGTCATTATAGTCGATGAGTGAGAAATCCCTCATCGCAATGGGAGAATTGCCATCTAGCGTCCACCGATTGACATAGCAACATTGCCACCACCGTGGATGAGAATCAATCCGATAAGACAAATTAAATCTCCTTTTTTACAAACCCATTGGACCTGGATGAAGAATACATCACCTGTAAAGACAATCTTGACATTGACAGCCCCAGGAAAAGATACGTGGAGACCATCCATTTTCAAAGAAATAAAAATGTCAGTTTGTGTAGAGAATGTATGACATACGCTAAGAACATCATATGTCTTTGTAGATTGAATGTGGAAATTGGCATGGATAAAGTGAATATATAGGTAGATAAATTAGCAACAAAAAACTATAGGCACAAGCCAATAAACTTTCATTTCCAGAATTATAACCCCATCTTAGTATGCCTTAGTTTTAAGTGAGAAAAGATAATTGCGTTCCAAGTTATTTTTGTCTCAGATTTTTGGAAATTATCCATTGCAGTCAGTTTTGTTCAAGTGTCAAACCATAACTGTACATCTCTATATATAAATAAGCCCTATTTTCTAAAACAATACATTATCACCTTCATGTCATCCTATAATTATTACAAGGATGGAGTTGAAAGTATAAAAAGTGAGGTTGTCTAATTTGCGGAACTGCACAAACACTATTAAAAACAGACAGATGTGCAGATAGTACAAAGCTTCAACTGAAAAAAATATTGATCATATGGATCAGCATATTTTTTTTTCATAAAATATACATTGGCAAGTCACTATGCTGACAAATTTACTGCAGCACAGTTTCAATATTGTGAGGATAAGTACAAGGTACATCTTTGTATAATACACAGTGTTCTGCTAATGCAGTCACTAATTAAGCTTGCACTATAGTTCCTACGGTTATAGTCAGCCTGCTGTGGAGGTGAAGATCAAGACGGCCGCGTGGTGGTGGTTAAGACCATGGTGACCCAGTCCAGCTGGGCGGTACAGTGTACGCAACCTCTCCTGTGCCAAGCAACGTCACGGGCGCTAAGCTTGGAGCACAGGGTGCGACTGTTGTTTGTGATGTTCCAGTATCGTCCCCAAACAATTCAGCTGCCACGTGGAGCTGTGTTCTGCCCTCTTTGGTCAGATCAATTATGTCATCCCGAAGCCTTTTAATCACTGCCATCCTGTCGGCGTTCTGAAGAATGGGCTGTTGCTTGAGAAAGAGCAAAAGATTTTCAACTGACTGCACGGCAATCGAGTGGCTCACCATAATCGTCCCAACAGATTCTTCGGTTTTCTTGTTGCTACCACCACCGCAGCCCTCATTCGGAATGCTCATACTTGCTGTCAAGGAATGGGCTGTTCTGTTGCCACCACTGTCCGCTCTATCCGCTAACTTGATCCACTCTTCCACACTGGCATATTTCACTTCTTCGCAACCGGGCAGCGAGCGCAAAACCTCGAGAAACTCCACCGTAGCTTCATACAACTCCTTCATCCCAACGGGTCCAGCTGCGCGCGGTGGCGAGGATGCTCGATGCTCATCCTCCACACTCGATGCCAGGATGCTTGGCCACAGCTTCATCCAGCTACGAATGAGAAGCTCCTTCGGGACCGATTCCCACGCATCTGCCACTAAGTACAGGCAATCACGAGCCGCGAGGCCCCTCCAGAAGCTCAGCAGGCTCCAAGCGCCTCCCTCGACAGCGTCTGAAAACAGAAGCTTGTGTAGCAGTTCACGGTGGAAGCCTCTCTTGAGCGACCCCAGCACATCCTGGTCCATGGGCTGCAGCAGCGACGCAATGCTTGGAGGCATGAACAGCGCCGTGAACCGCCCGTCGTCAGTGCAGAGGACGTGCTCGTTCGGCATCGCGAGAGAGCTGTCCACCAGGATGACGCCTCGCTGGGGCAGGTGCAGCTCTCGCAGGGCCTCGGACACGGCCGGGACAAATCTCTCGAAGAACCAGGAGTGGAAGAGTGGTGGATCCATGCGGCCGTCTGCCTGGCTGTAGTAGTGCGCTGGCAGAAGGTCTAGCACCGAGTTCTTGAGCGAACGCGGCCTGGCTGCTTTGCCCACGCATACGATCTTCATCTTGTGCGTCCCACTCGCATTGGCGCACGCAAACACGGCTATCCTCTCCCTGCCAGTCTCACGGCCCTGTGTGTGCGATGCCGATTCCATGGCCAGAGCTCCGCGAGGAAGTGTCTTCCAGGCCAAGACCGTCTGGGCAGCGTTGTAAACCTGAGTGGGGCAGAGACCCTCTTTCCTGACATGCGCCCGGAACTTCAGTTGTAATGACCGTGCTGAGTGTGCTTCGGCTGCGAGAAGGCCTGCCTGAAGGCCTGATCGCCGGATGCCATGGCGCAGCTTGAAGCGCTGTAGCCATCCCTGGCTGGCGTTGAAATTGGCGTTGCTGTAGAGCGCGCGTGCAAACTCGCGCGCCTTCTCGCAGAGCATTGGTCCGCTCACTGTGTGCCCGCGTGCGCGCTTGTTCAAGTACCAGCGGTGCAGAGCTTCATCCAGCTTCACGTCCTTGGCCATACGCATGGTCTTGCGAATCGCCACGGTGACTTCGCAGTCATTCTCAGAGACAAACTTCAGGATCTTGTCGGCGTTTATCTTGAGGTCCCTGATGGTCGAGTAGCCGAGGTCATACTGGGTCGCGAGAGACTTTAACGACTCCCCCTTGCGGATCTTGCGGACGATTTCGACTTTCTCCTTCAGAGGCAGAACGCTGCGCTTTCTCTTGGTTCCTTTGCAGGAACTTGGTGGTGGCACGCGTGTGGCAGACATGACGACTACAGGCGTACTGTGTGTACCACACAAAGGAAACACACAATAGCGGCGCATGAGCTTACGCGTCACGCTCCGCCGTGAAGTATATATATATGCGTGTACGTATGTTGAACTTCTTTCGCACCGTACATAGTCATCCGTGCTAACTGGAGGTGCGGAGGCAGTGGTGCTGCTTTCAGGGAGTGGACTGCGTGGCATGTGTCGGCGCAACACGTAACGATGTGAAAACTTGTCGCCCAGCAGCTAAAGTTACACCGCAGCACTGATTTGCCCTTAACCATTTTAGAGTCTCAAAATATTAAGCAACTACAGCTTTGCTTTACAAAGACAAAAGTGAGTCATTAGTTATTCACTACTGATAAAGTTGCTCATTAATACAGTTAAGGTATGAAGATGGTGAAGAACCTACCTGTTAGTGCTAAGACAAATCATTGATTAAATTATTATTTTTATTATAAGTAATGGGTTCATCAGCAGGCAGCCATTTTTACATGCTGAACACTGGGAAATCCCGTCTAGAAAACATGCGCGGGGTGACGCAGTGATGAAGCTTAATGACAAAGGGGAAGAAAATACTATCGTAAGATTTCCCATTAAATCCTGTGCTTAACATAAACGTGAATGTTGCTTATGCAAATCACATTCAAATTGCAGGCTCATAAAAAAATCGATTAATCAAAGCAGTAATCGATAGGTAAAAAATATTCCTGCCTGGGTGCTCCAGCGCAAAATTTTACCAAATCCAGGTGACCTAGGGAAATACCAGTAGCAATCATGCTATCAAAACAGAACGTTTAAATACACAAATAAGCATTACAATGCTGTAAATAAGGTACGTGTAAAATGATAAGGTACGTGTAAAATGATACGGTACGTGTAAAATAAGAGAAACATATTACGTGGCTTCTTAAAGACCGATAAAAACAATATCATTAAGCAACCACATGTAAAAATACAACCTGCAATTTCACCATCATTAACGTGTTGCCAAGATGACATCAATCAAAAACTGTGTCGCACAAGAGTTCTGTTGCAGAGCCAAACACCCGCTAATTCTCCTTAGGTTAGAACCCATATTAAACAGAGCCAAAGCACGTAAACACTGTGGTTGGCAACGTTATTGCCGAAAAGTTGAGCCATTTGACTTTATCTTGAGATAACAAAAAAATATGAATACCCTAACAGAAACAAACACCGCATAGACAGAGGAAACCAAGGATCACACACACGTGGTGCATCCAAGCGGATCATGCGAAATGTATGGATGAGGGTCACAAGCACAGTGAGCGCTGAGAAAAATTGGCTTCTGGCAGCCAGAACAGAAAGAGTGATGTTATATATGATCAAGATCCAGATAACCGCACTTTGTTTATGCATGTATCATTTTGCAACGGGTTGCATGCATTATTCTGTTAAATGGTGCATATGGTATTTTGAAGAATGCTGCTTATATTACGCATACTGAGACAAAGACATGAATAATCTTTTAATATTCAAGCCTTGAGCAGTGCTCATCTCCTTGGGCAGACTTTAGCGAGTGGTGGTAATTCCACATTTGGAGAATGGCAGCATGTCTCGTCATCCAACTAGCACTCGTTGACTCCCCAGAAAGTGTCACTCATTTACTCGATCCTGGAAGGAGATGAGCGTACAAACCACTTAAGTGATGCCTGGGGTAACAATGCCTTCGTGCTGTGAATAAACGCAGAGGATCCAGAGCTCCTTACCTCTCCACTCGTGCTGCCTTCTCCTCCTCCGAGAGCGGCAACCCATGTTCCTCCATCAGCTCCTGCGTGCCTCCATCGCTGCTGCCATCCAGCACGTGCGTCGATGCTGTGGTTTCAATCATGAACCAATATTAGTTGTCACCATAACTATACCATATATGTACACGTGGTGCGTATATGTAAAGTAGTAACTCGGCAGGAGACGACTTCACGGGTTGCACACTCTTTATTTTCACCAACTTGTAGTTACACGGATGACTAACACCCACTTCGTTACACGGGTGACTAACACCCACTTAGCTACTCGGGTGACTCACACCCACTCAGCTACACGGGTGACTAACACCCACTTCGTTACACGGGTGACTAACACCCACTTAGCTACTCGGGTGACTCACACCCACTCAGCTACACGGGTGACTAACACCCACTCAGCTACACGGGTGACAAACACCCACTCAGCTATACTGACACGGGCTCTTACGCCCCGTAGCCTTCCGGGACACACCCAGCCGGGGGTGCCCGTCTCGGCTCTGGGTACCACCGTCCCGACCCACACGGGCGTCGGACTACGGGTCCCCCAGTCTCGGCTCCGAGCCACACAGGGCCCCGGTCCTCACAAGGACGGCGGGACTAGGGGTCTCGGGCCACTACCTCCTCCACCCCGTCTTCGGTCTTCAACTGGTTAACACTGACCACGAGTGCTCTCGCGCGTCCCCCTTTATACCCCTCCTGCGGACGTCGCTGAGAGCACCCATCTAATCTGACCAATCACTGCGCACTCGCTACGATCCTCTTTTCCCAGCTTGTGTCAGCGCGCCTTACCACCGGCGCGCGCGTCCATACCACGCCCACATCGCGTGCCCAACCCCGCGCCCCGTGATCCATCACTGTCGGCGCACGTCAATACCACAGCAGGTAGTTATAGGTTTTGAGGCCATGTGGTGAGTAGCAGGTCAGTGCAATCTGTGGAGATAAGCGCGAGCTGGGAGGACCCAAAGTTGCACAAGCTTTCAAAAGTGTGGGTCGCCATAAAGGTGCAAAACTGCCAGGTGAGACTGTCCCAATCCTATTTATTATTCAAGTTCTTTATGCAGCAATTGCATGGAAATAAAGGTTAAGCATATTCTAAGTTGAGTAAAATGTGGCACTAAAGCATTTGAACAACAATCAGCAACGGAATCGTTGTCATAGGTTTGGTATATGCGCAGGACGGAGAAACAGCTGGTTACCAAAGCAGACAATGGAGTGGGCACCGGCGATCAGTCAAAGACGAAGCCAAATATTGGCGATAATACAGACGTACGAGGGCCAGGTATTGACTACACGACAGCCGCGGGATCTGGCAGGAAGAAGGGACTCAATGGCGAGGTGTGGTGGTGTGGCATCAATGGCGCAAGGGCGTGAGGACCTGACTTACTGGAGGGTTGTGGTGCACTGGCGGAAGCCACAGCGGCCGCACCCCCAACAGCACCCTTCTCTACGTGCATCTGGGAGGGAAGACACGGCAGCATGGGCAACACATGTTTCGTGGAAGATATAGCTCAGTCAAGAGATTCGAATATGAGGTGGTGGTGCGGCTGAAGAGTCCATGCTGAAGTAATCCCATCTGAAAATCCATTACTCGGCATTTTGGAACTTAATTGAACTGTGGCGATTTGTGTTTTCAAAGCGTGTGCCAGAAAATCAGTGTGCTGGTTCACATTGACCAATGGGGGCATAGCTCAATGTCCAATTGCAGTCCTTAATCCAGTGATGCCAATTCTATATTTCTATGCTATTGATCATTCCTGAGAATGACCGTTGTCACTTCACACAAAGTGGCTTGATTTTCTCAATCCTTGGCAAATGATGGGCATAGTCCACCACCAACTAGTGGGTGGACTAATGAACGAAGTGCTTCAACAACAGCACTTCCCAGCTAGACCATGGGACATCACGTATTGCCACAAATGGGCACGATCCCACTCACCTGCTTGACATGGGCAATCTTGGCAAGCAGCTCCTGGGCGGAGAGGCTTCCCCTGATCACCTCCAGCGGCACGCCGCTCTCCCCGATGAAGTAGCTGGATGGTACGCCTGATAAAGGGTCTGGATACGGTGTGTTCAGAATAACAAGGAACTTCGATCTTTGGTGCTTGGACTCACACTCAAACCAAATATGACTTTAAATTGTCCTTACCAAATCGGCTATTGATCTCTTGTTATTTCAATTCCAAAGTTAACCTTAGATAAATAAACTGTTGGTTTTAGAATGTGTTATTTTTCAAATTTATGTAAAAGTCATTGTCTAGTCAAACGGTGTGCCCCTACTCACACAACTGTGGGGCATAGCTCAACTATGTTGACAGTTGTAAACCAGTCAAGAAATTTGACCATTGCTCTGGTGGGGGAAAAGCCTCTTCGTAGGGGGACATCCTACAAAATGGTGCCCATTTTATTGACCCAAAATAAATTATGTTGAGCAGGATATGAGCTCGCAACCTTTCTACTGTGAGTTGAACACTCCAACAAAGCATAGCATTCCCAAATAAACACCAATTGTTTACCATGACAATGCCTGGCTTAACAATAAGCAATGATAAATTACACAGCCACTAGGCAGCATGGAGAACAGAGATAAGAGTGTTTAGCAACTGCTCTTATAGTCCGCTCTTCACACACAAGCAGATGTGTGTTTCAGTGATGCCTCTGGTTGCCTGCCATTTTATGAATGCATGCTATCTCAGCAACACGTTGAAAATGTATTCGAGGAATTAGCATGGAAACAAATATTAAAGATCCTGTGAAATCATTTGTAAGAGTAAGAACTAATTACGAGTGTAGGGGGTCAATATTTTCACATTCATTTCAAACCCACTGTGATTAATTCATAAGTTACACCTTCCAACCCATAAATGTGAAAAGCGTTTTAATACACAATGGCCGGTACACATTATCTGTGTGCGGAATTGGGTTAATATTCTAAGGCAACTGCACGTCACATTCTTATTGGAACTTGTCTTGTCAAAGGACAGCCACTTTTTCAACAGTTTTACTTAACTTGATTCCTCTGTTTGTCATGGTCAAATCTTGAAATAAAATTTCGTCCACTTCCAATCAATTTCACATTTTGCACACGTACTCAGATCCGGTGAGAATGCATGCCTGTATCAAAATCGGCATCAATTAATTCGCTACTTTAAAGTAATTTACATTTTGTATGGACGCCTTATTATTTATATATTTGTGTAGGTCAAAAACGTTACGGTCCCTAAACTGTGGAATCGGCTCGCACAAGAAGCAGGCGCCGCGTGTCTCAGGCGCCATTGGCGTACTTCTCGACGGTGAGTTCAACGGAGTTGTTAATAAAACCTTTGTTTAAAAAAAACACAATATAATGCTTAAGTTTTAATACGGGAAGATTCACATAAAAAATTTACTGCAATTTTTGCTAAAAAATCTTTACATCTGTCTTCCAGTAAAAAAAAGTCAAGTCAAACTGACGAACAATTAGGCATTGTTGACTTCCAATGGTGCCTCTGAGTTAAGTGATAGGCATTCCACATTACTATGGAAGGGGCCTGTATATTTTTAGGATGACAGATGATGTTCCACAGTAGTCCTCAATAGTTTGTACAACAGAGAATATTTGTATAACAAGCTGATTCCACTTAGCCTGCAAAGCCCACTGATAAGTAGACAAATAATATTATTTTAAATGGGTTTGTGCGACAATATTACTGTAAATTTATTTACATTAACATGCCAGTCAAACTTGCTGATTACTTTACACGTTACCTTAGAAGGCCCGTCAGATAACACGTAAAAGGAGTTTAATTTTGTGGTAAAAAAGTATTTATATCATTACAATTAAAATACCAAAGGTCAATATTTGGTTTGCGTATTTGCCATAACAATTATTGTGTGAATAGGTCATGACATTAAATTGCTTGTGCAGAGCGGAAAATGTCCCAGAAAGGATACAAATCTGTGAAAACTGCATGCAGGGTTCACTGTAAAGACACAAAGTGAAAATATTAGATGCACAGCATTCTTTCAGAAATATCAAACATCTTTTTCATGTTGATTTCTCACAAAGTGGCAACTATTTTATTAGACCGGAGTGATGATGGGCTGAGCAGTGGCTCACCCAAGATTTAAGCGCATAACCTTCCGAATGCAAGTCAAGCGTTCCAACCACAGCGTCACCTCAATGGTTAAGTATTATGCGTTTCTCATGTGATTTTATACGAGCTTAATTAGATTTCGATTTAAAGCTTTCGTGACTGCAGGGATTCATCTTCTTGGTTCTTTCGGTATTTTATATAATATATTATATATTTTATTGTTTTATTTGATTATTTTTATTGTTTCCATTCTACGTGACTTTACCGAAAGAACCAAGAAGAGCTTAATTAGCTTCTAGCATTTGTTGCCTGCCATTCCCCTAGTATCCTCAAATAAACTAGATATTCTGCATAGTACATTTGTAACAGGTCATCATGGCATTGCTGTTGATGTCACCATACCTCGCCTTTGATTCCGTCTACCAAACACAATTGGATGGTAAAAAAAGTCCGTTCTTGCTATGCCTCGCCAACTGGATTTAAAGCTTCCCATTGGCCGATGACCCTTCAGTATCACTTCAATGACGTTTTCAATTTTTTCCTGCCATATCATATTCTGAACATCCAAGTGACTTGCTTTTAAAATGCCATGACATTTCCAACTCACCTGAAAAACCAACACATAGCAACGTGTTCTCACCTGGCAGCTTGCAGCTTTATGGCCACGCATGCCTGGCCAGCTGCCTCAGTAACTTCTGGGTCCTCCCAGCTCGCACTCATCGCCACAGATTCCTCATCATCACCTGTGGGGATCATCATCATTGAAAATCAGAACAGCCTTTTATTTTCTGTCAGATATAGTGAACTAATGTTCATTGTAGTACCCGTATAAAGTTGGGCTGAGTGCCTATTGTGTGGCACTTTCTATCCTCGTTGATTACAGGATAGCAAGTGGCTTTCTGACCAGACATACTGATGTACCAGTAATACTGGTAGGAACCTCCTGGTTACACCAGCCCACAGGGGATTATTGTGTCCGTCGTGCAGGGAGGGACTGGGTGGGGAGGGTGGGGCTGGGTGGGGGGTGGAAGGGGTGGGGCTGGGTGGGGAGGGGCTGGTCACCCCGTGGTGCCCTTAAAAAACTCAACGTTTAACCTACTCACGCCGGCTTGTGCCCGCCCTCACAGTCGGCCATATTTGCGGAATACACCACGCCGCCATTGACCCTGGCCATTGACCGAGCAAACTCAACGTTCCTACCAGCTCCCTCCGCAGGAATGTGTTTTCACGTACAAATAGTACTACTTGATGAAAATCTGACTGTGTTGTGTCCGTCACGGGAGTTGTTTGCCCATACTTCACCACTCTCGTCAGTGCAGCTTGACGAAGGGGAGGGGGGGGGGAAGGTCAGATCAGGTTCACATGTCACTCGCTCTGACGTTAGCGATGGCTGGGAATCAAATTCAGGCCACTGGGTGCATCGCGCACTGTGCTAATCAGTACACCAAAGCGACTCCACATGTCTCATAAAACACTCTTGATGAAGAGTGCTCAGGCATAAAATCGCTTGACACTACAACTCATACAAGCATTAAACAATTGCTGAAGCCAGACTTAAAAAATATTAATTACACATGAAACAATAAAATATGGGTATCCTTTTCAATTATTACCGAGTCATAACACACCTGCAAACATCGTATAACAACATGACTCTCTGATATACTGCACTAATAAGATGTTTACTTTATCTTGAGTCTAATAAGCTGCAGCAAGAGACTTGGTGGGTACAGACTTTGCTTTTTTTATTGCACTTTAATTTATTTTCCACATTTTTTTTTAATGACACATCTCCCAGTTATAAGATGCAAATCACCTACTCGGCTCCTCTTTGTGGTGAGATTTTGCCATCCAACTAGATACGAGATCATCACTATATACATACCATTCCATTATTTTAATTCGGGGATCACCACAAAGGAATAGAGGTTGTGAGTCAACAATATATTTAAAGAGTTTTGCATTACGTCCTATGTGAAAGTGTCTGTATTGTTCGATGGCGATGTTTAATTTCCATCACTTTCTCATGGCTAGAAGCAGACCCAATTGTTCACGAGTAAGACAATACACAAACCCCTATACATGTGCTGTTTATTAACGATCTCCAATCACTTGCATCGTGATATACGGATGATAATTGGAGTGCACTGAACACAGGTTTGTATTGAGCTCAGGCTGAAATACAAAGGGTTTTTTTTACGATAAAGTTGTGCCCAAACAGTAACGACTAAAATAATAGAAGCCGGATACATATAAAATTAATGAGGCCTTTCATTTCAATTACGTCACACCTGCGTGCGACAATACACCTTACTTTACTGGTTGTGACATCTCTTGGGTGTTTGTGTTTGGGGGGGGGGGGGTTAATTTTATGCTTTTTTTGAGCAAGTTCACATCTTTCTCTTGTCTACAACTTTCCTTGCTTCAATAAATTTAGTCAACTCTCAATGATCTATAAAAATAAAGGAAGGGTGGGCCTGGATCAAACAAAGAAAATATATTCTAGATTTGAAGCTTTTGTGACTGCAAGGATTCATATTCTTAGGTTTTTTCGGTAAAGTCACATAGGTAAAACATCAAAATAAAAAAAAAAGATCACGACGTTTCGGAGGCAACACAAGTCTCCGTCATCAGGTGGGACCGTCACAGCCAGATTAGCTGCATCAAGTGAGGCAAGATTACATCTTGAATCATTGCCTCACTTGATGCAGCTAATCTGGCTGTGACGGTCCCACCTGATGACGGAGACTTGTGTTGCCTCCGAAACGTCGTGATCTTTATTTTATTTTTTATTAATTTTGATGTTTTACCTACGTGACTTTACCGAAAAAACCTAAGAATATAAAGAAAATATAAGTAAATCAGGCGATAACAATATGTATGCCATGGCTTACCTACGTGAAATGGGGGTGAAAATGTAAACCGTTTTCTGCTTTTATTGCTGCATAAAATAATATCATCGACTAACCAAGGTGGTTGTGGTCACGTGGGTATTGAGTCACTGATTATTGACAGATGAGGAGCAGCGATTAAACCAGCATGCATATACATTTTTTTCAACGGTGAATCCACAACAAAGATATCCACCTATGAATAATCGATAATTAACTGTGTTCATGAAATGTGTTCACCCACCCCTACTGGACATGTGGTAAAAAAACTGCTTCATAGCTCATCGCATTTCTCCAGGATAAATACTAATTGATTCATGAACTTTGTCCACATCGGACTACATCTTTCTCGAACATCACTGCATTTATTAAATATGTTTGTAGCCGACATTCTTAAATCATGTTTATGCTTTGTGAACAAATATTCTTTCACAGCATCAGCTCTATCTCTTAAAGGCATCTCTATGCAAGCTCTAACTGCACCGAGTCGTTAATTTAAACAAAATGCCACGTGACAAAAAAACCCACCACCAATTAACATTAACATCGATTTCACTTATAAGTAAAAAACTAAAGTTATGATATATAACGGTATTTTCTTTGTACCCCTTTTTCTGACATGGCCAGACAAGACGGCTATTGATCTTGGCATTGTGGAAGTTATACAATTAACACCAGGGCAATATAATCACCATGTTGCACAAATGCACAATTGTGAAATGAGACATAAATAATGACGAAACATGCTAACAGTCATAATTGTATTTAAAATTTCAATGACACATTCGCAGACAGCAGCTGCATGGTGTTTGTGCTACCAGTGGCATGTGCTAGTTATATATAGCTGAACTGAGTACACGTGAATCATTCGTGTATCATGCAGGGAAGCTTACACTTAATATTATGTGGCCTGAAGTAGCTGATGTTTAAATTAATTTGGATACGGAGTTTGTCCCATCCAAGAAACATCGGCTTATGATTTAGCCATGCAAGCTGGTGACAACTGCCATCTCAACCTATCCTACGCTTCCCATTTGGTGAATTTAGCATTAAACAATTTCACTGGTGATGGGCACATCATAGTTAATTAATCTGGTATTAACAGGCGTTTACTCATAACATCTGAGCAGTAAGGAAAAATGCAAGAACTTTCTCTTAGTGTATATGTTGTGCTCTAGTGTAAATACAGTTAGTTGATTATCGATTATCCAGCGCGATTATCCGGCTTCCAACATTATCCGGCGGCCCCGCGCCGAACCAGTGAAACCGAAAAACGCTCCAAAGTTTGTAACCAGTCTGGCGATCGGGGCGCCATATGCATGACGGGAAAAAAAGTAACTACTTGCCTTCAGTGTCAAATATATACAGTACATGTTACACTACATACATAATGTACATTATATCACACATGGTCAGTGGAAGTAATAATCTGGGGCCTGATATCCTAATATTAATTTAGATGAAATGCCCAACATTTAAAATCAGGAATACAGGTTAGAAGTGCTTAAGTTACTACGAGAAAGTGATTAAAATAACGTAAGATCATGCGATTGTTAACGACACTGGGCCACTTTGTACTTTAAATATAAGTTTCAGAACACTGGGTTCCAGACCATGGTGGTGGCACATGAAGGCAAAATTATGGTGGCATTCCAATCAGAATGCTACAACATCAAGTTGCATTGGAATTGGGTAGCTGGCACCTGTAATTGTAGCAAGAGCTTTCAGTGACTTTAGTGTTAGCTTAATTGGCCTCTGCTCTATGTTATATTATATAAAGTGCTGTACACTCAGTCATCAGCTGCTAAACAAGGAGATATATGAAAAAGTAAATATGCTTAATACAGTACACGTGTTAGGTATTTACTTCCTCAGGCCTAATTGAAAGGACCATTCATGTATTATATCAAGGCTATGCACCGTCCATTATGATATATCAGCAGCTATTGCCAGATGATACTGGTAGGAACCTCCTGGTTACACCAGCCCACAGGGGATTATTGTGTCCGTCCGTCGTGCATCCAAAAATGTGAGGGGTGGGGCTGGGTGGAGAGGGGCTGGGTGGGGAAGGGCTGGGTGGGGAGGGGAGGGTGGGGAGGGTGGGGCGTGGGAGGGGTGGGGCTGGGTGGGGAGGGGCTGGTCACCCCGTGGTGCCCTTATAAAACTCAACGTTTAACCTACTCACGCCGGCTTGTGCCCGCCCTCACAGTCGCCCATATTTGTGGAATACACCACGCCGCCGTTGACCCTGGCCATTGACCGAGCAACCCAACGTTCCTACCAGCTCCCTCCGCAGGAATGTGTTAATCGCATCTCTCAAGACAATTGCAAAGATGCGATCCACCTTGCTCCATGAATTGACTCCATCGCTCTGGAAGGCACCGTGGTTAGAGTGCTCGACTCTTTAAACAAAAAGTTTAAATCTCGATTATTTGTAACTCAACTCAAAATTCCTTTGAACAATATAAATTTACAACTTAGCAGAAAGGCAACATCTTCAGACTTATGTCCGTCGAATGAATATTGATTTTAAAGTTGACAATGTATAACCAACAGATGAGCAAAGCCTCATTGCTCATTTTAGTATTAGTTAAGTCGACCACCAACAGAGATTTTAACTGAATTTCACAACATTCCATTAGTCGTAAGATAATGCTAGTGCCATCCGCTAGTTTACGCACTGTACTGTCTAGGCAAACACGTGGAAAGCCTATGACAATGACGTGTACAACAATCACGTTTATATATTGAACTGCATGCATACGCATCTATGTATTGGTACCATACACACATCATCGTAACAAATCACAAACGTCAAAATGCCAACTTCAAATGAGCAAGCGGACATTGCTTTTGTGATGTGGGCCTTTTTCTCTCTAATTCAAATTTGTAAAGCAACGTTGCACATTTTATTCCGAATGTTCTTTTGATGTGAGATGACAAATCAATGTGGATTTCCTGAAGGGTATAGTAGTTACAAACTTCGTTAGAGAAAAGCCCACGGAAGCAGATACTACCACAAAATAACATGTGAGGCAGTTAAGTGACCTCTGTTCCATGACGTAGGGGGCAGCAGTTTTTCACCTGACTTGAGAAGAATGTTTGCCGCATAACGGTAAAAACCAATGTTTTAAATTCTCAGAGCTAAGATTTCAGTATTAATTACCGCTTATATGGTGCTTAAAGAGAAATGTTTTAATAATAGGTTTTTTACCCTTCTATCTGGCAACAAAACTGACACCTTTTTACTAGGAATCATGTTTGCATTAACCACAATACCTGCGGTCAAAATGCAAACAAAAACACACTGATAATGAGACTAGGCTCTAAAAAAAAGCTGTCTCTGGTGTGGACCAATACATTTCAAGGACAATGCATACATTATCAGTGTGTTTTGTTTGCATTCCGACCGCAGGTATTGCGGTCAATGCAAACATGATTCCTTGTAAAAAAAGGTGTCAGTTTTGTTGCCAGATAAAAGAGTAAAAAAATCTTTGATTTAAAGCTTTCGTGACTGCAGGGATTCATATTCTTGGTTCTTTCGGTAAAGTCACGTAGAAGGGAAACACTAAAATAATAAAAATATAAAACAATAAGATTCTCACGACGTTTCGACTGCAACACAAGCAATCATCGTGAGAATTTTATTGTTTTATAATTTTATTATTTTATTGTTTCCCTTCTACGTGACTTTACCGAACGAACCAAGAATATGGTAAAAAAAAAAAGACCTATTATTATATTTTGCTACTGGCAAAGGAGGCCTCATGATAGAAATGTTTTAGGTGGGACTTGAATATCCCAACTGAGCCAGAGTTCCACAATCCAGGTGACACATAAATGAATGCCCAATTAAGTGGTATTTTTTGTGAGCAGCCACTGGTAACCAGGCTGAGATCATGAACTCACCACACTTCTGAACTCGGTTTTAATGATTCAAACCAAGGTTTCTCAGTGGTAGCAGCAGGTCAGTGCTCTAATTTTTTCGTCATCCAGCCAGCTCCTCCTGTCTCTGGCAGAGGTCACTATTTTAGATTTTATTGGGATTAACCATTAAAGAGAGAGAAAAAAAGAGATTAGTTGACTACATATACGAGATAATTTAGAGGATATCATTCAGTAATACATTGTAATAATGCAGGAGTTAATCACAAACTCTGTAAGTCATACAAGACGAATCGGCGTGTGCAGTTACATATAGCCTATTACACACACATACGGTATATAGATAAGAAATGAATTATAACAAGGGAGAGCCCAATAAAATGTTGTATTTAGTAAGAATTGCCGTGTGAATACAGGGTGCTAAATATTCGCAGGGAAACATTATACATATTATATTTTTCAAAAGTTCTACATATTGTGAATACGGTCATGTAATGTACGTACACACATTAAACCTATACATGTTACATTCTGTACAGTGAATTGAAATGTAAAACGTAATGAAGTACTTATGGAATAAACGTGACGTTCTTGAGACGTGAAACACGGTAGAAGTATGCAAATGTGAATAGACCAAGTTTCCAGCTCACATTTTGTTGTAACACCGTTATGGATACAAATGTGAGCATATTAAGATGTAATATACGGTCCCCTCTACTTATTTAATAAAAAGCTCGTTCACTGCTCTTATAAAACACCTGAGATCAAACACTGTACAACATTACGATGATGACGTGATGTGGGCCCTAAGGCCAAATGACTCGGAACGCGCCCAGCTTCGTCAGAAAATCACAAGTCAAGCCAGCCTGAACCCTACACAATACATCTTTGTTGGGTTTACCAAGCAGCGTGCAGTCTTGTAGGACACAATTGCGGTGCTGCGTTCAGCCGAGATCGGTGAACTAAGCACGGGGACGAGCGCGGATTGTGGTTAAATAAGCCCGAACGCGACCACGCAACAGACACGGGTAAGGGCCCCTTAGTCCAGCAACGGATTGACAATATTTTGCTGCGCGTGTATCCTGTACTTGTATACAATTGAGACAATAACAGAGGTAGCCGCCTCGAGGAGCCGCGGGGCGGGGGGGAGACCACCGCCTGAGGCGGGGGCCGCACTCAGGAAAACCGCAAGGCTTCGGGCCTTCAACCCCCCCCCCCCACCTCGGCAGGGCCCCGTCAGGAAGTGCGCTCACCGCAGATAAACACGACGAATATGAGCGTCTTCTTCTTGGCCTCCGCTATTGCGGCGGGAATGGTTCTATCGAACCACAGCATGGTTGTTGACTACGGCTATAGGAACTGTGCGGCGATGTTAGCGTCTTGGCGCGACGAGGCCTGCGGTTTGTTTAACTCGAGAAGATCACAAGTCGCCCTGGCCACTCGCGCCGGCGGATTGGTCCGCGCGCATCACGTGGTCCCCTACGCGCTCCATTCCGATTGGCGGATGTGCGCTCGTCGTGTTTGTCTTTGCCACATTGGGCGATTCCGAATCGAATCGTGACGCGGAGCGAATGTGGATCGATGTCTGTCTTCACCCCCAGATTGCAGGCACAGGTAGCGATTCAATAATCGAAACACTGTTACGCTAAAAATTGCAAATCGATTCCTATACAGGCAGTCCTCGATTTACGAATACTCGACTTACGAACCAGCAGCTTCCACGAGATATTTTTGTTACATCGACTTAAAACGCGAATTCGCACACGCAAACTAAACCAGGGAACGATTGTGTTTGGCGGAGCAATCCTCCGCGAGATGAAAGGCGTCAGCCTCGCCAGCATCGGCACTCAAGGTAAGTGAAAATAAAACAGATGTTTCTTTATTTTGTTTTATTTACCATCCAATATTTTACACGCAAATGTACATTTCTTCTTATTTAGAAGTTTCACAATGCTTCCCCTTTTGTTGAACTGTAACATTTTATAACTGACCTTATGTACATTTATATACAGTACATTGTGTTCCGACTTCCGAACGGGTCTCAGGAACGGAACCCATACGTAAGTCGAGGTCTGCCTACACTGCATAGAAGGATCACTTGTACTGCAGCAGTGCTCATAACGCATAGAGATTGACAATTTTCCTTCAAAACTAGTGACCCGGACGGTAGTGACGACACACGCCTGTAAACCAGAACTGTGGACGCAGCAAGGGTTTGTGAATCACACAAAAGCGATGCAACTCCCTTACCTTGGATGCTGAGACGCCACACCTTGGCCCACCAATAGGCGGTGACACCAAGCGTGGACCGATCTCCATCTGCATTGGATAGTGTTACCCCAACACATGCGTGAGTTTTACTGGTAGGAACCTCCTGGTTACATCAGCCCACAGGGGATTATTGTGTCCGTCCGTCGTGCATCCAAAAATGAAAGTGGGGAGGGGCTGGGTGGGGAGGGTGGGGCTGGGTGGGGAGGGGCTGGTCACCCCGTGGTGCCCTTATAAAACTCAACGTTTAACATACTCACGCCGGCTTGTGCTCGCCCTCACAGTCGGGCATATTTGCGGAATACACCACGCCGCCGTTGACCCTGGCCATTGACCGAGTAACCCAACGTCACTACCAGCTCCCTCCGCAGGAATGTGTCCTCTGGGTGTTCCAGTTTCCTCCGACATTAAAAGTTGTCCAAACCTCCCAATATAGGATCACAGAGCTTGGGCAATTGTTGGCGCCTGTTCTGGCTGCCTTCCCCTCCCCTCCAATGCATAAATTATACATTACACATTTTGACTTTAAAGTCTCAGACTTTATTATACAATAACAAATATACACAATGTATGCACATATGTGATGTAATATGCACACAAGAGGCCGTCTCCATATGTACACATGGATTGTGGCTTCGTGGGTCAGCTGTTTGAGACATCCTACACCATTTAACAAAATTCTGCTGTTGCAGGACACCGTATTTCTCCACTCTTTGATGTTGTAGCTGCTAATGCCTATTAAACCATCTAATGATGTACCAATTTGTTGTGGTTTTGATAATTTAATTGCATCATGAATGCAAATATCATTTAAATTCGTCTACTGTGCTGTAACTAGGTGGGCTAATAGTGGGGAAAACTGGTCTGGCTAGCTGCAAAACTAATAGAATGTAAAAACAACTTTTTTCTGGAAATGTAACACGATAAATGTATTACTGTGGCGTTTGTTACTGTGCAGACCAAAAATAAGTACTATGGGACATTGTTGTGTACTGTGCTGTCCAGTATTTATGGCGGTCAGTCTGAGGATATGCCGGTCCCCCATCCCCCAACACCCCTCCCCTATCACCCCCTCACCACCATACCCCCCCCCCCCTAGCACTAACGAATTTCTGTAAGTACACTGACCACTTTTTCCATGTTATATATACACAATATAACTTGTTCTAGTGTACTTTCATTGTTGTACGTAACATGTTCCAAAGCTTAAAGGATGTACATTATTTTATTTACAATTTTTTGCATTATATATGTACAACTATTTAATTAGCCTACCTGGTGACGCTAAATTGGAAATCTGGCGAGCCGGTGTTTTACTGTATAATAATAATAAAAGCCTTAGTTTCAACGCTGAGGGTCCTGCATTGAGATGTGTGGCATGTGGGCAGTAGCCGGACCACTTTGATAGGAGGGGATAACACTCAAAGGCTCTGCACAAATGGGTCAGGTGAGTGGTCCAAATCTGTAGACCACAGGCACCTATTGCTGTACTACTATAAAAAAAACTTGAATCAAATCGCCACCTGGAATTGTGGCCATTATCGAATTGCCAAGGAGGAGCATCGTTAAATACCTCCGACAAGGGCATAACTTTCAGACTCTCTCGAGCAAATAGAATGATCATTACAAAATATGCATCTGACCATCACGTTGGTATGGTTCCTGACACAATGTACAAACCTATGAACGATGATAAATGTTAAATACCGCATTTCCTACCTAAAAATATTGATGCGTTCAACTTTTTTGTAGAAAACACATCAAACGACCACACAAAAAAAACAAGAAAACCGCAGAACTAAAATGTGACAATCATTCAAAAATATCGCCATATAATCTATGTGAAATCGTGCTATGCTAATTGAATGTTTCTGGAAATGGTCCTTGAGCAGAAAACATTACATGAAATAGTAATTATATCTGCATGATTTTGTACACCCTTCAATTTTTATTTTGACAAAGTGAAAATGGAACTTAGTGCAACAAAAAAAAGTCCCAGGCTTAAAAGGATGTAACGTTTTTGGGACAGAAGGGAGTTCGAGAAACGCTTCACAGGATAACGCCACGATTGCATCAACGGTTTGAATATACCGTGATCATGGAATGCTTTTATACATAGATATCCAGGAAAGTCTAACTTTTATCTTCATGAGCTTTTCAAGAAGGTACTGCTGTAGTTGTCTAGTAGATTGGGCATCTCACAAATTATGGATTATTATCTGTATGGATGCACTAACTCCCACTGGCAATTTTCTGGGCTGCAGCCATGCACTGCACCACAACTAATACAATATTACTAACACTTGATCTTTCGTGTGACTTTTCATATATAGACCACAACTTAATTCTAGATTTGAAGTTTTCGTGACTGCAAGGATTCATACTCTTTGTTTTTTTCGGTAAAGTCACGTAGGTAAAAAGATTAAAATAAATTAAATCACGACGTTAACATGCAAACTCCTTTGTCAAGGCGCTCTCCCCTCCTCCCACCCACCTTAAAATACGCTGCCAAGCTTAGCAGTGTTCATTAGGACGCTGTCTTTTCTGAGGACGGCTGCTTGCGTTGTGGCCGAAACGTCGTGATTTAATTTATTTTAATTTTTTACCTATGTGACTTTACACAACAGACCAGAACTTGGTTGGTTTGATGAAACCCAGGAGGGAGTCTAGCATCTCTCAAACACCCTGTAGAGGTCGGTGAGGTTGGCGATCTGCAGCAGAGTTCCATCCTCCGCAAACTGCCCAGGCGGCAGCAGGACAGAGCGCAGGGCCTTGAAGACCGAGTGTTCCACTGTCCACTTCCAATGCGGAAACTGCGG
This sequence comes from Lethenteron reissneri, assembly GCF_015708825.2. Classification (NCBI taxonomy): domain Eukaryota; kingdom Metazoa; phylum Chordata; class Hyperoartia; order Petromyzontiformes; family Petromyzontidae; genus Lethenteron; species Lethenteron reissneri. The sequence continues at coordinate 3,217,452 of NC_083785.1, forward strand.
GGAAAGGGGCACAGGCAGTAAAGATGCTATACCAACACCTGTCTGACCCTTCTAATGATCACAGCGAAGATGATTAAGTCTTTTTACTTCGACGCATCAGAGTTCAATGAGGTGCACATTTTTAGAAAGGTAATGTTAAAAGATGCGGCCATGCAATTACTTGCTCATGACAATGCTGGCAGAAGGGCATACACTAGAGGGAGCTCAAGTGCCTGCCTAGAGGGCATTTGCCCTCTTTCATGCTGGCCACAGATGTCTTGGAAGAGATGGGTGTACCCATACTTTACCCCACCACCCGTGATCTGCAGCTCAACTAACTTTTTAATAGGGGAGACCAGAGTAATTAGTTACATAGGAAGATATATTACGTTTGAAACTGTTGAGTTGGAGGTTTTTTTACTTTGAAAACTGAGCAATGATAGTGGCAGAGGGTGGCTTATTTAAATGGTTTACAGGGTAAACGCAGTCATGTTTATAAATACAATGAAGATTCATTTGTTATTAGTTCCAGATAAAATATAAGGCTATGGGTATTATGGCTAGGGAAATGGATGTGTTTGGCTGAGAGTTATTAATTAACTTAATATTAGAAATCCATATTTGTTTTCGGGTTGGGCCGCGTAGCAGTAGTTTTATGCCAAAATCCTTGTCGTCAACCCTCCAACACGTGACAAGCTTGTCACGTTTGCAAAGATATTATTTGGTGGTAATGACAATAATTTTGGCATAAAACTCGCATGTGGCCTAACCCAAAAACAAATATGGATCGAACTATAAACATTGTTTTATTTTACCGGGTAATGCCCACTGAACTATATCTCTTTTTCAGAAGCGACCTGACCACAAATGATAGCTCAACAAAGTGGGTTATCGCGTAGAAATGTATCGCAGCCAAATACTCTAAACGCATGATTCTAAATGTGGAGGGAAATACCCGAGGACCCGCAGAAAAATCTATAAGATAACGGGGAGAGAGAACATGCAAACTCCAAATATACAGGCGCGTCAGGGTCGGGATCGAACGCAAGACCTCCTGTATACCATACCAGGCGAGGTAATTAACATCTCGCCACAGTGATGCCACCAAGTTATGAATCATTGGTTAATGTAATAAGGGGCTATGGAGTAAAACTAAAGTTGGTGGAGGGTTGATGACAGGGATTTTGGCATAAAACTACTGCTACGCGGCCCAACCCGAAAACAAATATGGATTTCTAATATTAAGCTAATTAATAACTCTCAGCCAAACACATCCATTTCCCTAGCCATAATACCCAAAGCCTTATATTTTATCTGGAACTAATAACAAATTCATCTTCATTGTATTTCTAAACATGACTGCGTTTACCCTGTGAATCATTTAAATAGGCCATCCTCTGCCACTATCATTGCTCAGTTTTCAAAGTTAAACAAGTATAACCCGTAAAAACTAAGTTTTTCACTATAAATCCTTTATATGCGTGGCGGCTAGAGTCCTCTCGTCCCCTGGCTTGAGATGGCTGCCACCTATGGGTCAGATGATTGCATGGCAGCATTAAGCAATTGGTAATTCAATATAATATTTTCGTCCTAAAAAGTGTAAAATTTTGGTCACGCACAACGAGTCTGTGTGGAAAATGTCAGCTCGATTGGATCACGGGAAGTGGGTTAAAAAACGACCAAAAGATTTGCACGGTCGTAAGCGCACAAGCAAGCAAGCAAGTGAACTTAATATAAAGGATTTAAAAACCTCCAACTCGAACAGTTTCAAACGTAATATATCTTCCTATGTAACGAATTACTCTGGTCTCCCCTATACAAAGTTAGTTGAGCTGCAGATCACGGGTGGTGGGGTAAAGTATGGGTACATGCATAGCTGGAGTTATAAATGGAATTACGCCTGTGCTGCTTGCCTCTTGGCTGGGCTCGGTTTCGTCCGTCGTGTCCAGGGTAAACTCTTTGCGCACCGAGTAGAATAGGCTGCACTCCCGGCAGAAAGATTCAAAGCACTCCTTCTCATCCTCCCAGTTCACCTGCGTGGCAGATTTACATAAAAAGCAACGTGAATTTCCTTAAGCTGATAGAAAAACGGCAACTTTTGAAATCAGTGGCCGGACAGCAGCTTTGCTGAGCCACTGGGCGACATGTTTGAAAAAGAGTGTGGAGATATGCACGGTCAGCTACACACATAACATGTATGTGTTAGGACTACAGAACAGATACTGTGCAACCTAGTGAGATACAGCCCTTTGCATGGTTGAATAAAGCATACTATCATTATGTGTTGTTATGTTTGGTCAGGAATTGCCTAAAATCTAGACCTTGATACACTATCGAGTCCCGATATCAATATTTACTGATCATCACATGTGTTGAGCGAGATTGCAGCCTAAAACATAAATGTGCATTTTTTGTCATAGGGACATAGCTAGCTTTGGGTATGCTGGGCTGTCTCAAATTATTAACACACTCATTTGAGATTCAACATATTTTCAGAAAAGTAATGCATTGGGATGTTGGTATGTTTTTCGATAAGGACCACAATGCAAATGAGAGAATAACACTCAAAAGTCCGCAAATAGAGGTTAAAAAGTATAATGGCATTCATCTAGAAAAGCGATACCAAGTTTGAAGGCAATTTTAAGTAGGTCTTGCACTGGAATCTTTGGTCATGTCTAATTAAAACCGCAAAGTTCATAATCAGAATATTTATTTATACTGGAGGAATCCAATGAGCTATAAACATCTTTTTCACAGATTTCCAGTAGGAGGTTGGAGCACACAGTGATGCACAATGAGGTAATTAGTAAAATATAAGCGTTGGGACGGGCAGATGCGAGGCTATTTTAACACAGATATGAGTGGTGTTGCCAGGCCTTTACAGCTGCACCCCCTGGTTACCTCTGTGGTGAGGCGCAGCATGAAGAGAGGAAGCCCCTCCAAAGCTGGGATGTAATTGTCAAGCAGCAGAGGGAGTCCAGTTAGGTTACCATCCTGCACGTGTTTCCCCAAAAACAAAACAAACACAATCTGATCTTGACCAACGCTCACCTTCAAAGTCAAGTCACAGTCTTCTTGGTTCTTTCGGTAAAGTCACGTAGAATGGAAACAATAAAAATAATAAAACAAAACATAATAAAATAATTCTCACGACGTTTCGGCCACAACGCAAGCAGCCGTCATCAGGTCTCCCCGACAGACCTGGTCTTCACCTGATGACGGCTGCTTGCGTTGTGGCCGAAACGTCGTGATAATTATTTTATTATGTTTTATTTTATTATTTTTATTGTTTCCATTCTACGTGACTTTACCGAAAGAACCAAGAAGATGAATCCCTGCAGTCACGAAAGCTTTAAATCAAAATTCAAGTCACAGTGTTTCCCTTCACAAATGAGCAATGGGGGAGCACTCATATGAGGGCAGTAGCCTTGAACCAGTGCTGAAATGACACATTCCTAAAATAATGGCAAAAAATAGAACAATACAGGTAGTCCCCGACTTACGATGGAGTTGCGTTACGACGACCCCATCGTAAGTGGAAAATATCGTAAGTCGAAAATGGCCTCGCCTACCCAGGAGTCTTAAAGAATGGTGATAATTTAGCAAAACAGAGCAATTTACAGTACCGTACTGTATAAACTATATGCGTACAGTACATCCGGGCAGCGTCCCAACGTACAGTATCGTACCTCGTACGCTGCTGCATTTGCCTGCCGCGCGAAACGTTAAATATTTGACAATTTTGTCGTATCGCTATCGCCATCGTAAGATTGAAATATCGTAAGTCGGACCATCGTAAGTCGGGGACTACCTGTATGCTTTACCCTTTCTGGCAATAAAACAGGTTTAAGATGTTCAAACACCAAATAGACACCTATTGCAAGGCACTAATTCTGATCATTAACCACACGTAGTTGTAAATAAACATGCTCTGATAATATATGCAGTCAGTTAAACACGTAGACTTCCGCTATCTAACCCAAAAAACCTGTATTATGGATATGCATTGTCTTTGAAGCCAATTGGCCAACACCAGAGACTGCACGTGTGGTTAATGCGGACTTGATGTAGGTACATTCTACAGCCCCCATCGCCCCCCACCGCACCTGATCGATCTCGAGGGAGAAATAGTCCTGCAGCATTTCCGCGCGCTGGTTCAGGAAGGCAGCTGCGTGCTCTGCAAGCTCCTCCCGAGGACCGTCCTCCTCCGTCCAGCCGCTGTCCGGATCCTCGAGCGCCATCATGATAATCTGGTACAGGGGCGCCGGAGTCTGCACTCGCACACAAAGACAAAGATCCCTCTTATAGCCTTCAACAGACTGGTTGGGGCAAGAGCACTTCACGGACACCTATTATTGCCAGAACGGCACACAAGTGGCCAGAACTACGCCCAACCGCCTGTCTCCCCAATGCTGATGTTTACACACCGCATCAGGTACATGCGGCACATTAGGAATGGAACACTCTTTTAATTATTTTCTCGTGCAGCAAGGGAGTAAAGTGTGGTTTTGTGAAAGTCCGTATGTGCTGTGCAGTACATCAATGCACGTGTGGGTGGCTGGCAGGGTTATTGATTAACCAGACTTGTACACCAATCACGTGGTTAATGGCGACCCGATTGAGGATTGCTGTGTGTGACACACGTGCCGTTGCATCTTACAGATTGACCACAATAAATGTGTTTGCTCTCGATTTGGAGCACCTGCCCACGTCCTTCATTTCGAGTGTGCAACATACACACACACACAGACAAGAAACCAAAATATCTCCCTTATAGCCTTAACAGACTTTTGGGGCAAGTGCTGTTAGCGAGCACCTATGAAGGCCGGCACGGCACACGAGGGGGTGGGTGGCCAGCACCACGCCCAACTGCCTTTGTCGCCCCAGTGGCAATGTTCACACACCGCACCAGGTACTCATTTGAGGCTGAGTCGACTAAGGGGAGGCCCAGGACTGGTTCAGATAATCGTCACCGGTGTTGGCCGCAAGTGGGAATCGAACTTGGGTTGCCGGCTTCGTCGCACAGCACGCTAAATGCTACACTACCGCTCCCCACTGCAAGCACACACACGTTTAGATTAATTCGCATAAATGTAAACGTACACATATTTCACCCTATATCTATGCACACAAAAACAAATGCTTACACATTTGCCCAAATGTATTCCTAGTGTTCAGCATGCATCCACAGGCATGACAAGGCACTCACAGAGAGACGAAGAACTCCAAAGTTTCCAAAGTCTTGTATGAGGATCTGGTAAAATAGCTCTTGGCTGTGGAAAAGAATAGGCCAGGAGTCAAATATCATCACACAAAGGAACAAGACTTTTTTTCAAACACATTCATGTAAAAAGGCATGTGGTAATGCTGCGATCGTTGGGAAGCTGATGGGCACTATGATTGGGAATCTCATCAGCTGTTGTTATTACCAATGCCTGCTTTGGAAACAACGGTATCTCAATGTGTAGCACAAAGTCTCACTGGACCTGAGCTTCGTGGTGTTGACAAGGTAGAGCCTGGTTTGGTGCTGAAGGAGAGCCCAAGTCGGGTCAACACAGCCCACAAACGTGTGGTTCTTGATCACCTCATGCAGGCCTGAACACAACCACGGAAACGCGCATCCTCAACGACATGCAACGTATAGAAAGGCATCACAGCAATTTTACATATTATTTAAAAAACACAGTTACATTCCAATTGTCTGCCCAACCTTTAGATTTTTAAGTTACAGCACACTACATAAGGCACCAACCCAGCCAGGTAGGATAGAGATCCCTGATATGAGGTTGTCAAGTGACTAAGGGGTCAGTGAACTGCCACTGCTCAGATCTTGGGCTTAAAAACTGATTTAGCTGCCAGAGATTAAACCGGGATCTCCACGATCGCAGGTTGATGAGCACAATCCAGTCACCAAGACTTTTGGAGAAACATACTGACTTGAGTGCGATACATACTTTGGTTAATTTCCAGCTTTGACAAACAAAAAATATGTTGTTTTCACTGTTATTTGACAAAACATTTCTCTATAGTGGAACGTGTGACAATGCAGAGTCTACTCTTTGGTTCTTTCGGTAAAGTCACGTAGGGATACATAAAATAAATTAAATCACGACGTTTCGGGCGCAACACAAGCGTCCGTCATCAGGTGGGACAACCACAGAACAGATGTGTGGAAAACCTCCCCGTAGAGGCGGTTTAATCTAGATTTCAAGTTTTCGTAACTGCAGGGCCCATACTCTTTGGTTCTTTCGGTAAAGTCACGTAGGTATAAATTAAATTAAATCACGTTGTGTGGACAAGGAATATCACTTGAAGTGATCTAAGAAGCAGTTCTATGACATCGCTCTCCTCATTCTGCTCTGTAATATCCACAGCAATTATGGTTTGTGGACATTTCACTTTGATAAAAAAAATAGGGAAAAAGGTATAGAATCATAAAAAACGACAAGAAACCAGTGGTTATACATGATGCATGTGCTGTGCTTTCTGTGCGGACCGTCGTGCTTGCTGGAGGCGATTTCACTCTGCAAAGCAAGGAGGCTGACGAAGCTGAAGACACGGCGCTTGGAGAGGGCGGCTGCCATCAGTGGCTCCTGCTCCTCCTCCATCCCCTCTTCCACCGCCGCCGCCGCCGCCGCCTCCTCCACTCTTGAGTCACCTTCAAAGGCCTCCGCCTCGCAGCCCCTCGCCCCATCTGCGTCCGTGCGCGGCCTCTTACTGGCGGTGTAGTTTGCAGGCCAATGAGATTATGAACAGGGTATGAGAAGGAAAAAAAGCCAGTCCGTTAAGTGAGGTTTCACTTCGTGTGATGTGACATTTGCAACTTTGCCATGACCCGTATGCATGTAGAACTTCTTTTGCACCGTACATAGCTAACCATGCTAATCAGAGGTGTGGGGGAAGGACAACAAACTAAACACAAAAATCAGTTCTAAACACACCGGTGGGCTAAAGTAGTGAACTATTCGTCTTTTGTAAACGTGACACATTTTTTACTGTTTGGCCGTATCGAGTGGTGGAGGGTTACGACACATTTATAAATAACGCAATCTGACCCAAAAACATTTATTATGAATAATATTGGTCGCGAAAGCCTACGTGTTAAACAGTTCTAGAGAAATTAGTTTTCAATATACATTTCAAAGTGCATCGCTCCAGTGGCTTCCCAAAATCACAAGGACCTGAATAATTAGTCCAGGAGCCAGAGCTGAAATTGGTACCACCAGCAGTGGTAAATCCAAGTTGTACTAATTTTTATAAATGGCCAATAAAATTGATTACGAAATTAACTATTCATTTAAAAAGGTTCACAATGTATCGTCATATAATCAGTACCACCAAAGGTTTTCCAGCATGGATGATAACAAGTGAAAGACCTGATGATCATGGATTACATCATATTCCTACAGTAATTGCTTTTGAAACTGACAAATGATGGAAAATTTTTAAATCTTGGCAGAGACATGTTCTACCACCCAACCCAAGCAAAGCATGGACATGATGATGATAAATATCGATGTGAAGGATAATTACTTACAAGGATGATGATTTAACACGTAGGCTTTCGCGACCAATATCATCCTTAAGAGATTTTTTGGGTTAGATCGCGTAAATATGTGTCGCTAAAACCCGCTACTACCCGACACAGCCAACTAGTAAGGGTTGTCACGTGAACAGAACATGCCAATTCGTTACTAGTACAGCACAGCGGTGTGTTGGAGAGCCAAGCCACAACATTTACAATCTGAGTACAACGTTTCGGCAGTAATTACAACGAGCTTTATAAGGCAAAAGCCAGTTAATCAAAGATTTACTTGATGAAGGTTTGGAACGTGAACAACGGCAATAATTGGCAAGTCATCAATTCCCAGGAAGAGCAATAGCTGATCAAACCAATTGCATAAAAACCACCAAGACTTTATGGGCTACCAAAAATTAACAAACCTGATGTCCCATTAAGACCCATAGTTAGTACAATAGGCTCTCCCACATACAAATGAGCACAATACGTAACAAAACAAAAACAGGCCTACATCGGTAGGACCTCTTCGTTCATCAAAAACTCTGAACATGTCGTAAATATAATCAAAGATATTAAGCTTAACCCTAATGATATTCTCGTAAGTATTGATGTGACTTCTCTGTTCATGAGGGTTTCGGTCAACAAGTCAATTCAATTACTCGACACTCTGGTAACGAACAAAGGTTTAGCCGAATATATCCCAAGACTAGCTGAACACTGTCTAAAGAACACCTATTTCTTGTGGCAAGGTGACTTCTATGAACAAAAGGAAGGAGCAGCAATGGGCTCTCCTTTGTCTCCTGTGATAGCAAATTTGTACATGTAAGATTTTGAAACAAAAGCAATAGCTTCAAGCACACTAAAACCATCTGCTTGGTTTAGATATGTGGATGACACATTGGTGGTCTGGCCACACGGCAAAGATACACTGAACGCATTTCTAAATCATCAACTCGCAAAACCCATCCATCCAGTTCACCATGCAAATGGAAGCTGACAGAACTCTACCATGTCTGGATATTCTGCTCGGACGGGGTCGAAATGGTAAAATAACACACTGTGTTTACCGTAAGAAAATGCATAATGATGCGTATCTGAATGCAGCCACACCACTACCCCGCACAGAAATCTGCTCTTATCAAGACGCTGATTCATCGAGCTAAGAAAGTGTCAGATGGTGACAGTCTGAGAAGTGAAATTCAACACGTTAAAGAAACGCTGCAAATAAACGGTTACCATGATACACAAATTAACAGGACATTGAATGCCAAAACCAAATCAAATAACACGAGCATTGAAACTGCCCAAGTAATTAAAACGATCAAAATACCGTACATTGCGGGAGTAACTGATAGACTCGCCAGATGATTGGAAAAACAAAAATATCCGAGTCCGATTTGGCACGGTACATACAAAAATACAGAAATTAATATCTGGTACAAAAGATGTATTACCGAAGCTACCAACAGAAGGTGTGTACAGGATTAACTGCACTTGTGGCAAATGCTATGTTGGACAAACAGGACGAATGATCAGCACGAGACTAAAAGAACATCAGAGAAATATTAAATATTCCCAAATACAACTGTTAGGAGCAGCAGAACACGCTTGCCAACAAGGACACTCAATTGATTTTGATAATGTTGAAGTTCTGTGCAAAACTAGCTACTACTGGCCAAGACTAATTAGAGAATCTATCGAAATTGAAAGAAATAAAAATTATTTTAACCGCTCGGATAGCTACCGACTTAGTGCTGTGTGGAAGCGAATCATAAAATAATAAATTGTTTAAATGCATGCCTATACAGGCCACCATACTTCTATAGGGATTACCATTGGTACAGCTATTTTAATACTCACAATGGATAGGAAGGACAAGATAAAAGGGCTCGCATAATGCGCATACATGATGTACGTTGACTCATTAATCCCCCACCCCCCCACTGAGCTCAGAAGTGTGGTCACCACATCTACGCCTCTATATAAGGAACGAAGCAGGTGGACCCGTGACGAAATGGCATGTTCTGTTTACGTGACAACCCTTACTAGTTGGCTGTGTCAGATGGTGGCGGGTTTTAACGACACATTTATATATTTACGCGATCTAACCCAAAAAAAAATATATTATGGATGATGATGATGAGTAAAGCATTTGCTGCACTCGCATGTGTTTTATTGCCCATCATCAGCTTGACCAATGAAGCACCTGCTTAGCTCAGCACAGACGTTCAATGACGATGAAGTTGACAAAATACACACCAGAGAGGAGAGCTGGTAACATCCCCATCACGTTCCAGCATCTCCATAATGGCGAGTTCACTCCGTGCGTCCGTCTCTTCCATCTCCTCTTGCTGAGGCTTGGGGAGTGTGTTCTGTGAAAGTTTGGTTACAGATATACAGTACTTATTAATCGTAACAATGCATTAGTAGGTGTCCTGCGGAGACAATAAAATATGAAAGGAATAAGTATTTTTGTGAAATACAATACAATTTTGTGGATTTGTCAATGGTTATTCATCTTAAGGAGACAATTCGATTCACCAAGAGAATGTGGAATTTTCACTATTACCTCGGGGCTTCCAATGTTCTTTTGAGCTGAGACTTACACACACAGAAAGACAAAGACCCCCATATAGCCTTAACAGACTGTAGGGGCAAGTGCTGTCAGCGAGCACCTATGAAGGCCGGAACGGCACACAAGGGGGTGGGTGGCCAGCAACCACACCTGACTGCCTTTGTCTCCCCAGTGGCGATGTTTACACACCACGCCAGGTAGTCATTTGAGGCTGAGTAGACGTAGGGGAGGCCCAGTACCAGTTCAGATATTCGTCACTGATTTTGGCCGTGAGTGGGAATTGAACTCGGACAGCCAGGTTCGTACCGCAGCGCGCTAACCGCTACACTACCGCTCCCCACACACACACAAAGACAAAGACCCCCTGTATAGCCTTGACAGACTGTAGGGGCAAGTGCTGTTAGCGAGCACCTCACACACACACACAGACACACAACGATATGCAAACAGAATAAATGACACACACTTGAAGGTTTGTGGAGATCTGCGAGACACTAACAATACAGATAATAGAATGTGGCAAACATCAAATGAATACAACTTTCCCGAGGGAAAAACCAAGACACACATGGCCAGAAATAGCCCAGCTGACGAGCCGGTGGGAGCCCTCCCTACCTGTGTTCGTGCTTGGGGCTGCAGGAAGATGTTGATCTTCTGGTCGCGCGCATCCTTGCGCACCAGCTGGTGGGCGTACACACGGTCCGAGGCTGCAGAGGGTCCCGGCCTGGTGCTGCCACCTTCCTGGGTGGACTCTAGCCCCACCGGTGGAGCATTGGGCAACAGCGCCTTCACAAACACAACAACAAAAACTATTAAGATGTATACAGCGTAGAAATGCAATCGCAAACTACGAACCCAGTAAATGTAACGGGCTCACACGGCATTCGAGTGTTAAGTACATTATGCCTCTGGGTGGCATACATTCAATGAAGTGTTTCCATTGTGACGGCACTGTAGAAAAACAATCATGATTTGTTCTATAGAAGTGCCATGTTCTCGATTACGGAGTGTTGTATTGTATACATACATGTCACGTCTGAATGTGTGTTGTGTATGGATGTGTCTGGTGTATGCCCTGTAGATGTGTGGTGTTTTAACTCTTTATGTAGACATGCTTCATGTCCTATATAGAAGCATGTTATGGTCCAGGTGGATGAATGTTATTTTTGTTGTTGATATGTGTGTTGCATTTGCAATTCTTCCAAAGAGCGAATCCTATTGTAAAATCTTCATTAATTTCAATGGCGTTCTAGCATGCCCAGAATGCAGAATTCTACCAATTCCACCCCAAATCTGGTGTGGCATTCAGGCCAGAAGGGAGGGTCCATGAGCCCTCGACGGCCTAGTGAATTCAAGGCAGGGCATGGTCCTTACCCACACGAATGTGCAGCGGGGATGCATGAAGCATACAAGTGTCGTGCCTGCCTTCAAAGGTGCTCGCTAACAGCACCTTGCCCCAACAGTCTGTTAAGGCTATAGAGGGGATCTGTCTTTGTACATGGCACAGTGTGTGGGTACGGTTGAGCGCGCCTGCCTGTGAGAAGTAGGTGCGCGAGGAGTTGGAGCCGAGAAGCTTGCTCTCCACATGCTGCTGCACGGCCTCCGTGACGCTGTCCTCGTGCAGGAAATGCACCTCGTGCTTGGTGGGGTGAACGTTCACATCCACGTTCTGTGGAGCCAGCTCCAGGCTAAACAAAGACAAAGATCCCCCATATAGCCCCAACAGACTTTTGGGGCAAGTGTTGTTAGCGAGCACCGCTGAAGGCTGGCTAAACACACACACACACACTCGTCTTTCTCAATTCCAATTCTTCTTTTCTTGTTTGATGTGAAACTATATCCGCCTTTTCAAGCATAGCTCCCCGAGAACGATTGTTCAAGGGTGCTTTATACATTTAATTATTTGTATGAATTAAACAAATTAGAGCAGTTTAACAGGAAGGCTTTCGCGACCCATGTTATCCATAACAAAGGCTTTTTAGAGCACTCAAGATATTAATGGTTCGTGAACAACATTGAGGCTGGGGTGACTTTAAACACCATTTTTTTAACTCTGGGTGGGTGGGGGAGGTGACGTGTGACAGCGTCGTGTCGCACCTGATGTAGAGGAAGGGGTGCGAGTTTTTGGGGAGGTACGCCGCGTACACCGTCTCGATTGCCTTCCGCAGCGCCGTCGAGTCCACAAGCCGGTCTGCAAACAACACCGCGAAAACATCTCCATTTCAACATTTCAGTTTTCTGGAAAGGAATAATATCAGAATCGGAATCTTTATTTAGACCAGAGGAATCCGGATGAGCTATGAAGCTCTTTGTTAACAGATGTCAAGTTGGGGGCAAGGGGTCAGGAAATTAGAATACAAAAAAACTGATAGGAGTGCAGAGGATAGGAAAGGTCAGCAAGTCGATAATGAACAAATAAAGATAAAGTATACAAGTTCAAATTTCAAAAGTATATCAAGTCAGCAAAACAATGACAACAACAGTCCTAGACCACACCAAGACAACACACAATCCTTCAATAATATTGCCATTAAAATTTAACTCTCGATATATGGGTAAAGATCAAAGTTACAAATAGTATTCGCAAATATTTTGTATTCAGCACTAATATTCTGCTTCAGGACCATCAAACCCTATTCAGAACTCCTTCCGTCAGCTCAGGACATACATGAATCTTGAAGAGACATCACATAATGCGGGTCTTACTCTCGATCATCCGCGGGCCGATTATCTGGGTTGCGGATTAAATGTGCTCACCCATGGATTTTAACTTGTATACTCCTCAATCGTCATAGGTGTCCGCAAACAGGTCGGCAAGTAAACCCCGACACTTAAAAAACGAGAAAAATAAACGATACAATGATAATTGGTTTTTTACCCTTTTATCTTGGCAACAAAACTGACACCTTTTTTTACAAGGAGTCATGTTTGCATTGACCACAATACCTGCGGTCAGAATGCAAACAAAAACACAACTCTGATCATGTATGCACTGTCCTTGAAATTGATTGCTCCACACCCGAGACAGCTTTTCTTAAGAGCCTAGTCTCACATGGTGTTGGACCAGATCACGCCAAAAGGCGCAAGGTCTCAGTTTTGTTGCCAGATAAAAGGGTAAAAAACCCATTATCATATTTTGCTACTGGCAAAGGAGGTTCCAATGGTGTAAACGAGATATTGTACATCTTCACCACCATTCTGCATAGGAAAGCAATTAATACATTTCGTGACCTAATTTACAAACCTTTTCTTTATTCAGATCTGGGCTAAGCCTGCCCCATAGTCCCCTGGATAAACTTGAATGAACTGCACTTACACACTCACTTTAAAAGGCCTCCATTACCCAACACGAGAAGACAATGTCATGCTGGGCAGATTGGATTTACACACTTAAATGATCGTAAACATTTTCGAACGTACCCCTCAAAACTAGACTTATCTGAACTACACAATGAGGCAAATGTATACGGTAGGTACTGTTTGTGCAGTCAACGGTGGTCAGGCTGAACCCATTAAGTTGTTCCACCTGTGAGCCTCGTTTAATTACAGGTGGCTGATTAAAAGTATGAATCCTAAATCTCAGTGGTGCTGGCCCAGTACTAAGACAAAGGCATTAGCCCTAGGAATCACATCCCCACTTTCTAATGACCCATCCTTGTTACCTGATAGCAAACTTCTTAACGGATATTTGCTGCACGAGTAGCAGTTACAAATTGACGATGAACAGGTGCCTGCACTCACGATTGATGAAGAGCAGGAAGACGCACTTCTTCATGGAGTAGTTGGCATTGGAGATGTAGCCTCGCATTTTGAACACCAGCTTTTTATCTTCATAGTCCACCTCAATGAGCTCCCTGTACGGCAGCCAAGGACAGGTTACAATGCGTCCCGCATAATAATTTTGGGTTCATCAAAGTCTGTTGCTGACGGTCCATATGACTATTACGAGCCTTTTGCCCGTCAAAGGACGGGTGTATTGCAGTAAATCTGAAACTTGCAAGCGAAAATCAGACCGCGACGTGATATTCATTGCATCCATTCGTGTGCAATTTGTAAGGGCGCGGTGACACAGACTTATTTCATTTAAAGGTTATAATCCCTTGTTCATCACGACGTCCTTTTTACTTGGATGTCTCAACAGCGTTACGGAGATCGCGTGACGTGAGGGTTCTGACTTTGTAGTGAGGGTTGCGAGTTGACGCCGATGAGGGGGGAGGAGGCGCCTCGGCCCCCCATGTGGAGTGACGTCACCCGCTAATTATTATGAATGGGGGGGGTGTCCATTTGGAGGACGTCACCTGTTCATGATTATTAATGGGGGTTGGTCGATGTGGAGTGCTGTCACGAGCGTTAAGGACAGACATTCCTGGGTGATTATATTATATATTATAGGAGGTTTTATTTCACTTGTTACCCAGGAAAGTCTCACTGATTATTATGGCTCTTTCCAAGAGGGCACGTTCTCCCCTTGTTTTGCAAGCATTTCTCTCGCGTTCTGCAGTTTCCTCCCACAGCTAAACAAACCATAATTGTATGGTATTGGCAAACATCCCAATGCATAAAATTACCTCAAAATTACTCACACTGGGATTACATATAACATCATCCCTTACAGAAAAACACTTTGCAGGATCCTTCGAGAAACAGTCTTTCATCTTATAAACTCTTCCTGGATAAATAGGGATAAAACATTCATGAGGAAAGGACGCTTGTTTGAGACCCACCGAGCAACGGATGCTCCATACACGGCTCGAATGTTGTCCACCGTAGTGGCTCCAGGAAGTGTGCGCACGTCGGCTGTGCTCTCCCCTTGCTGTTGGGATACAATCTCCGTCACTCATTCATTCGTCCAGGAGACTTGGATGTCTCGTAGTAGGCAAGAGCAGAAAACATCATTTTATACCACAGAATGACACAGGAAGGTGATGTCATAGACCCTTTGGTGTAAACTAAGTTGCACACATTTTATATGCCTGCCCTTCAAAGAGTGTCCGTAAAATTATAAAAATGAAATATTTAATCCTCAGCGATGGGATATGCTGAATACAACCGCCTCGCTTAAAGGCCCAATCAATGTACAAATCACGTGATAAATACTATAAAAATTAGGTTTTTTGCACATTTATTGTTTACTAGGTTGAGACCATGGACTTTCTACACTTGAGCTCAGTTTAATCATCGCAGGTGGCTTCTCAGATGACAAACCCAGGACCTCAGCTGGCTCAATCCTGTGCCATGGCAATCTCAACCAGGATTTTAACTCAACTTTCCCAATGTGGCACCAAGTGTGACCACATCATGGCAGAAACATGTGATCATACCATGGCACTAACTGTAATCGTATCCACCAAGTGTGATCACACACTGGGTGAGACCAATAACCAGTTATCCTATAGAATCACAATAAAAATGAATATCTCATATATGTAGATGTTTCTCATACATCTTAAATGCTCACCTTCTTCAGTGTAAAACTTACTCCGGAGTAGTGTATTGAATACCTGACAAAATAGAAACATCTCCAATTACAAATTTATTTTATGTTAAGAGTACAAATCAAAGAATCACCTGTCTCCCACAATTAAGAACTCAAATAAAAATGTCATATTATCCACGGAGCAAATTTACACATAATAACTCATCTAGCTGTATTTCCCATGGCCTCCACGTGAGAAATCAATGTTGTCTGTGGATGCACCCAGTTAATGGAAACTAATTGTTCATAAAAGACTAATGATTATTGCGTGTTATGTCCCTATAACATCTGGCAGTTCACCAGCATTGGTTCAACCAAACCTGACACCGCTGATAAGACACTATGTCAAAACCAGTCCGATTTGCTTGCCCTGAACCCAATGCTGCTGAAATTATGCAGGCCCAGAAGCCATTGTGGTTGACGGGAAATGTAAAAAACACTATTTTTTTTTTTGGAAGGGATAAAGGAATGAAGGAGATAGTACCCGCTTACTTATTGATCACCATCTTTCCTCCCCTCTTCTAAACATACTGGCATACAAATTGTACTTTGTAAACAAAAATTAAGTGACCATTATTTGCCCCGAGCCAAATAGTTTAAACTCCACATTCTCACGTCAGGGATGAATCAGTCTATGCAAAGAATAACCACTGCTGATTTCCAACAGAACGGTACTTATTTTATGTAACCCCAAGGACT
This sequence comes from Lethenteron reissneri, assembly GCF_015708825.2. NCBI lineage: Eukaryota > Metazoa > Chordata > Hyperoartia > Petromyzontiformes > Petromyzontidae > Lethenteron > Lethenteron reissneri. The sequence goes on from NC_083785.1 coordinate 3,233,703, forward strand.
GATGAGATTAATCGTCCCTACTAACTGGCTGGGATTTTTGAGGGGAGTGCTGTGACATGTCCCGACCTGACTGCATAAATAGGGCTTCACGCGTGCTGGATTACACGGCATGGTGATACACCGCTGGGAGTTCTCTCACCGGCTTACGACCTCCGTGATCTTGCCGTGCTCCTCACTGGCACTCTTGAGGGCTTTGCGTCGGGTCGCCACATTATAGAACAAGTCCTCAGCCTGTAGGGAAATTTTCAAATTTTATTGCTTCATATATATTTTTGGCAAATAACAGTAAAATTTATTTCGATCTAAAGCTTTCGTGACTGCAGGGATTCATCTTCTTGGTTCTTTCGGTAAAGTCACGTAGAAAGGAAATAATAATAAAACATAAAATTATATTCTCACGACGTTTCGGCCAGAACACAAGCAGCCGTCCTCAGGTGAAGAAACAGAGCTGTCATTGGAGCGCTGTCTTTCCGACAGCTCTGTTTCTTCACCTGAGGACGGCTGCTTGTGTTGTGGCCGAAACGTCGTGAGAATTTTATTATGTTTAATTTTTATTAATTCCCTTCTATGTGTACTTTACCGAAAGAACCAAGAATATGAATCCATGCAGTCACGAAAGCTTTAAATCGAAAAATGTTGGGAAGTACTTATTGTTATTGTAGAAATAAGTAATATTCTTGGTTCTTTCGGTAAAGTCACATAGAAGGGAAACAATAAAAGAATAAAAATATAAAACAATAAAATTCTTACGACGTTTCGATTGCAACACAAGCAATCATCATCAGGTGATTTATTATTTTATTGTTTCCCTTCTACGTGACTTTACCGAAAGAACCAAGAGTAAAATATATATCTTAAGATTTAGATATTAATTATTTCAGCAGGAAGGGCCCAATGAGCTGTTAGGCTCTATTTCATGGGCATCCTGCGACGGTACAGATGTTATATGGTCCAGATCTTTGTTAGAATTGTGCGTACATAGTTTACGATAGAAACAGGGAGTGTCAGTACATACTTTATATGTGAAATGTGTCTTCATTTGCAGTCAAAATGGTTACATAAATAGAAATATACTCATTGAGGCATCCATTCTTACTGTGTAAGAAGCTGCTGCTCAATATTCGGTTATGCTAAAATGTTGATATTAATGAAAGTGTCCATGCTCTTTCCTTGAAATTAACAAGTGTTTACACGGCGACGCATTGTAAAGGGTGGTCTTCTCTGAAGGTCTATTGCCTGAAACATCACGTGACTATACGTTTATTTTATAATGTAGTATTCATTATGAAGACGGTGAGCTTTTACCTATTTGTAAGTTATCGGTTCAGCTCTTTTTCCAAGCGACAAGTGTTTTTGGATTCTGAGCACAAACACCGCAAGGACAGGTTGAAGGACAGATGCTTTATTGATTACCGTAATCTGCGTTCCCTGGTTTCCCGCGCAAGGTTTGGGAGGCGCCTTCAGTTTGCCATCGCAGTACATTGCCCTGAAAAGCACAAAAAATCAAGTCCTTTAGGTGGAACCAAGAGACATCCTAATGGTATAAAGTCTCCATTGCAATGGGGAAAATATAACAGGATAAGAAGGAATTAAAATTCAGTGTATGCTTAATTAGCACAATAAGTACAATCATTCATGTAGAGTGCTCAACTTACAATTGAAAGGCTGCGAGTTCATATCCTGGTCAGGGGAAATCTTGGCTTATTGGTCTCTCTAGACTCAAGTAAATGAGTACCACTTTGGGAAAAGTCAATGGTTGCTCGATAAATGGCATGTGAGGTGTACACCACAATGGTGGAATATCTACCATTAGTTTAGTAATGAACTGAAAATAGCACCACTCCATTACTCCTTTAAGCATGGAAACTGAGGTTTGGAGATATTTTGCTAATGCAAAATATACAGAAAAATGGATGTCAAAATATATCCAAGGTGCAGTCCCATCTTCCCACCAGGATCAATGTGAAGAGTAACTCATTGTGAGAAAACTATAGAAATTGCTTAATGTCTACAAATTACTCCAAATCACCAACAGAGATAAGCGCCACCCTGAGCATGTAAATGCAATGAAACTAAATGTTCATTCTTTTGTAATCCATGAAATAAAAACAGGCACTGTGTTTCTACCGACCCGGGGTTGTTCACGTGCGATTGCAAATCAGCATTCCTATGGGTAAATTATAGTGCATTATTGCTTTTGCGTCACATGTTCTGTGCTGGCACCTGTAGGCACACATGCTGTCCGCTGTCTTGGTAGTTATCGTCACGTGCGCCACATGACTGATGCTGGCTAGAGCCTAGGGGGGAAGAACCGGGATTGGGGCATGGAAACACACATGACCGGTGAGAAACCTAATTATATCTACACCTCATCATCATTACATACATACCTCGACAGAACAGCTTTGTAGAAAGGTAGATAAAAAGTAATTCCACAATCAAACATGTGTGGAGTTATGCTCATATCCGTTTATGGTATGGAGCCAGTGGTGAAAATGTAGTTATCCTGTGGTGGGGATCTAATCTGTATTGTCCATAGTACAACCACTTGAGTTACATATTTCCATTGATAACAGTCCAACTTCGGTGGACTAATTCCATCCAATCACCAATCATTTACAAATTTCCTTTGAAAAGGGCTGCTGTTCATATAGATGACTAGCTTTACTATCCGGCTTCGCACGGGACTTGGATTCACCATGCCCGGCCGCCTTTGTCTCCCCAGTGGCGATGTTCCCACACCACACCAGTTACTCGTTTGAGACTGAGTCGACCTATAGGAGGCCCAGGACCGGTTCAAATAATCGTCACCGGTGGTGGCCGTGAGCGGGAATCGAACTCGGGTCGCCGGGTTCGTAGCGCAGCGCGCTAACCACTACACTACAATGCGTTACGCTTCCACATGCGCGGGTCACGTGATAGATTTGATGTCACAGCTGACTTGCCGTGCAAAAAATATATGCATTATTGAGTTCCCCCCCCCCCCCCAAAAAAAAGTGATTTTTTTATAATGTTTGCATGGTGTACAGTCTGGAAAGTATCCACATTGCAAATTTCCAGTTTGTTGCATGTCGGGAAGTACGCTAAACATTTTGAACAGACACACATTCACAACTTTGCCTTTTATATAGATTAAAAATAAAACTTGAGAATACTATACTTTTTTACACTTTGATAAATAAATATTACTAGCTACTGTAAGAAAAAAAAACTATGATTAATTCATTATTTGAGTATTCAAATTAGATATATACTACACTTAGAAAATCAAATCGTATATATTTTTTTAAACTGCTTTTGTATTGCAGTGACAATGACAGTGACCCCAGAACAATAGTGTTGTTCTGCCATTCCACTTCAACCACCTTCCCCTTCAGTAAAAATAATACCATGAAATCAGCCAATCTTATGAATACAACAAGACTGTACACTTTAGATATAACATCACATTTTTGTTTTTATTTTTCGCTGTTGCTTATTTCTATATATTTTTTGGGATCAGTATTCATGTGTCGTTAACCCACCACCACTCGACACAGCCAATTAGCAAGGTTTATCATGTAAACAAAACATTTTAATTAGTTACTACTTCAGCACACTGGTGTATTGGAGAGTAAACCCACAACATTTACAATTTGAGTACGACGTTTCGCTGGTGATTACAACCAGCTTCATCAGGCGATTTGTGTTTACTCTCCAACACACCGGTGTGCTAAAGTAGTAACTAATCAAAACGTTTTGTTAATGTGACAAACCTTACTAATTGGCTGTCGGGTGGTAGTGCGTTAACGACACATTTATATTTAGGCGATCTAACCCAAAAAAACCTCTATTATGGATATTGTTCGCGAAAGCCTACGTGCTAAACTTGCTTATTTCTGATTTAAAGCTTTCGTAACTGCAGGGATTCATTTTCTTGGTTCTTTCGGTAAAGTCACGTAGAAGGGAAATAATACAATAATAAATCACCTGATGATGATTGCTTGTGTTGCAATCGAAACGTTGTAAGAATTTTATTGTTTTATATTTTTATTATTTTATTGTTTCCCTTCTACGTAACTTTACCGAAAGAACCAAGAATATTGCTTATTTCTGTTTTCAAATATTCATGAATTCATTCAAATATGAGTAGCTTGAAAGTGTAGGTTATCAGACCTCTCCACGAAACCCGAAGGTGGCGATGGAAGACAGGTCCTCAAATTTCTCCAGCTTGCTGGTTGTGAAACGCTCACACACGATCTCCATGTCCTCCTTCTGTTGGGAGTCAAACGCATCACATTGGTCAAATGGGAGCGATGAGAACCCATAGCACGTATTACTGGTCAGGAGAACTACAATGAATATGTGGCCTGGGGTACTTTATTACTATCATATTTTTTTAAAATTCTCAATTGAATTTCAATTTTACGATTAGCATCATGTTCCATGACATAGAAATTGTCATTTGCAACTTTTACCGAGACCAGTGTAACATCACCTTGTATCAGAGAACAACAGCCTTCAGAAAATGACAAATTTGGAGGTTCCTTCAATAGGCCTATTATCTATACTTGGCAGTGCACATTTGAAAACGCTCCGTTAACAATGGAAAGAGCAACATTTTTAAGCCTTAAAGGTGAAGTGACAAGCTAAATTAACGTGGATTTTTGGTGCCATAATTGGTGATCAGGCTGAGAACGTCTATGTATGATACTTGAGAACCCGGTTTGCACAAAGTGGCTGCCCCCATTGGATATTTGATTCAGGAGACACTTTCACTTTAAGACCTGAATGATTTTTAAATACCATATTAACACCAAAGTAATGAGAACTGGGAGCCCCAATTCCATCACGTGAATTCGGTGGCCACAGACATTGGGATGGGATCGGTTAGGTGGCCTGCCTCACTTTGGCCACAGTTGTTGACCGATGGCATCCAGTGGACTTCGTGGGGTGCGAGGCTCACGCGAATACCCGTGCCATTGTCCTGGATCTGAATAAGCTTCAGTCCTCCATTCTTCACTGTCACCTGTATGCTCGTGGCCTTAGCATCCAAACTAAAAGTACAAAACAAAAAAAGACAATCCAAATGAGGATATGACAGGGGTTACTTAGCTGTTATGCTATGCGGCCGCCAAGCTTGACATGACATTTCATTATTTTAAACAATATGTATAATCTGGCAAAAGGCAACGTAAATGAATTATCCAAAAAACAGTTTTTTTGGGTTAGATCGCTTAAATATATAAATCTGTCGTTAGACCCGCCACCACCCGATACAGCTAATTTGTAAGGTTTTTCACATAAACAGAACATGCCAATTCATCACTAGTACAGCAGACCAGTGTTGGAGAGCAAAGCCACAACATTTACAATGTTAGTAAAACGTTTCGTCAGTAATTACGAGATGTGATGACATCTACCCCTCTATTTAAGGAAGGAAACAGGAGGATTTCTCCACAAATCTGGCTGTCGCCTGATGGAGCTAGTTTTAATTACTGGCGAAACGTCGTACTCAGATTGTAAATGTTGTGGCTTTGCTTTCCAACACACCGGTGTGTTGTACTAGTAACGAATTTGCATGTTCTATTTACGTGACAAACCTTACTAATTGGGTGTCGGGTGGTGGCGGCTTTAACAAAACTTTTATATATTTACGCGATCTAACCCAAAAAACCCGTATTATGGATAATGGTCACGAAAGCCTACGTGTTAAATTAATGTTAATTCAAATAAAACAATGAAACTATTTACTCAACATGGAATTTGCCAACATTTACCAATCCATGGCAAGCATTCCTGGATAAATTCAGGACTATTATAGCATATTATATTACAAAATGTAGATAGTGTTGAGTAAAGCATACAGTTGCATACATATTTTCAATGAAATGGTAATACATAAAACTTTGATACAAATTTAATATAAGTAATATTTATGAAAGAATAATACTACACTTCAGAAGATGCCTTTAATAAGTTTATAATTTATATATTTATTTACATATTTCAATGATATACATACAGTATATTGTAGTCCTCAATTCTGTCGACAGCCCCGAGCAAGCGGTGCTGAAAAGACGGGCTTTTGTGTTTTCATCCTGAATTTATTGTGAACTTGCAAGTGTCTGAATAGGAGTTAAGTGCTCAAGAGAGGTAAATAAATACGCTTTGGTTCTTTCGCTGAGTCACGTAGGTATAAAATAAAATAAATAAAATCACGACGTTTCGATTGCAACACAAGCAATCATTATCAGGTGGGAAAACCACAGCAAGAACATTTTTTGCTGTGGTTTTCCCACCTGATGATGATTGCTTGTGTTGCAATCAAAACGTCGTGATTTAATGCAATTTTCTACCTACGTGACTTTACCGAAAGAACCAAAGAGTATGGATCCCTGCAGTCACGAAAACTTCAAATCTAGATTAGAGGTAAATAAACTTCTTTAGGCTAGATTTGAAGTTTTCGTGACTGCAAGGATCCATACTTCGTCAGTACAAATACAAATGGAGTCTATATTATTGGCCCTGGCTTGACAGCTTGATTTGCAGTCGTGGACATGCGTTAGTCCAGATGCTCTGTCCCTCACCAGTTCTCCATCATCTCCTTGATGGCATTGGCTGGACGCTGGATCACCTCCCCGGCCGCAATCCGATTTACGACGGCCTCATCCAGGCGCCGGATCACGCACGGTGCAGCCATGGCGTGCTGAACTTTGTCCCCCTGGGCTCTCAAAGACACACGGTGGCACAAGAAAATCACTTCTGTAAAAAGCACAGCTCCACAAAGGTTGCTCCTTGCCAGGTGGAATTGTGAAGTTAACAGTGGCACCTGTGCGGTGGTGGCTATGCAGCACTGCTGAGGCGAGGGTTGGTGAACTAATCTCCATGTAAACTAATCTCCATCTCCATTGGAACCTCCTTTGCCAGTAGCAAAATATGATAATAGTTTTTTTACCCTTTTATCTGGCAAAAAAACTGACACCTCTTTTTACAAGGAGTCATGTTTGCATTGACCACAATACCTGCGGTCGGAATGCAAAAAAAAACACAAATCTAATAATGTATGCACTGTCCTTGAAATTGATTGGTCCACACCCGAGACAGCTTTTCTTAGAGCCTAGTCTCACATGGTGTTGGACCAGATGGCCTTTTGGTGTAATTGTGGTCAATGCAAACATGACTCCTTGTAAAAAAGGTCAGTTTTGTTGCCAGATGAAAGGGTAAAAAAACAATTATAATCTCCATCTGTTTCCATCTGCACGGGGATAGTGTTTCCCGCTTGCGCTTGTGGGTTTTCTCCGGCTACTCTGGTGTCCTCCCACTTGTATAAACCCTAATTAATTGGCTGAAAACATCCTAAAATAAAAACCCAAAGCAGGACCCTCCTGCAAAAAATTGTCCAACGACTCCGTGTGCCGTCAACGAGTAAAACAAGGTTTGATGTTCTCTTAACACATCCCATCAGCGACACGGCCTTGTTCTGGGGACGGAGTGCAATATTTCAGCGGCATTGGTACAACACGGGCACAAACTCTGCAACTGGGTTTCGACTTTTGGTGTCTCATCAGTCGTAGCAGCAGCAGCAGTGAGGCTTTACCTAAACCCAATTTTTACTTAAAGCTTTCGTGACTGCAGGTATTCATATTACTCTCACATTTACATACTTATTCCTTCTTTAGCTTCGCCCATTTACTCTTGGGTTGAGCCCACTAAAATCCGATAACACATTCCTGCGGAGGGAGCTGGTAGGAACGTTGGGTTGCTCGGTCAATGGCCAGGGTCAACGGCGGCGTGGTGTATTCCACAAACATGCCCGACTGTGAGGGTGGGCACAAGCCGGCGTGAGTAGGTTAAACGTTGAGTTTTATAAGGGCACCACGGGGTGACCAGCCCCTCCCCACCCAGCCCCTCCCCACCCAGCCCCTCCCCACCCAGCCCCTCCCCACCCAGCCCCACCCCTCCCAGCCCCTCCCCACCCAGCCCCTCCCCACCCAGCCCCTCCCCACCCAGCCCCTCCCCACCCAGCCCCACCCCTCCCAGCCCCTCCCCACCCAGCCCCTCCCCACCCAGCCCCTCCCCACCCAGCCCTCTCCACCCCTCCCATTTTTGGAATCACGACGGACGGACGGACACAATAATCCCCTGTGGGCTGATGTAACCAGGAGGTTCCTACCAGTATAAACTCTTGTAGCAGTACCTCTTTCTCCTATGTCAGCAGTTCTCCTGCTGTACCTGTCCCACCTGATGAAGGCCGCTTGTGTTGCGATCGAAACGTCGCGAACTATTATTCAACGCCAGTGACGATGTGAACCGGTCCTAGGCCACCCCTAGGTAGACTCGGCCTCAAATGAATACCTGGTGCGGTGTGTAAACATCGCCACGCGTGGTGCTGGCCGCCACACCACCTCGTGCGCCGTGTCGGCCTTCATAGCAGCTGCTCGCTTAACAGCACTTGCCCCTACAGTTTGTAAAGGCTACACGGGGTGGGGGAATCTTTGTCTTTGTTTACAGTAACGGGGCGCGTAGTAGCGGCAGTGATGCTCACCGTGTCGCCTTTGCTCGTCTAAGAATGTTTGCGTTGCAAACGGAGGGGGGAGAGACGCGCGCGGGAGACTCACGCAACGCCACTCGACGACGCTGCCAACGATTGTCGAGGTTTCTCACCCGACGATTCGCGCCCAGGGCCACGCAGCGAACTTCCCCGCCAAAAATAAAAGTCGGCGGCGTGACGTCATTCCGCAGAGTAACAACGCAGCGCGTCGAGTCAAGCGAAAGTGTTCGGTGACGCAATCACGTAAGTTAATAATATAAATAATAAAAAAAGATATAGTTTTTATATTATTATTTATATTATTTTTATTCTTTATTTTTACCTACGTGACTTTAGCGTAAAAAACCTAAGAGTATGAATCCTTGCGCTCACGAAAGCTTCAAATCTAGAAGCAATCACGTAAGTTGGCGTTTTGACGTCATCGCGCATAGCGCAGTACCGACGCGATGACGTCATCACGCATTTCATATTAGGACAGGACCAGTGTGGTGATGTCATCACGCATTTACCATTAGCACAGTACCAGCGCGATGACGTCATCGCGCATTTCACATTAGCAGTCCCAGCGCGATGATGTCATCACGCATTTTCACATGAGCACAGTACCAGCGCGATGACGTCATCACGCATTTCATATTACGTGCATGACGTAATGGCTCACGCCGCTTTCTCTCCCGTCATCTGCATGCGCCCGAGCAGAAATGCGATGAGCGGTCTCTGTTTTCAGCTCAAACCTTCATCGTTGTCTCTCGCTCTCTCTCTCGTCGCCATTCATTTGCGTTTGCTCCACAGTTGACCAAGCGTCTTGCACTTGAGTGCGTGACATGCTGTCACGCGAATTACAAACTAAAACACACACACCGGGGCTTGTGAAGTGGCGTGCTACGGATAGAGACACTCCACCTGGGTTGTGGTCTAGGGACACTTGGGTAAACACGTGGTGCCCCACCACGTGAGTACCCGGGTGCAGCAGTGGCACTTCTGGCTGTGTGCTGCTGATGAGTGCTGTTTGTGCTGAGTACGCACTGCTAACGAGTCGCGTTTATACTGTTTATGAATGGTGTGTGTGTACTATGTACTACTGATGAGTGGTGCACGGTACTGCGTTTGTACTGCTGATGAGTGATGCACAGTATTGTGTGTGTACTGCTGATGAGTGATGCACAGTATTGTGTGTGCACAGTATCGTGTGTGTACTGCTGATGAGTGATGCACAGTATTGTGTGTGTACTGCTGATGAGTGGTGCACAGTATCGTGTGTGTACTGCTGATGAGTGGTGCACAGCATTGTGTGTACAGTATTATGTGTGTACTGCTGATGAGTGATGCACAGTATCGTGTGTATACTGCTGATGAGTGATGCACAGTATCGTGTGTGTACTGCTGATGAGTGATGCACAGTATCGTGTGTGTACTGCTGATGAGTGGTGCACAGTATTGTGTGTGTACTGCTGATGAGTGGTGCACAGTATTGTGTGTGTACTGCTGATGAGTGATGCACAGTATCGTGTGTGTACTGCTGATGAGTGGTGCACAGTATTGTGTGTGTACTGCTGATGAGTGATGCACAGTATCGTGTGTGTACTGCTGATGAGTGGTGCACAGTATTGTGTGTGTACAGTATTGTGTGTGTACTGCTGATGAGTGATGTACAGTATCGTGTGTGTACAGTATTGTGTGTGTACTGCTGATGAGTGATGCACAGTATCGTGTGTGTACTGCTGATGAGTGATGCACAGTATTGTATGTGTACAGTATTGTGTGTGTACTGCTGATGAGTGATGTACAGTATCGTGTGTGTACTGCTGATGAGTGATGCACAATATCGTGTGTGTACTGCTGATGAGTGATGCACAATATCGTGTGTGTACTGCTGATGAGTGGTGTAAACAGTTTGTACGGCTGATAAGTGTACTAAGTATGTACTTTTGATGAGTGGACTGTGGAAGTGAACTATTATTGAGTAGAGAGTGAATCTGAGAGGATGTGAGATTGAGGCCGATTTGAAAGTTTGGGCAAGTGCTTGACACACAATTTTAAAAGTTTAATCTATCGTTGCTGAAGTTACTTACGCTCAAGTTTACGTAAATGCGTTTGTGGTTGAGCCTTTCGGATCTGAGTATAGAATCTTTTTTAGCCGGGTTATTGTATCTGGGTGCATTTATGACCCTGTGAGGCTATAGCTGACCTTTGAGAAGCAATCGATTGTGGCTGAGGGTGCAGTGGAGTTAAATCAGTAATTTTGCGTGTGTGTATTCTAAACACGTGTGTAGTTTACAAAATAACTTGGCCATAACTTGTTACTGGTTGAGGGCCAAACAAGACTTTCACATACTTTGGTGGAAAACGACACTTTAACACACACACAGATGTAACTTCTGACACTGGAAGGGGACCTTTCAGTTGCAGAAGTTGAATGGGCACGCTAACATTGTATAAACACCGTGTTACCGAGTCGAAAACATCCCTTGCCCTCCCCCCCCCCACTAGTACCCGATTAGTGCGGCCAAGATGCATTTACTGATGGAAATAGTTTGCGAGGCCACTCACCGGCACACAACACAGACTGCCGTCATGTGCCTACGGGGCATATTAAATGAAGTAGTGGGTTCGTGTCTGGCCTATGGGCTGACAATTCCCAATTAGGCTTGCTACCTGTCTGGGGTTTGACCTGAATAGTCTGGGAATTGCTATCTGGAATTAACTGATTTGTAACGGAGATCTGGTGGTTTTGATTTGAAATGATGTGTAATAAACTTGGCGTGCTCCTGTCTGCGCTGCTGTTTTAGGAAAGCGGTGAACATTTAAGCTCAGGAGAGGAGCTTGTGGACGTGGACATGAACAAAGTGCCCGAGTGCGAGGATGATGAGCAGGATGATGGAGATTTCGAACCATCGCAACTGGGGACCAAGTCCTAGTAAGAAAACTCAATGCAACTTATACAACACACATGTACATATAGCCAGGTGACATTGTGGTTATCACGCTCGAAGATCGTGAGTTATTCTGGTCAGGGGTGTATTCCTCCGGGGTAGATGAAATGAGTTTTGCTTTAAGGAAAGCCAAAAGTGCTTATCCTAGGAAAAAACGAGATCCATCGCTTGTTTGATCGTATGACGAACTTTGACTTCTAGAAATTTAACCAGATAATACTGAACGAGTCCCTTTCAATGAATGACACAATGGGATTTTTCGCCAATGTTTTAATGAGCAACAGTGCATTCCAAAATTCCCAAGAGGTCATCAGATTATTGTACTTGCTATGCTGCCATATACTGAGCTCAGCTGTACAGTTGGATCATTTGAATAAATCATAGTAGGGGGTACATTGTTGTCACATGAAAGCTGTGAGGTAGCATGGTTTACACTTTAGACAAAAGGCTAAAGTTCGATTCCCATTCATTTCTGCAGGGCATTTATTGTCAACCAAAGTGTGCCGCCAGCTGTAAAGTGTGTGTTAAAAATCTTGCGTATGCATTGGTATTCTTTATTGAGCATTTTTGTTCTCGTGTTATAACCTAACTATCCAACATTTTATAAATTATCCGTGGCACATTTTTGACACGACGAAGAAAACTTGTCCTGGCATAACAGATGCAAAATAATTCTAGATTTAAAGTAAAATACTCTTTGGTTCTTTCGGTAAAGTCACGTAGGTATAAAATAAAATAAATCACGACGTTTTGGGCGCAACACAAGCGTCCGTCATCAGGTGGGACAGCGTGGTCTGCTGCCGAGGCAGACTTTTAAAACGTTTGAAATGGGTGTAGCCCAAGGGTCATAAAGAAGTGGCCGGGCTAGTGATGTTAATATGAGGAATTAGCATGTAACTGTAAGATATAAAATATTCACAATGGGATTTGACTCTTTAATATAAAGGTGAGAGCCAACCAGGTAGTTACTGCCTGTAAAAATTCATGTATCTTACCCTAACTGCTGCCAATAACAGTAAATGTGCAATCCATTTTGCATTCGAGAAAGACCTGTCAATAGTGATTGGATCAGGAGCACCGTTATTACCGCGTTTAACAGCAACACCACTTAATTGCTAAGTGTCGGGGTAATCTGTACTGGGAGTTGTCAAATGAATACGATTGACTGCAGTACTTGCAGCAACAACATATTGCTTTAATGCCACTTTAATTCCCTTGGGATGAGTGCCTGCCAGGGGAGATTCAACAAGAACATGTTTAAGCTGAATCTCTCCTGCGCAGAGGGCCTTGGCAATTTTTCTTGGCAACAGTAAGCTTTTTTCCATATGCAGAATAGATTTTTTAAATCGATTTAAATCACAACAAAGCATCAAGTCCTTTATTCTCACTATTGCTCCTAAACTGTGACATTGTATTGATGTAATGCCATTCTTTCTCGATGCAAAGTGAGCAATGGGGCAGTGTTAATCTGTTGATGGGCCAAAGCCAGGAGTGTAAATTCCACATTCCCATGACAGGGTTGTTATCTTAACAAGTGAGCCACTTTGACAGACTTTCCACAAAGTAGTACTCATTTTCATCGACTTCTCGCAGGATGATGAGTTGAACTAAGTGCATCTTATGTTACTATAATTGTCATATTCAGGACATTTAGAAATTAGTTCCTGTTTCACGTTTCTTTACAAATCATGCAATCATTGCTATATTCATAGTTATTCTGATATGGTTTTATTATCAGGTCATTGCTGCCACCCATTTATAAAGGAATGTTTCCATCCTTATAACTGTGATTCATCTGGTTTATAGCAAAGGGATGTCTTTATATTTACATCATTATCTGTTTAGTTTGCTGTCCTTCCCCTGCTCCTCCGATTAGCACAGTTTGCTACATACATATATTATTGAGGCATCAGTTATATTCTTTTCCTATGACAAGGAAAGCCTCAATCTCAAGACACCTTATCACGAGGGTCTGACATTGAGATATTTAGCAATTACCATTACTGAGTGTATTTACATGTAGCAAGACACTGGATTACATGGAGTAAGCCAACACATACACACAAGTACTCTTAGGTTTTTTCGGTAAAGTCACATAGGTACAAAATAAAAAAACATACACACAAGGATAATACTCAGAGCTCTGCACAAATGGAATGAAAAAGCAACAATGAATTTTCTGTGATGGAGTCCATTCCCAATATAGTGTGTTGTGATTCATAATTGGAGTTTTAGGTTAGGTCATGTAAAAAAAGTGTGTCGTAAACCCTCCTCCATCCGACACAGCCAGTTAATAAAAGTGTCACGTGAACAGACGTGCCAAATTGATCACCGCTAAAGCACACTCCCCATTGTGTTGGAGAGGAATCCTACAACATTTAAATGAGTATGGTGTTCCACGACAGATTACATCCAGCATCATCAGGTTAACAACTCAGATCTCAGACCTAACCCAAAAACACAACTATGAATCAATGTTGAATGTGAAAGCCTACGTAATTTTTTTTTTTTATTTTGTATTGTTAGTATTATCGCATGTGCCCACTCAGGCTGTATGCTGGTGTGGTGTGCAGCTGGGAGGATGCCTACCAGCGGGAGCTGTCTCTATACAGGGACACGGGGGACGTGGGTGAGGTCTGGTAAGCACAGCACTCATTCACGTGCAAGGCCCGTTAAAACATCACGGATGCCACTTTTCCAATGACGATTATAAATCAGACCTGAGCCATGCTCGTTTATTGCCCCAATGCTTCAATAAGCCACGTGATTCAGTGGCCTTGGCTCCACCCTTCTGTAATGGGTTCCGGAGACACTTGTGGAGGTAACTTCTTTATTACAATACAACACTCCATTCAGTCCTCATACTCTGTTACAGCCTAGGTACACAGCCTAGGTACACAGCCTAGATACACTACTCTGGCTACGCTCTGGGGTCCTCCGGCTACAACTACCCTAGGGGAGCCTATCTGACCCGACCGAGCCAAGGTGCGGGTCTGGACTCTGGCTTCCTCGGAACTCGCCCTTACAAGGACGTAGAGCCGGGAGTTCCAGAGTCCCACCACTGGCCCTCACAGCGTCCCGGCCCTTACAAGGACAAGCGGGACGAGGGGGTCCAGGGTCCTAAGATGGCTGGTCTTGGGTCTTGGGTCTTGAGCTACAACTGGCCCCGATCGGCCAGGGAGCTGCCCTTTTATGCCTCGTCCCCAACGAGGGGTGGGGTTGTGTGCACCCCCAGATATCCCACAGAGCACACACAGCCCCCCCGTTGGTGGCACCAAGGGGCTTAACTGGCTGGGTGCCTGGGATTCCAGTGCCTGGCGCCAAGGCTTATCTGCCTAGGATCCCAGAGCCCCCAGCAGCCCCTCCCCTCTTATGGCACTACACTTCCATCCTCCGGTTCCCTCCCTCCCCTTTGCAGCCAGAGGGAAGCGATGGGAATTGCTCGCTTTTAAAACAATTTTAACATTTGCTTGGGGGAAAGCTTTCTCTATTTTAGATTTTGTATTTTTTTTTTCGACTGTTCACAATTTTATTCCTCGTGTGTTATCGACATCTTTGAAGAAATAATCGATTTTGAAATCTCTCAGAGCAATGTGGCTCTGTGTATCTGAAAACGTTTGCACATTATATAGTTTTTTTCACCGAACTTCAGAAAAACCCTTCAAGTGGCTATTTTGTTTTATTACAAAAACATGGCCATGATCTTGACCTAAGCGAGAGATGTCATTGATGGTGCGTCATTCTCCTCTGTATTGAGCCTGGGATTTCACAACTGTTGACTCCCCCATACGTCGGAAAAAAATGTGTAGCTTCCTTCGCAAAGCAAGCAATGTGACCCAGGAAAAGCATGCTACCATGGATTGTTTTGAGCTGGTTTGGCCCGGTAAGGCTACCGTAGGAAACTGGCTTGAGTCTACTAGCCGATTCACTATGCAGGCCAGCCGATATTTTATTGGCCGTGAGACCGTGGTATGAGATTCATTACTTCTATCGTAAGGGAGAACTGGGAAACCGTGTTTACTGTATGTATGTATGAGTAATTCATATTCTTGCTGATGCCCAGCTTTGCCACGCTGTGGGCAGAGCTCTTGACTCACAGTTCAAATCCTGGCCAGGGGTCGACTCAGCCCATCCTCCGTTTGGGGCCTATATATGAGTACATCTTTGTTGTAAGTCAACAGTGGTTGTCCCAGTGCTTCATTAGGCATGGAGACTCTCTGACTTCACAGACTTTAATTTAAAAGTTATATCCAGACTGGGACTTGAGATATTTAAACTAGAACAATGGGACTTCTGTCGAAAATTATATTACTGGATCTTATAGTTAATTCCTCTTTATTTAACCAGTCAAAAGTAAACTGAGATTTTTTAAAAGAGAATTTGAAAGTCCAGTTGGAATGTAGTTGTACACATTCATCTTAGGTAAGTTACAGCCATTGTTCAAACGTAGGCGACAGCAGCACCCAATGGTCTACCCTTGAGAATTACGTCACGGGGTCTTTAATGCCCCCATTACAGCACACCAGAGGTCGCAAACGGGTTTTGATTCCTTACCCGTACCCGGCCGCACCAGGGTCGCAAACGGGTACCCGTACCCGGCTGGGTACGGGTAGCCAGGTATCGGGTAGGGTTACGGGTATCGGGTAGGGTACGGGTATCGGGTAGGGTTACAGGTATCGGGTAGGTTTACGGGTATCGGGTACCCGATTGCGACCTCTGCAGCACACTCTGCACTTTGGTATTTCCCGGGCGGCTGCGTCTGCTGAACTGTCACTCTTGACCGCAGGTTTGGACGGGACAGCATGAAGCGTGTCGTGCGCTGGATCGAGGCTCGCGGGACAGACAAGGACAGCTCCGTGCTGGACATTGGCACAGGGAACGGCATCCTGCTGCTAGAACTGGTGCAGTCTCTTGTCTTCGTAATGCTGCCTCGGAACCGCAGAACACCTCTCATTCCTTCCATCACCCAATTACACGGGCTGCATAAGTATTACATCACAGCGTCGCATACCCGATGTCACATCTTCTCCGCGACCAATTAACCGCCCACACCAACAATATTTGTCCGTGTGGTGTAAGTGCCATTTTTTTAATAGATATTGTCCTAGTCCGACGTGATGCTCAGTATTGTATTCTTTATCTCACGTGCATTCACTCCTAAAGTTCAGTAAATTGTGCTTTATTTGTTCTGGTAACCTGTTTGTGTATGGTGTAACTGTCATTGTCTGTAGATGTTCTGTACCCGCCTGGATTATAGGTACACAGGGGTAGTAAATTAGGTTTGCGACATAAAACTTTACAAATACTAAAAAGACACAATATAGGCCAATGGGTTAGCTCAGTAGCTGCTCAGGGTATATGAGAGATAAGGAAGGGGTGGTGGTATCAAGAACATTAGTTGTGATGACCCCTTTACTTTGATAATTGGAGGCTTCTAAAACAAACAATAGACTCGTGAACTTGTTTTTTTTGTTTTAATTAAACCATTTTACCTTGCCGATGTCGTCAAGGAGCATAAACCGCATAGCGTGCTTTCAGATGCGCTTCTGCGGCCATCTGAAACGCTCTTCCTTCTGATATTAGGAAGCCACTGGAGCTATGCACTCTTAGATCTAGATTGAAAACGTATTTCTTTATAACTGCTGTTTGATTTTAGTTTGTCCTTTCCCCACACCTCCGATTAGCACGGTTGGCTACGTATGGTGCGAAAGAAGTTCAACATACTTTGTAGCAGCCTGGTATTGAAACAAAGTAACTGCCAGGCTGCCACATGGTTCTCTAACATGGGCATAGAATTATAGACCCCTGAGCCACGCTGCCACAGCATCACTTAGCCATGCCAGATTATATCTGAATTTGACATGGGCATCATGTTAGCACCCCGAGACACTTGACCGCATCTCCAGATAAGCCCGGCTTGCCCTGGCACCTTTGTCTTCTGGCTGCGTCGTGTTGATGAGCATGTCCAAGCGTGTCCGTATATCTGTGTCTTATACCCACAGGCCAAGGTAGGATTCACGCGGCTGACTGGCATTGATTATTCTGCGGCTGCTGTTAGGCTGGCCCAGTCCATCGCATCTGAGCAAGGACACCCGCACATCGTATTCCAGGTATTAGCGCCACGTCACTCCGAGTTTGCATTACGTAGACCCATAGACACATTGTGAGCGGGGCAGTGGGGCAGTGGGTTGTGCAATACACGGTGAAACTGGCGGCTCGTGTTCCATTCCCGGATACGGCTGAAATCGGTGGCGTGTGATGTCTGAACCAGCAATGGCTCCCCTTCCTTCACCCACACTGACCAGCAGGGTGAAGTATGGTCAAGTAACCCCCTTGACACACGCCGCATCGCCTTCATCCAGCAGTGGATTGACTAAGGTCTGTCAGTTATTGTTCAATATTTTGACACGATGTTTTTTTTTAAAGCACTGATGTCTCTACTGCCAAACAATTTGCTACCAATTTTCGACTCCTTTTGTATATTAAATCTGTGACCAATTCCTACTGGCATGTGTTTGAAGCTTTAGTAATAAATGTATTTGAAAGAAAGTCAACAGCATCACGCCGAAGGTTTTAGTACATCACTGCAGTGATGTCACTAGAGTATGGTGGCGATTCTCAAGACGAGTCATGCGTTCAGATATTAGGTCAGTTTTGTACATGGGAGGAAAACAGACTACAGGTAGTCCTCTACTTAAATATCGTAAGTCGAAGATGGCCTTACCTACCCAGGAGAAAAAAATACACGCGCTAACACTTAACTCCGTCGACCGCTGGTGAGAGTGAGGCATCACCACACAAGGCGGGAGATGCGTACATCCCGGCAGCGTCCCAACGTACAGTATCGTACCTCGTACGCTGCTGCATTTGCCTGCTGCGCGAAATTTAAAATATTTGACAATTTTTTTGTATCGCTATCGCCATCGTAAGATCGAAATATTGTAAGTCGGACCATCGTAACTCGGGGACTATCTGTACTGTACCCAAAAAAAAATACAAAGGTAAATAGAAATAACACACAAAACTCTGCACAGTTTGATTCAAGATGTATTTTGTAGATAACTCGCAGGCCAGCAGCTTTGGCAGTTTACTTATCTGCATGATTCACCAATCCCTGCCTTCAAAGTGCTGCATTGCAAGCGTGATAGTGATTTTAAACTCGAGTTTATCTTAATGCAGCCTTCAGAGATGCACAGCCGCCTATGTGCCCCCACACCTCGTGGTGGCAAGATGTTGACTCCCTCGCCTGATATACAGGAGGTCTTGGGCTCGATCTCGTCCACGACGCCTGTATATTTGGAGTTTGCATGTTCTCCCCGTGGTCGCGTGGATTTTTCTCCAGGTTCTTGTTTTATACATTTCCACATAATAGAGACATAATAACCCACTTCGTTGAGCTATCATTTGTGATAGCCAGGTCGCTTCTGAAAAAGAGCTACATAGCTCTGTGGGCCTTACCTGGTAAGATAAAAATAAATCGATTATCACGGTTGGCTATGTATGGTGCAAAATAAGTTCGACATACATAAAGCAAAGTGCCACTTGTTTTCGCCGCCTGTTTTGTTCATCTGGTTCTGAGGCCTCACAGATAAACCAAACAGAGTCAACTTACGCTCATTAACCAACGGACTAATTGCAGGAGGCGGACTTCCTGGCCCTGGCAGCGGCGGCGGGGGACCGCGGTTTGGGGCCGTTCGACGTGTGCGTGGACAAGGGCACGTTGGACGCGGTGTCACTGAGCCCCGATGGGGCGACCGAGCGGCGGGCGGACTACGTGGAGGCTCTGCAGCGAGTGCTCGCGCCCGGTGGACTCTTCGTCATCACCTCGTGCAACTGGACGCGGCCCGAGCTGCTCTCGCACTTCTCCGACGGTGAGAATGTCGTCATAATACTCGACAGTGCTTCAAACTTAAACTAAACTTTGTTTTTTAAATCCTTTATATTAAGTTCACTTGCTTGCTTGCTTGCGCGCTTACGACCGTGCAAATCTTTCGGTCGTTTTTTAACCCACTTCCCGTGATCCAATCGAGCTGACATTTTGCACACAGACTCGTTGTGCGTGACAATTTATTTTCGTGAAAAAAAATTCCCAAAATTTTCCACTTTTTAGGAATTTTTTTTTCATATTTCATTTAAAATACCAATGTGATAAAAATGAAACTCTTACTCAAGAAAAACAGAAATGAATAATAAAATAAAACCGATGCCACGCATGTAAAGGATTTATAGTGAAAAACTTTGTTTTTACGGGTTATTTTTTTATTTTACCAGGTAAGGTCCGCTGAGCTATGCAGCTCTTGTTCAGAAGCGACCTGGCCACATTTGATAGCACAACGAAGTGGCTTATCATGTGGAAATGTATAGTAGTCAAATACTCTAAATGCATGTTTCTAAGTGGAGAGGGAAAAACCGGAGGACCCGGAGAAAAATCCACACGACCACGTGGTACTTCTCCCACATCTACGATTCACACGGTTGGCTACGTACAGTGCGAAAGAAGTTCAACATACCAGAGGTGTGAACTCGAGTCATGTGACTTGGACTCGAGTCAGACTCGAGTCATGAATTTGATGACTTCAGACTCGACTTGGACTTGCATAACAATGACTTTGTCCCACCTCTGAGATGTGGACTCGAGTCATGTGACTTGGACTCGAGTCAGACTCGAGTCATGAATTTGATGACTTCAGACTCGACTTGGACTTGCATAACAATGACTTTGTCCCACCTCTGCAACATACATACGTACACAATATCTCCCATCGAGGAGGTATTTGGGGGCTGCGTTTGAGAGTCGCTTGACATGAATCTCCCACGATTGAGTTTCCATGTTTTTTTTACCATTTATTTTATAGCATCCTTACATAATATATAATCTGTAGTCGATGAGGTGTTCTTTTGGCGTTTGTTTTTGGGGTCTGTAATATGCTCCTATTTGTAGAGTCTGTTTGGAGTTTTTTATTTAGGATCTGAGTTTGGGATCTGTTTTCATTGATCTGCATTGGAAAATTGTGTTTGGGATTAATGTTTAGGTTCCTTTTTCTGGTCGATATTTAGGATCTATATTGTCAATTTTGGATGGATCCAATATATACATGGAGTGTGCAGTATGGAGTATGTTTAAGATCTCTAAGTGGGGTTTATTTGTCTGTAATGAATGGAATTGTGTGCTTCAGGTTGGTGTCAGAGATCTGCATTTGAGGTCTGTATTTGGATGAAGTCTTGAAGGTCAGAGCTCTATGTTTATGATCGGAGTTTGAGCTCTGTGCGTGTTGTCGCCCTGGTTCAGGGTTCGAGCTGGAAGAGCAGATTCCGACCCCGACCTTCACCTTTGGGGGCAGCACAGGGAACAGCATCACCTCCCTGGTTTTCAGAAGACGGGGCTGACAGCGCCTAAGCATCTCACCGTGCCAATTGAAGCAAAGCACCAGCATATACTATTCATGAAAAAAACATCACCAGCTTTTATATATTTTTTACTTACAAATGAAATATGAACTTCACTATTTCTTCAGGTATAAATGTAAGCAAGGCTTGTGTACATACTGGCTGGCCAGGTTTCACTGTGGTTAGCGCACATCGCTTGGAAGCTTACAAGTTCAATTCCTTGTCAATAGCTAACTCGGCTCATCATACCTCCAGGTTCTATGAATGTAATAAAAATGTTTGGGATATTAATAGTGGTTATTCAATGGATTTACTGGTCTGACATGGGAATGTGGAAATCCACCACCAGCAAAAGCCAGCCAATTGAGATGAGGTCTGCCCCATCGCTCATTTGAGCAGGGAGACAGATTGTAACTTTAACTGCACGAGTCTCTATCCCCTCCCTCCCCTCAGTGTGAGTGTTCTGCAGGGTTTGTTGCTGGGTCCCTTACTCTTCTCTCTATATTTCCCCCTTGAATCTATTCTCATCTTTCTGCTTTCCTCACCATTTCAATCTTTCATAAACTTAAACAAACTTTTTGACATGTTTCACTTTTGAATGTGAATTATATTTTCCATAAATAGTAGTGGTGATTATGTTTGTGAAAAGTATGATGATGTATTTTGTCATTGTGAAGTGTTTGTAATTGAACAGTTTGTATATGGCTCGGTTTCACTATGTTATTACATTGTTAATAAAAGTGAGAACCTGAGTTAAAGTGTTGCAGCATTTGCAGTGTAGTATAACGTTTGAGATGACATCTTAGTTATTGTTCGCAAATCAGTCAGGCTGACCGTATCACAATAATTTTGTTGGCTTTCGCACTGTATGCAATATCATTTCCCAAAATTAATTTAAAAATATATTTTGAGACAAGGCCCATTGAGCTAAACAGCAGTTTTTTTCAAGGGCGACCCGCTGATTAAAGTGGTATTACAAGGGGTGATAGCATACAGAAAATATTAAAAGAGGAAATATAAATTACAAAGGCATTAAAAAAATAAAATGACAATTCAGGAGGAAGGCCTGCAAATGCAGAAACTTAACAAACAGCAACAAAAGTGTAGAGCATTTCAATAAACGTGCAGTGACAAGTAATTGAATATGTGATTCAATATTTCAGTGTTTCAATTAGGAATTACATCCGAATTCGTGGCACCAATGGTCTTGAAGCAATAATTTTAAGCCATGTAGAGACGGGAGAAATACAGTTTTCAGTGTATTGACCATTCCAAAATGTATGTGTGACCATTGAGAAGGCTCTGGAACCCTGCATTCTAAACCAGGGAATTTGCATGCATTCAATGACTCATCATTCCTTTAATCAATTCTCATTATTGCCTCATTCAATGACATTCCTGCGGAGGGAGCTGGTAGGAATGTTGGGTTGGCGGCGTGGTGTATTCTGCAAATATGCCCGACTGTGAGGACGGGCACAAGCCGGCGTGAGTAGGTGAAACGTTGAGTTTTATAAGGGCACCACGGGTGACCAGCCCCTACCTGCACGACGGACGGACACAATAATCCCCTGTGGGCTGGTGTAACCAGGAGCTTCCAGAAGGCCCGGTCGTTGCAAGGGATGCCCTTACCATGGATACCGTTACCGTGGATACCGTTACCTAGGATACCGTTACCATGGATACCGTTTCTCGGGACACCGCTGATGGGGACGCCTGTTGCTAGGCTGGGCGGTTGGTCCTCGCGGCCAGCAGAGAAACATTTGATTTCATATTGCACACAGCGGGGTTTTGAATTCTGTAGTCCGCATAAGTGCGTTCCTTTTTCGCTCATTACTCGGCAACTCATGGTCTCGTAGATTAAAAAAAGGTTGCACAGACGACGAGCATTCATATGATGTAATAAAAATGTGGATTTGTAGAACGTTTTAAAAAGTTGGTGATCGGGATTTTGCCAGTGCAGCTCCAACACAATGTAATTGTTGCCTCTGATAAGACAAGCATAATATTTAGAGCTACAGTATTTAAATCTGCCCTGAAAACTCACAGCTCTAAAATGGCTTTCCCCCCCCCATAATTTTGGTCGTTTACGCTGCTGGCTCTGTCTTATTACCCAGCTTTCAATTTTCGGCGCATTGGGATCCTTGGATAAAATGCGCCTTACAAATGTAAATTAGAATTATAGATATATTCAATAGGCGAGATTTTTTATGTCATGTCCCTTCGTCGCACATGCTTTTTGGTGTCTCTTCCCCAATAGTGATTGCCAGTGTAACGATTAATATGCCAATTTAACAAAAACTGGTAATTAAAAAAGCGAATGTGAAATGTAGTTTGCATCAACGCGACATGGTATTAAGTGGCCTCTGTGCTATGGAGAATGGTCCAAAACGTTGGCTATTCGTTTTCTGATCTCTTTAACGAATGTTGGTTTATTTTAAAATTACTTTAGTTGTACTTTTACGTGTAACTATGTACAGGAGCTAAATAAACATTTCTTTAAAATATATATAAAGTTTTAGATAATTAAATGGGGGTCACAAACACGTGGATAGCGCCTGTACTGTAGTTTACCACGCGGCCCCCAAATCTTGGGTTTGCATCGCCACAAAACCCAGCATCAGTGTAAAAGTAAAAATCTGGCTGTCGCCTGATGAGGCTAGTTGTAATTACTGGTGAAACGTCGTACTCAATGTTGTGGCTTGGCTCTCTCCACCATACCGGTGTGCTGTACTAGTGACGAATTGTCACGATCTGTTTAAGTGACAAATCTTACTAATTGGCTGTCGGGTGGTGGCGGATTTAACGACACGCTTACATATTTACGCGATCTAACCCCCCCCCCCCCAAAAAAAAAAAATCTGTATCCATGGAAGATATTTGTTGCGAAAGCCTACGCGTTAAACTAAAAGTTACACCTGATGAAAGAAGCTTGTTGCCTCCGAAACGTCGTGAATTTTAATTTAATTAATATCAGGTATTTCAGAAAAAATATTTATTTTTACCTACGTGACTTTACCGAAAAAAACCTAAGAGTATGAATCATTACAGTCACGAAAGCTTCAAATCTAGAATTAAAGTTAAAAAGTCACCGTGACGCACGTGTTTGCAAAGAAACCTAAGAATCGCGCACGTGTCGACCCCCCGCCCCCACCGGGTGACGTCACTTCCGTCCGCAAACAGCTGTTCGACCACTGGAATGAGAGTGGCAGGACGCTGCGTTTGTGTGTGGGGGGCATTGAGCAGGAGGCAGAGACACACACACACAGAAGAGGGGAGGGGGGGGCGTTAGCAACCTCGCTGCTAACTCTTCACAAGCACCACCAGTAAGCTATAAACATGCGCCGTCACCGCTAACTTACACACTCGAACGACCACTCCGCCTGGTGTGTGTGTGGGGGCACGGCGTTGCCGCTCTGCTGCTACTGCTGCTGCTTCGCTTGCTGCCGGAGTTTTGTCAAGGTAATGTGCGCTGGGCTGTGTCGCCTAGGCAGTGTGTGTGGGTTTGGTGGTGAAGATGATCGTGGCGATGGTGCTGATGTGATGGGTGTGATGCTGGTGGGAATAGTGATGGGGGTGATTATGGAGATGTCGGTGCCACAGCACTTGCCCCAACAGTCTGTTGAGGGTATCTTTGTCTTGGTGATGCTATTGGGAACCTGGCGGCCCGAGTTCGATTGCCGCTCATGGACAACACCCAGCGACGATTATCTGAGCCGGTCCTGGGCCTCCTCACCTAGGTCGACTCAGCCTCAAATTAGTTAGCTGGTGCGGTGTGTGGTAAACATCGCTACTGGGGGGTGCTGGCCACCCCCCACCCCCTCGTGTGCCGTGCCGACCGGCCTTAATAGGTGCTCGCTAACAGCACTTGCCCCAACAGTCTGTTAACGCTGGTGTTGGTGATACGTGTGACGGTGCTGATGATGGGAGTGATGCTTGCGGGCATCAAGACGATTGTGACGATGTAGTTGGTGGTGGTGATGAGAATGATTTATTTGACATGAATATGTTGGTGGTGGTGGGGGGTTATGACGTTAGAGCTGATGGTACTGGTGATAGTTGTATTGGTGGTGCAGCAATCATGATGTTGATGGTGGTAATTGCCAGAATTATGATGATGACATTGACGATGGTGGTAATTATAATTGCGATACAGGTTCAGTAACGATTGTGGTGGTGGTGATGAGGTGCTTGGTGTTGTTGACGATGGTCGTGGTTATTGGGGCGCCATGGTGGCTAGGAGATGTTAGCTGCCTCGCCTGGTGTGCAGGAGGTCGTGGGGTCGATCCCGACCCTGACGCCTGCTGCTGCTGCTGTATATTTGGAGTTTGCGTGTCCCTCTCCCAGTGGTTGCGTGGATTTTTTTCTCTGAGTCCCCCCGGTGTTTCCCTCCACGTTTAGAAACACACGTTGTGAGAGTATTTGCCTGCTATAATTGTCTACATGATGAGCCACTTCGTTGAGCTGTCATTTGTGGGCAGGTCTCTTCTGAACAAGTGCTATATGAATTTTGATTTAAAGCTTTCGTTACTGCAGGGATTCATATTCTTGGTTCTTTCGGTAAAGTCGCGTAGAAGGGAAATAATAAAACAATAAAAATATAAAACAATAAAAATTCTCACGACGTTTCGACTGCAAGTGTTAGCGGGCCTTACCTGGTAAATTGAAGTTTCGTTTTCAATGTGTAAATAATGGTGATGAGTAAAACACACATTTTTTCACTCTATTGTTTGGTGGAAAGGTGCGATTAGTCCGATATTGATTGTGCAATGACTTGTTGAATGAGGACTTGTACGTGTCAATTAGAGTGTCGATTGGAGTGGTAATTTTGGAGTGTTCACTTTTTTCAAAGTGTATGGAATAGCTGGGCCCTTGCCAATGTAATGTGGCATGTCCACCACTGGCAGTCATCATATTCATATAATCTCATGAGTTGTCCTACACGTGTTTGGGCAGTGAGACATTGACATAATTTCCTTTGTTAACTAACCTCTGCTTAACAGCCCAGGGACTGTTTGCTGTTATTGCTGTATAAACAAGAGAAACCGATGGCTAAATCGCTCGCAAGTAGCCCATTCCGTCAGACCTCGAAGGCTAAATAGGTTTGAGCCAGGATAGTGCTGGCATGGGTGACCACCACACACACAAATACAAGCATGAACAGCACAGAGCAGTGCAGCATTTAACCTCCCACCCTTACTAACCCGCACTGATCAGCGGTGAGGTATGGTCAAATTTACTTAAAGTGCCGCAAGGCTCTCATCCAGCAGTGGATCGACACATCGGCTACACGTGTGTGTATGTATAAACACAGAGAAGGGAAATGCATCTCTAAGCACAAGCACTAATTCGTAAGTTTAACACTTAGGCTGCCGCGGAAAATATCCATCGGAGGAGGTTTTTTGTTGGGTTCGATCACGTAAGCATGACATCACATACTAATTAAAAACTGAACATTTATATTTCCATGCTTACTACCATTCAACAAGCATATCACACTGTGGTGCCTATGTGCAGTTGCTGCACTCTTCAAAAGCTCTGTGCTTGCATGCAAACTTAGACTTGGAAATACATGGCCTTGTGAAACCCACGTTTTGCAATGGCTTGGCATCGACACATCCATCAGGACATAATAGTGCAGTTTATCTTCGGGGTGTCAGCTTTTAATGTAATTTGGCATGGTTAAATATCCACAGGTTGACAATTCAAAGTACAAATATAAACTTCCTATGGCTGGAGCATATGTGTGGGGTCAAGCACACACAATGTCACCCAATACAGGGACTCCTCTACTTACAAACATTCCACTTACGATCTTTCAGAAATACGAACAAACTTGTCCATTTGTCATGTAGATGCCAAATGAAGAACCAGTGGCATCTACATTTGCAGGACATTATACAACTTGTGAAGCCATTCCCCCCCCCCCCCCCCCATGTTTAGTGTACAACACGTTTAGAATCGACAGGAGTAAAGTTGGATTTGCGAACAAATCGACTTACGAGCAGACCTCTGGAACCTAACTCGGTCATAAGTAGAGGAATCCCTGTATAATGATTTCTAATAGTTTTTTTGGGGTCGGATCACGTAGACAAAATGTGTGTTATAAACCCTCCTCCGCCAGGGACGACCCATTAAGATAGTTGTCACATTGACACACGTGTCAATGTATTACTGCTTCAGCACACCAGTGTTGTTGGAGAGCACTGCAGAATATTTACAATGCCACCCAGCCACATAACCGGTTTCAAATGTGCCAAGTGGAACGCCAATTCTCTTTGCCACGTCTCGCTAAATTTTCACGCTTGTAATTCATTTGGATTCGGAGCAGCGTTACGTTATATCCGTTAAATCCGCTACGCTATGTTATCCAAGTCACTTAAATAGCACACAATGGAGCGCTTTGTAACACCGATATCCATCCTATAACAAGCGCGTTGGTTTAGATAAATGGTTCTCAAAGTGTGGTCCCCGGACCACCAGTTGTCCGCGATGGTCCTGCAGATACAAATGCAAGTTAATCCTGAAATAGTCGTGGGTTTGATCCTGACCCTGACGGCTGTATATTTGGAGTTTGCACGTACTCCCTGTGGTCGTATGGATTTTTCTCCGGGTCCTCCGGTTTTTCCCTCCACATTTAGAATCAACATGCGTGTATTTGGCTGCTATAAATTTCCACATAGTGATAAGCCACTTTGTAGAAGCTATCATTTGTGGCCAGGTCGCTTCTGAAAAAGAGCTACATAGCTCAGTGGGACTTACCTGATAAAATAAAAAAATCGTTGAGTTAATTTTTTTAACGCTAACATTTTGTTTCGGATATTAATTAACATTTGGCTTTTGACATTTCATAACAAAATTAAGTTAGCTAAAGTACCCTGATTAAACTACCCTAATCCTAAGATCTAAATGCCCCCCCCCCCCAAGAGAAAAAAAACAACCTTATAGCTGCATTAAAAATCAATTGTTTTTTTATGTTCTGATAATATTCTTTTTTCTGATAATATTCTTTTTTCAAGGCTCCCCCTTTCTTCCCCCCTTCCAACCCAGCTTATATATATGCTCCAAGCGCGTGTGCTGTTTCATTCAGACGCTGTCGCCTCGACAGACCTGGTTTTCACCTGAGGACGGCTACTTGCGTTGTGGCCGAAACGTCGTGAGAATAATTTTATTATGCTTTATTTTTATTATTTTATTACTTCCCTTCTACGTGACTTTACCGAAAGAACCAAGAAGATGACTCCCTGCAGTCACGAAAGCTTTAAATCGAAATTTAATTTTGTACTAGTACTAGTCTTGAGAGTGAAAAAACTGAATGTGTTATATCACCAGGGGTGTGTCGGGGAGCTGTATGATCCGCGGAAATGTTTGCATCGGCTAAGTAGTTGGCGGGCCTAAATTAAAGTTTGAGAAACACTGGTTCAGACGAAGAAAGAAAAAACTAGTTTTTGAAATTCTAATGGAAGCGTCGATACGTTTTGACATCATATTGGGCTACCTGATTCCAATTCCAAACAACCTGCCCATTGAGCCTTGGGCATCATCAGTGGACCCGAAAAATCCTAACGTTGATTTCTAATATTCCCCCCTGTGCACGTAATGGCCCTTGTTAATCCACTGCTAGATGAGGGCCACTTCACGCCGGTGGAGGTTGTCGGGGGTTACTTGACTATTTGACCATCCTGCACCGCTCTGGGTCATTGTGGGTGAGTGAAGACGGGAGGAAATGTTCATCTCGCACAGCCAACGATTACGCATGCCCAACGATTGCACAACTCCTGTTCTTAACAGATTTTGCTCGTGCGTTTCAACGACACAATGATAAGTAACCGGCCACTGTTGAGTCTTTAGGTGTGCCTGTGTACACAACTGCTACACTTTCTGATTAGTGGTTTCCTGGTTCATGAGTAGTTGAGCTACATAAATATTTTCACGGTCAACATGAGAGGGCGAAGTCAAGTCATTCCTGTTCATTCGCATTAATACTGGTAGGAACCTCCTGGTTACACCAGCCCACAGGGGATTATTGTGTCCGTCGTGCAGGGAGGGGCTGGGTGGGGAGGGAGGTGCTGTGTAGGGAGGGGAGGGTGGGGAGGAGCTGGGTGGGGAGGGTGGGGCTGGATGGGGAGGGGAGGGTGGGGAGGGGAGGGTGGGGAGGGGTTGGTCACCCCGTGGTGCCCTTATAAAACTCAACGTTTAACCTACTCACGCCGGCTTGTGCCCACCCTCACAGTCGGGCATATTTGCGGAATACACCACGCCGCCGTTGACCCTGGCCATTGACCGAGCAACCCAACGTTCCTACCAGCTCCCTCCGCAGGAATGTGTTTAATAACCATGTATGTCCCGTGCATTGTTAAACTTCTCTGCTCTCCGCCGGGGGGTGATGTTCTTGTGACACAGCCAGTTCTGGATAGATCAGTGGTTGCAAGAATTAAGTTGCAAATGAATTTGTATTGTTTCGTATTCTTTTTCCGTTTTTATCCCGAGAGCGCTGTTGGCGCCATGCAATGAGACGAAGCATCCATTCTCTTTGGTTTTTTTGGTAAAGTCACGTAGGTAAAAAATAAAGTTACTGTCACAGCAAAATTACAGTAATTACAGTAATTTTGCTGTGACGGTGCCACTTGAAGACGGAAGCTTGTGTTGCCTCCGAAACGTCGTGAATAAATTTAATTTTATTTTTACTAACGTTACTTTACCGAAAAAAAAACAAAGAGTATGGACCCTTGCAGTCACGAATCTTCAAATCTAGAAGCATCCATTCGCAACTCTTGCAGAGCAGTCCAACCCTTGATGTTAGATAACGGCCCGTGGAAGCGGATATCGCGGAACTATATCCGCAGTCGTCCCACAAGTGCTCTCCGTTCCACACACAGTAGAAAGCAGTACTTTCCACCTCCTCTGCGTATAAGAGCAATGTACATAGCATGACAGTCAAGCTGATTTCCATTTAAAGCTCTCGTGGCTGCAGGGATTCATCTTCTTGGTTCTTTCGGTAAAGTCACGTACAAGGGAAATAATAAAATAAAAATAAAACATTAAATATTAATTCTCACGACGTTTTGGCCACAACACAAGCAGCCGTCATCAGGTGAAGATGGTTGGGGGGGGACGCTGTCTTTCCGACAGCTCTGTTTCTTCACCTGAGGACGGCTGCTTGTGTTGTGGCCGAAACGTCGTGAGAATTTTTATTTTATGATGTTTTATTTTTATTATTTTATTATTTCCCTTCTACGTGACTTTACCGGAAGAACCAAGAAGATGAGTCAAGCTGATATTTAATCCTCAGCTGGAAATTAACTAAATGAAGCGCAGAACTAAATTGAACGTGATGGAGTTTTTTTGCGTGAAGTCATTGGTGAACGGGCCGAGCCCATAAACGCACTAAATGTGAAACAAATGGACTGCTTCATTGCACCCAGCAGACTAATATGTGGCGATGTGATCTGTAGCTATTGCAGTCTATAATTCTATAAACATTTCCTGGTAATGTGGGCATTTGTCTGACAGTGGTCACTACAGGATCACAGTAATGCTATACAATAAAGAGTAAAAGTGTTTTCATGCCCCAATGAGCATCAGGTGGTCATTATCTCGATTGGAAACTCTGCTAATCGTGGCGATTTACATTCCAGTGTCTGGCGCCATTGCTTATTTCCCATAATGCATCTACACTAACAGCCATGGTCGGTGATCGATTTAAAATCCATCTAGTCCCTGGCCATGGGAATGTGGCGTTCTACCGGTGACTCAGGACAGCCACGCACTTCCTCAAACTCGTTTGTCTCTGACTCATGGCCAAGAGTTCACCTTGTGGCCAATGCTTTGGTTGCCACCATTGCTTTCTTCACTTTGCCACACACCCCTCAGCTGTTCCACAGCCGACACCCGGACCTATACAATCTATCCTCACAGTATCGCACCGTCAAGTTAACACGCGGGGACCCGCTCTGTCCCGATCTCTTCCCTCATTCTTTCCTCCGTGCAGTCGGATATTGGCATTGTGCACGGCGGAGCCATGCTGGGCCCATACTGCGAGGGCGGGCGGCCAGTGAGCGACGCGTGGGTGGACGGCGGCTTGTCCCCCTGTCTGTACCGCACGCTGTGCGGGGCTGTGCCGCCGGGCGCCCTGCTGCTGCTGGGCGCTGTGCAGGGCGTCCGCTTTGCCCGCCGTGCCGTGCTCATGGAGCCCAAGTACGTGCCGCGGTCGCTGCTGCACCGCCTGCAAGTTCTGCTCACCGTCGCCATGGCGGCACTCGCGGTGAGTTTCCCTGCTGGGCTCTGGATCTGGGGTGCGTTCCTAATTTCCGGATCATTACAACAAAACAGTAATCGGAAATTTAGGCCTAAAGATGAAATTTTTTACTATTCCAATGTTTTTTGTGTTTTGGATTAAACTGAAAAATGTACTTCATGGGAAGTGATGTCCTATGTATTTTTCCAATTACTCCACAATAATGTGGAATTTATACCACTATCTCTGGGCTTCAGCAGAGTTGGGTGCTGCCCTATTGCTGTTGCTTTGTTAATAGGTAGACCATGCATGCGGGACAAAGTCAAGCAGTAGTTTGAGACTGGTTCTGCCAGGGGAAGGCTGAAGGGAGCCAGGTAGATGGTGCTGATGATAACCTCAGAGGCATCTTTCTGGCAGAAGGAAGGACGCAATTGCTCACTTGCGGCAGCGTCATTGGCATTGGGTGCGGTGAGCTCTTGACCTTGATTACTTAAAACAAATATCAGTTATCTATATATGCATGTGTAGAGTAGTAACTCAGCGGGAGACGACTTCACGGGTAGCACACTCTTTTATTTCACCAACTTATAGTTACACGGGTGACTAACACCCACTTAGTTACACGGGTGACTAACACCCACTCAGCTACTCGGGTGACTAACACCCACTCAGCTACTCGGGTGACTAACACCCACTCAGCTACACGGGTGACTAACACCCACTTAGCTACTCGGGTGACTAACTACCACTCAGCTACACTGACACGGGCTCTTACGCCCCGTAGCCTTCCGGAACACACCCGGCCGGGGTGTCCGTCTCGGCTCTGGGTACCACCGTCCCGACCCACACGGGCGTCGGACTACGGGTCCCACAGTCTCGGCTCCGAGCCACACAGGGCCCCGGTCCTGACAAGGACGGCGGGACTAGGGGTCTCGGGCCACTACCTCCTCCACTCCGTCTTCGGTCTTCAACTGGTTAACAACAACCTCGAGTGCTCTCGCGCGTCCCCCTTTATGCACCTCCTGCGGACGTCGCTGAGAGCACCCATCCTATTTGACCAATCACTGCGCGCTGGCTACGATCCTCTTTTCCCACCTTGTGTCAGCGCGCCTCACCACCGGCGCGCGCGTCCATACCACGCCCACATCGCGTGCCCAACCCCGCGCCCCGTGATCCATCACTGTCGGCGCACGTCAACACCACCACTACACATGCATGTGGTCCTAAATAGTTTTACATGAAGATGCCGAATTCGATTTTAAGTCGGAGTGGTTGTTTTATTAGTTGGATTGCAGTCATAATAGCATATTTGGATTTTTGAATGTAAACACAAAAAATAGGCCAAATATCTTGTCTGTTTATGTACGTTCATTATTAACCACAGACCCTCAGTGCATGGCTATTCACATTCGTGGGTGACAAAAATAGTCCAGGAACACATCCAATTGTTAAGGAATCGATGGGTGAAAGGTCTTAAATGTTTTCCCGTTTACATAATTGCCACTCAAGTTATCATGCGGCACACATTGCCCGCTCTTGCGTATCTTGCCACTGGGTCTTATGAGAATCAGAATATTTATTTATAGTGGAGGAATCCGATGAGCTATGACGTTCTTTTCCACAGATGTCCATTTTCGAATAGAAGCTGCTCTTTGCATGGGAGAGATGTGAAAACCTGCGTATTAGTACCTACTGGACATCTGTGAAAAAGAGCTTTTTAGCTCATCGGATTCCTCCAGTATAAATAAATATTCTAATTCTGAGTTCCTTCCAAAATTATCCTGCCGCTAATGCAAGAATCAAACACAGTCTGCTCTATAATTCTGCGTGTTTTCATGACGCGAATTGGATTTAACGCGTTGAATGTATTAGGGAACACATTTGTTATAACGCAAATGTGAAATAGATATAACGCGATGGAATGAACAGAACTACATCGCGCGAGTAGGAATAAGCGGTTGTACGGCTGCTTGGGCATAGCATCACACAGGGTGGGCTGCTTCTAGATGCTACCCACGTGCCTCAGTCTTTGTTCAGCCTGCAAACACATCTCACAGGTTATCGCAGACTGTGCTCTACCCTACATTATTTATTCTTTATTATAACGCGATTTTACATAACTCGGTGTTCTTTAGGAACGCAACCACCGCGTTATAGGGGAACAGACTGTAATTTGAATCGCATCTTCCCGTCTAAATCCCCGATCGTCGATGCCCACGCGTCGTACCCTCAGGTGGCGTACGGCGCGTACCACGGCGCGACGGCACACGGCGGCGTCGTGGGCTCCGTCGTGGCGTACGCCACTCTGTCGGCGGTGGGCTGGGCGGCCTCGCTGGCGCTGCTGGGCCTTGAGAGGCGACGCGCGCTGCCGGGGGACCGCGTGCGTGGCCATGGCGCCGCGCTGCTGGCGTTCTGGGGGCTGGCGTTCGCGGGAGACATCGTCGCGTTCGTCTCGTGGAGCAGCTCGCTGTGGTGGTGGCGGCTCGACAGCAGCGAGCAGAAGGTGCGTGAGCTGTCAGCAGTGTTATGTGTGTACAGGATGTTGAACTTCTTTCGCACCGTACGTAGCCAACCGTGCTAATTGGAAGTGCCGGGGAAGGACAACAAAACAAAAAAAGTTGTTCTAAAGAAATTCGTTTTCAATCTCGATTTAAAATTGCATAGCACAAGTGGCTTCC
Organism: Lethenteron reissneri; assembly: GCF_015708825.2. Lineage (NCBI taxonomy): Eukaryota > Metazoa > Chordata > Hyperoartia > Petromyzontiformes > Petromyzontidae > Lethenteron > Lethenteron reissneri. The sequence continues at coordinate 3,267,468 of NC_083785.1, forward strand.
TATTTTCAGAATGAAGAGCATTCCCGACGGCCGCGTAAGCACACACCTGAAAGCACGCAATGTGGTGACTGCCCTTACCTCCGAGTTAGTGGAAACCTGGATTCCATTCCCGGGTTTGATTCGTGCTCCGGTCTCATATAACTCATTTGTCCGGCCAAGTGGAGCTGCGGTTAGAGTCTTCAACTTACCACCAGTTTTTGGCATGCCACCGGTGGTCGTCGTGCACAGGATGTGTCTCCATAATTGGCCAATAGCATGAAGTGCTCGAGTAGGAACAATATGCTGGAGTTTACCTACTGATTTAATTATATGAGTATCTAAAGACAGATTGCTACTGCTATCGTAATTTTTGCTTCTACGGCCATTCTCATCGTCGCCATCTCGTTTCTGCTCCTGCGGCCATGTCAGGAATGGTTGTTGATACCTCCTCCAATTTCTGTGACGCTCTCCACACTTGGCTGAAATCTCTCATCGGCAGTGTACAGCTGACTTCACTGTCTGATATATTCCTCACATCTCGGCTTTGGAATTTCCTTCCTCTGCCTTTCAACCTCAGTCCAGCAGTTAAATGATCATTGCTGCTGCTGATGATGATAATGCGATTCGAGTCAAGAACTTAGCTATAAAGGAAGCAGCTTCAGCCAATTGAAATGTGGCATTCCCAACACAGAATTTGGACCGTCATTGGAGATGAGCACCAATTTATAAGCAAAGAGACATCTTCACTTGCATTGCAGTTTAGCTGTAAACATAAAGTAAAATTGGCTGGCTTACAACTCTGGTATGCAGTCAGGCAAACTTTTGATGGCGGGCAGCGATTGTGTTGCTATAACCAAGCTTCCTTATGCCCGAGTCCGTAGATCCAGTTTGTCTACATACATCTGCAGTAACTTCTGGCTTGGGTTCCATATAAATAATTTTGTTGTTTGCCCTTGTTATGTTACACATTCCCACCCTGCGATGTCCTGTCACTGCCGTTATTCAAGACGGGTCTTGGGCTGTGGTCGTCCTTGCAACAGCTGCTAAGCTCAGTGGGCCCTACCGGCCGAAGTCTGTGGGACTCTATCTAATTATATGGGTCGTTGTGTCACTGTATCACTGTGTGTAACTCTACGGATCTGTACGTAACTCTATGGTTCTGTATGTAACTCTATGAATCTGTATGCAACTCTCTGTAACTGCAATGTCCTGTAATTGCTGCCAATTTCGCTCAATGGGCTTTTACCGGCTGAAATAAAGTCGCGAGTCTGTGTTTCTGCATGTGCCGGTATCGCGGCAATTGAGGGTGGTTCCGCAGTAGAGGATGACTAATCATTTCCCACGGCTCTATGGATGGAGCAATCCGTGCGCACGAGGAGCGGTTAAACAATGACACTGCAAAATGTTTCAAAAAGGAAGTATGCCACAAAGGATGCACATTGCAAGGCCGCGGTGCTATTTTTAGGCTCTGTTTACTCTGTGTGCAGGTCATGCAGGTCCAATGTGCAGTGATAGTTACGCAAGAATGTGCCATGACTGCGCACTTTTCTGCAGCGTGCCCAGTGGCGTTTTTTGCTGGGTCATGTTTGTCAGAGGTCAGCTGTGTTTTAAACATTACAGTTCATTGGAAATTTTATAATGTGGGTAGGTGAGAGTGAGAGCTGCCTAACCCGGGTAAAAGTGTCTTGTACAACCAATACAAGACGGCTGGGAGCCACCCACACCTTACCAACAAGCTCAATCCAGCAGTGGATTTATCCTACTTGGTGTGATTTCTGTCTTGTATTCATTACTCTTCTTTGGCAGTTGCTCTTTGCTTGTATTTAGTGTCTGTTCATCGGTAACACTTGAAACCAATTTCAGGAGATAGCGGTGGGCTAAGTTACATTGGTTATTTTGATTCATTCGATTATTTGACTGCTATAAATGTCACATGATAAGCCACTACATTGAGCTATCACTTATAGCCAGGTCGCTTCTGCAAAAAGAAGCCAATAGCTCAGTGGGCTTCACCTGGTAAGATAATAAGTAATATATATACAAAAAAACTTTTAAAAACACGCTTTTATGAAATGTACTAGTAATGGCAGAACTCCACGACTCCAGGAAGTGGCCCCGAAGCTTGACATAACGTAAGGGACCGTGGCCAATTACAGCCAACGTCAGTTGACCGTGGACAATTAGACCCAAGCCGAAACATAACATGTAAAAAAGAATGTTTAAAAAATATTTCATTTTTTATGATAGAATATAGTATTGGCATCAGTATGACATAAGCATACCAAGTTTGCGGTCGATACCACATTGGGAAGTGGGTTAAAATTGAGTTACAAGATTTGAGGATACAACGACAACAACAACAGCCAGAGTGAGTTAAAAGAAAGCGTGTAGTTATTTCTTTACCTTTCTGATACTTTGTGTGTACTGTTTGTTGTTGTAACTTTCTCACCCGCCCCTACTGGACATCTGTGAAAAAGAGCTTTTTAGCTCACATGGATTCCTCCAGTATAAATAAAGATTCTGACTCGTGGAATTATGTCAATATTTGAAGATCATTGTTGGGGGCCCTTCGTAAGTTTGGGGCCTTGGTACGATGCCCACAGCTGACTGCCATCCACAATTCAAGGTTGGCACGTCGTGTGTTTACTTCACGTAGCTTTTAGCGAATCAGCATTCTCAAGAGTGTCTGCACAGAGTGAATTATTCCAAGCCCCAATACAGCAACATGTCGTTAAAGCGTCTCCTTGCTCACCGCCCCCTCCCCCCCCCCCCCCCCGTCTTCATCGTCCCCCCAACGCGGGCTGCCCACATGGTTGGAGGCAGCAGGCCTCATCATCCCCCCCTCTTCCGTGTGGTCCCGTTGTGGTGGGACAGGCACTGGCGGTGTCAGTGGGGGGGGTGGGGGTGGGGTGGCACGTTGCCCCCCCAATGATCCGATCGAAATCCCTAATTTTGATCGGATCATTGGGGTTTCTTAGTAATAAATCGGCATTTTGCGACCCCCACTGCCACTGTGTACCATATTACGTGCCAGCGACTCTACGAGATGATAGGACAATAGTCTGAGTCCATAATTGGCAATAAGTAGCGGCAAAGCAGTTCTAAGTGACTCACAGAATTGTGCGCAGTTGCGTATACAGGACACGACTTCCCTGAAGGCATCCACTTTCAGCGAGTGCGATGCCGATCACACGAGGTTCGAATTCGACCCTCGATCGATGACTGCGCCATCGCCGCACACGCGTCGAATAAAAAGCAAGGGACAATTCCTTACTTGCTAACAACTCCTCTACCATTTTTCATTGTTGGAGGGGTTGCCCCCCCCCCCCCTACCTGAAAATCCTGGCTCCGCCATTGGGGACAGGAATTGTCGCGGTAATCCTCTCGTTGGAACCTTTCGGCGTGTTGTATTGTGCTCCCGTTTTGTTGTAATATAAAAATAGATATATTTGCTCAAATAAGTATAGGATGGTGGTCATGCCTGAATGAGTAGTATACATTCCACGTCCCTATGGCTGGGGACTTAGCCCCCCAGAGCACAACCACTGTTGACGTCTTCATTTTACTTAATTTATTTTACTTTACGGTACTTTATTTTGTAGACCATAGAGGCACGATGGGCTGAATACAGTTTTTTTTGGGTTGGTTTGTAAACCCACGGCATGTATTCGAATTGCAAATGTTGTGGATTTACTCTCCAATACGTCGGTGTGCTGTGCTTGCAACTAATTGGCACGTTTTGTTTCCATGACAAACCTTCATAATTGGCTGTGTCGGTTGGTGGTGGGTTTCTTGATACATTTATATTCTTACGATCTAACCAAAAAACACCTCTGGATAATATTGGTCACGATAGCCTATGATGTGCTAAAATGGTGGGCTTTGTTAACCTCCATTAAATTTTATTCTTTTAAATTGCCTTCACAACACGATTCAGTGTCACAAGTCTATACAATCATAACATATTTGTATACATCGTAAAATAGTAAATTACATTCATAAAGCACCTTTGTACCGGGTACTCAAAGCACTGCACGTGACAAAAATTGCATTGATCACATTGCATTGTGACTCTTCTAGTGGCTACATATGTTCACGTACGAGTTGAAACTACAGCAATCGATTTTCACTCTCATGATTAAAGGCTTGCATTGTGAGAGCAAGAATCGATTATAATCTGAACAATTATCGTTACGCCCCTACTTTACATTAAACAAGGCGGGTGTCCGCATGATTATTTATTCCTTGTCTCTCGGACAAGCGAGTCAGCTCAAGCTCGCTCAAGACGGTCATGTTACGTGAATATCCTGAGCAATCACCGCCCCCTCCGATTCTTCGCTCGACATTTAGAAACATGTGTTCAGAGTAATTTGGCTGCTATAAATGTCCACGTGCTTGAGCTGTCTACTTCGTTGAGCTATCATTTGTGGCCAGGTCACTTCTGAAAAAGAGCTACGTATCTCACTGGGCCTTACCTGGTAAGATAAAATAAAAATAGTTTAATTGGCAGACTAACGACCGTTTGTGGGCCAGGTACACCTGCCGTGAGGGAGCCTTTTCAAATCTCCATATATATAAATGGCAAAGTTGTGAATATGTGTGTCTGTTCAAAATGTTTAGCGTACTTCCCGACTGTACACCATGAAAACATTCTAAAAATACACTTTCGTTTTTTTGTTGGGGGGGGGGGGGGAGCTCAACAGGTCTGTCGAGGAGACAGAGTCTGACAGACCAGTTCTCCACCTGAGGACGGCTGCTTGCGTTGTGTCCGAAACGTCGTGATAATTATTTTATTATGTTTTATTATTATTATTTTATTATTTACATTCTACGTGACTTTACCGAAAGAACCAAGAAGATGAATCCCTGCAGTCACGAAAGAAGCTTTAAATCGAAATTTGTTTCGTGATAGTTGCGTTCCGTTGCTTCGGTACGTGTGCTGGATGACTGACGGCATGCGGTCGGCCCGTGTCATGCAGGTTGACTTTGGGCTGTGGGTGTCGCGCTTCGTGTGCGGCCTGGCGCTCTTCGTCCTGGGACTGCGGGCGCCGGGGTTGCCCCCCCGACCCTACTCCGTGCTCATCAATGAGGGCGAGCGGGACGTGGAACAGGCGAGGGTGAGGACCTCCACTCGTCGCTTCTTTCCTTCACTCGTCGCTCCTCTTCACCCGTCGCGACTCTTCACTCCTTCTCACCTGAATCTTGGCGACGCCGATTGCGAACGCTCCACGTGTTCATCAGGGATACTGCCACCGGCCATGCGGCTCTGTAGTGGAGCGAGCTGGCCGCGATCGGAAGGTCGCGAGTTAAAAATCTTGGTTGGCGGTTGACCGAGCCCATGATTCTTCACTGTGAGGTCGATAAAATAGGTTCCACTTTTGGGGGGAATAAGCAGAGGCAGTCCAGTGGATAGACTTTCTTCCACCGTAGGAATGTGGAATTTCTACCACTGGCTCAGGACTTTAAACTGGAGATGAGCACCGCCTCAATGCTCATTTGAAGCAGGAAATTACTTTGACTAAAAGTGACCCTGAACAGAAGAGAACTGTGGTGAATGTGTTATTGGCAAATGTGACGAGTTTTTGTTAATTGTGCTTGTGCACCGCTGCCAATGCAGCGTCATGCATCTTTGTTTGGTATTGCAGATAGGTTTGCTCGATTGTTGAGTTTTCTTAAACAAATTTACGGAATCGATTATTAATTACAAAACTCACGGACTTGGTAAGATTGAAGTTCAATTTGAGTTATGATCAAGCCAATGTAAATGCATCAACGTTCAAACGGCATGGCTGCATTCCATTGTGATTCGTTACGTGACAACCCATTACATATGTAGTGAGTCCAACTGAGTTGCAGACGTTGTCTTGGGAGCAACACTATTTATTCCACCAACTCAACATAACAACCTACACTTGGGTGTTGAATGCCCATCTCGCCACGCTACGGCAGAACTAGACACGGTTCGCTATCCCGGCCCGGAACACAAGCTGGGTCCCGGACCGCGTGGCTAGAGGCTTCTTCAACCCGACGAGGATCATCATCACCAGCAACACGAAGAACCCCGAGCCCCTCACAGGGCCCCCGTTATATCGGCCTGGGCTGGGGCTAGCTCCGCTCCTCGCCCCGCCCACCTTCTAGATCTCTCGAGCTCTTTCCCGAAGGCTCCCGAGAGCTCCTCTATACCACGTGACCGCCCAGCGGCCCCCGTCCACCGGTGGCCCCCCTCCAATATCATCCGGTCACGTGTCGGCTGGTCAACCAGCGTATCATGTCCCAACGTAACCCTGGCTGGCTGACGCTCCCTCTCGCTCCCTCACCGGGAGCCCGCACCGCACGCTGCTCGCGTTGCCTCCATGCTGACCAGCGCTCACCCAAGCCCCGCTAGGGCTGGTACTACGCCCAGTACGTGGGCTACACGTAATGCGAACAGTCACTACACATAGAAAAAACATTTTAAAAAGGTCTTGCTTCAATAAACAGTGGGAGGGTGACTTGGCCCATCATTTGTATGAAGATGATAAAATGACCACCACTTAATTGGCACGAGACAGTGGTCTCATAATTGAAATGCGACCTTCCACCACGGAATTGGGGAATGTCTAAGAGTAATCAGGTAATCGTACTACGTTTCTCTCCAAAGTAGCCCTCATGACCCGAGTTGACTGTAGCAATCGTAATTTGGTCATCGTTTTTAATTGTCATAATTCACTTGGTCTAGTTGACCAATTCGAAAAAAAATTCTGTCCACCCATAATGACCAAATATTGGTGTGAGGGTCGTGCAATTTTCCCTCTACAAATATTATTAATTACATCTCTTTCTAGATAGTCAATTACGCTTGTTTGGTCTTTGTACATGCACTGCAGTCTTTCATGACATTACAAATGATCTTAATTGTGGTTATCCAGAACAGACCGTACAAGATATAACTAAGCAATGCCCGATCCACAAATATGAAGGAGACATCAGAGTGATACACTCACGCTGCTCCTGACGCGGTTATCTGGCTTGACCACCTGAATGTGAAATTGTAGTTGTTGCTCTGCATCACCGGCGCAGCCATATGATAGAAGAATATCAGAGTCAGTGTGCTTCTGTCTTCGTCACGCTTGACGATTATCACCCATTCTTAGTCCATAGCAGACTCAAACAAATGAAATAGAGAAACGCCCCGTTGACGATCATCGTCAACGTGGTGTTTAGTTTTTTTGTGTTTAGTGTGTTGTCCTTCCCCCCCCCACCGCACCTCCGATTAGCATCGTTGGCTACGTACAGCGCGCGAAAGAAGTTCAACGCACGTACAACTCGTAACAGATTCCCGTCAGCGATTTCGTTCCAACGAAAAATCAACGGGAACGCTTTTCCATTTGCAGCCCCTGCTGGGGGGCGCTGGCGCGGCGCGAGCGGCGCCGAACGCCTCCGCGTGGGTGGACTTCCGCAAGAAGGTGCGCCTGCTGGTGCCGTACATGTGGCCGCGGGGCAGCGTGCGTCTGCAGCTCGCTGTGCTGCTCTGCCTGGTCATGCTGGCGGGCGAGCGCGTCGTCAATGTGTTCGTGCCGCTCTACTACAAGAACATCGGTGCGTGGCCTGCCCCCCAAAAATAATAAGAACAATACAAAAAAACGATAGCAGTACAAAATAGAGAAAAGGTTAGCAAGTCACGAGGATTAAACAATGGTAAATAACTAATTTCCTCTGCGAGCAGTGGGGTGATGGGTGCTGATGTGTAATCCCAGTTGTATTGGTTCGTGGAACCTCGGTAAACCAAGAATCGGTTTTGCGAATTTAATGTTCACCTCAACATCGTGATTTGCAATGTAAAGTAAGTGGGCGAGGGTAAGGACGTATCGGTCGAAGGGGATGGTGGCCAGTGGTCAGGATTCAAGACGACACAGACACCCAAAGCAGGGAATGCTTTGTCTAGTTATTTTGTAAGTGTTGTGTTTTGACCAACAACAAAAAAAAAACTGATGGAAACTAATATTCACCAACACTAGAATAAGTCCCCTATGTTATTCACATAATTTATTAATTCCCTTCACACAGTCGGCCAACAAATATTAACTTGAAATCAAGCCTCCACAAGTATTTATAGCGCTCTGTTGCGAATGCACCCATGCATGTGTCAAAAATAGGTCACTTCACTGGTGGTTGTAAGGCAGTATGCAATGATCTCAAAGGCATTGCATCTACTTCGGAATGCTTTTTGTACATTTTTGTCTTTCCCTCCCAATGTCGTGAGACCAGTGATCCGTTTGCAACTCTCACAGAGCAGTTCGTCACCTCGTGTTGTCGACCAAACAGCAAAAAATAGATACCAGAGAACTACTGAAATCTCAGCTGACCTCTTATCCACGCTTATCGGGCAGCATTTTCCCACCCACCCTGCTCCATAAGCAGTATTTGGAATGTTTGTCACAAACTGATGTTTTAAATTTGCCAGATTTACAATTCATACGAATTGAGTACACGGCAAAATGTTACGAACATTTTTTGTTTGTGTGTGTGCAGTCATTGGCAACCAAGCTGCACTTGAGCCATATTTAACCAATGGGTGCCTGCCCAGATTCAAACCCAGCACCTCAGCGGTGCCAGCTCGATGTGTGCCGACATTTGAGCCAACAGGCCACCCTTTAAAAACAACGGTACATTGGACTTTGCTTCCTACCCCGTAAGCGTGTGATCTGTCCCATTTTCACTTATTGTCCGTTATTTACCCACAAAGCCACGCTAAGCCCAATGACTCTTCCTTAGGGGCACCACTTTGGCGAGATGTTGACTACTTCGCCTGATACACAGGAGGTCATTGGTTCGATCCTGGCCATGACACCTGTATATTTGGAGTTTGCATGTTCTCTCTCTCTCTCCATGGTCACGTGGATTTTTCTCTGGGTCGTTCGGTTTTTCATTCCACATTTAGAAACATGCGTTTAGAGTATTTGGCTGATGTAAATTTCCACGTGATAAGCTACTTAGTTGAGCTTTCATTTGTGGCCAGGCCGCATCTAAAAAAGAGCTATATAGCTCAGTGGGCCTTACCTGGTAAAATAAAAATTGTTTCTAGAAGGGTACAATACCAATTGCAATGTAATGTTTGTGGCCGTGGAAGTAAACTGAAGAACCCAGAGGAAACCCAATGCAGAACAGAGGGTGAACCGTATACGCTCCACACAGAAAGGTGTTCGAGGCAGAAATCGAACCCAGGCCATTTTTTGCTGCAATGCACAATTATTACCACTGCTCCACCCCCCTGCCCACCGCAAAGACCCATTGTAGAAGGTTAAATTCACGTTTTCACGGCGACCATAATAAACGCTGCCCCTTGTCTCTTCTTCCCGTGGTGGGTTACCCAGTCAATGACCTCACGCAGGAGGCTCCCTGGAGTACCGTGGCCTGGACTGTGGTCACCTATGTGGGGCTCAAGTTTCTGCAGGGCGGAGGGGCAGGTACGTGTGCGCACTTGAGCGTGGCCTCGCTGTCGAGCTCCTTTCAGCGGTCGCTTTTTTGTGGGTTTTTAAGCGAGTTGCCGGTTCGTTTGCGAAGTCGTCTTTTGGCTAAACGTTTTCAACGATGGTAATAAAAAAAAAAAAGCAGAATAATAAGTGGAACGGCCTCACCGTGTTTGTCTCGCCCTTTTGCCTCCTTAACACCGGGCAACTCGGCATTGTTTATTAAACCGGCCTCTCCTTGCTGATGAGTCCAGTGTGCCATTGGTCAGTGGTCTTCAGTTACATTTTTATTTGGCAATGAGGCAGATGCCTACTGCAGTGGTTGACTTTGGAATAGATTGACCCTAGCCATGAGAATGATGAATTTCCACCACTGTTGCAGGACCACCTACAGCGATGAGCATGGCCACATTTCACATCTCAGCAAGGAGACGCTTCGAGAGAGGCATTCTACATGCGACGACGAACATCCAAATACGTTGATGACCGTGCTCCTGTTAAAAGTCGCATGTGAATATTTTGAATCTGGCAGGTGGAAAGTATCAATGGGATCCCATGGCGGCTGTAGCTGCCCGATGCCTTTTCAGGCTCATCTTCTTGGTACTTTCGGTAAAGTCACGTAGAAGGGAAATAATAAAATAATAAAAATAAAACATAATAAAATAATTCTCACAACGTTTCTTTCACAACGCAAGCAGCCGTCCTCAGGTGAAGAACAGGTCTGTCGGAAAGACAGCGTCTTTTCAGGTGAAGAACAGGTCTGTCGGAAAGACAGCGTCCTCAGGTGAAGAACAGGTCTGTCGGAAAGACAGCGTCCTCAGGTGAAGAACCGGTCTGTCGGAAAGACAGCGTCCTCAGGTGAAGAACAGGTCTGTCGGAAAGACAGCGTCCTCAGGTGAAGAACAGGTCTGTCGGAATGACAGCGTCCTCAAGTGAAGAACAGGTCTGTCGGAAAGACAGCGTCCTCAGGTGAAGAACCGGTCTGTCGGAAAGACAGCGTCCTCAGGTGAAGAACAGGTCTGTCGGAAAGACAGCGTCCTCAGGTGAAGAACAGGTCTGTCGGAAAGACAGCGTCCTCAGGTGAAGAACAGGTCTGTCGGAAAGACAGCGTCCTCAGGTGAAGAACAGGTCTGTCGGAAAGACAGCGTCCTCAGGTGAAGAACAGGTCTGTCGGAAAGACAGCGTCCTCAGGTGAAGAACAGGTCTGTCGGAAAGACAGCGTCCTCAGGTGAAGAACAGGTCTGTCGGAAAGACAGCGTCCTCAGGTGAAGAACAGGTCTGTCGGAAAGACAGCGTCCTCAGGTGAAGAACAGGTCTGTCGGAAAGACAGCGTCCTCAGGTGAAGAACAGGTCTGTCGGAAAGACAGCGTCCTCAGGTGAAGAACAGGTCTGTCGGAAAGACAGCGTCCTCAGGTGAAGAACAGGTCTGTCGGAAAGACAGCGTCCTCAGGTGAAGAACAGGTCTGTCGGAAAGACAGCGTCCTCAGGTGAAGAACAGGTCTGTCGGAAAGACAGCGTCCTCAGGTGAAGAACAGGTCTGTCGGAAAGACAGCGTCCTCAGGTGAAGAACAGGTCTGTCGGAAAGACAGCGTCCTCAGGTGAAGAACAGGTCTGTCGGAAAGACAGCGTCCTCAGGTGAAGAACAGGTCTGTCGGAAAGACAGCGTCCTCAGGTGAAGAACAGGTCTGTCGGAAAGACAGCGTCCTCAGGTGAAGAACAGGTCTGTCGGAAAGACAGCGTCCTCAGGTGAAGAACAGGTCTGTCGGAAAGACAGCGTCCTCAGGTGAAGAACAGGTCTGTCGGAAAGACAGCGTCCTCAGGTGAAGAACAGGTCTGTCGGAAAGACAGCGTCCTCAGGTGAAGAACAGGTCTGTCGGAAAGACAGCGTCCTCAGGTGAAGAACAGGTCTGTCGGAAAGACAGCGTCCTCAGGTGAAGAACAGGTCTGTCGGAAGACAGCGTCCTCAGGTGAAGAACAGGTCTGTTGGAAAGACAGCGTCCTCAGGTGAAGAACAGGTCTGTCGGAAAGACAGCGTCCTCAGGTGAAGAACAGGTCTGTCGGAAAGACAGCGTCCTCAGGTGAAGAACAGGTCTGTCGGAAAGACAGCGTCCTCAGGTGAAGAACAGGTCTGTCGGAAAGACAGCGTCCTCAGGTGAAGAACAGGTCTGTCGGAAAGACAGCGTCCTCAGGTGAAGAACAGGTCTGTCGGAAAGACAGCGTCCTCAGGTGAAGAACCGGTCTGTCGGAAAGACAGCGTCCTCAGGTGAAGAACAGGTCTGTCGGAAAGACAGCGTCCTAGGGTGAAGAACAGGTCTGTCGGAAAGACAGCGTCCTAGGGTGAAGAACAGGTCTGTCGGAAAGACAGCGTCCTAGGGTGAAGAACAGGTCTGTCGGAAAGACAGCGTCTTTTCAGGTTGCGTGTCATCCGGCACAGTATCTGACTTTGCGCCGCAATGTGCTGGAAGATTCATCGGGAACCGAATCTATTCACTGAAATCCATTCAGTCGAACACGATGTGTGTGTGTGTGTGGTGTCGCAACCCACAATTCCTCTCTCTACGCATTCCCTTGCTGAAATGTGCAGTGTGTCGGTGCGTCTGGCCTTGAAGCTCATGGTGGAAATTCCACATTCTAATGGCCTATCCACCGATCAACCACTGCAGTCGGCATCGTGCCTCACCATCGAAATCACTGCAAACGTATCTGAGTAGCTATCTGACCCTATCTTACAAAGATATGTAGTGTCTTAATAATAGGGTTTTCCCCTTTTTTCTGGCAAAAAATCTGAAACCTCTTTACAAGGATGCATGTCAACATTAACCGAAATACTTGCAGTAAAAATGCAAAAAAAACACACTATAATAATATTTTGGCATTGTCCTTGAAACGCATTGGTCCACACCAGGGATGGCTTTCTTTTGAGCCTCGACCCAATTGGTGCTCAACCAGAGGACGCCTAAAGGCGTACAGCTCAAAGACAATGTACTATCAAAGTAATGGTTAATGCAGACATGAATCCTTGTAAAAAGGTTTCAGTTTTGTTGCCAGAAAAAAGAGGGAAAAACCCTATTATTATATTTTGGTACTGGCAAAGGAGGTCTAATGATGTAGTATCTCATTCGAAGTCTCTTTACAGAAATTAGAAAATTGGACGTAGGATTAACGGTGTTTGAGATAGAGTGGGGTTCTTACAAGTGTAGTTATGGTAACAGGAGAACGGGCAGGAGAGGTTAAGGAGGGGTTGGGGTAGGGGGAGTGATAGAGATAGTGATAGGGGTAGAGGTAGTGATAAATTAAGCACGGGCACCTAAGTACAACTACTTTGTTTAATCAAACTCTATGTATTTATTAACATTATACATTTTTTCATCGATTGAGAACCAAAGGGGTGCCAGGCTGCAGTAAAGGATAAGAACCACTGTTATAGATGCAGGGGTAGTGACAGGGGTAGTGATAGGGGTAGTGATAGGGGGTAGTGATAGGAGTCCAGGTAGGCCTGGTCGTAGCTGGGGGGGGGGGGGGGGGGGGGCGAGGGCAGGGAGTAGCGGCAGTGGTTTCACGGCTTTCCTCCCCGGTCTTGTCTCCGTGCCCCCCCCCACCGCGTGTCGTGGAGCAGGCTCGTCCGGCTTCATCAGCAACATGCGCTCCTTCGTGTGGATCCGCGTGCAGCAGTTCACGAACCGCGAGGTGCAGGTGCAGCTCTTTGAGCACCTGCACTCGCTGTCGCTGCGCTGGCACCTGGGCCGCAAGACGGGCGAGGTGCTGCGCAGCGTCGACCGCGGCACCAGCAGCATCAACAGCCTGCTCAGGTGCGTGCGTGTGTGCGTGCGTGTGTGCGTGCGTGTGTGCGTGCGTGTGTGCGTGTGTGCGTGCGTGTTCCTCAAGTGCGTAGTGGACTCGGTCTTCGATGAGTACCTTGTGCGGCGTGTGAATGTCATCAGCACCGGGGAGAGGAAGGCGGCCGGGCATGGTGGTGCTGGCCACCCACCCCTTCGTGTGCCATGCTGGCCTTAATAGGTGCTCATTAACAGGACTTGCTTCTCCAGCGTATGTGCGTGTGTCTCAGGTGTGTGTGTGTGTGTGTCTCAGGTGTGTGTGTGTGTGTCTCAGGTGTGTGTCGAGTGCGTGTGTGTGCGCTTCTCTGGTATAGGTGTGTCTCAGGTCTGTGTGTGTGTGTCTCAGGTTTTCAGTTTCATTTATTTGGTGTCGCCCTGTGAGCCATTCCGCTCTTGAATCGGGTGCAACAAAAACATGAACAAGAAAACATCTTAAAGTGACAATGCGCAAACAGAAAAATCCAGGAAAAAACTGCAGTGTCTTCCAGAAAAAAAGCACCGTACACCAACGCTGTGCAAAAATCCCAGTGGGATGCAAGTCAAACAACAACAACTTAGATTAAAAAAAACATCATTCTAACTCCGTACTACAACAAACAAACATGGCCAAACCAAAAAACTTTTCGAAATCACCAAAATAAAGCCATAAAAGCAATGTAACAGTGATCATAGGAACTGTGACCGAAATTTCACAATAAACGACATAAACAACATGTACCAACAAACCCTGTAGCCATAGCTGGCTGCATGAGTCACTCCACAACAGCAGGAGCATCAGTAGGAGTATCCAAATTTTTCAAATGCACCTTTAAAGATCAGCACACTAAATCAAAACACAAGATCATACGTTGCAAGCGGTCATCCGGAACGAAAACATTTGATTTCAGGCCACTGAATAGCAGTGGCAGCTAGGGGTGTACAACTCCTCTAGAGCAGTTTTGAGTGAAGATCTCATAGGTAGTGATTCAAGTTGCAGTTTATTGGCAATTGCATTCCAGACCCTGGGGGCCTCAATAGCAAAGGCCCTTCCTCAAGTATTTGTACGGCAATAGGGAATGTAAAGCTGGTAAATGAGCGAAGACCTTAGGTAACATTTGTTCTTCGAAACAGAGAGGAGATCCAGCAGGTAGTCCGCGGATTTTTTTGTAAGTACATCGTGAATAAATAAGATCTGGTGCACAAGCCGTCGAACATTATAGTATAGGTGTGTCAAGTGCGTGTGTGCACGCTTTTCCGGTCTGTGTGTGTCTCAAGTGTGGGTGTGTGTGCGTGTGCTTCTCCAGTGTGTGCGTCAGAGATGAGCGAGCATGCCAGCCTATGGATGTAACGGTTCTCCCGCTTAGCGATTTGACAAATTGGATTCAATAATTTATTTTTGTATATTTTTTCATCTTGCTTATACTGTGTCTCGTTTGTTCCATGTCCATTCTACACCATTATCGAAATGCAGCATGCGCATAGCATTTGCTTACAAGTTGCATACAATGTAACTAATCAGATTTTACATGCGCAATTCCATGTGTGTTGTGAGCCTCATTCTATAATGAAGTCTCCCGGAATAAACTCTCGTAACGATTGCGTTATCTCTTAATGCGTAATTCGTTGTGGTCCTGCAGCTACATTGTGTTCAGCATTTTGCCCACGATCGTTGACATCGTGATCGCCATCATCTACTTCGTCACGTTCTTCAACGCCTGGTTCGGCCTCATTGTCTTCGTCTGCATGTGCGTCTATCTCGGTGAGTGGAGGCTCACCCACTCTGGGTGGCTACCAGCACAGGTTCAAGACCTGACCACTACCACCATTAACACAGACACAAGGCCTCACCACCACCATCATTGACACAGACCTCACCACTACCATCATTAACACAGACACAAGGCCTCACCACTACCATCATTAACACAGACACAAGGCCTCACCACCACCATCATTGACACAGACCTCACCACTACCATCATTAACACATACCCCAGGCCTCACCACTACCATCATTAACACAGACACAAGGCCTCACCACTACCATCATTAACACAGACACAAGGCCTCACCACCACCATCATTGACACAGACCTCACCACTACCATCATTAACACAGACACAAGGCCTCACCACTACCACCATTAACACAGACACAAGGCCTCACCACCACCATCATTGACACAGACCTCACCACTACCATCATTAACACATACCCCAGGCCTCACCACTACCATCATTAACACAGACACAAGGCCTCACCACCACCATCATTGACACAGACCTCACCACTACCATCATTAACACATACCCCAGGCCTCACCACTACCATCATTAACACAGACACAAGGCCTCACCACCACCATCATTGACACAGACCTCACCACTACCATCATTAACACATACCCCAGGCCTCACCACTACCATCATTAACACAGACACAAGGCCTCACCACTACCATCATTAACACAGACACAAGGCCTCACCACCACCATCATTGACACAGACCTCACCACTACCATCATTAACACAGACACAAGGCCTCACCACTACCACCATTAACACAGACACAAGGCCTCACCACCACCATCATTGACACAGACCTCAACACTACCATCATTAACACATACCCCAGGCCTCACCACTACCATCATTAACACAGACACAAGGCCTCACCACCACCATCATTGACACAGACCTCACCACTACCATCATTAACACATACCCCAGGCCTCACCACTACCATCATTAACACAGACACAAGACCTCACCACTACCATCATTAACACAGACACAAGGCCTCACCACTACCATCATTAACACAGACACAAGGCCTCACCACCACCATCATTGACACAGACCTCACCACTACCATCATTAACACATACCCCAGGCCTCACCACTACCATCATTAACACAGACACAAGGCCTCACCACCACCATCATTGACACAGACCTCACCACTACCATCATTAACACATACACAAGGCCTCACCACTACCATCATTAACACAGACACAAGGCCTCACCACTACCATCATTAACACATACCCCAGGCCTCACCACCACCATCATTGACACAGACCTCACCACTACCATCATTAACACATACCCCAGGCCTCACCACTACCATCATTAACACAGACACAAGGCCTCACCACCACCATCATTGACACAGACCTCACCACTACCATCATTAACACATACCCCAGGCCTCACCACTACCATCATTAACACAGACACAAGGCCTCACCACTACCATCATTAACACAGACACAAGGCCTCACCACCACCATCATTGACACAGACCTCACCACTACCATCATTAACACATACCCCAGGCCTCACCACTACCATCATTAACACAGACACAAGGCCTCACCACTACCATCATTAACACAGACACAAGGCCTCACCACCACCATCATTGACACAGACCTCACCACTACCATCATTAACACATACACAAGGCCTCGCCACTACCATCATTGACACAGACCTCACCACTACCATCATTAACACAGACACAAGGCCTCACCACCACCATCATTGACACAGACCTCACCACTACCATCATTAACACAGACACAAGGCCTCACCACTACCATCATTAACACAGACACAAGGCCTCACCACTACCATCATTAACACAGACACAAGGCCTCACCACTACCATCATTAACACAGACACAAGGCCTCACCACTACCATCATTAACACAGACACAAGGCCTCACCACTACCATCATTAACACAGACACAGACCTCACCACTACCATCATTAACACATACCCCAGGCCTCACCACTACCATCATTAACACAGACACAAGGCCTCACCACTACCATCATTAACACAGACACAAGGCCTCACCACTACCATCATTAACACATACCCCAGGCCTCACCACTACCATCATTAACACAGACACAAGGCCTCACCACTACCATCATTAACACATACCCCAGGCCTCACCACTACCATCATTAACACAGACACAGACCTCACCACTACCATCATTAACACATACCCCAGGCCTCACCACTACCATCATTAACACAGACACAAGGCCTCACCACTACCATCATTAACACAGACACAAGGCCTCACCACCACCATCATTGACACAGACCTCACCACTACCATCATTAACACAGACACAAGGCCTCACCACTACCATCATTAACACAGACACAAGGCCTCACCACCACCATCATTGACACAGACCTCACCACTACCATCATTAACACAGACACAAGGCCTCACCACTACCATCATTAACACATACCCCAGGCCTCACCACTACCATCATTAACACATACCCCAGGCCTCACCACTACCATCATTAACACATACCCCAGGCCTCACCACTACCATCATTAACACAGACACAAGGCCTCACCACCACCATCATTGACACAGACCTCACCACTACCATCATTAACACATACCCCAGGCCTCACCACCACCATCATTGACACAGACACAAGGCCTCACCACTACCATCATTAACACAGACACAAGGCCTCACCACTACCATCATTAACACAGACACAAGGCCTCACCACTACCATCATTAACACAGACACAAGGCCTCACCACCACCATCATTGACACAGACCTCACCACTACCATCATTAACACAGACACAAGGCCTCACCACTACCATCATTAACACATACCCCAGGCCTCACCACTACCATCATTAACACATACCCCAGGCCTCACCACTACCATCATTAACACATACCCCAGGCCTCACCACTACCATCATTAACACAGACACAAGGCCTCACCACCACCATCATTGACACAGACCTCACCACTACCATCATTTACACATACCCCAGGCCTGACCACCACCACAATTAACACAGACACAAGGCCTCACCACCACCATCATTGACACAGACCTCACCACTACCATCATTAACACATACCCCAGGCCTCACCACCACCATCATTGACACAGACACAAGGCCTCACCACTACCATCATTAACACAGACACAAGGCCTCACCACTACCATCATTAACACAGACACAAGGCCTCACCACTACCATCATTAACACAGACACAAGGCCTCACCACCACCATCATTGACACAGACCTCACCACTACCATCATTAACACAGACACAAGGCCTCACCACTACCATCATTAACACAGACACAAGGCCTCACCACTACCATCATTAACACAGACACAAGGCCTCACCACTACCATCATTAACACAGACACAAGGCCTCACCACTACCATCATTAACACATACCCCAGGCCTCACCACTACCATCATTGACACAGACACAAGGCCTCACCACTACCATCATTAACACAGACACAGACCTCACCACTACCATCATTAACACATACCCCAGGCCTCACCACTACCATCATTAACACATACCCCAGGCCTCACCAGTACCATCATTAACACAGACACAGACCTCACCACTACCATCATTAACACATACCCCAGGCCTCACCACTACCATCATTAACACAGACACAGACCTCACCACTACCATCATTAACACATACCCCAGGCCTCACCACTACCATCATTAACACAGACACAAGGCCTCACCACTACCATCATTAACACATACCCCAGGCCTGACCACTACCATCATTAACACAGACACAGACCTCACCACTACCATCATTAACACATACCCCAGGCCTCACCACTACCATCATTAACACAGACACAAGGCCTCACCACTACCATCATTAACACAGACACAAGGCCTCACCACCACCACAATTGACACAGACCTCACCACTACCATCATTAACACATACCCCAGGCCTCACCACTACCATCATTAACACAGACACAAGGCCTCACCACTACCATCATTAACACATACCCCAGGCCTGACCACTACCATCATTAACACAGACACAGACCTCACCACTACCATCATTAACACATACCCCAGGCCTCACCACTACCATCATTAACACAGACACAAGGCCTCACCACTACCATCATTAACACAGACACAAGGCCTCACCACTACCATCATTAACACAGACACAAGGCCTCACCACTACCATCATTAACACAGACACAAGACCTCACCACTACCATCATTAACACATACCCCAGGCCTCACCACTACCATCATTAACACATACCCCAGGCCTCACCACTACCATCATTAACACAGACACAAGGCCTCACCACCACCATCATTAACACAGACACAAGGCCTCACCACCACCATCATTAACACAGACACAAGGCCTCACCACCACCATCATTGACACAGACCTCACCACTACCATCATTAACACATACCCCAGGCCTCACCACTACCGTCATTAACACAGACACAAGGCCTCACCACCACCATCATTGACACAGACCTCACCACTACCATCATTAACACAGACACAAGGCCTCACACTACCATCATTAACACAGACACAAGGCCTCACCACTACCATCATTAACACAGACACAAGGCCTCACCACTACCATCATTAACACATACCCCAGGCCTCACCACTACCATCATTAACACATACCCCAGGCCTCACCACTACCATCATTAACACAGACACAAGGCCTCACCACTACCATCATTAACACATACCCCAGGCCTCACCACTAC
The DNA here is from genome assembly GCF_015708825.2 of Lethenteron reissneri. Classification (NCBI taxonomy): domain Eukaryota; kingdom Metazoa; phylum Chordata; class Hyperoartia; order Petromyzontiformes; family Petromyzontidae; genus Lethenteron; species Lethenteron reissneri. The sequence goes on from NC_083785.1 coordinate 3,287,332, forward strand.
CATCATTAACACAGACACAGACCTCACCACTACCATCATTAACACATACCCCAGGCCTCACCACTACCATCATTAACACAGACACAAGGCCTCACCACTACCATCATTAACACAGACACAAGGCCTCACCACTACCATCATTAACACATACCCCAGGCCTCACCACTACCATCATTAACACATACCCCAGGCCTCACCACTACCATCATTAACACAGACACAAGGCCTCACCACTACCATCATTAACACATACCCCAGGCCTCACCACTACCATCATTAACACAGACACAGACCTCACCACTACCATCATTAACACATACCCCAGGCCTCACCACTACCATCATTAACACAGACACAAGGCCTCACCACTACCATCATTAACACAGACACAAGGCCTCACCACTACCATCATTAACACATACCCCAGGCCTCACCACTACCATCATTAACACATACCCCAGGCCTCACCACTACCATCATTAACACAGACACAAGGCCTCACCACTACCATCATTAACACATACCCCAGGCCTCACCACTACCATCATTAACACAGACACAGACCTCACCACTACCATCATTAACACATACCCCAGGCCTCACCACTACCATCATTAACACAGACACAGACCTCACCACTACCATCATTAACACATACCCCAGGCCTCACCACTACCATCATTAACACATACCCCAGGCCTCACCACTACCATCATTAACACAGACACAAGGCCTCACCACTACCATCATTAACACATACCCCAGGCCTCACCACTACCATCATTAACACAGACACAGACCTCACCACTACCATCATTAACACATACCCCAGGCCTCACCACTACCATCATTAACACAGACACAAGGCCTCACCACTACCATCATTAACACATACCCCAGGCCTCACCACTACCATCATTAACACAGACACAAGGCCTCACCACTACCATCATTAACACATACCCCAGGCCTCACCACCACCATCATTAACACAGACACAAGGCCTCACCACCACCATCATTAACACAGACACAAGGCCTCACCACTACCATCATTAACACAGACACAAGGCCTCACCACTACCATCATTAACACATACCCCAGGCCTCACCACCACCATCATTGACACAGACACAAGGCCTCACCACTACCATCATTAACACATACCCCAGGCCTCACCACCACCATCATTAACACAGACACAAGGCCTCACCACTACCATCATTAACACATACCCCAGGCCTCACCACCACCATCATTAACACAGACACAAGACCTCACCACTACCATCATTAACACATACCCCAGGCCTCACCACTACCATCATTAACACAGACACAAGACCTCACCACTACCATCATTAACACAGACACAAGACCTCACCACTACCATCATTAACACATACCCCAGGCCTCACCACTACCATCATTAACACAGACACAAGACCTCACCACCACCATCATTGACACAGACCTCACCACTACCATCATTAACACAGACACAAGCCTCACCACTACCATCATTAACACAGACACAAGGCCTCACCACCACCATCATTGACACAGACCTCACCACTACCATCATTAACACAGACACAAGGCCTCACTACTACCATCATTAACACAGACACAAGGCCTCACCACTACCATCATTAACACAGACACAAGGCCTCACCACCACCATCATTGACACAGACCTCACCACTACCATCATTAACACAGACACAAGGCCTCACCACTACCATCATTAACACAGACACAAGGCCTCACCACCACCATCATTGACACAGACCTCACCACTACCATCATTAACACATACCCCAGGCCTCACCACTACCATCATTAACACAGACACAAGGCCTCACCACTACCATCATTAACACAGACACAAGGCCTCACCACCACCATCATTGACACAGACCTCACCACTACCATCATTAACACATACCCCAGGCCTCACCACTACCATAATTAACACAGACACAAGGCCTCACCACTACCATCATTAACACAGACACAAGGCCTCACCACCACCATCATTGACACAGACCTCACCACTACCATCATTAACACAGACACAAGGCCTCACCACTACCATCATTAACACAGACACAAGGCCTCACCACCACCATCATTGACACAGACCTCACCACTACCATCATTAACACATACCCCAGGCCTCACCACTACCATCATTAACACAGACACAAGGCCTCACCACCACCATCATTGACACAGACCTCACCACTACCATCATTAACACATACCCCAGGCCTCACCACTACCATCATTAACACAGACACAAGGCCTCACCACCACCATCATTGACAAAGACCTCACCACTACCATCATTAACACATACCCCAGGCCTCACCACTACCATCATTAACACAGACACAAGGCCTCACCACTACCATCATTAACACAGACACAAGGCCTCACCACCACCATCATCGACACAGACCTCACCACTACCATCATTAACACATACACAAGGCCTCACCACTACCATCATTAACACAGACACAAGGCCTCACCACTACCATCATTAACACAGACACAAGGCCTCACCACTACCATCATTAACACATACCCCAGGCCTCACCACCACCATCATTGACACAGACCTCACCACTACCATCATTAACACATACCCCAGGCCTCACCACTACCATCATTAACACATACCCCAGGCCTCACCACTACCATCATTAACACATACCCCAGGCCTCACCACTACCATCATTAACACATACCCCAGGCCTCACCACTACCATCATTAACACATACCCCAGGCCTCACCACTACCATCATTAACACATACCCCAGGCCTCACCACTACCATCATTAACACAGACACAAGACCTCACCACTACCATCATTAACACATACCCCAGGCCTCACCACTACCATCATTAACACATACCCCAGGCCTCACCACTACCATCATTAACACAGACACAAGACCTCACCACTACCATCATTAACACATACCCCAGGCCTCACCACTACCATCATTAACACAGACACAAGGCCTCACCACTACCATCATTAACACAGACACAAGGCCTCACCACCACCATCATTGACACAGACCTCACCACTACCATCATTAACACATACCCCAGGCCTCACCACTACCATCATTAACACAGACACAAGGCCTCACCACTACCATCATTGACACAGACACAAGGCCTCACCACCACCATCATTGACACAGACACAAGGCCTCACCACTACCATCATTAACACAGACACAAGGCCTCACCACTACCATCATTGACACAGACACAAGGCCTCACCACCACCATCATTAACACAGACACAAGGCCTCACCACTACCATCATTGACACAGACACAAGGCCTCACCACTACCATCATTAACACATACCCCAGGCCTCACCACCACCATCATTGACACAGACACAGACCTCACCACTACCATCATTAACACATACCCCAGGCCTCACCACTACCATCATTGACACAGACACAAGGCCTCACCACTACCATCATTAACACATACCCCAGGCCTCACCACCACCATCATTGACACAGACACAAGGCCTCACCACTACCATCATTAACACAGACACAAGGCCTCACCACCACTATCATTGACACAGACACAAGACCTCACCACTACCATCATTAACACATACCCCAGGCCTCACCACTACCATCATTGACACAGACACAAGGCCTCACCACTACCATCATTAACACATACCCCAGGCCTCACCACCACCATCATTGACACAGACACAAGGCCTCACCACTACCATCATTAACACAGACACAAGGCCTCACCACCACCATCATTGACACAGACACAAGGCCTCACCACTACCATCATTAACACAGACACAAGGCCTCACCACCACCATCATTGACACAGACACAAGACCTCACCACTACCATCATTAACACATACCCCAGGCCTCACCACCACCATCATTGACACAGACACAAGACCTCACCACTACCATCATTAACACATACCCCAGGCCTCACCACTACCATCATTAACACAGACACAAGGCCTCACCACTACCATCATTAACACATACCCCAGGCCTCACCACTACCATCATTAACACAGACACAAGACCTCACGATAGGCCTGACCACCACCACAATTAACACAGACCCAACACCCTCGCTATCACCACTGTGAACAATGTCTTATAATGGCCGAGCAGTAGAAGGTTATGAATTGATTCAAATGCCAAGTCCGGGTTCTACTTAGTCCTTTTACAATGGTTTTTATTGATTTATGTTAACACAATTCTGAGCACAAGGCTAAGGCCCAACACGTCGTGTGCCCAGCAACAGCCAGCACTATCACAGTTATGATCGATAAGAATTGAGCGAAGTTATTAGAGCTTGAAGAAAAGAGATGATGGGAGGGGGAATTCCATGGTGTAAAGCGGTGCGCGGGCAGAAGGATAAGAGACTCTTTGTGACCTGCAGCACGTTGTGTGAACCCGGTGTGGATTGGATGAAACGGTCGGTGTGGTAGAGTGCTCGACCATCGGTGGACAACCTCAATGAGTGAAGCTCAGAGGGGAACTGTAACCACGGTACTGGCAGTAGAAGAGTAATTAGTTTGGCGACGGCCTGCGAGAGAGCGACTAATTGGTGGTTGCACCCCAGGAGCTGTTTGCGGCATTTACGTCCGTTGCACTTGATCCTGTTGTTTCGTGCCGATGTATTTACTCTGATCCGAGTCCCTTTTGAAAGGGTCTGAGGTGGGGCCCTCCCTCGCTTGCTCTCAAGTCACAAACACTCATTACGTTTGTCGACAACACTGACCCGGAAGGGAAATAAAAATAAAATGGTGAAGTTTTGGGAAATGGCCCTTGCTCTGAAGGAAGGACATTGCCCCAAATTTCTTCTGTTAAGAGATGACTAGCTTTACTACCCAGCTTCGCCCGGGACTTGGATTCACCACGCCCGGCCGCCTTTATTTCCCCAGTGGCGAAGTTCACACACCACACCAATTACTCGTTTGAGACTGAGTCGACCTAGGGGAGGCCCAGGACCAGTTCAAATAATCGTCACCGGTGGTGGCCGTGAGCGGGAATCGAACTCGGGTCGCCGGGTTCGTAGCACGGCGCGCTAACCACTACACTACAATTCGTTACGCTTCCACATGCGCGGGTCACGTGACAGATTTGACGTCACAGCTCACTTGCCGTGCAAAAACTATATGCATTATTGAGCTCCCCCCCCCACCCAAAAAAAGTGTATTTTTTTATTTTTGCATGGTGTACAGTCTGGAAAGTACTCACATGGCAAATTTCAAGTTTGTTGCATGTCGGGAAGTACGCTAGACATTTTGAACAGACACACACAATCACAACTTTGCCTTTTATATATATGGAGATTATTCCTATTTTTGGTAAGTTTTATTGTTGGGTTTTTGTTATTTGTGTTTGTGCACCACTGCCAATGCAGTATCAAAGGAGATTGGTGCTGCGATGAGCGATCGTGAATAACAGCACTGATGATGAAGGTTTCAAGCCACTTGTCAATTTGCCTGAAGCTTTTCTTTCAATGGACTGTCGCCCGGCTCGTGAATGATTGTGAAGCGTGTTTGCCGATGACTGTGACCAAAATAATGGTGACGACGCTGCTGACAACAATGACGATTGGCCCTCCAGGCATCACGATCGCGATCACCGAGTGGAGGACAAAGTACCGGCGTGAGATGAACACCAAAGATAACCTATCCAAGTCCAAGGCCGTGGACTCGCTGCTCAACTTCGAGACGGTAATGCGCAATTCTAGCGCAATAAAGTTATCGCAGCCGCTCGTAATCCACGCGTGGTCTTGTAGGGGTTAGGCCGAATTGTAGAGCGAAGATGCCTGCAGTATAGCACGTAGCAAAAGCCTGTGAGAGAAGAAATTGTCAACGCGCTGTCTGACCCAGATGACCACACTAGGGTGTTAAACAGGGCCCACCGCGCCCTGCAGGGACCTCCGCTGTCAATCGGGTGCAGGTGGCAGCTTTAGCTACCAAGGGCGCAGCCACTCTGGAAGTTGGGGGACTCCTCCTAGTGGTGGTTATTGGGAAGATTGGAGATTTGATTGGTGAAGTTCGCCCTCCCCCCCCACTTTGTCGTAGGTAAGAGGAGTTTTGCGTGCAATATTAAATCTACACAGCTACTGGCTACTACTGCCTGCCAACTCCGTACTGAGCCTACTTGTGTCCGTGAGTGCTACTGTGTATTAAAGATTCAGTCGTCAGCATAATCAATATTTAGTGTTGCCTTGTTGAAGGAAAAAAACGTCAGACTCCAAATTACCATTATATAAAAAAAATGCGTGTCTCTGAGATGTATCTCTAAACATCTTCTGGGTCTTCAGACAATCCCTACACCCAGTGGCTGTCATCTATGCTTGGTGGCAAATGCTTATTACAGCGTTCGTGGAAATACGCAGCAATGATCATGTGCGTGAGGCTCCCATTTCCTGGCCTCCTTGCTGGGGCTGCGATTTGGTTAGGAGTTGGTCAGCAAGTAGGGTTCATGACCTCTATGTGCGCTTTCTTTGGATACTTCTGCTTGAAATGTCACTATAAAAGAGCTGGTAAAATATCTCAATGCACGATCGTCCAAAAAAAGTCTCAAGGCACGATAAGGATGTTTTAAATGAAGGACATTATTGTTAAACAGTTTGGTACCAGCCCATCCTATTGATATTGCAAATGTTTTATACGCATTAAATTGTTGCAAATAAAATTATTGTATTAATTACATGACTAACTTTTGTTATTAAACTCGTTTTATTTACTCCCACAATTATCCGATGTGGAAGTATGTGACCATTCGAACAAAAATACAGAAGTACGATTAGTGTTACCTTGATTTTTCTTCATCTTACAAAGTTGTTCACAACTCTTTTAACTTAAAAAAAACGCCAACTTGGAGGAATAAAAAAAAAGGTTGAACAAAATGGCATTGACCTGAAGTGTCGTATTTTTTCTTGCAGGTGAAATATTACAATGCTGAGAGCTATGAAGTACAACGATTCAACCAGACCATTGTGGAATATCAGGTGCGTAGGCACCTTAAAGCCACGCCTACTACACTGCACGTCATGAACATGTCACCGGACGAGGGCCTCCCCCACGCCATGCGGCATGTGCGGGTTATTTTACCACACTTTACTGCGGCCATTATGGGTTTGTGAAGGCCGGGGCGTATTTTCGTTGATCGTGGAAGCACAGCAGCGCAATTGATTTATTTTTTCTGCCCACCGCATAGCCCTGCAGCCTAAAACAATCTTATTGTTGTGCTTGGCCAACCATGTACTATGCAAGCTCCACCCTGCATAGCTTCCTAAATCTAACGAGATCGGGCACATTCTTGGTAATTGGCCAATAACACCTTAACATATATAGAGGATTACAGAGCTTGGGTGAGGCGGGGGGGAATTGGCATCAGCTCACCACCTGGCTGCTGCTGCTGCCTTCCCCACTTGTCTGTGGTTCCTTCTTCGCGCCGCTGAGTCGCTCTCTCTGTTAGAGAGCGAGCGAATACAGTGCGACGGTGGTGCGTTACCAGTTGAAATGATCACATTATTTGGCCATAGGTGGACTGCGTGTCACTTTATGAAATATCCTTTTCATTCTTGTAGTGGTAACAACAACAATAATCATCATCATAACAACAGACAAAAACGCGTACACTTCCTGGAAGGAGATGACAAAATATAACTCTTTTATATGTTTATATTTACATTCGCTAAGTGAAAGTGTTTTCTTGCTGAAATACGCAATGTGTGAATGTGTGTCTGTGTCGATCTGGGGACGTGGTAGTGTAGCGGTTACCACGCTGTGCTATGAACCTGACGACTCGTTCGATTCCCGCTCACGCCCAATACGATTATCTGAACCGGTCCTGGGCATCTCCTAGGTCGACTCGGCCTCAAATGAGCACCCGGTGCCGAGTGTAAGCATCGCCACTGGGGAGACAAAAGCGGCCGGGCGTGGTGCTAGCCGCCCACTCCCTTCGTGTGCTGTGCCGGCCTTCATAGGTGCTCGCTAACAGCACTTGCACCCACAGTCTGTTAAGACTATACGGGGATATTTGTCTTTTTCTCGGTGATGCTGGGAAGGATGCCGAGTGGAAGACCAACGCTTCTCTGGCCGTGCTCAATCAAGCGCAGAACGTGGTGATCGCCCTGGGCCTATTGGCCGGCTCCCTGCTCAGCGCCAACTTCGTTACCAACAAGAAGCTACAGGTGAGCGCAGATTTGAAGCCCTCCTCCGGGGGTGGTCGAGGTCACGGTTAAGGGGTTATGGTTAGCTTTCGTGACTGCAGGGATTCATCTTCTTGGTTCTTTCGGTAAAGTCACGTAGAATGGAGATAATAAAAATAATAAAAATTAAACAGGTCTGTCGAGAAGACTCTGTCGTCTCGACAGACCTGTTCTTCACTTGAGGACGGCTGCTTGCGTTGTGGCCGAAACGTCGTGAGAATTATTTTATTATGTTTTATTTTTATTATTTTATTATTTTCATTCTACGTGACTTTACCGAAAGAACCAAGAAGATAGGCTTAGTTGTTAAGTCAAGGGCATGAGCTCGTGTTTATATCTATAGATAGTAATGATTGATTACATTTGGTATGCATGATAGCCTGGCACCATTGTTATAGTGCAAGGCTATCACAAAAGTGCTGGGTTTGACCGGCAGCCTGCAGTAGTTTTTCTTAGTTCATAACATTGCAGCAGTGGACTAGATAAACTAGTTTTTACCAAGGTACGAAACTTTATTTTGACTTTAGGGGGCAATGTTGCTACGTGTAATCTCAATTGAGGAAATTCATTTGCAAATTTGGACGTGTCCGCCAGTGCACAATTTCCTACTCATTTCCAATTACATCAGGGGATCTTTCACGTCCACTGTGAAGAAAACTGCGTGTAATGTAAGGTTACTACACCTGAATACGTGATGTAAGGTTACTACACCTGCATACGTGATGTAAGGTTACTACACCTGCATACGTGATGTAAGGTTACTACACCTGAATACGTGATGTAAGGTTACTACACCTGAATACGTGATGTAAGGTTACTACACCTGAATACGTGATGTAAGGTTACTACACCTGAATACGTGATGTAAGGTTACTACACCTGCATACGTGATGTAAGGTTACTACACCTGAATACGTGATGTAAGGTTACTACACCTGAAAACGTAATGTAAGGTTACTACACCTGAATACGTGATGTAAGGTTACTACACCTGACTACGTGATGTAAGGTTACTACACCTGCATACGTGATGTAAGGTTACTACACCTGCATACGTGATGTAAGGTTACTACACCTGAAAACGTGATGTAAGGTTACTACACCTGAATACGTGATGTAAGGTTACTACACCTGAATACGTGATGTAAGGTTACTACACCTGAATACGTGATGTAAGGTTACTACACCTGAAAACGTAATGTAAGGTTACTACACCTGAAAACGTGATGTAAGGTTACTACACCTGCATACGTGATGTAAGGTTACTACACCTGCATACGTGATGTAAGGTTACTACACCTGAAAACGTGATGTAAGGTTACTACACCTGAATACGTGATGTAAGGTTACTACACCTGAATACGTGATGTAAGGTTACTACACCTGAATACGTGATGTAAGGTTACTACACCTGAAAACGTGATGTAAGGTTACTACACCTGAATACGTGATGTAAGGTTACTACACCTGAATACGTGATGTAAGGTTACTACACCTGAAAACGTAATGTAAGGTTACTACACCTGAATACGTGATGTAAGGTTACTACACCTGAATACGTAATGTAAGGTTACTACACCTGAATACGTGATGTAAGGTTACTACACCTGAAAACGTGATGTAAGGTTACTACACCTGAATACGTGATGTAAGGTTACTACACCTGAATACGTGATGTAAGGTTACTACACCTGAAAACGTAATGTAAGGTTACTACACCTGAATACGTGATGTAAGGTTACTACACCTGAATACGTGATGTAAGGTTACTACACCTGCATACGTAATGTAAGGTTACTACACCTGCATACGTAATGTAAGGTTACTACACCTGAATACGTGATGTAAGGTTACTACACCTGAAAACGTAATGTAAGGTTACTACACCTGAATACGTGATGTAAGGTTACTACACCTGAATACGTGATGTAAGGTTACTACACCTGAATACGTGATGTAAGGTTACTACACCTGAAAACGTGATGTAAGGTTACTACACCTGAATACGTGATGTAAGGTTACTACACCTGAATACGTGATGTAAGGTTACTACACCTGAAAACGTAATGTAAGGTTACTACACCTGAATACGTGATGTAAGGTTACTACACCTGAATACGTAATGTAAGGTTACTACACCTGAATACGTGATGTAAGGTTACTACACCTGAATACGTGATGTAAGGTTACTACACCTGAATAAGTAACCAACGCGGCCTGTCGGGTTTGAACTGCAAAGCTCTGCGGCAAACACGGTACTGCTTGGACATGTCACCGGGCCTGGGTTGGGGTGAAGTTGGAGTTTGAGCTATTGTTTTGGTTTGGTTCTGGTTAAGTCTATATTCTTAGCATGTATGCACGTATGTTAGTATGTTGAATCTCTTTCGCACCGTACGTAGCCAACCGTGCTAATCGGAGGTGCGATGAGCCAAGACTATGTTCATTAATATTATTATAGCAAAGGTTGTGGCATCAGGGTTATGGAATAGAACTTTGGAATTTTGCTGGGGCTTAGAGTGTCCCATTAGGGCTGGCATCAGTGCAGCCCTAATGGCTAGAATTGAAGCTTGCATTATAATTAGGGTTATAGTGGTAATAGTCATAATAAGGAAAGTTAATATAGCATCTAAATACTCGGGGGTCCATAGCATTCAAAGGTTGAGACTTAAATTCCTGGCCAGGGATAGACTTCACCTGTCATTACTCCATTGTTAATGTCAGGATTCATTTTAAGTCTTGAGCTAGGGCCGGGCTTAATCTTCGGGATTTTCCTAAGGTTTGAGCAGCAATGCAGTGGATGAATTTTATGCTTGACAGGACATTTTATTACATTGCCATGTGCAATAAAGTATACACGATGTTCTTTGTGTATATATATAAGATGCAAAGTCCATAAAAAAACACTGGACAGAAAATACATCTAGAAACATGTTTACCTCCATCAAGGCAGAGCGTGGCCTGCAGAACACACAGATGTCTGATTATAATAAGATGTAATTACATCAGAGTTACACAACAGCAAATGCATTTTTCTCTGCAGCATACCTCATCAAAAGGGACCACTCCAAAAAGATTAGTCCAGTAGCCTCGATTTCACGATGGGCTGGACTCATAAGAGAATTCCTAACTCCGCTTTTGCATATCGTTCATTGCGCAATCTGATTATAACCGTATTCAAGAGAAGCAATTTTCCTGTGCTGTTTCGTAATTGGTCCTGTGGGTCCTGATTGAAAACTCATTTCGTTAGAACTGCTTTTTGTGTTTAGTTTGTTGTCCTTCCCCTGCATCTCCGATTATCACGGTTGGCTAAGTACGCTGCGAAATAAGTTCAACGTACATACGTAGATACAAAGCCAAATGTCATTGTACACATCTCATTCCAGGTGGGCGACTTTGTGCTGTTTGGAACGTACATCATTCAGCTCTACGTGCCTCTTAACTGGTTCGGAACGTATTACAGGTGAGGCTGCCTTGTGCCCAGCACCCTCGGGCCTGATTACATTTGAATATTGCATGCCGTCACTGAGAATCCCCATCAGGAAAACCTGCATAGTGGCAGAACAGGTCTTGTAATTGCAATGTGTGTGTGTTTTTGATCATTTAATTATTTCACGGCACACAATAAATAAGCAGACATAATGCCTCCAGCCCATATTTGTCTCTCCTCGTTATTTTTTTTAACACATCCCATCAGTCACACATTCTTCCTGGAGTGCATCTATGCTGCAGCACACTCAAGAACTGGCTTCGCTATTCATTGTCTCATCAGCAGAGTCAGGCTTGCTTAAACCAATGCTGCTGAACTGTCGGATGTTTAAAAGCAAGGACCCTATTCATTTGAATTGGTTTCTAGTTTGACGCACACCCATACATACAGAACACAATGGTAATTGAGCTTCGTCGTGCAGAATGTCAGTGTACATTTTTAATGTGATTGACACCGACAATTAGGGCATCTATGGTGTTATTGCTGGGCGGTCGTGGTGCACGCCTGCAATCCAGCACCGTGGAGGCAAGGGTTGGTGGATCGCACAAATGTCGTGAAACTGCCTTTCCGTGGGAGTTGAAGAGCTATACCCTGGCTTGCCAGGAGAAGGCGGTAGAGCAAACGTGGGCTCCATCTGTTCCATCTGCATCGGATAGAGTGTTGCCCCCTCGCACGCGTGGGTCTTCTCCGGGTGCTCCACTTTCCTCCCACAAATATGTACGCGCATTAATTGGCCAAGAAGACCTTAATATATAGAGGATCACAGAGCTTGGCAGGGGGAAATGGGCACCGGTTCATCATCTGGCTCCTCCTTGCGCCTCCGAGTCGTTCATTCTCTCGGAGATCGAGCGAGCAAATACTACTGTGCAGCGCCGTTACAAGTTGAAATTATTGTTATAATTAAAAGCGAAAGGCGCTGATGTTGTCAATCACGCCCATCTCTCTCAGGATGATCCAGAGCTCCTTTATCGACATGGAGAACATGTTTGAGCTGTTTGGCGAGGAGAAAGAGGTGAGTGACTCGTCACTTTCCATGGCTGTCGCGACTCTGTGAGAGAGAAAGAGCGATAGACGACCTTCGTGTTTAAGCAGCTGAGAGGTCGGTGAGACCCCCGGGAGTCTTGTTAGCTAGGCCTGCGTTTAAACAAGGTAGAACACAATGTTACATTCCAATGTATGAAGTGAAAAAGAGTGCAGAAAATAACACTGTTTGAAACATTTTAAAACCAGCTCTGATGAAGACTACAGGGAATCATAACCGTTAACATTCTTTAACATTGACTTAAATTCACACCTCGGGTTAGCACGGTTGGCTAAGTATGGTGCGAAAGGAGATCAACATACAATCGTACATTAAATAATTATACACAGCGAAGTTCAATGTGTATACTAAACAAGAAAGAAAGCACACAATTTGAATAAAATATGCACAGGACATCCGTACGGACAAGATATTCTATCTCGAGGGAGTTTTCTAGGCGAAATATCGTTTTAAAATAAGATGTAACAAATAAACCGAATAAAGGGCTTCCTGCATATAATTATCGTTCTAGATCAGCGGTTCCCAACCTTCTCGAGTGTACGGACTCCTTTTCAACCTCCAATCATTTGGTGGACCACCACACGCTACGAGTTACTTGAAATTGTACCTTTCCTGTGACGATGTTATTATTTTTTTGATTTTCCACGGACCTCCCTGTAGTAACCTCGTGGACCACCAGGGGTCCGCCAAACAACAAGATGGGAACGGCTCCTCTACAGTATTCAGTCATTAAGAGTGCATTCATAATCGACGTTTTTGGGTTAGATCACGTTATTTAAAAATGTGTCGTAACCCTCCACCACCCGACACGGCCAATCGGCAAAAAAAGTGTCACGTTGACAAAAAGACAAATAGTTCACTGCTTTAGCCCACCGGTGTGTTGAAGCGTGAAACCACAACATTTACAATTTTTGAGTACGACGTTTCGCTGGTAATTGCATCCAGCATCATCGGGCAATTTGCCAGAATGGTGAGGCTCTGCTCTTGCTCCCGGTCTTAAATAGAGCAGCAGCAGGGTGACGGCATCATTTAACTCATCAGGTGCAACGATTTTAGGCGGAGGGGGGGGTTATTGTAATTATATACTCGATTAGTAATCAGAGTGCATTATTGGCTATGCAGGTAACACTGATTCACTTGTCTGTAATATGCGTGGAACTATTTGGCTCTGTAGGTGGTGGACGATGTCAACGCGGTGAGTCTGCATCTCTCCCATGGCAACGTGGAATTCGACAACGTCTCTTTCAACTACGTGAACGGGTAATTCTTCTTTCTTCACAGCTCGCTCGCAAGTCAAGCCCATGTGTCTGCACGGCCCAGCGAAATGTTGGGCAGCGTCACCTCTTGTTCGCTTAAGTCGGAGCACCGCAAGACGTTACCGTTGAGATCTTGGGTTTGGATCTGGTCAGCCGTTCGTTAACCTGGTTCTCAAGTTGTTGCGAGTTGATTAGCCGCCACGCATATAAAGGATTAGCCGCCACGCATATAAAGGATTTATAGTGAAAAACTTTGTTTTTACGGGTTAATTTTTTCACCTAATTTAGCTTCTTCAGAGTTTCATGACCGCAAATTCCATTTGGTTGAAATGTGATGAACACAGTTTTGCAAAGCAGAAAGACTGTATAATATATATTTTATTTTTAGGCCACAGTGTTATTGACGATTATTGTATTATTTTGTTATTTGTGCGTGTGCACCACTGCCAACACAGTATCACCAAATAACGTTACATTTTAATAACACCAACAACACAGTTGGAATATAAAGTAATAAGGAATAAACATATCTTTTCTAATTGCTTGTCATTTATGAGACTATTTTGTACATTTCGACATTTGTTCTTATGAAATGTTCTCACGTCCCTCCATTCTCAAATGTCTGGCCTTTTCACTCCTCTGCACACACTGAACCAGGAGGGACATCCTGAAGAATGTATCATTTACTGTGCCTTCAGGAAAAACCATCGCTCTGGTAAGTGTACTCTAGGATTTGTTTTTTATTTCATTTTAACTAGTGCATATGCCGTCGAAATTCAACGATAATTGAATTACTCGGAGGGAGATTCCTCCAATGGCATGCATCTATTTGCTGTGATTTTGAATTAGGTCTCACGTGGTATAGTAGATAAGCAGCATTGAGGCCGATGGGCCAAATTATCGAGTCAAAGGTAAAAAAAAAACTTAACTTTGCCTCTTTTTTCTTTGTTCTTTCGGTAACGTCACGTAGAAGGGAAGTAATAAAATAATAAAAATATAAAACAATAAAAATTCTCACGACGTTTCGAATGCAACACAAGAAATCATCAGGTGTGAAATCGACAGCAAGAAAATTAGGAAAAGTGGCGGTTTGTCCTGACGTCAGCAGCATGGAAAAGAGGAGGGGGGAGCAGAAAATGGAATGCGGTCTGAAAGTCACCGTAAGCTTGAACACAATCAATTAAGACCCGAAATGGTTTATCAAATCCTTCCAATAATTGCTGAGCCAGAATCCATCTTCTCGGTTGAAATTGTCTCTGTGTTTGTATATGTGGATAGCCTCATGAACAAATCTCTCATGGTAGCCAGATGGCTTGCAGAGAACCTCCGTCTTGGAGAAATCAATGTCATGTGAGCCCACTGAATTATAACAGTGATCTGCCACGGCCGAGGTGTTGGTCCTACCGTTTTTCAGGTCTGCTTTGTGCTCACGGATGCGGTCCGAGACATGTCGTTGGGTTTCCCCAATGTAACTGCTACCACAGAGGCAACTCAGTTTGTAAACGCCAGGGTACTGTATGTCCGGAATCACATCTTTTACAGACGGAACCAGATCACAGATTTTATGTACTGTGTTGAATCGGACCTGGATCTTGTGTTTATTCAAGATTTTGTAGATCTTTTTTGTGATCCCCGCAATGTAGGGTAAGGTGATGGTTTTGAATGGCTCCTCAGGAGGGTCCTTCTTCATGGTTGGTGTGATCGCTTTGCGGATTGTGTAGTCGGAGTAATCATTAGCCTTAAGAGCTTGGTGTACGTGCTTGAGTTCACTGGCAATGTATTCCTGGTCTGAGATGCATTGGGCTCCATGGTGCAGAGTCTTGATGAGTGAATTCTTCTGGGATGGATGGTGGTGGGAATCCGGTTTCAGGTAAGCATCCGTATGGGTAGCTTTCCTGTAGACAGAGTGGCTCATTGAACCATCAGGTCTCTTTTGTATTAGGACATCTAAAAAAGGTAGCTTGCCATCTTTTTCGACTTGCATGGTAAATCTGATGGCTGGGTGTATTGCAGAAGGAACTTTAACCCGCAGATGAATGTAGCAGGACGGTGAACTCCTTTGCTGCAATGTAATTAGGTTGCTCCGTTCCACGACGATTCTGTCTGTGCACTGACCTGGCTTCATAATGGATCTTGTGCTGCAGGTTGGTCCATCGGGTGCGGGGAAGAGCACAGTCATGCGTCTGCTATTTCGGTTCTACGACGTCACATCTGGATGCATCAGCATTGATGGTCAAGACATCTCCAAGGTTTGTAGAGTCAACCTCAAGATGTCACAACGGCCAATGCTGTTCATGCCCCCATGCTTCGCTACCACTTCCTTTTTCCAAATCACTCAGCTGTTTCAAAGTTGACATTTGACCTGCAAGGTCTGCTGTTACAGTAATTCCGCCCCATCCCCATGTGGATTCAGGTCTTTGGTCTCCAACCTCTGGGTGGCACTCCCATCGTGCTAATTGGTCAGTGCTATCAATGAAAGTATAGCTGGCTGAGTTGTGCTGCTGTTAGGTTGCTCAACTCACAGATGGAGTGAGGTTGCCAGTTGAAATATCGGTTGCAGTTGACTCAGCCCACCATTGTCCCTGTGGGGTCAATGATATGTGTGCCAATTTGTAAAAAGTCGGAAGTAGTTGTTCTCTGCCATAGGAATGTGGAATATTTACCATCAGCTCAGGGTACCTAGTACCTAGTACTCTGAGCTGCACAGCATGTTCAATTGAACAGGAATACACCTTACATTTTCACTGTGATCATCATTGTCAGCCGCGACCAGGTTCACTCATGAAACACCTTTCGATGAATACACTGTCCCAAAGTGCTGATATTCTGGGTAACGTTAAGAACCTCTGTGCATTAGTAAACATATTTTAGCCGCATTATGCCCACAGCCGCCTCTGTGTAAGTTTCCGATCGGTGACTGAATGCAATCCACATTTAATGCAATGTGGATTAGCATAAACATGTAACCATGCCTCTATGTTTATGATTAGGGAGCGGAGGGGAAAAGGTGAGGGGTGTAATGGGAAGAGGTTATTTAGTCAAATGGAGAGAGGGAAATAGGAATGTCTTGAGCCTGCACCTGAACAGAGCGATGGCGGGAGCAGCATAGGAGGAGTGAGCTCCCATTGAGCAGAAGTTGTCTTCGGATTTCATAACAAGGACATGACGAGATGTTAACTACTTCGCCTGGTATACTGGAGGGTGTGGGTTCGATTCTGACCCTGACGCCTGCTGCTGTATATTTGTAGTTTATGTGTCTCTCTCTCTCCCCGTGGTCGCGTGGATTTTTTTCCGGGTCCTGGCTTTTCCCTTAACATTTAGAAATATGCGTTTCTAGATGTGACACGATGAGCCACTTCGTTGAGCTATCATTTGTGGCCATGTCGCTTCAGAAAAAGAGATACGTAGTTCCGTGGGTCTTACCTGGTCAAATTAGTTTTTTATTGTTTACTTGGCCACTGCTGCTGCCTTGTGAATGCGAAGGGGAGTAGAGCGAGGTGAGGGGAATCGGTGGTTGTGAGAGAGAGAGAGAGTCAAGGATTGTGATCAACAGCGCCGAGGGTGACCGTGCTGTCCACGTTTTGAACGCCGCGCGCCTCGTCCAGGTGAAGCAGAAGTCTCTGCGGCAGCACATCGGGGTGGTGCCGCAGGACACTGTGCTCTTCAATGACACGATCCGCAACAACATCCGCTACGGCCGCGTGACGGCGAGCGACGAGGAGGTGGAGGAGGCGGCGAGGGCCGCGGACATTCACGACCGCATCCTCTCCTTCCCGGAGGGTGAGACGAAGCGTGTCGAGTCTCGCCGAGATGCGCTGTGCGAATAAATAAATAAGAAGTCGTCGTCGTTGTCGCGTGGTCGCCGCGCGCCTCTAATCCAGCACGGTGGAGGCAGCGGCGGTTGGTGGATCACCGCACGAATGTCGCGAAACTCCCCATCTGCGTCAAGGTGCTCTACCCTGGCTTGCCGGGAGAGGGCAGTACAACAAATGTGGACTCCCCTGTTTTGTCTGTATGAGGTAGAGTGTTTTTCCCTTGCATGCGTTGGGTTTTCTTCGGGTGATCCACTTTCCTCCAGCATGCAAACCCTGATTAATTGGCTGATAACACCTTAATATATGGAGGACCACAGTAATTGTCAGTGCTGGATTATCGCGTGGCTGTCTCTCCCGCTGTTCTGTGGCTCCTTGCGCCTCTGAGTCATTCATCTCTCTCCGAGAGTGAGTGAAGGTATGTATGTATGTTAAACTTCTTTCGCACCATACATAGCCAATGGTGCTGATCGGAGGTGCGGGGGAAGGACAACAAACTAAACACAAAAATCAGTTCTAAAGGAATGAGTTTTCAATCTCGATTTAAGTGCATAGCTCCAGTGGCTTCCTGATATCGGAAGGAAGAGCTTTCCAGATGACCACAGAAGCACATCTGATGCGCAATGCGGTAACCGTCTTTGTCCGATGGCTCGCCAAAAGCCGCTGCGAGGATGACCGGAGTTCGCCAGATGGTTTATGCTCCTTGACGAGACCAGCAAGGTATTGTAGTTTATTGGTGGCAAGCAGTTTGCGTGTAATGAGTGCGACCGTTGTTGATTATGATTGTCACCGTTGTAATCGTCGTAACCTTGCGTGCGTGTGTGCGTGCGTGTGCCTGCGCAGGCTACGACACGCAGGTCGGGAGAGCGCGGCCTCAAGTTGAGCGGTGGGGAGAAGCAGCGCGTGGCCATCGCACGCACCATCCTCAAGGCCCCCGAACTCATCCTGCTCGATGAGGTGCCGCCCTGCAGCACAACGATTGGCTGTGTCCTTGTCTCTGTGTGTGTGGGTGTCCGCCCACGCATGCTTGGGCTTGTGGCTGTGTGTGTGTGTGTGTGGTGAGCGGCAGTGCAACGGTTAGCGCGATGCGCTAGGAACCCGGCGACCCGAATTTGGTTCCCCTTCACGGCTAACACCAGTGACTATTATCTGAACCGGTCCTGGGCCTCTCCGAAGTCGGTTCAGCCTGAAATGAGTACCTTAGACATTATTGTAATAAAATAAAAAGTCAATCCAATGTGTTAGTGAATTTTTTATTTATTTTAGGCAGGAAATGGCAGGAAATTCGTTTTCAAATTTAGATTTTTTATCTGGGGGGGGGGGGGGTGCACCCCGAGACCCCCTGGAAGATTTGGTCCCCCCCAATGTTGACTCCATGGCTCCGGCCTTGGTGTGAATGATGCACCATCACGTGCTGCGAGTCGATGGCCGTCCTCTCTGGTCGCCGTGCGCATCGAACGGCGGCGGCGCAGTGACGTCAACGCGGCACCCCTTTGTCTTTCCAGGCGACGTCCGCTCTCGACACACAGACGGAGCGGAACATCCAGGCCTCTCTGGCGAAGATCTGTGCCAACAGAACCTCCGTGGTGATAGCGCACAGGTGCGTGTGCGTCGCCCGTCGGTGACAGGGTGCTAACTCACACGCGTGTGCACACACGAGTACAAAAACAAATGTATTCCACGTTAATACAAAGACAATGATCCCCCGTATATCCTTAACTGACTGTCGGGGCAAGTGCGGTTAGCGAGCACCTATGAAGGCCGACACGGCACACGAGGGGGTGAGTGGCCAGCACCACCACCTTTGTAACCCAAGTAGCGATGTTTACACACCGCACCAGGAATTCAGTTGAGGCTGAGTCGACCTAGGGGAGGCCGAAGATCAGTTGAGCAAGAATCGAACCCGGGTCGCTCGTTTGGTAGCGTGGCGCACTAACCGCTGCCCTTCCACTCCCCCACCACATGAACACAACAACAACAACCGCTATTCGCCACTAAGTGGCGGTGACGTCACCACGACACTCGTGCCAGGCCATGTGCACCTTGAGGCCACGTGAAGTGTCGAACGCCCGCTGACAGGAGGTCACGGGGCAGACCCAGGTGCCACGGGTCAGACCCAGGTGCCACGGGTCGACTGACTGAGATGACCGAGATGACTGGCTGATGCACCACCTGTGCCCCCTACTGTGCCAACTTGAATACACAGGTGATCACAGTCGATGCCACAGTGCTCCAGGGTGCCTCCTATGCCATCTCATTCACTGGAAAAACTGCCACTGGCAAGACACAAAGGGCAGCGTTTAAAATTGGTCCCGCTTAGTTTACACATTCCTATGACAGGAAAATGTATTTTAATCGGACAATCATTGTTGATTGCTCCTTAGGGTGGTACTGATGTTATTCAACCCAGAGCAATTAAGGGCAGAGTCTGAATCCAACCGGGATTTGAACTCTCATCCTATCCAAGCGCAAGGCCCCCGGCTCGCTGTTGATGCTCCACCCAGATGGCTTAACCACAATAAAACATGGAACATTAATGCCGGACCTGCATTTGCTTCTGTTCAGACTCTCGACCATCATCAACGCAGACCAGATACTTGTGCTGCAGGACGGCCAGATTGTGGAGCGAGGGAGGTAAGTGGCTTGGTTGTCTAAATGGATGCACCACAGTTCGTCGAGTAGCAGATTGTGAGGTCAAGTGTGGTACGCCCACCTATCCCAAGGCATCTGACCGATGCAGAAAGGTTTCTCAAGTTAATTGTGACCCGCCCCTGTTGGACATCTGTGAAAAAGAGCTCCATAGGTCATGGGATTCCTCCATTCTAAATAAAGATTCTGATTCTGAAGTAGGCCAAAATACCCTATAGAGGCCCCTCTAGTGATGGTGAAGGTGCAAGGCTGCACCTTCACCTTATCCATATTTCGAGATTTCAAGTTTTCGGGACTGCAAGGATCCAGACTTTTTGGTTCTTTTGGTAAAGTCACGTAGGTGAAAATAATATAAAAAATATTTTTATTTTCATCCACGTAACTTTACCGAAAGAACCAAGTAGTACTTATCCAAATTATTATTCCTGTTCACTGAAATAATGCTGGACAATTTCCAGGGATAGTTCAGTTTTCTGTGAGTATTTGGAATTCCTGCTGTTTGTAAAGTCAACTCAAACCCGATTTTGCTGCTCAATGAAGTGTTGGGAGGTACTTATTGTTATTGTAGGGGCAGTGGTGAAAAATTAAACGTTCCTATGGTATAAACTAGTCTCGCTGTAGGACAACCACACTTAACTTCCGAGACAGTGGTACTTATTTAGATACCAATAAGCAGAATTTGTACTCGCTGCCTTCCGATTGTGAGCCAAGAATTCTGCTAACAGTGCTGCCCAACAAGGATCCTCATAAAATAAGAGTATTTAAACTCGCCAAGCCTTTCCTGGATAATGGACCATTATCAGTTTAACACTATTAATTGTGTCAGTACAAGGATGGCATGACCTGACTTGGAGAACTTCCAAAAATGTAATTGCCTTGCCATGAAGGAATGCCAGTACGTGACATGTATTGCTTATTGCCACAAGGACGGTCACTCAGGGCCTAGTTAGTAAGGCTCTCTCGCAATTGGCCTGCTCATGGTGGACGGGAGCATAATTCTGCAAAGCAACAACTGCAATTTCGCATTCAGGTTGTCTCAAGCCAGATAATCGTGTCGGAGAGCAGCGGAGTGCATCGCTGTGATGTCTCCTTCGTATTTGTGATTGGGGACATTGCGTCGTTATGTGTTGTACGGACTGTCCTGGATGATCACAGTCGCACACCGCTGCAGGGTTTTTAACTTGACGAGCCAAACGACGCAACCTTCTATTGTCCACGGCCACTCCGGCCGCTGTGGCGATACAATGCCACACGTACCGCCGAAGCCACTTCTCATTCTTGTTAATTAAGTTCTGCCTCCCTTTCCATTCTTCGTGCATCGCAGGCACGATGAGCTTCTAACCAAAGGGGGCATCTACACAGACATGTGGAGCAAGCAGTCCCAAGAGGCCTCGTCCGAGTCCGACACGGAGACCAAGGACAAGAGCTCGGAGAAGCTGCAACCGGCGGGCAGCAACCCACAACGTGGCCACCACGCACACCACCACTGAGAGACAGACACCACGGGGCCTTGACACAGCCCCATTCCATCCCTGCCCGTGAGCAAGGGAGAAGCTCGCTGATAGACAAGCCTGTCAAGCCGCCTGTGTGATTGTCTCTACCTCCACACAACACGTGCGGAAACGCTCATGGTTCCGTGTCGGCGCTGCCGATGACACATCTAGAGTTGAGCTCGCGAGCAAAACCTACCCGAAAAGAAGTGTGTGCTTCGGTGCAAGTTTAAGGTATATTTGCGTGTGTATTGCGTGCGTGTGTGTGTTTGGTAGATCGGTGCGCTTGAGCACAACCGATGTTGTCTTCACTACTCTGAAGTGGAATTATTCTGTATTTACGGAAGAGGATCAAGAGTTGTATATGGTGAAAATTGACATGATTCCCCACAGTCTGACAGTTATTGGATGTTGTGGAAGGACCTTAAGTGCAAAGATCTGATTAACAGCTTCTAGAGGGACATTGGAAGAGAATTTGAAAAGAGAACTGCAGCTCAATGTAAACAAACTGCGAAAGATTTTCAATCGGCTTCTCCCCTCCATGGTTGGCCCGGTCCCTGGAGTGGAGAGTTTGATCGTGTGCTGTTCGTGTTTCTGAATATATCTTTGCACATTCTCTAAAGTTGTCAATGTTTAAAGAGAAGAACACTTTTTTCCGTGTCACGTAGGTTTGAATGATTTGTTCTCAGGATGTTCTGCACGCTTTAACAATTGTTGTCGTACATTTATGCTTGCTGATCTATTTTTGTTTTGCAGCAAGCCGATCGATCTTTGTGTGTCATATCTGTAAACTTGTATTCCATATCAGGCACAAAAAACATGTTATTGTAAGGGAATTGCTGTTTCAGAATGTTAATCCGTAAAAGACTCTTAATAGAATACATTTTTTACATCAGATATCAGAACATATTTTGGTAAAAGATAGTCTTTTTGAGGTTAGGCTCACTACTACTACTACAATAAATGGTCGTTTTTAAAAAAACATCAAGTTTATTTTCGTTAACGAGGTGCAAACTCAAAAGTCATTTGCAAGGATGACCTGGGTCACCAAGGTGACGAAAGTAAACGCAAACGCACACACAAAGTACAGCAATGGATCGACGCACTCTTCAATGTTATTTAAGGCCATCATCGAGCCGGTGCTCATTGTGTAGCTGTGATGTTGTGGATAACAAGGGATTCGTAACATAAATGTGTATTGCAGAGTGTGACAAATATATTGTAAATAATACGGGATGTGATCATTGTTTTTTTACCCTTCTATCTGGCAACAAAACTGATACCTTTTTTACAAGGAGTCATGTTTGCATAGACCACAGTACCGATACAGCTTTCGGGTGTGGACCAATCAACTTCAAGGACAGTGCATACATTATCAGAGTTATGTTTTTTGTTTGCATTATGACTGCAGGTATTGTGGTCTATGCAAACATGACTCCTTGTAAAAAAGGTGTCAGTTTTGTTGCCAGATTGAAGGGTAAAAAACCAATTATCATATTTTTTACTGGCAAATGAGGTTCCAATGGTGTAAATATGGGATGTGTTTCAGCTTTCTGAAATCACCGGCTGGTGGCTCATTGAGTTCACAATGGCCATTTTACTATTTGTTATTTTTACCACGTAAGGCCCGCTAAGCTATTTATATCTTTGTTAGAAGTGACCTGGCCACAAATGATAGCTCAACGAAGTGGCTCATCATGTGGAAATGTACAGCAGCCAAATACTCTAAACGCTTGTTGTTTCTAAATGTGGAGGGAAAAACCGGAGGACCCGGAGAAAAATCCACGTGACCACGGGGAGTACATGCATACCAGGCGAGGGAGTTAACATCCTGCCACCGCAGCAACCCAGAGCAATGAGCCACCGGCACTGCTGAGATCCTGGATTGAAATCCAGGCAACCACCTCTGATTGCACTTGGTTCTCAAATCTCGTGGTTAATGGTCTCACATGGTCACCTAGAATTGAGCCAATATTCTTGGGGGATAACTTTTATGTGGGACTAGAGTAAAACCTTTGATTGCGAGCAACTTGGTCTGTGAGTGTTTTGCAAGACGAGCAAATTTTTTTAGTAAATATGAATTTGATAAACGAGCGAGGTCTTGCAATACGAGGAGTACGTGTATACGCTTTGTCTGCCGAGCGTCACGTGATCACAACTGATATACGAGTGCTTTGATATACGAGTGCTTTGAATTACAAACACGTTTCCAGAACGAATTATGCTCGCAATCCAAGGTTTTACTGTATTAGGTTATGGACGTATTTTTAACCGTTGTCACCGCTGCAAATTAAGCCTCACCTTTGTGTTTGCTTTAAGAGAATATTTGTGCCGTGTTATCTGTGGCAAATGACTGTAAAGAGCGAGTTATCGCATCATACGTTGGCTTAGTAGGCACAATTGATATACTGGTGTGCATACAACTTATTATGTAGAAGGCTGCTGTAGCACCTGAATATTTCTACTTAATGAAGACCATCTTTGTTTCTATCGAGTCTTAATTAATATTAATGTTCTAGATTTGAAGCTTTCGTGACTGCAAGGATTCATACTCTTAGGTTTTTTGCGGTAAAGTCACATAGGTACAAATTTTTTTATTTTTTAGCTACGTGACTTTACCGGAAAAAACCTTAGAGTACATTTTAATGTCATTCACAAATGTAATGGATGTGCACCTGTCACAACCATTTGCTTTTGTGTGAAAATAATAGCTTTCGATCGCTCTATCTCACACAATTCAGGTGGCGTGCTTGTCCTTGACACAATGTGAAATGTAATTTGATGAGGATTTAGTTTTCAAAGGTTACAAATATACTGACACTAAAAACACAAGAATGCATAAACTCTCAAGCTGAATATTATTAAGACCAAAGGAAATGCACTTCAATGCATGTATTTTTTTACATTTCAATCTGACATGGATTGTGTGTACGTTGTACGTATATTAAACTTATTTCGCACCGTACGTAAGCAACTGTGCTTATCGGACGTGAGGGTGGAAGGCAGTTGTGGTGAGCGACAGTGGTTAGCGCATTGCGCTACAAACTTGGCAACCTGATTTTGATTCCTGCTGACGACAGTGACGAACATTTTCATCGATCCTGGGTCTCCCCTAGGTCGACTTGCCATGAAATCATTACCGGGTGCGGTGCATAAACATCCGCATTGTGGAGACAAGAACCGCTGTGCGTGATGTTGGCCATCCCCCCACCAACTTGTGCGTCGTGGCAACTTTCATAGGTGCCCACTAATAGCACTTGTCCCACAACACTGTTGGAGGTACTGCCCTAGCCCATCCTGCCACTGATAAGTACTCAATGCTCCCCCCCCCCCCCCCCCCCCCAGCTACGACCAGGTCTACCCCGACCACGACCCCAACCCCTATCACTACCCCAATCACTACCCCAATCCCTATCACTACCACGACCCCTACCACGACCCCAACCCCTATCACTACCACTACCACAACCCCTATCACTACCCCAACCCCTATCACTACCCCAACCCCTATCACTACCCCTACCACTACCCCAACCCCTATCACTACCCCAACCCCTATCACTACCACTACCACGACCCCTACCACGACCCCAACCCCTATCACTACCCCTACCACTACCACAACCCCTATCACTACCACTACCACAACCCCTATCACTACCCCAACCCCTATCACTACTCCAACCCCTATCACAACCCCTATCACTACCCCAACCCCTATCACTACCCCAACCCCTATCACTACCCCAACCCCTATCACTACCCTTACCACTACCCCCTCACGCCTGTTCTCCTGTCACGATAGCTACACCAATTTTAAAAACCCCACTCCTTATCTCAACCACTGTCAACTTGTATAATTTCTGTGAAGTGTCTCGGAATAAGACACTATAAAATATGATACATTGCTTAACTAATATGTGTATTTCCGTTTATTTTTTCACACAATAGAAATGTTGCTAGTTCAAGCCCTAGTTATCGGAACGACTCCCAGCCATGGTCTCAAGATATTTTGGGAAATCAACAGTGGCTGGTTTTTTAGATCGTGAATTTGCACCACTCGCTCAGGGCTACCATTGTGATACGAGAGCTGCTCCATTGCTCATTTAAGCAGAGGGATTCCCCCTTAGACTTCTTGGGATCGTAACTGTGCTCGCAAGTGTAGTATTGTCGCCTTTGTAATTCATCATACAAACAAGGTAGTGTGATAATTAGGGAAGTGAAAGTCATTGGTGAAGATTACTCGGTCTTTATTTTGTATGTTTTGTTTGTTTAAACCGTTTAGGCCGCTGTACGTGAGCTGTATCGTTCAGTTTCGTTCCGACAAACGGGGCACTACTTTTTCTTTTGCTCAATATGTTCAACGTTAATAAAAGGTTTCCAAGCAAAACGTTCTCCACGCATTATCCTGCAGTTAATGAGAAAAGTGTAATTTATTGGCGCACAATATTGACTGCGTATTGAGACATATTAAACTGTTGAGCTAGATTTTCAACCAATTGGCATCGAAAATGTAAGTAGGTCAGAGCCAAAATCAAGCCAATATCACTACGCACACTGTAAACCACTGTAATCACCATACTCACTAGAAGTGTGGAAATTGCTGATCGACTAGATTTGGAGAGTATTGTCACTGTGTATGACCAGGCTATATACGCTAAAGCGCAGCAAATAGGGTGGAAAGACCAAAATCTGATGCAGCGTATCATCCCAAGACTAGGTGAGTTCCACATAAGCCATGTCCTTTATGGCAGTGATAGGCAAACGTTTCAAAGAAGCAGGACTACAGGATATGCTGATTGAATCAAATGTGGCAGCTGTTGGTTCAATAAATGGAGTCCTTAGTGGACATCACTACAACCGTAGCATTCGTGCACACAAACTCCTATTTGAGGCAATGCATATCTTGCGGTTGAGGTCATTTCTTCAGTCCCTTCCTGAGCAACAGCACACTCGTTACATATCAGCCATGGAAGATCTAGTACGAGAGTACAAGTCTGAGGCAGGATTTTCATCTAACTCAGTGTCTGACATATTATCAGATATGCTGTCCTGCTATGATAGATATGTACATGAGATGAACTCTGTTAATCCCACCTTTGGACTTTGGAGCTCATACATTGAAATGGTTCAACTGTTACTGGGTTTCATTAGAGCAACCAGAGGCTCTGACTGGAGCCTTCACTTAGCAACAGGGAGACGTATGCTGGCATGGTATTTTGCATATGCCCGCCAAATTTATGCAAGGTACCTATCAGCATATTGGGTCGAGATGATCAATCTTCCAAAGACTCATCCACACTGCTATGAATAAGTTATTGCAAAAGGAAACTGGACAGTACAGCGTAAGGATGCTAACAGGTTCTCATCCATAGCTTGTGACCAAGCAATAGAACAAACCTGCAACCGTGATTCAAAGACCAAAGGCGGCATAACTGGGATAACATTGAACAGAGGTGCTGTCCAGCGATGGATACTGTCTCATCCTGAACGTTCTGCAACCACAAGGCAGTGTGAAATGATGGCTGGAATGCAACATGAAGAGAGGGGTCATAAAGAGTTGGATGCAACAAGAATTGCAAAATACAATGCTGCTGTTATATCTTTGGTTTCAGCGGTTGAGTCTATGATCAATCCCTTCCTGCCTCGTGAAGATCTTGTATGTGTTAGCTCTGGTGTTGCTACAAAGACTGTCAGAGATGACATACAAAGTGCTTGTGATAAAGGTGAAACAGCTCTGAAAATTTTCATCCAAGATCGAGTCCAGTCATCAAAAACAGACTTCTTCTCTCCAATAAAGTCCTTGAAGCTCACTACGTTTGTGGATCAAATGAAGAAATCATCCAAGACAAAAGATGGAAATCAAGTCATTATAAAAAATGACAGGAGACTCTTTGCACGACTGTTAGTGATACGTCAATCCCGGTCTGTAAACTTGAAAGAGATTCTGACATATTCACTTTGCAATATCTCATCCCCGCTAGCAAGCACTGATGGTTCATTAGCCAAAACAAATAAAGCTGCTCTTCTAGCTTGTTTAGAATCAAAGAACAAGGACTGTCATGTGAACAAGACTGTTGGTGATAATGGTGCCCTACTGATAGATGGCATGGCATTGATCAGGAGTCTCAAGAATATACCAGACACATTCGGTGAGCTTGCTGATGATCTTCAACTTATGATTAAGATGGGTAGAAAGTTCAGTTGTCCAAGGGTCGATTTTGTCATTGATTGCTACCCGGCAGTGAGCATCAAAAATGCTGAACGATCAAGACGTGCTGTTGCTGGACAACAATTATTGCAAATATACAGCATCAAGCAGAAGACTCCAAGTCAGTGGACCAAGTTTCTAGCCAGTGGTGAAAATAAAGAAGCCTTGACAGACTTTCTCTTTGAGACATGGAGAACTGTGTCTTTACAAGCAGCTGGAAAAGACATAGCTATCTTTGTGGCACACAGAAATGTATGTCATCAACTCACTCTTAAAGATGGCATTATGTCTGTCAAAGAGGTAGAATCTTTGACTTGTGACCATGAAGAAGCGGACACGAGGCTCCTACTTCATGCAAAACATGCCTGGAGTGAACTTTATAATAAGATAATCATCCAGAGTCCTGACACTGATGTTGCTATCATTTCACTTTCAATAATGGCTAAGCATCCCTCAGCAAAGATGTACTTTCTGACAGGAACAAAAGACAGGCAAAGAATGTTAGATCTCCAGGCTATTGGTTCTGCTTTGGGTCCTTCACTAACAGAGGCACTGATAGGACTACACACATTCACTGGCTGTGACTCAACTAGTTCCTTTTATGGAAAAGAGAAACCACTAAATATAGTGTCTGGAAATGCAGAGTACATCCGTGCATTTGTTGCTCTTGGGAGGCAATTTGAAATGGACAGCACCACATTTGTGACCATAGAACGTTTTGTGTGTGAGCTGTATGGAGAAAATGTATCAGATGTTAATTTGGCCAGATACAATAGGTTCTGTGTCCCGGCCTCTTCCGAACAGGCATTACCTCCAACAAAAGATGCACTTACAGAGCACTTCAAGCGTGCTAACTACCAAGCTGCAATCCACAGGAGAGCATTGGATCCTTTTATAAATGCTCCCAGTCCAGACGGCTTTGGATGGATTGTCAAGGATGGTGATCTCATCATATCATGGATGACTTAAGATCCAGCTCCTCAACAGATTTTGGGGTCACTCCACTGTGGGTGTAAGTCTGGTACTTGTACAGGTGGAAGGTGCTCATGCCACAAGGCTGGCCTGGCCTGCACTGACCTATGTAAATGTGTTCATTGTGACAATGTGAGATTAACTGAGGATATTCTTTCATGTGAATCTGATAGTGAGGACAGTGATCTTGATATTTAGTGATGTGTATATGATAATAAAATTAATATAGGACATATATATTTAATATAAATCAATCAAAATTAAACCTTGTTTACAATAATCATTCCTGTGAATATGTAGATGTAGTGCAGTTACTGCTCGTATATGCGAATTGACAATTCACCATTAAATGTGTAATTTTGAAAAGTGTTTTTTTTATATATTATATTTTGGCTTAATTCAATTTGTTATTCAGATTTTACCTCAAATATTTCCTTTGAATTGGAACAACATAATGAGAAGTAATTGGGATGTTAATGCTACAGCAGAAGTTTTCTTGATAATCTTATCATGTTTACTGTGCATAGATAGCAACTTCAGGTATATCACACATTTCAAACTGGTTTATTTTGTACTTCAAGTGGTAATTCTGCATTTCTGGGTTTATATGATAAACAGGTTTGAAAGTGCAAAATTCCCTATGGTTTCCCTTTTTTTCAAAATGGGCACCTTTAGCATCATTTTTCATCCGCTTGTCATGGTGAGGGTCGCGTCGGCAGCATGTTGAGTAAGGCGGTCCAGACCTGCCTTTCCCTGGCAACGGACTCAAGCTTTTCCTGGGGAATTCCCAGGCGTTCCCAGGTCAGCTGAGCGACATAGTCCCACCAGCGTGTCCTGAGCCGGCCCTGGGGTCTTCGGCCAGTGATACTTGCCTGGTTGAGTTCCAGGGGGAGGGGGGGGGGGCATCCTTACCAGATGTCCGAACCACCTCAAAGGCTCTTCTCAATCCGGAGGAGCAGCGGCTCCACTTTGAGGCTCTTTCGGATTACTGAGCACTTCACCCGATCACAGAGAGTGGGTCCAGCAACCCTGCAAAGAAACCTCATTCCGGCCCCTTGTACCCGAGATCTCATCATTTCGGTCATTATCCAAAGCTCATGACCATAGGTGAGGGTGGGAACGTAGATCGACCTGTAAAGCGAGAGTTTTGTTCGAGAACTCGTCTCCTGCTTCACTACCACGGGTCGTTACAGTGGCCACATCACTCCGAAGGCCGCACCGATCTGCCGGCCGATCTCCCGCTCCCACTTACCATCACTCGTGGAGGAGACCCCGAGGTACTTAAACTCCTCCACTAAGGGCAGCTGTTCCCCCCTCACCTGGAAAGCACACTCCATCGTCTCCCGGGAGTGAACCATGACCTCAGATTTGAAGGTGCTGATCCCAGCTGATTCACACACCGTTCACGTGCACGCTGGAGATCACAGACTCATGAGGCAAAGAGGACAACGTCATCTGTAAAAAGTATAACCCGTAAAAACAAAGTTTTTCACTATAAATCCTTTATATGCGTGGCGGCTAGAGTCCTCTCGTCCTCTGGCTTGAGATGGCTGCCACCTATGGGTCAGATGATTGTCTGCCAGTATTAAGCAATTAGTAATTAATTATTTAATTTGTTTTCCCTAAACAGTGTAAAATTTTTGAAAAAAATTTCACGAACATTAAATGTCTCGCACAACGAGTCTGTGTGCAAAATGTCAGCTCGATTGGATCACGGGAAGTTGGTTAAAAAACGATCGAAAGATTTGCACGGTCGTAAGCAAGCAAGCAAGCACGCAAGCAAGCGAACTTAATATAAAGGATTTAAAAAGCAGCGACGCCACCTCCACGCCTCCGTACTGAATACTCCCCATACCTCGGCTGTGCCTTGATATCCTGTCCATGAAAAGCACAAACAGGAGTGGAGACAAGATGCACCCTTGGCGGAGTCCAACACCCGCAGTGAACGACTTTGATTTAACACCAAGAATACGGACACAGCTCTCACTCCGGGAATAGAGGGACCGGATAGCGCACACAAGCGGCACCGGTACATCGTACTCCCACAGCACCTCCCACAAGACATTGCAGGGAACACGGTCATCTGCCTTCTCCAAGTCTGCAAAGCAGAGGCAGACTCGGGAAGTATACTCCCATGGCCCCTCAAATATCTGTGAGAAGGAAAAGAGCTGGTCCATTGTTCCACGACCCTGACGGAATCTGCACTGTTCCTTCCTGAGTCTGAGGCTTGACCATCGGGCGCGGCCTCCTCTCCAGCACTCTGGCACAGGCTTTATCCAGGGGGCTGCGGAGTGTGATTTCTCTCGAGTTGGAGCACACCCTCTGGCCCCCTTTCTTAAACACGTTCCTTCGGAGTGGGCAGGTAGGAACTTGGTTGGACAGCGCGGCGTTCGGGTGGGGGGGGGGGGCAGTTGGATGAGTGGACGTGTTTACCCTTCCCCCCCCACCCTCCCCGACATCGTCAACCAATCGCGGCGT
Source organism: Lethenteron reissneri (assembly GCF_015708825.2). Taxonomy (NCBI): domain Eukaryota; kingdom Metazoa; phylum Chordata; class Hyperoartia; order Petromyzontiformes; family Petromyzontidae; genus Lethenteron; species Lethenteron reissneri. The sequence continues at coordinate 3,319,000 of NC_083785.1, forward strand.
AGCTCGGTGTTCGGTGGCGAGGTGCATGGGTGGGCAGAATTCCGGATATGCACGACAGACAGACAAATACTCCCTGGTGGGCAGTGTGGAACCTGTTGTTCCTACCTGTAAAATGGGGACCATGACCCCAGTTTGCCAATGCAGAGGTATTGTACCCGCCTTCCATGCAACATTGAAGAGGTACGTTAATCACGACACTCGTACACTGTCCAGCGCTTTCCGTGATGAGCGCAGCATTTCGTTGTAATGACCGAAACATGACCCCAAGCCATATGCAGTCTAATGGCTATTTAAAAATAAACAAAAGTCTCTGATTGGAGGAAAGAGGCCTCCACGGTGATTGGTCGGGAGGCAAACTTTTAAAGGGATTGGAGAATAAGGGTTGAACGGGAAAACAAAAAGGAACCATTAAAGGGAAAGGACAGTGATTGGCTCCAGGTAAAAACAAGGACAAGAAGGTTCGAGAAAGGGGGTTGAGGGATATAAGGGTAGAGCACAAGGAGTGGCGACGCTCGGAGGAAGATACAATCAGGAAGACAAGAACGAAGCCGAGGGTCCCTCATTGTGGAATACTATTGTAGGGCTCCTTATTGTGGGAATCTTTAATAAAAGTGGCTCTTCTTAGGGTAGTGGACTCCACGGAGACACACACTCGAACTTGGAGGCAACATGTTTATTCGAACACGCCAACAAGGTAACTGCATAAATGTACGGGATAACGACATAGGTGGTGACTACCACGAGTAACTTAGGCCACAACGGGGTAACTACATAACTGGGTCAGTCAGTAACGCACTGCCTGACCCACGAAGCCGAGCGTGACGAGCGAAGACCGCTTCTGAAAAATATCTGTATAGCTCAGTGAGCCTTACCTGGTAAAAAAATAAGTAATATTATTTTTAAAAATGTTCAAACACGCTTTTATGAATTGTACTAGTGTAGGGGTTATTACGGGAGAAACGGCGGACAACAAACACAGGGCTGTCGGCACTCACATACACGGGTGGTCACACCGACGTCCGCATCAGTTATTGCCCACGCCCCCAGCCCTCGGAGGCGATCCCTATAAAAGGTGGAGACCCAAAGAGCTCGAGTTCAGTTCGACACGAAGCTGACCAGTGAAGATCCAAGACTCGGAGATTAGGCCCTGGGACTCCCCGGTCTCGCCGTCCTTATAAGGGCCGAGCCGGGTAAGCCAGTGGCGCGGCCCAAGAGCTTCCAGACCGCTGCCCTTATCAGGGCAAGGCTGGTTAGCTGGTGCCGAGATCTGTGCTTGCCAGGGCCAGATCAGTCAGCCTCCCGTAGCCCAGTAGAGGAGGACTGGGGGACAGGACAGAGGGCTTAGACTAGGGTGGGTTTCCCATAGTACGGGTGAAGGGGCCGATACCCCTTCAACTATTGTACCTGTCCCGGAGTTAATAAACAGTGTGTCCCAACTTCGACATCGTCTCCTCCTCTACTTACTACATCTGGTGTTGGAAGTGGTCCACGCATGGATACGAGACGGAAGACTCGTGCCCAAGACCCAGGAGAGGATGACGACGAAGGAGGGGCGGTGCAAGACATCACCGCCGACGTACCTGCACAACTGCTGCCGGCTCCGACATCGGCGGGGTCGTCGGAGAGGGCCGGGACGTCGACTGACGAGTTGGCGTTGGCTCACTCGCGGCTGGCGGAGCTCCTGTATGCAGCGGCCGCTATGCTGGAACAGATAACTCGCCTGGGGCCGGGAGGAGCGACGCGGCGGGAAGATGGACAACGCCCGCCAGAAACTCCCGCCTTTACAACAGCGGGGAGACTCGAAATTCCCGCCACGAAGACAGTAGGGGCGGAGGGAGGAGCCCCAGGTCGTCACGCGGGGGACGGAGCCCAGCCAGCAGCCGCCACGTCATCGGCGGAGGCGGGTCGCAGTGGCGGCCTATCAGGGGTTGCAACGTCACCACCATCGGACGCCAGCACCGACCAAGCCCCGACCAACACGTCACTGACGGCGCGACACCCATTAGAGTCCGCCATTCCTCGTACAGTACGGGGACGCGATACGGATGCTGCAAGAGGATCAGAGACGGAGCCGACATTCCAGCAACGCCTGCCGGCCCTGCAGGTATTTGTTGCAAGCGACGGCGATTGGGGGGGGTTCCAGCGCCGGTTCTTGGCCCACCAAGAGATGGCGGGCTGGTCGGACAACGAGGCGCTGTGTGCTCTCCCGGCGTTGCTGGACGGCGATGCCCTGGGCACCCTCACCGCTGCACCCAAGTTGGCACGCTCCACGATTCAGTCGGCGCTGCAGCTGCTGGCCACCGTTTATGGGCCGCCCTCCGATTGTCGCCAGCTCTTCTATGAACGGCAGAAGGGTGACAAGGAATCGCCACTCGCTTATCGCACGGCCCTGCTGTCATTGGCGAAAGACGCTTTCCCGCGTATGGACGAAGAAGGGATCGATGCGATGGTGGCCGAGAAAATTTTGCTGCTGGCTGACGATTTGGACTTCACCATCCTAGCACAGGACGATGCGGATATGTCATCATTGCGGGCTGCAAGGCACATTCACGCCAATCTCATCTCCCAGCGGAGGAAGGCGAACAAAGCTGCTGCACGACACACCGTGGCGGCGACCTCTTCCGGAATGGAGGGGGCCTTCGCTGCGGATCGTTCTGCAGGATGGCGATCTGCCGAGCGACCGGCTCGGGACGTTCCGAGCCACCGAGACCAGCCCAAGTCCTCTGGAGCGCTCGTTGTCTGCTATAATTGTGGCCTCCGGGGCCACGTGGCGTCCGGATGCCGGGCTCCTCGACAGCGCGGTGCGAGACCTGGAGCTGCGGACGGCCCTCCCCACAAGCCTTCGCAACATCCTCGGGCAAGTCATGGCACCCCACATGTTCGGCCTGAACACACACCCACTTTCCTCTCACAAGGTCCGACACACGATTCTCGGGGTTTGGGTGCTGGTGCGTCGGGTCGCGGCATGTCGGGGAGGGCGCTCCAACCGGGCCAATGGTCCGAGTTGGCTCACCGAGTTGTGGCGGCATCGGCGGGGTCGTCCGTTGTCGCGGGGCATATTGACGGGGTGGAGGTACGGCTACTGGTCGATACGGGAGCTTCGGCAACTATCATTTCGGATTTGATTTATAATATCCTGCCCGTTCAGAGTCGCCCGTTGCTCCCTGTCGATATACCGTTTTACGCTGCGAATGGGGGCTCGTTGGGTATTATCGGACAAATTCGAGCGCAAATTTCTATAGGGGACATTAAACTATCTGGCCCGGTGTTCGTCTCCTCCTCGCTGGCTATTCCGTGCCTGTTGGGGACAGACTTTTTGGCCAAATTGCCCATCAAAATTCTGATTGACCAGCAATGCATCGAGCTTCCATCGGGCCGACGTATTACGTTCCTACCTGCCACCCCTGCCTTGCATACTGCCTGTGCTACGGTACAGGCGCTCGTTGCTCGGACGGTGCGTGTACCCCCGGGGGCACAGATGTTGGTACCCCTGCGCTTGCGTCGACCGTTAGATAAAGGGGTCTCTGACCGGGGCATTATGTTGGGACCATCTAGAGCCGGGGTGAGTGGGCCAGATCTGGTGACGGCCCAGACTATTGTTAAAGGGGATGGGGACCCGTTTATCGCGGTCCTCAATGTCGGGACACGGACGGCAGTGGTTTCGCAGGGTACCGTGTTCGCACATGCGGTTCCGGTACCTGCGGAAACGCTGATCAATGGCCAGGTGGCCACCGATTCTCAGACGCGATTAGCCTCAGACGCTGACGAGGGTTGGCTGGATGCGTTGTGTGCTGAGTCACCTGACCTGTCCGACGCACAACGTGCTAAATTACGCGCCTTATTGCGAGAATTTTCCGACGTCTTCAGTAAACATAAATACGATATCGGATGTACCAAATTGCTACGCCACCATATTGACACCGGTGACAACGCTCCTATCCGCCAAAATCCTTTTCGGTTAAGTCCCGCCGAAAAGGATCATGTCAAATCGGCTGTAGATGACATGTTGAAATCTGACATCATTTCTCCCTCGACCAGCCCTTGGGGTGCACCCATAGTGTTGGTTAAAAAGCACGACGGGTCCCTAAGGTTCTGCGTTGATTTCCGGCGATTAAATAAGATCTCGGTGGCGGATGCTTATCCGCTTCCTCGAATGGACGAATCGCTGGATGCCCTCGCGGGATCGCGATTCTTTTCCACTTTGGATTTGCTCTCAGGATTTTGGCAACTTCCCTTGGACGACGAATCTAAGCCCAAAACAGCTTTCCGAACGCCGCACGGCCTCTTACAATTCAATCGCTTACCCATGGGATTACACTCTGCTCCCGCGACGTTCCAGCGCCTGATGGAATTGGTCCTCGCTGGCTTGCAATGGGAGGTGTGTTTGATTTACCTGGATGACGTTATCGTATTCAGTAAGACGTTCGAGGAACATCTTGATAGGCTTCGGGCCGTCTTTCTCAAGATGCGCGCTGCTAATTTGAAATTCAAGCCACAAAAGTGCCATTTGCTGCGCGAATCTGTTAAATATTTGGGTCACATCGTCGGCCGGTCAGGCATCTCAACCGATCCCGCCAAAACGCGTTGTGTCAGCTCCTGGCCTACTCCCACCTCGGTGGGGGAGGTTAGAAGCTTCATCGGCTTTGCTTCATATTACCGCCGGTTTGTCGCGGACTTTGCTTCCATCGCTAAGCCACTACATGCCTTAACGTCAAAAGGGGTCAAATTTCATTGGGGGCCGGTGGAGGACGCCGCTTTTGTCTCTCTTCGGGAGGCCCTGGTGGGGGCCCCGCCGTTAAGCTACCCCGATTTTTCCATGCCCTTCGTGCTCGACACGGACGCAAGCAATACCGGGATTGGAGGCGTGCTGTCACAAATTGTGGGTGGCGTGGAGCGCGTTGTGGCTTATGGTAGTAGAGTACTGTCCCCGGCCGAGCAGCGGTACTGCGTCACCCGCCGCGAACTGTTGGCTATCGTGTTCTTTATTCAACAGTACCGGCCATATCTGTACGGCCGGCATTTCACCGTCCGTACAGATCATGCGGCGTTGCAGTATGCCCTACGAATTAACCAGCCATCGGGGCAGTTGTCCCGATGGCTCGAGATCATGCAGGATTTCGATTTTGAGACAACTTACCGAAAGGGGATTCGCCACACCAATGCCGATGCCCTATCACGCCTGCCGATCGCTCCGGATTGCACTTGTTTCTTGGGTTCGGGCCGTTGCAAATCGGCAAGTGACGGCCGGGATCGGGTTCTTGCGGCCGCAGTTGATACTCCTTCGGACGCTGGTCCTATTTCGGGGGGAGGGAGAGATTCCCTACTAGGCTTGTCAAGTGCTGAGTGGGGTCGCCTCCAAATGGAGGATGCGACCCTCCTGGCACTACGACGTCGCGCGGAAGGATCAGGTCAAGGGAAGTCGGGCGTTGACTCATGGGGGTGGTGCCAGGGCCTACTCATGCATTGGGACGGGACGATCCGCCGTCACAGGCTGGTGGTGCCTTCCACGTTGAGGGGTAGGGCTGTATGGGCTGCTCATGAACGGCTCCTGCACCTGGGTACCCTCAAAACACTTGCCATGCTCCAGCTTAATTACTTTTGGCCGGGCATGGCAAGAGACGTGGACGATCTGCTGCGGTCCTGTACCCAGTGTGCACAACGGAAGCCGCCAGCGAAGGGAGCCAGTCCACCGCTCCAGTCCATTTCGGTCACCCGGGTTAATGAGCTGGTCGCCCTTGATATTTTGGGACCGTTTCCTTCCACGCCGAAGGGTAATAAGTACCTGCTGGTTGGCGTGGAATATTTCACGCGATGGCCTATGGCTTGGCCCCTCGCCAACCAGTCCGCAGCGGCCGTTGCGGAGGCTTTGTTCAGGGCTACGTCCTCGACAAGGGCGCTCCGGAACGGTTGTTGACCGATCAGGGAAAGAATTTCACTAGTACCCTTTTACACGAGGTATGTGGCCTTCTGGGTACAAAGAAAATTCGTACCTCGCCTTACCATCCACAAACGGATGGGATGGTGGAACGCTTGCATAGGACTCTTACGTCCATGCTATCCCACCAGGTATTTGAGTCCCAAAACGATTGGGATCTACGGATCGGGGGAGTCCTGGCGGCATACAGGATGGCTCCGCACGCAGCGACCGGTTTCTCGCCATTTTTTTTGATGTATGGCCGCGAGGTTGACCCGCCTGTCGCGACTCAGCTGACGATTGCCGCGCCTCATGCTAAGTCGAAAATCGCCGACCATGTTAAATTTAACATCCTTCGCTTGGCGGAGGCACGGCAGGCGGCCATGCAAAACTCTGACTCTCGCCAGAAACAAAACGAGAGATTACGATCGCGCCGGACTCACACGCACGAATGGCACCCGGGCGACCGAGCATGGTTGCACTGCCCCCAGGTGCCATTGGCCACCTCGGCTAAGTTGTTGCGACCATGGAGGGGCCCCGTAGAAATTGTGCAGGTTGTGCGGCCTCAATGTGTGCGCATTAAGTGGGGGAAGCGTCGGTGGTTTGTGCACCCTTCACGGTTAAAGCCATTTTTTGCTCCGCACGCTTCCTCCCACGAAAATGGCCGAACATGTGGGGAGTCCGCTGACTCCGGGAGGGCGGGGTCGCCGTCAGCCTCTGATCCGCTAATGACTGTCCCGTCTTCAGGAGCCCCAGGACTGAAGCCCTCTTGGCTGCCAGCCTCCCCCGTGGGGGTCGGCGCTGGCACGTCCGGGAAGCCGGACGACCAGGCACCTGCAGATGCGACACCTGCCACCGACTCTACCAAGCCGGCCCCTTGTGACGGGCCCGCTGCACGGACTCGCGCCAAAACGCGCCGGTTGTTATGATTAGCTTTCCGCGCGTGTTCCGTTGCTGCGGAACCCGCTCATTGTATATATGTTTTTTGTTGGTTGTATGTGTGTGTAATAACGATGAACGCGCTATCTGCTTGTTGCTTGGTGTCAATATAAGTGTGTGCGTGTGTTGGGAATGGACGGAGAGTCTGCTGTGGTTGCTGAGTGTCAAATGGTGTGTGTGCGCTGCTGCGTGGAGTTGTTATCTTGATGGTGAAGTTAATTATTAACTTGGGAGCGTCGGGTATCCTGTGCTGTACCATCTCGTGGGTTACCGTGCGCGATGGGCTTAATTGAAAAAAGTTTTTTTTTTGGTGTATGGTGCTGCGAGGTGCTGTGTGCGATGCGGTCGTTGCATGAGAGAGAATAATTGTGTTGTTGCTGCAAAGTTACGACAGGATTAATGGTGTGTTGGTTGCCTGCAGATCTGCTTGCTATTGTGCTTAAATGTACGCGTGTGATCGCGATATGCTGATTGCATGTGCTGTTATACCGTTCTGTATATGTGTTGCGTTTTTGGGGAGGGGGTTTTTTTTTTTATAGGGAACCATCGGTTGATGTTACGCTTGTTCTTGTTATTGTTACTGTTACGAGGCACACGTGTATTTACTGTGTTAATCTTTATTCTTGGGGGTTGAGAGATTGTTGCAGCCGGGACGGCTGCGAGCTGTACAGGGGGGGGGGGTGATGTAGGGGTTATTACGGGAGAAACGGCGGACAACAAACACAGGGCTGTCGGCACTCACATACACGGGTGGTCACACCGACGTCCGCATCAGTTATTGCCCACGCCCCCAGCCCTCGGAGGCGATCCCTATAAAAGGTGGAGACCCAAAGAGCTCGAGTTCAGTTCGACACGAAGCTGACCAGTGAAGATCCAAGACTCGGAGATTAGGCCTTGGGACTCCCCGGTCTCGCCGTCCTTATAAGGGCCGAGCCGGGTAAGCCAGTGGCGCGGCCCAAGAGCTTCCAGACCGCTGCCCTTATCAGGGCAAGGCTGGTTAGCTGGTGCCGAGATCTGTGCTTGCCAGGGCCAGATCAGTCAGCCTCCCGTAGCCCAGTAGAGGAGGACTGGGGGACAGGACAGAGGGCTTAGTACTAGGGTGGGTTTCCCATAGTACGGGTGAAGGGGCCGATACCCCTTCAACTATTGTACCTGTCCCGGAGTTAATAAACAGAGTGTCCCAACTTCGACATCGTCTCCTCGAACTTACTACACTAGTAACGGAAGAACTCCACGACTCCAGGAAGTGGCCCCGAAGCTTGCCATAACGTAAGGAACCGTGGCCAATTACAGCCAACGTCAGTTTACCGTGGACAATTAGAGCCAAGCCGAAACATAACATACAAAAACTAATGTTTAAAAATATTTATTTTTATTTTTCATGATAGAATATAGTGTTGTCATCAGTGTGACATAAGTATACCAAGTTTGCAGTCGATACCACATTGGGAAGTGGGTTAAAATTTAGTTACAAGATTTGAGGATACAACGACAACAAATTGTGTACTGTGGGCAGCGGTGATATGAACCCGGCGACTCGAGTTCGATTCCCGCTCACCAACACCAACAGTGACAATTATCTGAACCGTCTTCTTGGTTCTTTCAGTAAAGTCACGTAGAAGGGAAATAATAAAATAATAAAAATAAAACATAATAAAATAATTCTCACGACGTTTCGGCCACAACGCAAGCAGCCGTCCTCAGGTGAAGAACAGGTCTGTCGAGAAGACAGACCTGTTCTTGTCGACAGACCTGTTCTTATTATTTCCCTTCTACGTGACTTTACCAAAAGAACCAAGAGGATGAATCCCTGCAGTCACGAAAGCTTTAAATCGAAATTTATCTGAACCGGTTCCTGGGCCTCCTCTCCTAGGTCGACTCGGCCTCAAATAAGTACCCGGTGTGTGGTTAACATCGCCAGTGGGGAGACAAAGGCGGCCGGGCGTGGTGCTGGCCACCCACCCCCTCGTGGGCCGTGGTGGCAGTAGGCAGGGGGCCTTGCCTCCACTTCTGGTGGCCAAAGCTACGAGTTCGGGGCCCTTTTGACAACCACCGTGGATGTTTTCAACAAGAACGTATTTAAAAATTAACCCGTAAAAACAAAGTTTTTCACTATAAATCCTTTATATGCGTGACGGCTAGAGTCCTCTCGTCCTCTGGCTTGAGATGGCTGCCACCTATGGGTCAGATGATTGCCTGGTACCATTAAGCAATTGGTAATTAAATATAAAAAAAAAATTCCTAAACAGTGTAAAATTTTGGAAAAAAAATTTCACGAAAATAAATTGTCACGCACAACGAGTCTGTGTACAAAATGTCAGCTCGATTGGATCACGGGAAGTGGGTTAAAAAACGACCGAAAGATTTGCACGGTCGTAAGCAAGCAAGCAAGTGAACTTAATATAAAAGATTTAAAACGCGGTTTAAATGTATTTGTTTATTAAAATGCTGAGTGACGTGATAAGAGGAGCCGCGTTAAATAGCCGTAGGCGTGACCGTGCGAGACAAATCAAATATATTGGGCCCCCCACCTAATCGATTGTGTCGGCCTTCACACAGGTGCATAGGGCCGTCCATAAATGACGTCACGCGATTTTGGACGATTTTTGACCGCCCCCCCCCTCGTCACACGGCGTCACAAAAAGTCAGACCCCCTCAACTATGACGTCACAAAGCTCTGCACCCCCCCCCAAAAAATATAAAAAACATGCTTCAAATCGCTTGAAACTATTGTCATTGTAGTGCGTATTTAATGTGGCGCTGCACTCTGATGTTGTAGGAGAAAACATTTATTAAAAAGTCTATTTAATTAAGTGGAACGTGTTGTCTATATTTATTTAAAGTTGCGCATTTTGATGTGACGTCACATTTCTCACCCCTTCCCCCTCGTCACACATAGTCACAAATGTCTGACCCCCCCCCCCTAGGTGCGTGACGTCATTTATGGACGGCCCCATAACTGTCAACCCCGTATCAGTGCCCTACCTTATGACAGACCAATTAAGACCTTACTGGTCACCCCGTGCCCAATCTCAACGTTCATCTTACAAAGTCTCAACACAAACAAATAGAACATTTTATGCCCGTACTGAAACGGATGTACGCCGTATGGACCTGATAACTCAATTTCCCTGTACAAGAACACGGGGTAAACCGTGTGGGTTGACAGGTTTGCAGGTGCTACGTATTCGCTAACAGCACTTGCCCCAACAAGTGTGTTAGAGGCTATACGGGGGACCTTTGTCTTTGTACATCCGTCGTTGTGGCCATCTTGCTCAGGGATTCTGTTCATGAGCAGGGCTCAATGGGGCCTCCGCGTCGCGTTGTGGTGACGTAGGCCCCCTGTTGCGTCTCATGCAACAGGGTAGATGGGGGGGGGGGGGTTGGTGGATGGGGGGGTTGGTGGTGGGTGGGGGGGTCAGTGGTTGGTGGGTGGTGGTCGGTGGTAGGTGGGTGGGGGGGTTGGTGGGTGGGGGGGGGTTGGTGGTGGGTGGGGGGGGTTGGTGGTGGGTGGGGGTGTTGGTAGTGGGTGGTGGGGGGGGGGGGTTGGTGGTGGTGGGGGGGTTGGTGGTGGTGGGGGGGTTGGTGGTGGTGGGGGGGGTGGTGGGGGTGGTTGGGTAGGGAGTAGGTGGGTGAGTGGGGGGTTGGTGGGGGGTGGGTTGGTGGTAGGGGGGGTTGGTGGTGGTAGGGGGGGTTGGTGGTGGGTGGGGGGGTTGGTGGTGGGTGGGGGGTAGGTGGATGGGGGGGTTGGTGGGGGTGGTTGGGTAGGGAGTAGGTGGGTGAGTGGGGGGTTGGTGGGGGGTGGGTTGGTGGTGGGTGGGGGGGGTTGGTGGTAGGGGGGGTTGGTGGTGGGTGGGGGGGTTGGTGGTGGGTGGGGGGGGGTCGGTGGTTGGTGGGTGGTGGTCGGTGGTAGGTGGGTGGGGGGGTTGGTGGTGGGTGGTGGGGGGGTTGGTGGTGGGTGGTGGGGGGGTTGGTGGTGGGTGGTGGGGGGGTTGGTGGTGGGTGGTGGGGGGTTGGTGGTGGTGGTGGGGGGTGGTGGTGGGTGGGGGGGGGTTGGTGGTGGGTGGGGGGGGGGTTGGTGGTGGGTGGGGGTGTTGGTAGTGGGTGGTGGGGGGGGGGGTTGGTGGTGGTGGGGGGGGTTGGTGGTGGTGGGGGGGGTTGGTGGTGGTGGGGGGGGTGGTGGTGGTGGGGGGGGTGGTGGAAGCTTCCCTTGGTAAGATGGCGACGGGGACCCCCCCCCCCCCGTGAGACCGCCGCCTTCGTGGTCGTCTCCTCCCCGCGGCTTCTCCGCCGATTCACCAGCGCAGCCCGGGGCCATGGCCGCTGACAGCGAGGTAGATACACACGCGTTCAAACACCAGTCCGTCGACTAACACACATCGTTGACAACAACCACAACAACAACATAATTTGTTGTAGCTAATGTCTAAGCTGCTTGTTGTGATTTGGCCTGCTAATGTGTGGATGTCCTGCTGTCACATTATTTCACGTCAGCTTAATGGATAAGGCTTTTGGCACGGGTATCGTTGGCGTGCCGATGGAAGTATAATGTAAACATGTTTCCGACACGTGTGACATGGTACTTGTAGTTGCTACTGCGTTGTTTTGTTTTATACGACAGCGCTATTTATTACGCTACATACGTTACCCTTACAATCATATTGTTTGTGCTGTTATCCACGGCGGATGGATGTCCTACGGAGGCACTGTCCTCCACCATGAGAATGTAATTCCACTGGCGCAAAGGCCACACGAATGGAGATGTGTACCGACCGACCAGTTGTCACGCCAGAATGTGCACAGTTTCACTGTCGGATTTTTGTCTGCGGTTAAGAGTTTTCAGCAGACGAGCTCATTTCAGCCCAGGGTAAACATGCGAATTGTTTCATGTTGTCAAGGCAAGCTCTTTAGAGAAATGAATACCTGTATTACATGTGTGTTCTTGGTGTGTGAGGATGCATGACACACACGTACACCAGCCCAAGTCTCCTTCTCACTGGTACTCGTTAGCAGTTTCCCACTGCCGGCTCACGGCTTCCACATCAAATTGATTTGTGACGCTAACATATACATAACGCATTAACATGAAATGTACATGGACAGTAATAACCAACTAACAATTATATATATGTAGATCTTCTTTCGCACCGTACTTAGTCAACTGTGCTAATCAGTGAAGTATGGCAGCTTTTGTTATTTTATGACCTCAGTATACATCAAATTGATATTCAACCCGAGGGTTCTTCGTGTTATCTTATTTGACTTTGAGTCTCAGGTATTCACACGAAATCGTAATGTTTCCTATGGATCTTTCAACAGTTAAACTGTTGTAGTTATCATTGTATCTTAATAATGCTTAGATTGTCTTAGACTGCCTGTATGACTCGGACATATTGACATCCGAAATGTTTAACCGTGCACTTAGGAATTTGAGCATCTGGTATTCGCACTCGACTGACAGAGTTCAGTGTGGTCAAGAGGAGGCAAATGTGTGCACAGATGGCCCCTACCTTGTAATAACAACATGTTCAATCCTGTTCTGATCCTCACTTAAACTATGATTTTTTTAAACGGTTGTCAACTTCATCCACTGTCACTATCAAAGTTGTTTAGTTTGAAAACGTTTGCACTATATTTCGATGACACTACTTAATGTGCACATTTATTTCTGTTGTTTGTCATGCTACAGCCTGAGTCGGAGGTGTTTGAGATCACAGACTTCACCACTGCATCAGAATGGGAAAGGTACGGTGCAGTGTTTGGATTGTGTTTGTCTTGTCATTGTTGGCGGTGGAGGGCATTGCGCTACAGACCCTGCCATACAAGTTCCATTCCTGACCACGGCTAAAATCATTAGCGAGTGATGACATCTGAACTGATGTCGCGGGGCCCCCTTTCACTAATCCACACGAAGTAGCATGGTGAAGTATGGTCAACTACACGTATGACCAACACAGTGTTGGGCCGCTATCGTTCCAGCAGCTTGTTACCTGGTAAAAGGAAACCAGTTTAGTTTTAGCGTTGACGAAAGGCTGTGGATTGGCATATTATGGTTCTCGCTGTTGGAAATGTATTTATACTGCTGGTGTATTTACTTTAGTAATAATGTGAACCGATATTGTCAATTTCTAGTCTACTTACCGTATGAGAATGTATATATAATGTGTAATCATAAATTGATTGGTCTGTTAGCAACGTATACAGTCGAGCATCTCTTTGGAAGAAACATCTGGGAATAGATATACAATATTACAACACTGAATTAAATCACATATTGAGATTGTGAAGAGACTAAGCATTCCTGTTAAGATTAATAATTCAGCAAACTAGTGTGGTTCACTGGAACTTTTTTTTAAAGGGTTATTCATTTAATTAGATATATCATAGGTACACATGGAGCTAATTATAGGGAATTTAAACTATTTAAATTGGCTTGCCATTTTTATAACAGACTAGCTTTACTACCCGGCTTCGCCCGAGACTTGGATTCTTGTCTTGGATTAATACACGGCCTACGTGGAGGGTTGGAGGGGGGGATGCATGACGTCAGCAGGCACACTGCATTGTGTACAGTCTGGAAGGTACCCACATGCCAAATTTCAAGTTTGTTGCATGTTGGGAAGTATGCTGAACATTTCGAACAGACACACATTCACAAATTTCCCTTTTATATATATTGAAATACTGAATTTATCTCCACTCATAGGTGGATGGATGCATTTATACGGATTGAACGTTGTCTTGTCATGAATGACCACACAATAACTGCTGTAATATAAAAAAAAATGTCCTTTGTATATCTACTGCTGGATGAAAGTTTTCCCAAACCTTGTTGACCATGCTTCACCACACTGTTGAGCTCAGGTTGGTGAAGAGAGGGTGGGTAGGCTGGTTTAGATTACAATCACCATGTGGTGCTAACCACTGCTCCATCACTCTATCCCAGTATCATCAATTCATTTACATTTTTACATTTAAGATTCCCAAAGCTTTCTCGAGGAGCTTTTTTTTTTTGCTGAGACACGGACGAGTCTAATTTGTCTGCACAGCTCAATAGCTGAAGCTGGAGGTTGTAATCTTGTAAACCTTTCGACTGATGTCCTTTGTAGACAAGTGAATGTGTTGCCACTGCATCTTCCTTCATGAGCTTTCAAAATTAATGAAAAATACATTTTATTTTTGAATGCTAATGAACATAGTAGAGGATGTCTCCCCTGTCAAAGGGACAGCACTCATGTCCATTTGCAGGCCTGCGCTGAGGCTCTTCACAAGATGACCACTGTTGGCTTCTCCCAAATTGGTACTTCTGACGAGGATGTGACCTCTTAACCTTCCCAAATGGTGAATTCGCACTTTAACCACAGTGCCATCTGATTGGATAAATGCTGATTGCACGAGCGATGTATATTTATTCTTGAATATATGAAATGTAATTGTTCCTTTACTCCGGATGTGTTTGTATTATGCAGGTTTATCTCCCGCGTGGAGGAGGTCATGAACGACTGGAAGCTGATTGGACCATCACCGTCTCTGCCGGTTCGCAAAGTAAATACCTTGTATGATATGCTTATACATCAGGCAGCATTTAAATATTTTTCTTAATCACATATTTAAATCATAATCATCATTTTAAGTCATCCACTGCTGGATGAAGGCCTCCCCATGTCGTCACCGTCTCTCTTTGTCCCGCGATGCCACAATCCATCGCACTCCCGTGCATGAGCTGATCTCATCACTCCAGCTCTGTGGTGGTCATCGTCTCACCTGTGTTCTCTTCTTTGGTTGCAATTCCGTCTCTATTCTCGTCCATCGGCCATCATCCTTGTAGCGATGTATTCTGTCCAAGTTTATGTACTTTTCATAACAGTCAAGATCTCTCCAAATTTCTCTTTTGTTCTCTGTCCCATACGTTCCATCCGCATCTCGGTGAAGCTGCATTGGTTCATACTTTAATAATCTTTATGCCTTTATTCTTCCGATCCGATACTTTATATCAAATGAGCAATGCTCATCTTTCTCTAATGGCAGTCCTCAGCCAATGGTGGATAATATATTACTAGGCAATTGCTGTTGATTTGCCACAAAGTAGCATGCACATCTTTCATTGATTGTAAAAATAGTTCAGACGTGATAATTGTTTTTTTACCCTTCCATCTGGCAACAAAACTGACACCTAAATAAGTATAACCCGTAAAAACAAAGTTTTTCACTATAAATCCTTTATATGCGTGGCAGCGAACTTAATATAAAGGATTTAAAAATATATTCGCCTGTGGAGGACGCGGGGATCGATCCTGCGACCTTTGGCATGGGAAGCGAGGGCGCTACCAACTGCGCTACTCCGCCACGGCCTGTGGAGGGGTTACGCTCTGGGCTCTTATACTGTGACGTTCAACCAAAGCCAAGAATGAGTTCTATTTGAATATATGTAAAATAAATTTTTTTTGCCTAAAAAGTGTAAAATTTTGGGAATTTTTTTTCACGAACATTAATTGTCTGGCACAACGAGTCTGTGTGGAAAATGTCAGCTCGATTGGATCACGGGAAGTGGGTTAAAAAACGACCGAAAGATTTGCACGGTCGTAAGCAAGCAAGCACGCAAGCACGCAAGCACGCAAGCAAGCAAGCATGCGAACTTAATATAAAGGATTTAAAAGGTGTCAGTTTTGTTGCCAGATGGAAGGGTAAAAAAACAATTATCATATTTTTTACTGGCAAATGAGGTTGCAATGGTGTAGTTCAGACAATTTTAGCGAGGAAATGCTAAGCATTGATGACACTACATTGAGTAGAATTTGACTTAAGGCATCAGACAATAGACCCATTGTTTCACCAGATTCAAGTGTTCTATAGTTGACACTGACCTCTACGGTTGTTTAAGCTACCTCTTTCCATAAAATCCCATTGTTTAAAGTCTTGGCTTCGGCAGGACTTGACAATACAATGTTGTTGTGGTGTACAGTATTTTGCAACCTGTGACCTTTTAGAAGTGTCCATTTATCAAGGATTTGTCATTATTTGATGTTAAAAGTGACATTATTTGCAAATGTAGGGCATTGTGTGCTTTGTGTTGTAGCTCAAATTGACAAGTTAGAAAATGACCTGCAACTATATGTATTTAAAAAAATATATATTAAAGAAACTCACGTCTACCTTACCAAAGAGAGAATGCTGTTACAGAACTAGAGGAGACCCCTTTAGCGGAATACGTGAATAATTGTTATTTCGTTCTTAATAAGAATTATCACGTCATTTATAGTTACTGGGCCTATCGTACCTCCATCAGTAAACTCAGTGAAACGTGAAATTTGTGATTTCCACAAGGGGGAGTACACGACGGGCACGTGGGAGGAGGAGACGGAGGAGGTGATGTTCGCGAACTTCCGCTTCTCGGTGATCCACCACTACCTGAAGCAGGAAAGCAGTCGACGGCAAGGAGGGCAGGGGCGAGGCTGCCGAGGATGATGGTACAACGTGCCCTGGTGTTAGAGCGCCTCTTTACACACTTAGATCGTGGTCAAAAGGGTCAAGAGTTCAATCGTGGGAAATGCTGTTGATGCTGCCATACCTTGAATCATCGGGAGTATGAATTAGTGAATTAGTACAGGATGGGTATGTGTTTCTAGTGCATTGTGCACACATATCCAGCTGGGTGATGTTGTTGGCAAGATGTTTGACACATTTGTAATGAGTTCAAATTCCCGTTGTGCTTCTGGTGTTGATAAACTTAGAGAAAAATTGCAACATGCCAGTGGTCAGAAGCCTTATGAATAGATTGCCACCAGACGTAGGATTATAGAGTTATCACCACTGGCTCTTGACTGATAAAGGAACGGAGTACAGCCTCACCCTAGGTAGAGCAAGATACCCGTTTAAATGATGCAATTACCCTGCACTGCAAAAATTAAAAACTTGGTATCAACCACTGCCTTTCCGCATGGTTACCATTTCAAGTTTGTAAAAGTGAAATGTTAACCACCTTACCACTCCCAGATATATATATATATATATTGCTGATAGCGATTAGTTTCACTGTAGATTAAGCTCTTTTGTCAGAAATTTTAAGTTCCGTAAATTAAAAAAACCTTGTGTTGTGCAAATTGTGGCAGATGCTCTTCCCGAAGCCATGCAGGACCTGGTGTCCATGGACAATGACTTTTCTCCCAGAGCTCACTGCCTCGTGCGCTGGTAAGGCCTCGAGCACAGCTTACACATGCAAGCCCATGTCACTTGACTTCTGCTGCATACAATGCATTGCAGTGCAATTTGGATTCGTATTGTGTCGAAATACAAACAATACAAACTCATGATGTATCTTCCCTTATTCTCTCCTGCTGCTATTGCTTGAGTGCGCAAATAACTTTTATGTATTTCCGATTCAATTCCTTTCACTTTAGTCTACACTGAACACCATTTCCTCTATCTTTGTTTTGTTAAAATTGTCTTTAAACTGCTGAGCATTTTTTCTTTGAGCCAAGTTCTCAATATTTTTGACTCCTTGCGCTAACACAGGCATTCGTCCCATTATCTACCCAGCCCTTACGTCTGCCTGGTTACCATTGCTTCACACGTGTGTCTGTGTGTGTTTACCATTTTCCGCAGGAATGGCCTGAGAAATTTTGTCATCATTGCTCCCTCGGCTGCCTCTGAAGCTGTGATCACAGAATCCAAGTGCAATCTGCTCCTGAGCTCTGTGAGCATCGCTTTGGGCAACACGGGCTGGTAGGTGGTCCAGCGTGAAGATACTTAGGGCCACCTGGCATTTTATGAACATTATTACCAGCAGCAACATTAACAACATTACTGTTACCATTCGGGGCATCGTTATTCACACATTGTTGTTAGCAGTAACAGTAACAATCTTCAATATCAACTTAATCATCAACATAATTAGTTCCTTTAGCATCACGTCTAGTAACATAATCATCATCACGCCACCAGTAGCATCACTATGAGCTTAACCAGTTGTAGCAGAATCTTTAACATAATCAATAACAAAAGCGACAACAACAGCAGCAGCAGCAGGAACATCAATTCCAAACAATAGTGATTGCTTCCTGTGATATTCGTAGTTTTTTTGTTACTATTTATTGATTTTGATTATGTATGTGCCAAGCTGTGTGCACTCGTCGCTAAACATTCTTGTCTCTGTATATGCGTGTGTGCGTGTGTTGCATCCACAACTTGTGTTGCATCCATTTGGGAAGCGGTAATACAATGGTTAGGGCACTGTGCTACGAACCCGGCAACCCATCTTTGATTCGACCAATAACAGTAAAATATATCTAAACTGGTCCTGGACTTCCGCTAGGTTGACTCAACCTTAAATTAGTACCTAGTTTGCTGTGTAAACATCAGCACTTGGGAGACAAAGGCTGTCGGGCGTGGTGTTGACCAGCCACCCCCTCGTGTGCCGTGCCGCCGTTCATGGACGCTCGCTAACAGCACTTGTCCCAACAGTCTGTTAAAGGCTATAAGGGGGATCTTTGTTTTTGTTGCAGTCAGGTGCCAGTATTCGTGCAGATCCAGCAGAAGTGGCGCCGCATGTTCTCTGGCCTGTGCGAGGGTCCCGGCGTACGTACGGACTTCGAAATGGTTCACCTGCGCAAGGCGCCCAATCACTACAACCACTTGTCGGGCCTGCTGGACGTCTTCAAGTCTAAAATTGTAAGTCTGTAATTCTAGATTTGAAGCTTTCGTGACTGCAAGGATTCATATTCTAAGGTTTTCGGTAAAGTCACGTAGGTAAACAATGTAAATTAATAAAATAGAAATAAAATAAAAATAAAAATCACGACGTTTCGGAGGCAACACAAGCTTCCGTCTTCAGGTGGAACCGTCACAGCACGATAGCTGTATCAAGTACTTACTTGATACAGCTATCGTGCTGTGACTTGATACGGCTATCGTGCTGTGACGGTTCCACCTGAAGACGGAAGCTTGTATTGCCTCCGAAACGTCATGATTTTTATTTTATTTTACTTTTATTAATTTTAATTGTAAGTCTGTGACAAATCTGACACACTGTGGTGGTAAGCGATGCTATGATTTGCTGAATTTGGCTGTTCAATTTTTTTTCTTGGCCAAGTTCATTGTTTAACATCTATTATTTTTACATGTGCACTAAGCTTCATGTTGGTTGTGTCTGTTTGCAGGCCTGCCCATTGTCCCACATACCTCCTGTGAGTGTCAGCATTCGCTTCACCTATGTGCTGCAGGACTGCCAGCAGTACTCGTGGCCCCAGCCACCTCCAGGTATGCTCTTCTAACCCCATTACATCATTACTATCATCATCATTGTCACCAACTGTCTCGTCATGGTTATGGGATGGCCAGATGGCCGAGCTGTGAACACTACTGAGCCATCATGGGACCTCCTGAGCCACTATACTCTTGAGTTGTGGGTTCAATTGCCTTAGTTCCTCCTCATGTTTTTGAACCGAAGGACACATTTACATTTTTGTATCGTTTGATGTTTTTTTTTAGTAGAACCAATAGAATATGACTTTCTCCCAATATGTGCTTTAGGCTGCATTTGTCATGGTATTTTGGTTAATATATGACTTGAAGGTTGTTATTGAAATGTGCTGTGCAAATGAGATATTATATTAACTTACAGAGCTAAGGTTTTTTAGGAGTGATCATAACGATCACGACTATACATAGTGACTCACTGTGAATTGGTTCTACCGTTTCATTGTAAAGTTTAAGTATTATTTTAACGTGGCATTTTATGCAATTATACATGCCACATTTTCGGTAGCGCTGTGGCAAAGTGATGGAGTCAAAATTATAAGTTTGCGATCTCCAGCCTTAGACGTCATCTCGGCCCATAATCTCTCTGTGGTTGATAAAACGAGTACCATTTAGTGGAAAAATAACAGTGGTCATCCTGTGGGGAGAATGGCTTCTACCTTGATAATTATGAAACTCAACACATTCATCAATAACACATTCCTGCGGAGGGAGCTGGTAGGAACGTTGGGTTGCTCAGTCATTGGCCAGGGTCAACGGCGGCGTGGTGTATTCCGCAAATATGGCCGACTGTGAGGGCGGGCACAAGCCGGCGTGAGTAGGTTAAACGTTGAGTTTTATAAGGGCACCACGGGGTGACCAGCCCTTCCCCACCCAGCCCCACCCAGCCCCACCCAGCCCCACCCCCCACCCAGCCCCACCATCCGCACCCAGCCCCTCCCCACCCTCCCCTCCCCACCCAGCGCCTCCCCACCCTCCCCTCTCCACCCAGCCCCACCCCTCCCATTTTTGGATGCATGATGGACGTACACAATAATCCCCTGTGGGCTGGTGGAACCAGGTGGTTTCTACCAGTAACACTGTCTTTAAAAGAAAAATCTATAATTGACGACATTTCAAGCAATGGCCCTTCTGCGCAGCACATAGAGAGGCCAGAGGTCGGGTGGTTAAGAGTTTTATCAAGAACTTTACATTCCACGAGGCCTCATGAGAGCTATAATTTTTTTAAACGTTTCCTGATTTATATTTTTTACATAATTCATGCAGTAATGCATTCCTCGTTCCAACTTATTATTTCAATATAATTAACTATTAGCATAATCCACTTGATGACGATATGTTTATTTGTTGTGTCCTATATGCTTGTGCACAACTCTCAACACAATATCACGATTATCAGGAATTTCCCCTGCTGGTTCATGGCAGCTAAAGGAATTGAATGCCACCCCAGAGTTTATTTGATCAGCAAAACATTCATTATTTTAAGCTAGAGCCTAATGATGTTTACGTTGAAGCTCATTCTCTGAACACTGTGAACTGTATGGTGCTGCGGATTTGCTTGTCGCAGACTTTGATGCCCTGGTCGGTGGCGAGGTTGGTGCTCTTGAACTCGGCAAGTTGCCCTTCGGCGCGTGTGAAGACCCTGTGAGGTGAGTGGCAATGCATATACGATGAGCTGCCTTTTGAGTGCCCTTTGTTGAAAGTAATGTGGGGAATTCGGAACAGACCATGAAATGAGAGCCGTTGTGTTGGTTATCCTGTGGAGAAGACTGACTTCGAACAAGAGAATGTGGAATGTTTAACCTTTGCAACGGGTTACCAATGGATACAAGTATAGCACCATCATCGGTTAAGCAGATACACTTTGATGGTGGTGATCTACTTAATGAAACATCAACATGTTCAGTATTTTTTGTAAATTCGTTTAGTGTTTTTATTGTGCAAATTCATTGTTGACCAAATCCACTCTGCTTGAGGACCTAGTTTAACCATAATTAAACTGCCCAACAGTCAAATCCAGGTTCTTGGCAGTTCCACCATATAACGCTTGTTTACCTAGGATAGCTTCACTCAAAACTCTTTTTCAGATTCCTAACAAGTCTTGGCAGGGGGGGGTGGGGGACGATGTTGCTATGTGTAATCTAAATTGAGTGGTTGTCAGGTCCATTTTCAGCATTGGGATGTTTTTGACCAATACCAGTTACAGTGTGTTCTTTTTCATGGTGGTAACGATTGATGACTGGTCATGTTAATGATTATTAATAATGATGACAAAGATGACAATTACGACAATGATGAAGATCATGTTGATGATGATGACTTCTGGTCCACACAGTACTGGGCAGCACTACGATGATGCATCGTGGAGAAGTTTACTGGCACAGCATCAGCAAGATTTGGTCTGGACTGTAATAATCAGTGTTTAGATAATGGCATTACTCCCCCCCCACCCCGAGTTATCATCCCACCCCATGTATAATAAACGAAGTGCAGATGTGTCATATTGATCCTGTGGTCTTCTTTTGGCAGTGAACTGCACCTCGCCGCCACTTGGCCACATCTAACAGAAGACATTATCGTGGATAATGACGTTTACTCGTAAGTAGAGCGTGCACGCATTGGATAGTCTTGTAAATATCAGGTGAGTATTTACGTGTTGCCAAGTGGTGCTGTGGCAAGGGACGGGGCTTTGGTCAATGAGAAGATAGTCAATTAAAATCCCTGTCATTGTTCAACGTAGTTCGCAATCCATTTGTATGAGAAGTCAAGTGATTCGTTTATAAATCAACTGTCTTCTGTCATGGGAATGTGGAATTGGGACTGCTGAATTAGAGCTGCGAATGGAGATGAATGTTCCCCAATGTTTTTTTGGAGAGGGATGCGCTTAATTATTTATGCGAATTAAATGTTTCTACATCATTGGTTAATTTATCAAAGTCTGCAGGTGGTGTCAGCATAAATATATTTATTTTTATGTCTGTAAAATATTCTGAAACCTGGTGTTATAGAGCCAAGTCTCATGCCACAAATTACTAAGAAGTGCCTGCCTGTTCTCAGAGCTTAGCACTACTTCTAGATTTGAAGCTTTCGTGACTGCAAGGATTCATACTCTTTGTTTTTTTTCGGTAAAGTCACGTAGATAAAAAATAAAATAGATGAAAACAACTAAATTAAATCACGACGTTTCGGGCGCACCACAAGCGTCCTTCAGGTGGGGACAATGTAGCGATAGCACAACCGCCGCCTGCATCACAAAGCTTCAGTTTGAACTCCATGCATTGCCTCCCAGCGCCCCCCCCCCCCCCCGCCATGCCTCACAACGTTGCCTCCCAGTCCACAGCCCGCCCACACACTCACCATGGCCCCTCCCCTCCCTCCATCCCCCGCGACTATATAATTCATCGTCACAGCCACCTCTTAGACACACTTAAGCGGTTGTGCTTTCGCTACATTGTCCCCACCTCAAGAAGGGCGCTTGTGTTGCGCCCGAAACGTCGTGATTTAATTGAGTTGTTTTCACTTAGCACTACTACTACTACTACAATTGACAGTGACATTTTTGTCTCTGTGTCCTTGCTGTCCAGTGATCTCGACCCAGTTCAAGCCCCTCAGTGGTCCGTGCGAGTGAGAATGGCTGATAACCCACAGTGCCTTCTGGGTAAGTTGGTACTTGTCAGTTTACCCAAAGTGCCCACTGTTGTTGTCATTGTTGTCGTTATCAGCCTCTGACTTCGTACTGCTGGGCAAAGGCTCCCGCGTTTTCTATCATTCCTTTGCTTAGTTCTTGTCTGTCCCTTGACTCCTTTTTGCTTATTTTTCCTTCTCTCAGTCTCCACTCCAAAGGTGATTTTGTCTTACCATCTCTCGTCAATTGTTTTCTTGACGTGTCCTGCCCATTTCCACTTGATTTCTTTTGCTTTAACAAAAGCATCGGTGATCGGTTTTTTCTTCCTATTATTTTTTTTATCCGAGCTCTTCAACTCCAAAAATCTTTCATTCCAAAGATGTTTGGCAAACGTGTAGCATGGTTACTTGTGTACAGTGGTTACTGGGTAAGTTGATATATGCCAGTTTGCATTCATTTCCTTTTTAGTAATTCTGAACATGGCCATTTGTCCACATTGCCTTTTAGTAAGTTAGTCCATGGCTATTTTCCCATAGTGATTTATTTTTGCCAACATATGAGGCTTGACCTATCATTTCTCTTAATTTAAAAATATATTTTTATTTCATTGCTTAACAAGAACATAATTTTGTCAAAGTGACACTTTCCACGTTTGCATAATTTTCTCTGCAGAAGGCTAAAACATCCAAGAGTCTATGTAACCATGTTGCCATGAAATGTGAAGAAAAAAGGAAACTTCAGGACGTAAAAATGTCAGGTTTATCGTTTTTTCAGCTGGCTTATGGTTATAAACTGGAGAAGATCACTTCCCTAAAGCTACACGTTTTATAGCGTTTGTGGCATATATGTTGGGCTCATCAAAACATGACGATTTAACCAAAGTGTCTTCTACACAAGTTACACCAACTTACTGTTAATTACAAACAGGCTGTGTGTCCTTGTGTTGTCATCCTTTTAATGGAGCCTCTCAACTTTGCACTGGGTATTTGTTCATGCGATGTGGGCTGTTAGTCAAAAGCGCAGAGTTCATTCATAGAGGCTCCTTGTATTTTCTGATGCAGGGGACTTCCTGTACGAGTTCCACTCATTGTGCCATCGCAAAGAATCCACCGACGAGCTGCTGGGAAAGGCGGTCTTCGACGATGAAGCCAAAGGTATTTGTTGAAACTGATGCGCCATGTAACATTGACAGTGCAACTACAGGGAGTCCTCTGCTTACGATGGAGATGCGTTACGACGACCCCATCGTAAGTCAAAAATATCGTAAGTCGAAGATGGCCTAGCCTACCCAGGAGTCTTAAATAATGGTGATAATTTAGCAAAACAGAGCAATTTACAGTACCGTACTGTATAAACGATCTACTGTATGTATTAATTACAATACTGTATTGCACAGTAAAATATAAAGTAAAAAAACAAGGTAAATTCTTAGCCTATTTTTATGAATCGCAATTTAATAGAAAGTTTTTTCAGGAAACAATTCTATCTGCTATTAAAATAACGTTTAACATGCATTGAACGTATCGTATCGTGGTAACCCTAAAATGAAATCGCTAAAGCTACGTATCATACATGCATTGAACGTATCGTTCGCTGCTGCGATTGCCTGCCGCGCAAAATTTAAAATATTTAACAATTTTGTCGTATCGCTATCGCCATCGTAAGATCGAAATATCGTAAGTCAGACCATCGTAACTCGGGGACTATCTGTATTTGTGAGTGTGGTTTGAATTTTTCAGCTGCCATGCACGTTATGATCAAGACCAACATGGCCACAGTTAAAGGAAATGCAACCCAAACAGTGCACTATTATTTTTCTCAATTAGCCAAAGGGAATTTATTTTGCAGGAGTGCATTAGTTTAAATGAATTTACATAAAAATACAACAATTTTTGTTACCTCTGAAAGCACAAATTTGGATTGAGCATGATGTGCTACCCATTCAGGTTCCTTTATGTGAGAAAAACCATTAGAGATGTTTAGTTTCCCAGGTAAGGCCCACTGAGCTAAATAGCTTTTTCAGAAACGATCTGGCCGGGAATGATAGCTCAACAAATTGGTTTATCGCGTGGAAATGTTTCGCAGCCAAATACTTTCGATGCATGTTTCTAAACGTGGGGGGAAAAACCGCAAGACCTGTAGAGAAACATCCACGCGACCATGGGTTGCAATATTGGATGTTATGTGGATAGACTCGCCCTTAGACTCGCCGTTGCCAGAGAAGTTTTCACAACTGGCTCAGGGCTGTACACCAGGGATAGTGCCATCCCAATTTAGTCTGAGTTGGAAAGCACTTAAAAATAACGTATTTTTTTATCATCAATGTATTTCACTTGGAAAATCCCTTGAAATGGAAAATCTCATTTACCAGGGTGTCCACAATATATAAACACTTGTATAAATTACACCTCAACAACTACTGACCTGGTTGTTACAGCGTTAACAGTGTATTTGTATTCATGTGCATGAACACATGAATGCACCAGCACGCTCACAATAATGAATGTAATGCTAGTTCAGGTAAGGTTGATAAAGATGTAGCAGTGCACGTGAAGATTACCAAGGATGATGATTTGATAGGGATTTTGGTGTTATTGCATTGTTCAGTTTGTTCCCTTAGCAGTAGGGGTTTAATGATTCACCCCTGTCATGATGAAGAGTCATGATTTGATTGAAGAATCGATTCTTTTTTAACAGTGCGGTAAATGTAGCGACCTCTTTTGTCAGCTACAGGGGTCACGTGGACCCATGACATACAACTTATCAAATAGAAAAGCTACGACTCTTCCACCCACGATTAATTATATGAGTGTGAATCAACGTATCATTGCACCCCTATTTTGCAACCATACGTATGGCTAGTTGTGCTACAGATGTTACAGATAATCACAATTACCATATTCATATTGTGAGCAACAGTTGTGTTGACTTTAGAGTAAAAAAATGACAAAAAACAAACAAAGCACTTTTGACCCACGTGCTATTTTCTATTTATCTTTTACTTTTCTTAAGTGTTTAAAATGAAAACCAATTCTCCATCCGCATTTTGAGGCAGCGTTCATTGGAGATTAAAAAAAAAACTTCAGCATAAAATATATTTTTTATTTAAAGCTTTCGTGACTGCAGGGATTCATATTCTTGGTTCTTTCGGTAAAGTCACGTAGAAGGGAAATAATAAAATTATTAAACAATAAAATTCTCACGACGTTTCGACTGCAAAACAAGCAATCGTCATCAGGTGAAAAGAACGCCACTTTTTTCAAATTTTCTTGCCGTATTTTTCACACCTGATGATGATTGCTGTGTTGCAGTCGAAACGTCGTGAGAATTTTATTGTTTTATATTTTTATTATTTTATTGTTTCCTTTCTACGTTACATTACCAAAAGATCCAAGAATACATACATATATATTAGGATAATAAATTTAAACATGTTGCCAAATCTCCACCTAGGAATTGTTGAGTTATGTTTTCAAATTAACAGGGACGTAGAGAAAAATGCAATCGAGGCTTGCATTTGGCAAGTGCAGGTAACTGTGACACCGTTGACTTTCTAATACCCAGGGGTGCAACAACACGATGTAGAGTCAAAAGTGGCAGCTCTGTGCTAAACATTTAGCAACGCTCATCTCCATTGGCAGACCTGAGCCAGAGATGGAACTTCCAAATTCCCATGCCTTTGGCCAGTTTTATCCATATCACAATCTTTTTTTGTACTGGAGAAATCCGATGACCTATGTAGCTCAGATGTCCAGCAGGATGGTCACTTGACTTCCAATAAAGTAGTACCGAATTTAACGACCCCAGGGTGATAATGGACTGAGTTGGCCGCTTCTAGAATTTCAGCTCGGAACTAAACCATGTTGACGGTGAGCCAAATACTCTTCTATAGTGCCAACCTGCCAGGTTGTGTATTTACCGTGCATTGCGTGGTTATATTATTGTACCCTGTAATAAATGTCCTTGGATATTACCCCACATTTTCTTGATTCCTTTCCTGCTACTTGATTGTAAGTGTTATTATTTCATGTGCTTAAACTATTTAACCGGGAAAGTCTAATATGTGTTTATCTTCATTGTCTTGATGACAGAGAAGGCAGGGAGTCACACAAACATCGCATTCAATACAAGAAATCATGTACAAGAAAAAAGAAGTTAAATGCTGAAATACTGACACTGTCATTTACGTTCCTAACTGTAATTTTATCTTGCTGGCCATTCTGTTATCTGCCTTAGAGCCTCTGATTAGCTCCTGTGCTTTAAAAAAGGCAGAGTTGCAGAACTGTGCAGTCTAAATTGGGAAGGATCGACCTGATAATCTGTTTCTTTGTCAAGCAGCCCAGCTTGAATGAGACCACTGGCGGAGCCAGTGGGGTGGCACGTGCCCCCCCCCCCCCCCCCACTGCCACTGTACCATATTATTACGTGCCAGGGACTCTATGAGACGATAGGACAATAGTCTGAGTCCATAATTGGCAATAAGTAACGGCAAAGCAGTTATAAGTGACTCAGAATTGTGCGCAGTTGCGTGTACAGGACACGACTTCCCTGAAGGCATTCACCTTCAGAGAGCGCGATGCCGATCACACAACGCGGCTCGAATTCGACCCTCGATCGATGGCTGCGCCATCGCCGCACACGCGTCGAATAAAAAGCAAGGGACAAGTCCTTATTTGCTAACAACTCCTATCATTTTTCATTGCTGGAGGGGTTGCCACCCCTACCTGAAAATCTTGGCTCCGCCATTGGATGAGACGATTAATCCAGCAGCTCACCGTGTGGACAAGTGTCCTTCCACTGTCCAGATCGGCTCCTCATAGAGCCTGCGTTGGCGCATCTTGACGGGTAATTTGTGTCACTGATTTTATTAGTTTTTGCTCTATATGTGGGCAGCGGTGTGTACCTACTAGAATTGTTGCGTTCACCAATGATTCCTACTGTTGGCAATCCGATTTTGTTCATGGGGGTTTATCGAAGCTGTAATATTGACATTAAAGAACCTGTGACATTCTTCATAAGAGTAAGCTATTGTGTGCTTTTTTTAGACAAAGTCGTAGTGTATCTGTTCAAATAATGTGTCGATGCTCTGCATCTTTTTGACAGCCATTGTTCAGTCGTGGATAATTTCACATTTGTACGGTGGGAGCTGTAGCAGAAACCACTGTTGATGTCCCACAAAGATTTAACAATAGCACTGATGCCCCGTAGTCTAAATGTAACATTAGCAGCAGCGAAATTGTGCCACGTTTATCTCCTCTGCTGACTAAAGTTTCCCATGTTAAAGTTACGTTGTGGCTGAACGGGCTGTCGCCTGCTAAATTAATGAGAACTTCGCATTTTATTGTGTAGCGGTCAACAATTGTGAATTGTGACCATGATTATGCCAGTACATTTTTGTGAATGTGGTATTGTGGTGTCATTCATATTTATTAGGTTAAAGCTGTTTTGCAAAGCATTGTCCATTGTTTTGTAACATATCTCTCGACTACAATACCAGCAGAAGTGTTTCTTTCATTGGAGCTGATTGCACAACAGTGTGCACAGTGTAAAATGCTGTTTTGTATTGCTTGGACGTCAGCAGTGATTGAGCTTTGGACAAAAGGCCCCTTATCACAGGATTGTAGCATTTGCATCACTCACTCAGGGCTGCCAATAGGGATAAGCTTTGCTCAATGTGTTTTTTTTTATATTAGTTTTTAAATCCTTAATTTTAAAATGTTCTTAATTTTGCTGATTTTTTTCTAAACAAAGTTACTGTTTATATGGACATTTCATCTCTGCATATATGTTTCGTCTGTGTATATATCTGTAATATATTTACTTTAATCTTGGATTGAATTTTGCAATGCGCTTACATAATTTGATGTAGTTTTATCTTGTGAGAACATGTATTATTAGTCTTCTTTGGGTATATTGTATGTATGTTGAACCTCTTTTGTACCGTACGTAGCCAACTGTGCTACATTTTGTAATAATTCTACTATGTACTCTTGAAATTCAGAATGTGATTCAGTTCAAAGTTAATTTGGAGCTGATTCAGTTGTTGTAATCGCAGCACCACGTTCTTTGATGATGTAATATTGCAAGAACAGCAACTATGTTTGTCCCTTCTCAACCCAGCATGGGGATATGGTGATCAGTTTATGAATTTTACTACCTCTGTTGTAAAGTACAAACATTTACAATTCACAGCACTTTGTTCAACCACTGCTGGATGAATGCACAGTGCACTAACCACTGTGCCACCACTACAAAAAGTATGAAGATGAAATAGAAACATGTCCCGCATTATAAACAGCACGATGCGCACTTGTTGAGTTCCCCTCGCAACGTCCCTTTGTTCTGAAGGTGTCACGTAAGTGGTGCGTGTGGCCAGGTGGTGATCCTGATGTCTAATTGCCCTTTCTTGTTGTCTCTGCTGCCTACTCCACCACGCCCCCCGTCACCAGAGGGAGCAGACATCAGCCAGGCGCTGCAGAGGCTGACGGAGCCCGTGCCCGTGCACATGCCCACGCTCTCCTCCATGAGCAGCATGGTGCAGGGCGCGCGCAAGCGCATACGCAGCCGCCGGCCTCGCGCCTCGGAGACGCCCATCCCCAACGCCCTGCTCAACTCTATGCTGCTGGTGCGCATTTGCGCGTGTTTGTGCGCATGGGTGCATGTGTGCGGGTAGAGTGGAAGCGTGGTGGTTAGTGCGCTGCGGTACGAACCTGGCGATCCGAGGTCTATTCCCGCTCACGGCCAACACTAGTGATGAATATCTGAGCTGGTAATGGGGCCTCACTTAAATCTACTCGGCCTCAAATGAGTACCCCGTGTGATGTGTGAACATCGCCACTGGAGAGACAAGGCTCCATGGTGCTGGCCACCCACCCCTTCGTGTGCTGGCCTTCATATGTGCTCGCTAGCAGCACTTGCCCCAACAGTCTGTGAAGGCTTTCCAGGAGATCTTTGGCTTTTCATCCCAACAGCCTGTTTAAAGCTGTCTAAATTGCACCCAGTGTGGCAGAAATCCCGTGGTGGTAGCATCACCACCACTTAATGTGGAATGGTGACTGTTATGCAGTGGTGTAGTGCTGAGTGCATGGCACTACATGGTTTCTAAGTGGTATCTAAACTTATCCTGGGCTTCCGATAGATTGACTGTGCTTGCTATAGTGTGTGAACAACAGCAAATAGGGAGACTAAGTTTTCTGAGCATGTATGGTACTGGCCATACTGTCCCTTGTGTGCCTTGCCAATCTGAGTTGGCGCTCACTAATAGCACTTATCCTTACAATCTGTAAGGATAATAGGAGGTTCATTTATTTTTTGCATATCAAAGTCCAAACTCAAAATGTTTCCATACCTAAAAAGCATTTTTGTTGGCATTAGCAGTGGTAATTCCACTCAACTTTTGATAGCTTGGCACCAATTTCATCAATAGATGAGTCACCCCCCCCCAATGGGATTTGAACCCAATTTGAATTACCTATCTCATTCTGGTCGGTTTTAAATCAATTTCCAAGTCTCCTTGAACATCCGCATACTGCACGGGCTTCATCCAGCACTATGTGAATCGTGGCTTCAGATTATTACACGTGACAGATGCGTTCCCTAATTGTTGCTCGTCACATTTTCTTGTGCTGTGGCAGTACCTTTTCCCAGATGCAGCTGACAAGTCGGCAGAAAGCCCAAATGCTAAACCCACTACTAGTTCAGCCACAACAGCTCCAGTTACTGAAGACGATGAAATGGTGGTAAGTGATATGGGGGGGGGGGGGGGGGGGGGCGGTTGGTGGATCACACAAACATACGTGATATGCTGCTGTGCACGGCATACCCATCAGCCTGGTAATAAGTTGCCTGTAGGATGGTAGTGCAGTAGAAATAGTCCTTGCAGTGTGGTCACTTGTGTGTATCTGTTTTTTCTCTGATATTTCTCTGTCTCCTGAAGAATACACTTTCATAAACAGGTCTCATAGTACCCAGGGGTTAGGTTCCGTGTACCCCCGCGTAAGCGCGAATTCGTAAAAGTTGGGGTTCGTCTATACAAGTGTATGTACAATCTATTGAAATGTACATAAATGTACATAAATGTACATTTGTATACATTTTACAGTACTGTATAGTAAATGATTCACTAATCCATAGCATCCACGTCAGATAGAACACTATAGCTTTTGAACTCGTTTCTTGCGCGGGCGATACAGTTACATGTTGTCAAATACACATTCACGTGATGGCGGGCGCCGATTTGACTCCTTGCTTCCCACGCCTTGCGTGTTGCAAAAGCACGAGTCACAAGTGTAAGTATTAATCGGGGTCGGTCGCGTATGAGCGGCTCCGCATACTCTGAGCCTGCGTACTCTGTGACCTTACTGTATGCATTCATAATTTGTGGTGCAAAGTATGACACGGAGACAGATCTTCAGAAGGGCTGATGCCAAGGTTTATTTGGAGGCTTACGCCTAAACTGTTACTGCTCCCGCCTACACTCCTGGCTATTCTATTCTCCCCCCCCCCCCCAGGGAAGGGTACTGGGAATCCGTAACACCCCCCTAACTATCTGGGCTTTTCTCCCTGACTGACCGAGGGATGATCCAACCCTGGTCAGTCGGGAACAGAGCCACTCTTAGTCCCGTGTTAGATTCCCCTACCCTGGGTCCCACTCTCAGCCTTCACCTTTCTCGGACTTCTACGACGACCCCCTTTACGTCACGGGTCCCCCCTTAAATACTTCAGGGGGACATCCCGTCACCGTACCGGAGGCGAGCGTGACATGACATCACTCACTACTCAACACATAGACCAACTACCTGGTATTATCCAAACTAACCTAGTTTGATTCCCGGCCATGGCCAGCACAAGTGGTGATTATATCAAGAGGTCTTGAGCCTTACCTAGATTGACTCTAACTTAAATGATTGTTATCGTGTATAAATATCAGCACTGGGGAGACAAAGGTGGCCGTGCATGGTTGTGACCATACCACCCTCTCATGGGCTGTCCCGGCCTTCGTAGGTGCTCGCAAACAGCACTTTCTCCAGCAGTCATTATGGCTGCAACACAGAATATTGTTTTTGTCTATACTCTGTGTGTGTGTGTTTATGCATCTGCGCACCGCTCACAATCTCTCCGCTTGATCGCCCCGCTAGACTCTGCATCGCAGCCTCAAGTCGGCGCCGGCTGACAGCCTGACCCACAAGCTTGCGCTGTGCCTCTGCACCGTCAACTACCAGCACGGCGGCCTCAAGGGAGTGGCTCACCTTTGGCAGGAATTCGTGCTGGAGATGCGCTACCGCTGGGAGAACAACTACATTATCTCCGGGTAAGAGGATCGTGCACTGCTTGGGATCCTTTCACTCTCGTCCGTTGAGTTTGTCTTCAGTTTAGAAGGAGTTTTGCAAATGTGACTGCATCTGGCATTGGGTGTTCTTCTTGGTCTCTGGGCGCCCATTACCAATGACTGTCTCGGAGAAGAGGTTTGTCAAGATTTACACAATAGATAATTTGATGAGTTGACACGATTTGGCGTTTTGATTAAAAATACAAATAGATATTTTAATACTTGTGGCGGATATACAAATCTATATTGGTGTGAGTCTATGTAATATATTGCGTGATAAACAAATTTGACTCGGAAATAATTTATTGTAATGTGCGCTATTCAACGTTTTTTTTATTGTGAGTGTAATAATTAGTTTTCTTTGAGAAATCAATGAATTGTTGCGTCATGCTCAATAATAACCTGCCCTGTTCCATCCAGTACACGTTCCACCCATGACAACCTCTTTTTCCTGATTATCTCTTTCCCACTACATTTTATTTAAAACGTTCATGCAGTCGTATCCAATGCCATAACGATTTAGCTTTTGAGACATTTGGTACTGAGGCTGGATAGTAGGGTATCAAGATTATGGATAAAGCAGTGGTTAGGAGTGGGCCTTTTTCACCGTTAAAACTAAAAACGACTTACTCATCTTCATCTCCTATGGGACATTAGGCTACAAAAAATAAAAAACTAATTAAACTAATATTTTTTTTTACCAGCTAAGGCCCACTGAGCTCCTTAGCTCTTTTTCAAAACGACCTAGATCAACAAAGTGGCTAATTATTTGGAAATTTATCGCAGTGAAATACTCTCAACGCATGTTGATTCTAAATGTGGAGGGAAAAACTGGAGGGCCCTGAGAAAAATCCACACAATCACGGGGGAGAACATGCAAACTCCAAATATATAGGCGTCAGGGTTGGGATCGAACCCACGACCTCCTGTATACCAGGCAAGGTAGTTACCATCTCCTAGCCACTGTGGCGCCCTCACAGGTGTCAAAAGGATGTGAGGTTGTACATTTACGAGAAAACGTTGTGTCTTTAGGTAGTATAATGCATGATTGACTTTAAAAATATATATTTCTGAAGTTATTTTAAAAGTTTCAAAGTACAAGCTTTCTACGGTGTTATTGCGTGCGAGTACATTGTTGGATGACGTAATCCACCTTGTGAGAGAAGTGAACATTTTTAAAGAGCTCAACATTTGGCTAAGAGACGTACATTTGAAGTGTGAGTAAGGCCTATGTTACTATACATGCTTGTGTGTATATGTCTTTGATTTGGTTTTGCTTAATTTATGATGGCCATCATTTTCACCTCCAGATTAACACCTGGCCCTCCTGACTACAGCTGCTGTTTATTGCATCAAAAGCTGCAGGTATTTTCTACATGGAAATTAATTTATCTGTACAGTGCTGTAGTCAGTCACGGTGCCTCACTTAAAATGGAACGTGGTAAGTTAAATTCCTGGTCAGGGGATATCTTTGCCTTTGCTCTTTTCAGAGTTAATTCAACGACTACCAGTTTGGGGAGAGTCAATATATGGTTGTCCCTGTGCGGGACAGGCATCCACCACTCTTTTATTGGAAATTAACAGTGCTTGTCCTATGAGGAGACAGGTCCCCTGCAATGGGAATGTGAATGTGCACCATTGGCTCAAGGCTGCTGACTGAGATGAGCATCGCTCTTCACATGTTTGAACGAGGAGACACTTTGGCTTAATCCCGTTCGTTGCATACGCCATTAGTAGATTCATGGCTAATAATGTATCCTACCCATGGGATGCCCTTTCTGTCCCCAAGATGCTCAACTGTTGCATCGAGAGGAAGAAGAGCAGGGAGGAGAGGCAGCGCGAATCGGGCAGCGCTGGAGGAGGAGGAGGGCGTGCGGGCGGCAGTGACACCGCTCCGTCAACCTCAAAGAACGGGCGCAGGGAGGCGGCAGCCGGGAGGGCCGTGGAGAGACAGCAGCAGGGTGGCACATCTGCTGAGATGGCTGCACAGAAGCCATGGGACTCCTGGAGTGAGGACAGCGAGGACGAGTTCTTTGAGTGTGAGAGTGACCTGAGCGACGGTGGCGAGGGAGCGGAGGAGGGAGGGGAGGGATCGACAGAAGGGACGAGACAGAGTGGCATTGGCGATACGAACGAGGACAATGCGAGCAAAGTCGCGGAGAGAAAGGAGGAGCGCAAAGCGGCAGCTGCTGCCAACGCGACCGCCCTGCGCAAGCCTGATGGACGTCTACACCAGCACGGGGAGATCACGCTGATCGAAAACGGGGAGCCCCTGTACATTCCCATCACGCAGGTGACTGCAACAGCAAACTGTGCGATTGTCTTTACATCAGGCAGTTTGAGGTGTAATGCTTGTTTGCTTTCGGGCGGAATTTTGGACCGCTTCTTCACTTAGCGTGCACGCGAACCTGTGTGGTGGAAACGGTTACGATTCACTTTTGTTTTTGTTGATTCTTGAATTGAGAATATTATGTTCACTACTAGGTTCACTTTAAAAGGATGGGCTTTCATTTGATAGGAATACGTTTTTAAGTATGTGTTACATTTCAGATAATTTGCAAGTTCCAGATAATTTAACTGTTAAAAAAGCATGTGTGCTTGGCCTCACGAGACCGTGACGGTGATAATCTGGGCAGGTATTCATCGCTGGTGTTTTTTACATCCAGCCCCATAGTACTGTGCTTAGATCACTGAATTTACGATTAAAAGGTTGCAAGTTGAAATCCCAGTCAGGGCTTGAAATCTCAAGTCACATTTTTTTTATCACTTTTTGTGGGAAATCCACAGCACTTGGTCATCCTATGCAGATACTGGGTATCACTGTGTAGTGGTGGTGTTGGTCCGTAATTGATCACTTTGGAGTGGGGTTTTTTGGGTCATCTGCTGACTCTCAAACCTGCTTGGTTGTGAGATGACCAGGAAACGACAATTTCAGAAATTTTAGTTTTTACACTTTCTTTTTTTATGTTATCACTCCATATGAACACATTTTTTTTGGTAATCAGGTTTCCTCCCACATGCAAAATACTAATTCGAAGAGAATTTAGTAAACATTCCAAATTCTGATCTCAATGAACCTCCATGAGGTTTATTGAGATCAGAATTTCCAAGAACACATTCCTGCGGAGGGAGCTGGTAGGAACGTTGGGTTGCTGGTCAATGGCCAGGGTCAACGGCGGCGTGGTGTATTCCGCAAATATGCCCGACTGTGAGGGCGGGCACAAGCCGGCATGAGTAGGTTAAACGTTGAATTTTATAAGGGCACCACGGGGTGACCAGCCCCTCCCCACCCAGCCCCTCCCCACCCTCCCCACCCAGCCCCTCTCCACCCAGCCCCTCCCCACCCTCCCCACCCAGCCCCTCCCCACCCTCCCCTTTCCACCCAGCCCCTCCCTCCCCACCCAGCCCCTCCCTGCGCAACGGACACAATAATCCCCTGTGGGCTGGTGTAACCAGGAGGTTCCTACCAGTATAAAGAGCAATTAAGTTCACCCCAAGCCTGGACACAAGTGCTGTGATGACTTCACTGCCGCTTACTGGTGGATGGTGTCTGATGTGCAGGAGCCAGCTCCCATGACGGAGGACATGCTGGAGGAACAGACTGAGGTCCTCGCCAAGCTTGGGACCTCAGCAGAGGGAGCTCATCTGCGCGCCCGTATGCAGAGCGCATGCCTGTTGTCGGACATGGAGTCATTCAAGGTATGTGTGTCTTGCCCTCTCTGTAGAAGACCCGTGTTCGCATCTTCACTCTGAAAAATAAATAAACTAGGGGACCACGTTGGTATCGGTGTACAAACACAAAAAGCTTACCACATTAATCAATACTGCAACAATAAAGATGATGACGATGGAGGCCTTGAAGAAGATGGCAATGGAGACAACACACAGACATGAACCCACACACACAGATTCGCATCCATTTTTCTGCACACGTAACATACATCATCATCGCTAATGATATCACACAACCCGTGCCGAATGAAAATATATTTGAAGTATGTGTTACGTATATTGGAAAACGAACATGGTTTCAAACAGTTGTGGTCCCGTGGTAGTTCCAGTGGTCTGAGTGCTGATGCTGGTGGTCATATTTGTCCAAGTAGTGGTCCTGGACATCTCAGTAGTAAGCCAGGTTTGCCTTAGTATAAAAGTCATGTCGGTCCCAGTGGTAGTTGTGGTGGTCCCACGAAGATGAGTTGTATTCCCGTTGGGCCCAGTCCTCCACATGGTTGTCCCTGGTGGGGGGTTGGGGTGGGTGTGGGGCCTCATTGAGCCCTTACTTGACTCAGCGGTTGAGCTGCCCAACAAAAATGGAAGGCCCATGGGACATGGACGGCCTAGTGAATGTCATCCCGGTCACAGTCATTACCCACGTCTTTGCGCATCTCGCTTGCAAGGGCATAGATACCCGAGTAAATGTTAGGTTGTGCATTTAGTTGATCTGTGTATAGCTTAGGTTTCAACTCGGCCTTCCAAACCCTGGGGTTTTTCAGGCCCTCAACCAGACCCCAGGGTCTCCCGTCTTTCTTGAATGCCATGATAGAATCATGGTGAATTCAGGCCAGTTCCAAGTACTTAGACACATTCTTAAGCATCGGGAATATCTTTAAATGGTGATTCTAGCAACAACGACCACATGGTTTTGACCCCGATACTAGAGAGCCACTTTCAACCCGGCCAACCGGGTTCCACAGAGTCTGGCCCCTCCACAGTTCCACGGTTCCACTGATCCCACGATCATTTTCACATTTGTATTCGATGGTAAGAATCTAATCGCAATTAAAGATAGCAATCATCAAATCGCCAAACTATGGAATTAACCACCTTTCTGCAATTTCAGATTCTTATCTGGCTTGCAATAGCCAAAGGAGATAAATGGTGCCCAATTGCTCATTTGGGCATGGAAATCAATACATTTTCTGGGAGATTGTGTTTGTGAGAGAGAGTGTCTCTTGTTACTATTTGCGTTGCAGGCTGCAAATCCAGGCTGCCATCTGGAAGATTTTGTTCGCTGGTACTCCCCACGTGACTATGAGGAGGTATGACTTCATGTTTTTGTTTTACCAATAATACCAATACTTTATATGTCATATACGAGTAGTTGAATTCTAATTGTCAGTGTGTGGGTTTATCTCTTTGCTTGAATCTACTTTGTTCGTTAGGCTAGTTCGCTAAATTTTTGTGAAAATGGGAATCTCTCCTTGTATGTACATAGCCAACCCTGCTCATTGGAGGTGCGGGGGAAGGACAACAAACTAAACACACAAAAAAGTTATAAAGAAATTAGTTTTCAATTTACATTTAAAAGTGCATAGCTCCACTGGCTTCCTTAGGAAGAGCGTTCCAGACGGTCGCATAAGTGTGTCTGAAAGTGTGTGATGCAGTGACCCTCTATCTTTAATAGAAGGGCAAATGCAATCCTAAAAAGCAAACAGCTGATGCTTTGGAGATGCACATAACTGCGCTGAGCATTCTTGGCTGTATGACACTTTGGAAGCTTTCTTGAATGAGGGGAAATATTTTTTTAAATATCATTCATGGCACTTTCGGGTGCATTGCCATAGCACCCTATGGAGGCTTTTCAGCCGCAGTGGATTAATTTCTCAAGTCACAAAGTGGCAGCCCCATGACTCCAGCGACATCGCAATGCAGGGTTCATTGTGGGAGTTGACCAGCGAGCGCAGGAGAATGTAATTACCTAGAGCCTAGATTTGAGATGAAATACGAGTTTTATATATATAAAGAATTAGATTTAACTCATCACTTTGGTGTGTATTGGTATTGCTTTGATATTGTAGTAATGTACCTCATTGTTTTATGGATTGCGTCTTTATATTTTTTCATGAACACGTATATCTTCTGCCTCTTAAATTTGCAGACTTTATTTGATCACTCTTCTGCATTTGGCAACACTTTTTATTAATCACAATTGCTGAGCACAGGCCCAAAGCCCCAGAAGGCCAGCAACAAACAACACCATTGAAGGTGTAGTAGATAAGAGTTAATACTTCTTTTTAATTGAGCAAGATTATGATAAGACCTTGGGAAGAGAGACGATGTGAGAGTATTCCAAAGTCGAGCAGTGCGGGGACAGAAGCAGAAAGGGTCGTGTTGTGACCTGCAGTGTGCTCGTTGCAGAGAGTGGATGAAAGAAAGCATCCAGTTGGTGCAGACTGAGTCCTTAAAATGGGTGGAGGAATCAATGAGTGAAGTGCAGGGGAAGAGTACCCAGAGTCGTAGTGACAGATGAGTGATGTGGAGACGTCTGATCGCGAGCGAGTGACAGGAGGGAATCAGCTCGTGCTACATCATCAATCAATCTGACTGCTTTACGTGTTGACTCTCGTCAAGTGCGGCAGGGTAGGAACCGGGGTGCTCCCCAGCTACGACAACAGCATTCCGACTGCAGTCGAATGAGTGCATGCTTTCTATTGTAACAGTTAAAAAGAAAGGCTTTGGCAACGGCTCTCCAGGTTCCTCCGGACGAGGACGCCGCCGACTCCGAAGAGTCGGGCGCTCCAGCCGTCGCCCCCCGTGGGCGTCTGAGCGCTCGCATGCAGCTGCCAGGGAACGTG
Organism: Lethenteron reissneri; assembly: GCF_015708825.2. Classification (NCBI taxonomy): domain Eukaryota; kingdom Metazoa; phylum Chordata; class Hyperoartia; order Petromyzontiformes; family Petromyzontidae; genus Lethenteron; species Lethenteron reissneri. Next base: position 3,357,636 of record NC_083785.1, read on the forward strand.
TGGGTGGAGGCGTGGGAGGCGACGCGCCCCATACCCGCTCGCCGCCAGCGACGCCTGTTTGACGACACGCGCGAGGCCGAAAAGGTGCTGCACTACCTGGCGGGCATGCGGCCGGCCGACGTGACCCTCCAACTGCTGCCCTGCGCCATTCACGCCGCCCTCCTCAAGGTCAAGGAAGGTGGGGTTCCCGGTCGAAAGGTCGGCAGCGAGGGCTCGTTCTAGAAGCAATCGGGAACCTGTAATGTTGATGATGAGCTATGTAGGAACCGTTGTGTTTGTATGTTTGCTGAACTGATTTGGCACCATATGTAGCCATCCGCGCTAATCGGAGGTGCGGGGGAAGGACAACAAACTAAACACAAAAAGTAGTTCCAAAGAAATTAGTTTGCAATCTAGATTTAAAAGTGCATAGCTCCAGTGGCTTCCGACCATCGGGATTGACCTTTGACCTGAGTAAAATGGGGACCCATTATCTCTTCATGCTTATATTGTGAAGTTTTAAACTTTAAAAAGATTTTGGTTTCTGATGCAATAAAATGTTATGAAGGATCACCCTGTCCATAGAACGTGTTGTTAACAGCTTGTACCTCCATAAGTCAATGTTGTGCCTCTACTGAATGAATGAATACATGGTCTCTGATCTGCTTTTGGGTCATACCGTGTGTTATTCAGCTTTATGCTCGAAGTTTCGGTCATCATCCTGAAATCCGTTTCCTGAATAAGCTCCCAGCGCGTGGAGCGAAACGTAGCGCGTCGTCGTGCCGAGTAACACGTGGGGACAGCTACGCGGCAAGACCGCGGACACCTGCACAGGAGCGTTCGCTCGTTTACGTCGCTCTCGTTTGCAGAGTCATCGGAGGACGTGCCAACAGTGAATAAGCTGCTCAAGGCGTCCGTGTCTCTCGCCAGCCGAATCCTCCGCCACCCCAACCCCGACCCACGCCGCCTGGAGGTTGGGTCCCCATGCATCCCACACATCTCGCTGGCAGGGGGCTCTTGGGCGGCTTTTCATTTCACTTTTTAACTCAAACAAATGGCGATAATTTGATTAATAAAAAAAATGGCTCATAAAATCAATGGGATGGACACAAATGGATACATCCTTCCAAATAAGTCAGAATCATAATGTTTATTCATACTGAAGGAATCCGATGAGCTATGAAGCGCTTTTTCACAGATTTCCAGTTGGGGCATGTTAGAACATTACAACAACACATGGTACAAAAACACGATCGGAGTGCAAAGTATTGGAAAGGTAAACAAAAAATACAACTACATGTAAAAAAAATTATCTCACCAGGCAAAACCCACTGAGCTATTAGCTTCTTTTTCAGAAGCGACCTGGCCACAAATGATAGCTCAATGAAGCGACTGATCACGTGGAAATTTATAGCAGCAAAATTATCGAAACAATCTACCCCACTTGCAAACCGGATGAACTGTACATACGTCCGTTATGTTTTGTGGAATGCATTTAGGATGCAGTGAAATTAGGTGTAAGTTGAACATGGATGTATGTCATTATTTCCATTCACTTGCAGTTGTAATCTGGAACATACTAAAAAAAACTGTGTATAAATAATGGTCTATGATGCCAGTAGTGGCTGATAAAAAGAAATACATCTAATTTTGAAAATGTTAGTTACGTTACTGAAAATTCAACTAAGTGATGTAGCCCAGTTGCTGAAGTCAATTTAAGTAAATTGTCTCCCTGCTAAAATGAGTGTCGAGAAGTGTGCATCTTCCTTGGTGGCCCTGATCGTGGAAACACTTTGCCTTATTTGAATGCAATAACAGGTACAGTAAAACCTTGGATTGCGAGTAACTTGGTCTGCGAGTGTTTTGCAAGATGAGCAAAAAATTTAAGTAGATATGAATTTGATAAACGAGCGAGGTCTTGCAATACGAGTAGTACACTTGATACAGTAAATCTAGCTGTGACGGTCCCACCTGATGACGGAGACTTGTGTTGCCTCTGAAATGTCGTGATTTATTATTTTATTTCTATAATTATTTCAATTATTTTTTTATTATTATTTATTTGTATCTATGTGACTTTACCGAAAGAACCTAAGAGTATGAATCCTTGCAGTCACGAAAACTTCAAATCTAAAACGTATACGCTTCGTCTGCCAAGCGTCACGTGATCACAACTGATATTCGATTGCTTTGACATACGAGTGCTTTGGATTACAAACACGTTCCTGGAACGAATTATGCTCGCAATCCAAGGTTTTACTGTATCGAGGTGTTCCTTCCCGATTGAGATTAATCTTATTGCATTCTCACCTGGTTAGGCAGAGGATGCTTGAGTGGATTGATTGAATGCATTTGTGCTCCCGTTTGCAGGAGGTGATAAGCCAAGTGACGCTGGCGGAGGCGGTGATCGCCCGTGGGCGCTCGCTTCGTGCCAAGTTCGCCATCAACACATTTGACAAGGAGGAGGAGAAGACGGAGCTGGAGAGGTAATGGGACCACCATCATTACCATCAGCACCACCAGTGTCATCATTGTATCCTTCTTAATCAGCTTTAATATCATACGTTTCTTAATTATATTTATCAGTTATAGCAGCAGCATTACATTAATTACTGCAATAATTGGTTACGCTCTTTTAATCCACCTGAACCCTACACTGTGTGTTTTATTGACCTCAGGTTTGTGTCGAGTTTGCTGGAGGAGCCGGAGGTTCCAGTCTTTGGTGCGGGAAGGGGCCCAGCAGGGAGCATCATCCACCGTCTCTTCATGAGTGCACAGCAGGTACGCTGTGCCACGCCTCACCGCTCCGCTGCGGGCTAGTGTTGTGCCTGTGCAGACAACACGTGTTTGGGATCGCTTCATGGTTGCTGGTCTGGCAGTGGCATTTATGTTTTGCAGTTTCAGTGATTCGGGTTCAATCGCTAACCTGGGTGCGCTTTCAAGTCGCATCGCGTAAGTAACAAGCTGTTTTATCACAAAGACGAGGGGCTATACCCAAACCGTGCTGGACCAGTAGTGGATCCTTGGATGGAGGGAATCAACAGTTTTTTTTATACTATGAAATTATAATAAGAGTTTACTTATTTGTATTCACGAATGCCACACTGATTCCTAGGACTTTTTTCAGGAGGGTCCTGCATTAGTTTTTGATCTTAAAGTGTTTTCAGTGAATTGACGACTGTTTATACGTGCGGGAATGTAGGACAGAGTGCAGTTATTTTGTTCTCCAAAAGGCTTATTCACATTCACAGTCGTATTCTTTACACCAGATTTAATCGAACGATCACATTCAGCCAACTTTTTAGATATCCACATAATGAGAAAACGTATTACACTCAACACAGGCAATGCGCTTATTAACTTGAGAATGCGTAAAAAACAACCGCCGATGACTCATTGCTCTCTGGTGAATTCATAATCTGACACTACCCACAACCTAACCTCATCTACCAAGACTATGTGAATACTCTGTAAAACTCAATATCATTCCTAAAGGCCAGTCATATAAAACGTGTATCTCCTTGCACTATACATATATGTAAACTAAAACTTTATTTTTGACTAACCTGTTGTTGTTTCTTGTCAAATTACGTATGTGCACATTTGCACTTCATCATCAAGTGTGCGAGTTTATCCGTGCACGCATACGTTTACATTGAGTCATTTGGGAATACTATTTGGTTGTTTAGCTGGAGCACATCAACATTGTGCAACAATAGACACCCAGCCAGTGTGGCAACACCATCGTTAGCGCAGTTGTAAGGTGGCCGACTGGCTCCGAGAAGGGGGGGGAGAGGGCGTTAATGCCGTGTCCATGTTAGAGGACTAAGCCATAACCGCTGACATTCTTGATTCACATCCGTGCAACCATTTGTAATAACAAAGGCAGGTTGTTAAGTGTAACAAAGTCTGAACCGAGGGTGACCAACGAATTATGCACAAGAAATAAAATAACTAGAGAGTGATTTGAGAGTGACAGTGATTTATTTTATAACTTACGTGACTTTACCGAAAGAGCCAAAGAGTATGGATTCCAGCAGTCACGAAAGCTTCAAATGAAGATATGCACAAGGATGAAAGCATAAACAAATTGTTTTCATTTCAAGACCAGCTCTGAGATTGTATGCTATACACAATGTGTCTCCTTGCTCATATAAGATTGGGGTAGAGCTCATTGCTATTAGCGGCCCGGAGTCAGTGGTGGAAATTCCACATTCCTATTGTGAGGAAAGTATCCAAATTGCGCTTCTCATTTGATCAACTGTGGATGAATGTTTAGATGAGCCAACTCCAAACCTGGATTTGAACGCACAGTCTTCTGATTGTGAGTTTTGCTCTTGGCAGAGTCATCCAGTTGGAGATAAAAAAAAAGATAATCTATTTAAGATCCGCACAGTTGCTCTTAAAAGAAAATGTCTGTAGGGTGCGCTGTAACACTGTGCATTGAATCACCTTGCTTTGCCAGCTGTGCTGTCACTTGCATTGCTCGATCACTTGTAAAAGTAATAGTTTTTTGGAGCCAGAAGCCATCACAGCAATTTTTCGTGGTCTTGTCCATTAGTCATAGATGCGCATTAGCCTGTGCCACCAGCCTCATGAACATAGTTCAATGATAATGCTTCCATAATGGCCAATACAATAAGCTCTCACAAGTCCAATGTCAAATGAGCGTAGTGCACTGCTTTTATTCATTTACAGCCCTGAATTAGTTGGTGGAAAATCAATTTTCTTGTGGCAGAGTTATTCTAGCCTCTCCATAGAATGGCCACTGTTGACTACTTACAAAGTGGTACCTATTTTAGTGTTCTCAGAATGATGATGATGGGCTGAGTTGGCCACTGACTGGGATTTTAATTCACAACTTCTCTCACCACAGTGCCACCCAGACGGATATTAAAGGCACTAACTTCTACTGTGATAAACGTATCGACAGCCCACTCGCAAGGACACATAAATGGTTAATGTGACCACAGGCTGAGAGGCTTAAATTCCAATATAACAATGGCCTTTTCAAAATACCTCGCTTATGCATATACCGTTTTTGCTGAGCCTTTGAAGTAAAGCTATCAGGATAACATGACTGCTCTAAGTTAACCTTGTATGTCAGCTCGTATATATATATTTTTTTCAGCAGTGCTTTTACAAACATTAAAGCAGTGTTTTAGGGATGCTTCAGTAGAAAAGCAATCACAGGATTGATATATTAGTGACTTAAAACAAGGAGTCATATACTGCACTGATGTTTGGGCAATGTGCTGTTTTAAATGTGGTGTTCGCCCACCTCTTTCAACACACCTGGTAAGCATGGAAAAGTAGACAAATTACACAATATGAGTCTCTCTAGTTGAGGCCCGTCCCGCAGCATTAGCATTAACAAGCAATTGCAGGGAGCTCCTTTACATCGACTGCATATAGTCTTGCCAAAGTGGTTGGCGCACTGTTCTCTAAACTCTGCCACCTAAGTTCAATTCCTGGCCTAACCAGTGGCGAGTGACATCCGAACCGGTTCTGAGTTTGCCCCCCCCTCACCTCCATCGTCAACACACACTGACCAGCGTGGTAGAGTATAGGTCAAACAACTTCCTTGACCCACGTGGCTTGGGGAGGCATTCATCCAGCAGTGGATTATTATTAAAGCCAACAACAATCAAGGCTGAGATTTAAATCCTGTATGTGAAAACGCTCAAAAGATTAATTGTCTCATGGGCCTTATTGCCCAAGTCAGAACAATCAGCCAGCAAACTCTTGAGCACCTCGGTTTGAATCCACGCAGGGGTCCATGATCAAACCAGATTGGCAAATATATTAAATTTGAAGGTTTGTTGTTTCTTGGATCAATCACCAACGACGTCATATTTAGTATATGTTTTGTATTTCATTTAGCTTAGCTTAGCTATGAGGCTGAATTTTTTTTATATTAGGATTTGATAGACCGCCATCTATTGTTGGGTCAAACGGACTCCTTGAGTGTGTGGTGTCATTTACGAGGGCCATTCTGTGGCATGATGTGAAGATGCTGTATCTTCTGAATAAGGTGTGGACTTTATTTTCCCTTTGATGTCACTCCAGCAGCACAATTTGATTGCAATTCGTCATGACGTTCAAAAGCTTTTATACTTTAAAACACAAACGCACATACACATACGTTTAAACTTCATTTAAGACATACGTGTCTATGTAAGTGAAGGGAATATGCAAACAACACAAACAACATGTGCATGACGTTTGCTCATTTCACCTGGAATTATTTAGTGTAAATTTCAGAAATTAATTTCACTTACACACTAAAAATGTTCGGGAAAAGTTGTCGTCAAATACTTTTGCAGTGTTTTGAGAAGCTGTACGTCTCTTATCTATGCTTTAGCTGTGTCACGTCAACCGGTTGGCAATGTACATACCTGCAGGAAATGTCTCGGTTAAATTGGTTACCTGCGTCATTGTGCGGCTGTTTCGTCTCCAAACAGACAGACACTCAACGCCTGTTTCTCTATTTCTTTCTTGAAACAAACCAGCAATCCAGCCCATCAAATGGGATTACGCCTTATGTTTAGATTCTGCATTAAAAACACTGATTTAATTGCGCTATTCTGTGAGATTGTATTAGACCTTTATATTGGTGGGGATAGCAATCATATTGAAAGGTTTATGTCAAGAATGATCATTATTCCAGCTAGAGTCTTAGAATATTCCGAGGTATCTTTCGATGCTTTAAGCAAATTACGAACCAAAATAAATGTATTCAGCTGGTAGACACTGGCACAATGTCCAACTTGAATTTGGAAGGTTGTGAATTCAAATCCCAGTTGGAGGGAAACTTTACCCAACATCTCTTGGGTATCGATAACATACATACCACATTGTCGGATGAAAATAGTGCATCTGTGGAGAGACTGCCCCTCTGAAATAATGTGGAATTTCCACCACTGGTATAGTGCTGCCAACAGAGAAGAGCACCATCCAATGCTCTTAGAGGAGTCCCTTTTCAAATTTCTCAGGAAAGCGACCTCTTTTTCAATATGCTAATGTTAGTGCCGTCTTACAAACACCGTCTATTTCTAAAAACAATGTTCCCCCATATAGCCTTAACAGACTGTTGGGGCAATTACTCTTCGGTTCTTTTGGTAAAGTCACGTAGATGAAAAATAAAAATAATAAGATTAAAATAACTAAATTAAATCACGACGTTTCGGAGGCAACACAGGCTTCCGTCATCAGGTGGAACAGCCACAGCAAAATTACTGTAGTGTTCCACCTGATGACGGAAGCTTGTGTTGCCTTCGAAAAGTCGTGATTTAATTTAGTTATTTTCATTTTTTTTTTCATCTACATTACTTTATATATATTTTTTTCCATCTACGTGACTTTACCGAAAGCACCAAAGAGTATGGATCCTTGCAGTCACGAAAACTTCAGATCTAGAATGTTGGGGCAATTACTTGTGAGCGAGCACCTATTAAGGCCAGCACAGCACATGGAGGGGTGGGTGACCAGCAACACGCCCAGACACCTTTGTCTCCCCTGTACTGATGTTAACACACCATGTACAAGGGAGCCCCAGGACCTGCTCAGATTATTTGTCGTTGATGTTGGCTGCCAGAGGGAATCGAACTAGGGTCGTGGGGTTCATTGCGCAATGCGCAACCAATGCACTGGAGCTAAATTTACAATACATACACACACGTATCATCACGCGCACGTGCACGAGTGTGCACACGTGAATACAAACGTACAAGAAGTTACACGGACAAGTGTGCGCATTTACAAACATGCGCCTGCTTGCACACACACATGCGTACAAGTATATGAGCACACATGCACTCGCATGCACGTGCTTGTACAGCACACAAGTGCACGGACACGCAGGCACATGTTCAGGTTCGCACAGAGACGGGACACACAGAGAGAGAAATGAGGTGAGACATGAGGAGAGAGGCAAACAGAGGTCGTCGTGAAGAGAGAGACACCAGGGAGATGAGAGGAGAGACACGGGGATTGAAAGACACACGGGTTAGATAGACACATGCGGAGAGAGACACTGAGAGAGAGAGAGTTATCGGAGATAAACGAGAAAGGGCATAGATGAAGGACAGTTGGGTGTACAAGGAGAGAGTGACAGCACAAGGAGAGACTTGGGGATAGGGAGTTGCTCACAGCAAGAGAGACATGGGGCCCGAGACAGACCTCTTGCGATCCCACAATTGCCTTTCGTGGCCTCTGAAGATTGCGACCCTCAGATTGAGACGCACTGTTGTAGAGAATAATAGCATTACATATTTACATTCTAATTTGAGCTACATATATTCTTTGTCAAACCCATCATTATACATTGAGTAAACACTGTGGTGTAAAAGCCATTTTATTCATTGGCCCGGACAACGTCGACATCCGATTAAACTCTAGGAATATCACTGGTTGTAACTGGCCACATTTCTTGTGACGTACGTTGAAATGAATCTAATTTTGAGTGACGAAAATTGGCTGATATCAGTCTGGCCTGTTGCGGTTATCTTTGAAGACATTCATTTTTCAAAAACAGCGGCCTCTTGTTCCAACAACTGAACTCTTTGGCACGATAGAAAAATATTGCTCATTATTTCCTTTTGTTAGCCAGTAACTGCATCTACATTGACTGAATAAGCAACACTTATTTCATATTCTGATTGCGAGGTAAACCTTTCAACAGTGTTTGGTATGTTTCAGTTTTTTTCATATCGTCAAATTTGACAAATACAATACATTCAGATCACAATTGGACATTTTGCAACAACAACAAATAGAAAATGTGGACCAAAGGTTGGACTTTGAGTGTCTAGAAAATGTCAGGTCGCTCATTTTACCGAAACTTAAAATCACTCCAAAGGAAGTTTTTCACAATCAGAAAAATATTGACGGCATGAAATTTCGTGGTCAGTCAAAGCGACGAACCTTTTAAAGTTGTGCTGGCAACTTTTGTAATCTTTTTCCCCTCTATGGTGCTCTACTGTGCAATGAAAAGGTCTGCGCTCTTGTTTCTAAGCCGAGGACTAATATCTGGTGGAACCTTGTGTATGTTTCTATCATTTTCCAGCCTCCATAATTGTTGTCTTGTCCTGTGCCTTGTTCTTCCTTTCCTTTTCCCTCGCTTGTTCTTTGACCGCTGCTATTCCGCCCTCTCTTCTGCCAGCTCTCTGACACCAGTGATGAGGTAACTCAACTCCTCTCTACTAACACCCTGTGTGTATTATTTTCACTGCCCGCCTCGAATTGCAAGCTTTGCTTTTTTTTATTTGTTACCTCTGCGGCTTTTGGGCATTTTTCCAGCATGTGACCTGATACCTCCACAAGCGCCGCACTGTTGCACATCACAGTAGTGTCATTTGCGTACAAAGACCAAGGTTCCAGAACCCGATGGCCATTTTACAGACTTTTGGGGCAAGTGCTGTTAGCAAGCTCCTATGAAGGCCGGTACAGCACATGGGGGGGGAGGGTAGCCAACACCATGACCAACCACCATTGTCTCCCCAGTACTAATATTTACACACCACACCAGGTCCTCATTTAAGGCTGCGTCTATCTAGCGGAGGCCTAGGACCAGCAAATATTCAACACCATTATGAAGCGGGAATCGAACTCGGTTCTCTAGTTCGTAGGCCAGTGCGCATACCACTACACTACCGCTTCCCAATTTACATACAGACACGTGTACGTGCACATACACGTACGTAAGGAATTAATATATGCAACATTTGATCTATTTTAGCTGTATACTTTGTGTGTGTGCATAGTGTCTGCTTAGTGAAGTGGGCAGTGATGAGTACTCATCTCTATTGGTGGACCTGATCCAGTGGTCGGAACGGGCTTGTTTCTATAGCAGCTGTCCGTTTCTCTGCATGGCAACCACCGTTAACTTTTGACAATGTGAAACGCGTTGCATTTGTAGAAGCTAGTTTAATAACAATACACCACCTCTCTTAGGTTAAAGGGGTGAAACGTGTGCATGATACAAGGGACACACATTTTAGTCGCTCCTATTAACGGAAGGACCGCTCACAATGTTATATGATTCTTAAAATAAATAAATATTTCCCCGTGGCTGCACATTACAATCATCCCAACGCTGCTTGGTGGAAATTACAATCTGCACCATGGATTTGAAGGCAGCCAATGTGCCCATTTTCAAAATAATTGGCTCCAAAATTGGTTCTATGTCTTGCCTCTTGAAGCCCGAGAGAAAATAAGTTACGTGAACAAAGGCGGAGTTATGAATTATAGATTTGAAGTTTTCGTGACTGCAAGGATTCATACTCTTTGGGTTTTTTCGGTAAAGTCACGTAGGTAAAAAATTTAATGAAAATTTTTTTTAAATGAAAAAATGCTAAAAATCTTGATACAGTAATTTTGCTGTGACGGTTCCACCTGAAGAAACGTCGTGATTTAATTCAGTTGTTTTTTCATTTAATTTTTTTACCTACGTGACTTTACCGAAAAAACCAAGGAGTAGGAGTTACGACGCACAAATATTCGATTCTAAACAGTGGTCGTGGGGTATCGTGCGGTAGAGTTTCTGCACAGCTGCTTTTTAACTGGATCTCAGCCTTCTGCAGCAGTACCCAACTCCACACTCACTGGCGGTGAAACACTCAACTCGGTTAGAAAAATCATCACATCCTGGTTGGGGATTTACTCTTTCCATTGTCTCTCGCGGATTGATAAAATTAGTTCCACTTTGCGGTAAGTCAACAGCGGTCCTCCTATGGAGATACTAGCTCCGAACATAGGAACATGGAATTTCCACTGCTTGTTCAGTGGCACCAAGAGGGGGGATCAGCACCTGTCCACATTTGTTTGAGCAAGAAGATGGTTTAATATACAGTGATCTTTACATGAAAGCCTTCATACATGCAACCGCATTGCATGCATTTGCTTACATAAATAGATTTTAATGCAGAAATGCACAAGTACATGAATGCATGAAGGTACATGTCATGCATCTGCCCTCACATATTCCTTGATAGTATTTGGAATGGAGAGTGCAATATGTTAAAGAGCTATTTAGAGAGTAATTCATTAATCAGAAAAAAGATCAAGTCTTGAATGCATCACTCATTCCCATGTCACCATAACTGTCTGATGCTTCACCATCTCTATTGATTGCTCTCAGTGGGGACCCCCATCTTGCTGGCCTTAATCACAGATGTTCTCTGTCGAAAAAAAAGCTTCATTTGTCTGCAGTTTATTTTCATAGAACAACCATGCTTGGGTGTGCACTACTTGGATGGAGACATGTTGAACAATCGGGCTAGCATATTCTTGGTTCTTTCGGCAAAGTCCCTTCTACGTGACTTTACCGAAAGAACCAAGAATATGAATCCCTGCAGTCACGAAAGCTTTAAATAAAAAATCGGGCTCGCGTTGAAAACCACAGCTCATGAGCAATGCATTAACATAGCAGCTCAATCAAAACAGGCGTGGGGATGGCTGGTTTCCCTTATGATCTACATGTTTTCCACTGACAAGGCAGATTGCTGTGGTTTAGCCGTCTGAATCCCGCTTACTGTAATCCTTGGAAGGTATTTTTGCAAACACATAAGTTGCACGCTCTGACCTGCAATTCAGTAGTGCATGTCAAGATCAAATGTATTTAGGTTGGAAGGGATTTAGTGAGAATCTCCTACAACTTGCATTGCCCTCTCTTCATTGGTAGTAGTCAGATGGCATCCTGGAAATAGATCTGAACCTACGTGGATAGGAGCATGTCGAGAAAATAAGCTGTTGATCTAAATGGGCTCTCATGTGGGTTTAATTTTAAAAAATCACAAAATTATAGTAATTGCAGTTCACAGTTACCAGATCTTAGTAAATGAAAAGGCTGAAAGTGTGGCCCTCACTTTCAGCCTTATACCAGCAGTTTCAGTTTAACTGTGTTAAATCCCTGCAGTGTAATGCTGCGACGCTATGTAGTAACTTTTTATTAAGGATCAGTTCAGTGTAGCTATGCCATCCTACTGCCACAAAACTCTGAGTTTTGTGGTTATGGGTGTTTCTATTATGCATTGAAGTCTATATTTATTTCACCCAAGCATGTACTGATGCTCTTTTCAGCATGAACACAGACTTTAAACGATCATTCAATGAACGGGCCATTCACCTTCTTTTACCATGTATCAACATAAAGTAAGGTCCGACTCTGCTTTTGTAGTAATTGCATACATTTGAACACTACCCATAAATTAACATTATCAGAGAGCAATTAATGTGTCCTCTTGCCCCTGCTAACCATTTCGAGCACGTGGCTCATCCGCATACATTTCTGAGTTCATATTTTGGTCACCTCTTCATACCCTTGGGATCAATGAAATGAGGTCCTGCCTTATGGGGAAGATGTAATTTCCAGCTCTGCCTTCAGGCCATAAATTGTCATGAGGCACTACCCTTGAAGAAGCTTCCAGCACGTGGAGTGAAACATGGGACATCATGCCAAGCGATATGCGCTGCACACAGGAAACACATCTGGGGCCTATGCAGCACGACCGGCCAAAACCTGCGCGGTACTGCCTCACGCTCGCTTGTGCCAGGAAACACTTTGACTATCGACTCGGCTCCCTGTGCTGCGGAGCACTGAGAGTTCTCTTCTGAACCAACTTGCTGAAATTCAGCGGTCGACACGCAGTCGATGAATAGGTGTCCTCTCAAGGCGTTGCAGTGCATTAATATCATTAAATCTAGGACATTGCCCGTCCGCTTTGAGATTGACTTGGCTAGATGGAGCCTCTGTTGTTGACAGAACTCAATTCCGAGTGTTTGCTGAACTGTCCGCATTAAATTCCTTTTATTGCAAATAATGGCAGCAAACCGTTACGAAGAACATGTGTTATCTGACATTAAGGAAGCCTATTTCCAATCTGCTGCTAGGGTGAGTGCTGGTTATATGAACCTTGCCATCCTGCACATTTTGTACTTGCGTACAGCACATCTAACGCTATTGTTTTTATAAAGTTAAACGTGTTTTTAGAATAATATTTTCCCACCACCGCTAACGTGAAACAATGACCTTTATTGAAATGTGATGGTGTAAAAGATACAAGTTATTTGTTGAAGCTAATTCTGACTCCCTGTGTGTGGACGGTCAAATGATTGTGCAATGAGTAGATGATTTGTACTTTTCAAATTAGCGCGAACATCAGCAGCCACGTCTCGAACGCTTCAACATTTTATTTCAAAGTGGTTCCCTGCGTAAATGAGCAATGTGGCGGCGGTGCTGAACCAATGGTGGAAAGTCCACGTTTCCATGGCGGGGCCAGTTTATCCAGATGACAACCACAGGTTGTTTTTTCACAGGATGGTACTCATTGAATTTACTCGAGGGAACTGATGCTCCGAGTCGACCCCCGACTGGAATATAACTACGACCACAGCACCCACCGAACCGGAATGTCACTGCTGCAAATATTTCCTATTTAAGGCAGATGTTGAACGCAGTGCTCTGAATGATGCAGATTCCTCTTCGACGGAAATTCTCTGGGCATGCATCCCACAGGAGTTCAGTGAAAGCCGTGCAAGTTTGCGCAGTTCATGCATTATTCACGGATGTTGTTTATGCACAACATATGTCCCTTTTGGCTTTTAAGTGGTTGCCAGTCTTTAAAGCTGCTATGTAAGCATACGCTTAGCTGCAGTTCTTGTCTCGCGACCCACTGTTGGTTACTTTGTTAATCTTCTTGGTTCTTTCGGTAAAGTCACGTAGAAGGGAAATAATAAAATAATAAGAATAAAACATAATAAAAGACAATATGTAAAATTTTTGATTATTTTATTATTTCCCTTCTACGTGACTTTACCGAAAGAACCAAGAAGATGAACTTTCAGGTTTTGCGCAAATATATGTGTATATGTTGCATCTTATGTTCAGTACATACTACTGCTATCCAAGCTCAACTCTGCTTAGGTTCTACGATTTTATAATAGTGGGTGCATCCCAGACGTTTTGGTTATAAACTAAATATAAAGCAAAAAAAAAGAGTAAGCATCTCTGTTCTTAATTAACCCACTGGGGGTAGTGCTTGATGTCTGTTGGAGACCTTTAGCTAATTTTAAGAATTCACCATTCCTGAGAAACACGGCCGGGTAGCTGGCACCAACGGAGGCCCTGGGTGTCAACCTGGGTTTCAGACATCAAAAATCAAACTTGATATTCACACATGGTTAGTTATAATGGTCTTCGTCTGGTCACCATTGACTAGAAAAAAAAGATGACATTTGGTTCGACGCTTTAATTCAGCACGCTATAACTCCCGTTAATTAAATGTGTTGTGTGAATTGCTGTTAACGAACGCCCTTTGCAGGGTATTTGAAAGGTGTGCCCCTAATTTGGATAAAGAGGCCTGTTGAAGCAACTTGAGAAGAAGTTATGTGATGTCATATTTCAGAGCTGTTCTCTCTCTCGAGATAGGGCACTGCTTGCTCAAGTTCTGAATTGAAATTTGTCGATAGCAGAATGAGAATATAATTGTGGGAAAAAGCATAATCGTGGTATAGAATTGCTGATGGAATTTCGAAATACAAAAGCAAAACGAAAGGATTTGAAATGTTGATGCTCAAACTGAAAAATGTTGGCATGAATATTGCTTCATAACATAAAGTGTTTCGGAGGCGAACATTTCAAACAATGGCTCTCGTTCAGAGCAGAAAAGCCAATGAAGTTTACTGACTTGTAGTTGGAGAGTGAATATATTACAATGTCCCATTGTTTTCAAGGCTCCACATTATAAAGTGTGGTGTCCGGCCGTGACAGTCAATCTGGCTCACCTGTTAGTACTCTGGCCAAGGGTAATTGTTGAAAGTGTTAGCCTGATAATCTATAGTTCCTATAATCAAAGTGTCTCCTTACGGTTCTAATGAACGTAGGCGGCGCTATTCTCCCTAGGCAGCCCTGAAACAGAGTGACCAGTTAGAAATTCAATATTTACGTTACAAGAGGTAGTCTCCATATCACAAATGATTTTGACTTACCAAAAAAGTGGTAATCGTACTCGCATTCGGAGAGATGTTAGACTCGGTGAGTTCTGAACTGGTGTTTGAACTCGCAACCTAAGCAGTTCTAATGGTGGCGTTGGTGCTTGTGGCGGTGGTGCTTGTGCGCCACCGCCACCAAACTATCTGTCTTTCTCATTCAGCTCCAATACGGAGAGGCCGCTGGCTTTGCGAACGTCTGGCAACAACCCTCGACTGTCTACGACCAAATCCCGTTTTGTTGCTGACGTTTCCATATCGCCAATACACCCCCCATACATTTTCCTCTGGAATTCTCAAATGAACCATTCCGGCCTCCCCTTTCCGACAGGTGACCTCCTTGACGCCAGTCGACGAAGACCGCTCGCTGGCCGCGGGGACGGCGGGCGGCTCGGAAGAGCGCCGTGGGGCGGCTCCTGCCAGCACCGCGGCGGGCCTGGCTGGGGGCTCCGCTCAGGGCGGGCAGGGCAACGGATTCCCCGCCCCGCGGGGCCGCGAGTTCATCCTGCGCTGCACCGTGCCGCGGCCTGCGCCGTACTCGCGCGCGCTGCCCCACAGGATGTTCTGCGTGCTCTCCAAAGACCAGTTCACCCTCGCCGGGGCCTTCTCCTCTGACACGTCCTTCTACTAGCGATTTACACTGTCGGCGTCGGAATTTCGGACGGGGGCTTTTGAAAATGTTGCGATGCTTTGACCAAGGCAGAGGCACCGAGTAAGTACGTTTATAAATGCGCAAATCTTATAAACTAGGTGATCACGAGTGCGTGCTGAGCCCTGTGCTGAGATATTAGTTTTCAAAACTTGGCCTCCATTGGGCAATAGGGGTGGAGCCCATCATTGTTGGCAGGCCCTGAGCCAGTGTAAGGCACTCAATGTATCGACCCCAGGGGGATGATAGGCTGCATCAGTTCCTAAATGGGATTTAAATTCGCAGCTATACATAATGTCATTCTAGTGCTGTAACTCTGGTGCCACTTAGCCAGATCAAAATTAAAAGAGCAACCTAAGACAGAAATTGACTTTCTGTTGATTAAACATTGTCAGAATATCCATTCATGTTTAATGGGCAGATGTAATCAACTTCGGCAAGCATTACATTTGACATTTCGCCTCTGGCGAGAGGGCAGTCTGCTATTGTAATGTAAATTAACATGATGGTTGCCACTTGGTTAGAAAGCAAACGGCGGTCATCCTGAAGAGACTGGCCGCTGCTGTTAGAATGTGGAGCGTTTAACCACTGGTTCACAGCCGCCAACAGAGATGATCACCTCTCAATTGCTCGTATAGAGGAGGCGTTATACACTTCAACCTTTTGGATTTTATTTAATATGGTGTGTCAACGTCAGCACTTTGGGGGTATCATGTCCACGCATGCTGTACAAAACATGGAATGGCTCCCACAATCCATTGTATGTCGTGATGTAGCCATGGTGTTTCGGTTATCGCTTTGTGTTTAATGGAGGTGAGCAGACTCCAGCTGGCTTAGGAATTTTCATCGTGGGTGCATCTATATGCACGCATAGCTTACTGCGCTGTTTGATATTGCATTGATAGAAGAATATCATTCGTAAACATGTCAGGCTTTACCTCGTGTGCAATCAGACATTCACTTGTTTTATCCTCACGGTGCATGTATTGTTGCATCCTTGTGACACCACAAGGAGTAAAAAATGCGTGTACAGTTAAAACTCATTTTATCCCAACAAAGTGTACTTTTTTCATTAGCCATGCTTGAAACTCACGTTAGGGTGATATACACGGCCGAGGTCTCCAGAATAACACCCAATAGTTTTTATATTATACCTTCTCACAATCGGGGACATTTACTCTAACCCACTGAGCTATATCCAAACCAAGTATGCTGTCTTCGAGAAGTTGACAATGTAGCAAACACAGTGGCATTTTTCCCATTCAAGAAAAGGCAAGTGCAGCCTTGGGCTTACTGCTGTTATTTATCAGCCGCCCACGCCTGCCATACCGAAATGTATTGCAGGACTCTTGCTATCCCTGTAATTGTCCACTTGAACATTTCTCACCCTAAACGTGTTGTCACGGTCAAAGAACCAGGGAAATGTATGGGTATTGCCCCAAGGAGCAGGTTGCTTGTCCTGTGATTTTAGTTTGTTGTTACAGCTATGGGGGCCAGCTGTAAATTTCAAAAGGGTCCTCATGGTAAAGTACTGTCATGCCACCGCATCTTGCCATCGCCTCGGCATCACTGCCTTATCCTGGATCTTGCGTTTGTTACACAGTCTACACATGCATGTATGTATGTTGAACTTCTTTCGCACCATACGGGACATCCAAGGTCTGCTTTTACAGTCTCATCATCGCCGCCACCACCACCACCTTTTAGGGTTTTTTTTTATCTTGGCTGCCGACTTCTCCGTGCCACGCCA
Source organism: Lethenteron reissneri (assembly GCF_015708825.2). NCBI lineage: Eukaryota > Metazoa > Chordata > Hyperoartia > Petromyzontiformes > Petromyzontidae > Lethenteron > Lethenteron reissneri. The sequence continues at coordinate 3,375,002 of NC_083785.1, forward strand.
ATTCCTGTCTCGGTAATCTGCCCTCCGTCCTGCATATGTCGCCGGCCCATCGCAACCTCCTCTGCCTGTTTGACCACGGTGGGCCATAAGAGAAATGGGTACGACTTTGGGTGGCAGCAAGTTTATTTCACTGATCTCTGTTTATGAGGCCAAAACAAGTTAATGATATTACAACTCATTTTGAAAATGTTATCACGTAAATCACTTCGAATGGCCTTGTAAGAAATTGGTACTATCACATTTTAGCAAAATTAATGTTATATCCGTAGAGGGCTTTCACTGACGACGCTTAACATAGTTTGACAGAATAGAAAGATTTAGGTGGCAGGGCAGTGCAAGGGTTGAAGAATGAGTGACCACGATAGGAGGGTTCTTAGGGATCACCATAGGGTAGGGGAGGGATGGCAAGGAGTGGATGGGCGAGGGGAGGGAAGACTAAGAAAATGGGCAATAGAGAAGCAGACACTTGAAAAACCATCTGTGCCCTTGGACGAATTATGCCTACAACCCTTTTGCCTCATTCTCCTATGAACTTCCAAGTTGCTTACCCTATCATATCACGTTCGTTTCCTAGCATCATCATCGCTCATCCATGTGTGTCTCCTGAGCTCTCTCATGTTTCTCTAGCTCCCTTACTTCCCGTGTCTCCGTCATGCCGAGTGAAGAAGATGGGTACACATGTAAAGCTAAATTCTTGTAAAAACAAAACGGCGTGTTTGAGGGATATGGTTTGGGAAATGTTGCTGTAACCTTAATCCCCAGAACTATGGAGGGGCACCAGTTAGCTATGCCAACAGCACTTGAACACATACACTGCACTATTACTCGTTGACTCAAAACTGGCAGGGTGGCGTGGTAGTTCGGTGCTTTGACTCTATCTGAAATCCATTATTTGAAATCCTGGTTGGGGTCAACTCGGGCCAAGCATCTCTCTAGAATTGATAACATGAGTACCACATTTGTGTAAATGTAATGATGGCTGACCTAGGACGAGACTGGCACCTGCCGCCATGGGAATGGGGAATTTCCCTCACTGGCTGTCAGGGTCACACATGGAGATGAGTACCAACCACATCTTTGACGCCTTCAAGAGTGCTGTTTGTTGCTGGACATTTGCTCATTTGGCCTGTGCTCAGCCACCATTTTTTTATTCTAGTTTTTACACACATTTGTGGCTACCACGGAGTCCATAAAAGTGTCCTTTGTCAGAATTAGGGCCATTGCCTTAGAGTGTCACCTATTCCCTTTTAGGCAGTCTAATTGACACACGTGTTGAGCACGTAACAAGAACAGTTAAAACGTATTTGAGATGTTGCCACATATCTGGGACTCTGATAAATGCCCGCCATGACTTAATCAATGCCATGGCGGGCATACAGTTTTAGAGGGATGAAACCCATGTGATACATTCTTCATACATCTGTGCATAGCTTTATAGACTTACCTTAAAATGCCGGCTGATTATAATTTATTCACCATGGGTGGTACCTTTATAGACACGGGTCTATATCAAATTAAACATATATGATAGCTTTCAGCTCGGTTATTGTTCGTGAATTTGAAGCCATCACTCTGAAATTGGTTAAATATTTAGGAGCTCACTTTGCAAGACCAGGAAGATCTGGTTAAGTAATGAGACCAGCAGAGTATTTTGAGCCACCCAACCAAAGTTTGTTTAAAGAACCACATCCTACTAGGAAAACTTCAATACAGGAACAGAAATCCACGATTAATTAAACAGTTTGGCATGCTACTACAGGTTGGTATATTAGGTGGTCGTATGTACAGCGATATGTTAAAATAAACGGAAGCCATTTGGTCATAACACATTCAGAACCCTGAAGTTTATGCACCTCATTGTCGTTCATTTTATTCGTGCAACAAAATTAGGCCGCGATCAGCACATGGGGTGAGCATTGTAAGAAACTTGACGCGGAAGTGCTACTTGTAATTTGGCCAGATTGAATTACTTGCTGTCAGTGGTGGTAACAACGCGTTGCCATGTATGTGGCTTCACGAGATGGCTTCTGGAATGTAATAAAAGGATATGGACCGTCTTAGCGCGTTATTGCTGCCGATTCTGATTAATGAAATGCCAAGCACAAGGCACAGGTCAATTGAAGTTTGTACTTGTTTGATCGGGTAACCCGAGTTAAACTTTTCTTAATTTCCAATTACAATTTTTCAATAGGATTCATGTCATTACAACTCGTAGTTTGATAGTTGTCATAGCTGCTAAGCTATCACTGGGCCGCTTCAAATGTTCCACCATTTAACTACGAACAAACATTTTATATTTTACCAGGTAAGGCCCACTGAGCAATTTTTTTCCCGAAGCGACCTGGCCACAAATAATAGCCCAATGAGAAGTGGCTTATGTGGAAATGTATAGCAGCCAAAATACTCTAAGCGCATGTTTCTAAATATGGAGCGAAAACCGGAGGACCCGGATGAAAATCCACACGACCACTGGGAGAACATGCACAACCCAAATTATACATGCGTCAGGATCGGGATGGAACCCACGACCCCCTGTATACCGGTGAGGTCGTTGACATCTCACCACCGCGGTACCCCTAGCAAAGCAACCTGGATAGGCATCGTTGAGTATGATGAGCTGTGAGCATGCGTGGGTGTCCCCTTGGGCGACGAGAGCCACGCACTTTCGGGGTTCCATATACGAATGGGACGCTCCCACGCAGGGCGAGGGGAGCCGCAACTTCCGCTTGAAGACGAGCTACTTGGCCGAATAGGCGCAGACGGCGGTGTCGGATGAGGCCACTCCATTTTGGGGAGACCAGCGCGGGACGTCACGGTGACATTTTTGTGAATTCAAACCAGCCGACGCAAAACTAACTTCAACGTCCACCCGATCTTAGGGCATGTGGCGTTGCATCATCACCAACTTAGTTTCACCGACTCAGAAACCATTGCAAAGGTAACCGGGGTATGATGTGAATAAGTGTCGGCATCTTGTCATGTCCGTATACTAAAATAAGTGTTGACGATGCTCTTATCCCATTGGCTGTCGAGCTTTCGGTGAAAGAAAACAATCCACGTTCTTATGGTGGTAGCCACTTCCTCTCCAGCACAATCACTCCTGATTTATGTCTCACCAGGCGGGGCTCATCCAATTGAACATGGGCAGACACTAGCGTCTCGACAATCCAATGCGGGGATTTCAACAACTGGCTCAGTATATACAACAGCCATGGGCAGGACAATTAGTTGAAGAGGCCACAGCCTGGGCATGAGTCGTCATTCACTCGATCAGTTGGTCTCGGAGAAGACCCATTGAGCAAATTTTTGAACCCTGATTGGTGGTTCACAGCTCTGCTGCTATGATACCAACTGAGATGTATTGTGGCCAGTGGCATTTCAGTCTTGTAATATTTGAATGTCGGGAAGCATTTTTTTCTCAATTACCGTACTCTGTGAATTATAAGACACACTCGTTTCCCTGTATTTAAAAGTAGATATTGGGGGTCCCATCTTATAATCTGGTCGGTGGCCATGTTCATTGGCACCGAACACATTTAGGGTGCGTATTAATTTCCCCCCAGTACATCTTATAAATACAGAATCCGTCGTAATTTTACGTTCAATTATATCCTTGCTGCGGAGCTACGTCGAGGGCAGATCAGCAATTTCCAAAGTTGTACCGTACGTCCACGCTCTTACCATGTGTGCTTTCTGCCTTCCACCCCACACCCACTATCATGGTGAGGTGTGGGTCAAATAATAACCTACGTGACCCGTTTGGCGTGGGGTTTAAAAAATTAACCCGTAAAAACAAAGTTCTTCACTATAAATCCTTTATATGCGTGACGGCTAGAGTCCTCTCGTCCTCTGGCTTGAGATGGCTGCCACCTATGGGTCAGATGATTGCCTGCCACCATTAAGCAATTGGTAATTAAATATAAAAAAAAATCCTAAAAAGTGTAAAAATGTGGAAAAAAAATTCACGAAAATTAATTGTCACGCACAACGAGTCTGTGTACAAAATGTCAGCTCGATTTGATCACGGGAAGTGGGTTAAAAAATGACCGAAAGATTTGCACGGTCGTAAGCGTGCAAGCAAGCAAGCAAGTGAACTTAATATAAAAGGTTTAAAAAGGGTTGTAAATGCATCCGCACAGTCCAATTTTTTTCCCCGCTGGGCAGTGCTGCGATTCGAATGCTTGACTGACAATCAGGTTATAATTTCACAACTTGGTTGCAGTTTGAATGTGGTGGATTGCCAGCGGGGGTGCGAGAGCTGAATTTTAATAAGGAGAAACTTTTCCTAAACAATCTTAAATGAAACTAGACCAATTACGTTTGAAGTTTTAAACAGTATGGGTTTCGCCCTTAGAATCAAGCGCTCGTGTTTTATGCTCTAGTTTATCATTTGACTGTCACGTTCTCTGTGTGTGTGATACGTGCCAGCAAGATGCATAGTTTGTCCTCTTGCCGTTTAACCTTCCACAAATTGGTGTCAATTTCGCTCTCGCAATACAAACGGCTGTAACAGAACAGGGCGAAGCGAGCCTGAATTATTGATGCGCCATTACTTTAACCATATTTTAAAGCGCTGACCTTTTTTCGTCGATAAATTATTTCTCATCGGATGCTATTTGAAACAAGGAAATGTTGACCGGTTTTTGCAAATTTGTGTTAATTTTCAGTACCCGCACACAAAACCGCCGTTGCTCATTTCCACCAGCTGTTGTCTATTCTGAGTTATAGCTTCGCCAAGAAACGTGGTTTAAAACCTACTTGGCCTTTATCAACGCTTTAAAGTGAAACGCTGCCGCATATTCTTAAGACTTTTGGAAAAACGTTGCAGGCTAAATTGTTGTTCTAAATGTGTAGCCTACTTGAAACCTTGCATTAATACGTAATACTGTGTTCTGGTTTTACTTTTAATCGTGAATATTAGTGTGTTGGTTCTTTTTTAATCCTTACACATGCCCTTGATAATGCAGTGATATATGCATTAAATGCTACTCTCACGTGTTGAAAGCTTTATTGATTCTGTAAAAAAACTAAATATCGCTAAGATATTATTGAAAGGTATTGTGAGGTATTTCCACCGTGCCGTCTGGCCGTATATTATTTTGAAGAAGAAAAAACAAGATCCAACGACAGGGCACTATTAGCTTTTAAACATTGTTCAAGTTAAACATGCCTTAAACAGAGTGGAATATTTACTTATACCGGAGATGGCATGCTCAATTGAGCACCGGATTGCACCAAATCTCCGTTGCTGAACTTGAACCCGTGAAGGTGGAGTCCACGTTTATATAGTAATCTTTGAGCGTTCCACTTTTGACTTCCCATCACCCTCACTAGGTGGTACCCAATCTAGATTTGAAGTTTTCGTGACTGCAGGGATCCATACTCTTTGGTTTATTCGGTAAAGTCACGTCGTATAAAAGAAATTTTATTTTATAAAATAAATTAAAATTCTTTTATTTTATAAAATAAACGTTATTTATTTTATAAACTTTATTTATTTTATAAAATAAATGTAATTTATTTTATACTACGTGACTTTACCGAAAGAACCAAAGAATATAGGTGGTACCCATTTTACCAACCCTGGATAGATGATGACGGAAATGCATGATCAAGACTGTGGGCATATGTTAGCCTAACTAGGATCTGAACCCAATACCTTATGACTTGGGCCCCTCGCTAATTTACCAATATTGCTGCCCCCTAAACACCGTGCAAACATTTACACCATGACACCGCCATCACAACGTGTCTTCGTCTAGACTGGCACTTTAATAGAGTGCACTTAAATTCCAATGATGTCAGCTGTTCTCATTAGCATGACATGAGTCTGAACTGCATGCGGCATTTGGGTTACCGTGAACTTGTCAGCTGATTTCCTCCCTTTCGGTACATTTAGTTCTCAATTGAAACAGTTTGATGTGGAATCTAAATGAGCTGTTAAGACCCCCCCCCCCCGGGTCTCAATAACTGCCTATTTCGTGGCAGTAAAGATTCTGTCACTTGCTTGTCCATCTTACGGATCCCTCCGTCATCTCCCATGCCGTATCCGCTGCCAGCTACGTGCCGTCTACCATAGCAATCAGTGTCTTCACGTCGAAACTCCCAGTCAAGCACTGTGCAATGGGAGGTCGCTCCTTCTCCACTGCTGCCCCTGTTAGATCGTCATTTTCTTCCCCTGGCTGTTTACGCGTTTCGTTTACTTTCCCTGTTAAAGTTCTGCATGAATGATTTGTGTTTCTCTCTTCGATGGCTGTCTCCTCTCTGTGACTGTCTTCATACTCGCCTGCACCATACAATTGTTTCCAATCCCCCTTTGTCATGTGGTCGCTAAACCTCTCCAAATATAACTTCTGTATATAAAAAAAAGCATCTTCCAAAGCTCGTACTATGGACACGTTCTCTTATTTTGGACAGGTCTTCACGTGGATTCAGAGGTAAATTAATCTTTAGAAATCCAAAGGGTGTACTGTAGGCTCTGCCACACGGAGCTTAAATAAGGCAAGGGAAGAGTTCCCACTCTATTGACAGCTTAATGTTCTGCTCTATGTAATATTTATTCACTGCTGTGCTACACAAGCTCTCGGGGCCATATCTGAAGCGTGGTGTTTCTATAGAACGATTCGAGCATCTGCTTTTGCACACGTAAGAACCTCCATGGACTTACCTACCCCCTCTCGTCTCACAGCTCTTCTCCACATGCTCTCCAATCCACAACCAAGGCCTGATGTAGAAACCCACAGCCAACCAATGCTTAATGAGAGGTCAGTCCATTCATGTGTTTGCCTCTCTTCTGTTATCTGATAGCTGCCCATTGTTTTGGTAACAGCTGTTCTCAATTTCCCAGCGCTCATGACCTCATATTCTCAAGGTATGGCCTATGCGGCATCCAATTCGCATGCAAATCGGGTAAAGATTGACAGGTGAACTAATGTGTCCCGTCATGTGTCTGTTGATTGAAAGGCATCGAAACCTGAGCCTACGTTGTGGAATGTGAGAACTGCTACCATAGCATATTCCATAATTGAAGCATTGACATTGTCTTCAATGCAACGATTCCAGTGTTGCAGCCAAAGTATTTCAGTTTGTAGGGGATTCATGAAATAGCATTCCTTTTTGTAATTGAGAGATTGGTATCCGGCTGGGTTTGTCCCGTAGTTAGATCACTTGGCTCACAATCCGAAGGTTGCGAATTCAACTCATGATTGGTGGTCGACACATTTTCTCATTCGTCCCTTTCCGGGTCAATACAATGGGTGCCACTTTTTTCGAACAAATAGACAATGGGTTTACTTCTAAGATGCTGGCCTCTGCCACCCGAATGTAGAATTCCCACTGCTGCGTTAGAGTTGTTAGGAAGGGCGAGTGCTTGTGGACTCCTGTTTGAGCACTTGACCCTTTTTGGCGATGATTCGGACATCAAGCTGGCACTGACATTAATTTTGTCGGCTCCTTATTTAAATTAACGTGCAATTGTTTCTCATCTCTCCAGCGAATACAGAGAATATTAAAGAAGATAAACACGTTCATAATGTTGCAATTGAGTAGCGGGGATGGAATGATGCCTCGATTAATATAGCAGATTAATATTCAACCAAATATCAACATTTATTATTATTTAGCTCACGATGTGGGCATACTTTTCCGCGTGAAAAAGTTCATGGTTTTAGATCCCTGTATGTTTTGTGTATTTTATGAAACGTGTTCACATCATGCCTGCAGCCATTCGAGCCACGACCTTTCACCAAAATGTAAAAAAAATAGTTGATGCTTGAATCGAATCTTGACCCTGAATCACAACAGTGCATTGCGTCTGGCGGTGAATTGTTTCACCCCGAATGAATCGGCAAGATTTTGTAACATAATTCCGTGCACATAGTACGTGAATTAATCTATGACATCTGTAGAAAAGGGTCGACTTGACTAAAATAACGCACAATTCCTGAATAAAGTAGGACAAATCTGCAGAAAACCTGAAACAGCGGTTTATTCTCTGCTCAGACTGAGTTTGAACTTGTATCAAATCCCAAGAGGCAGTGATTGTACGTTGCCATTTGCCTATGTGACATTCGTGCCCTTGATATTGCTGTAATAAAACAGGCAAAAGGGTCTGTCGCCTGCACGTCTCTTGTGTCTGGACGATGCATTGCGGCTTCGCTGCTCCACTGGATTCCCTCTAAAGCACGACGCCTTCGGGGTGAGCTCGGAACTTCTTCCAGCACCAGTGGCAACTCGGACATGATTGTGTCTTTTAATTCTATTTAACACGTAGCAGGCTTTCGCTTATAAACTCGCCACCGCCCGACAGCCAACTAGTAAAGGTTTGTCACGTGAACAGAACGTACCAATTCGTTACAGGTACAGCAGCACACCGGTGTGTTGGAGAGTAAACCCACAGCAATTTTTTTTCAATTCGAGTCCGACGTTTCGCCAGTAATTACAACTAGCATTGTCAGACGACAGGCAGAGTTGTTGACAAATCCTGCTTCGGACTTAAATACTGGAGAGGGATCAATGTGATGATGTCACTCAGCCAGTCAAGGGTGACGGCCAGGAATCGGGGGGGTGGGGGGCTAATGTAACATGAGCGGAGCCAGTGGGGGGTGGCACGTGCCCCCCCCCCCCAATGATCTGATCGAAATCCCTAATTTCGATCGGATCATTGGGGTTTATTAGTAATAAATCGGCATTTTGCGACCCCCACTGCCACTGTGTAGCATATTATTACGTGCCAGGGACTCTATGAGATGATAGGACAATAGTCTGAGTCCATAATTGGCAATAAGTAACGGCAAAGCGGTTATAAGTGACTCAGAATTGTGCGCAGTTGCTTATACAGTCCACGATTTCCCTGAAGCATCACACACCTTCAGAGAGCGCGATGCCGATCACACAACGCGGTTCGAATTCGACCCTCGATCGACGGCTGCGCCATCGCCGCACACGCGTCGAATAAAAAGCAAGGGACAAGTCCTTACTCACTAACAACTCCTCTATCATTTTTCATTGCTGGAGGGGTCCCCCCCCTCTACCTGAAAATCCTGGCTCCGTCATTGAATGTGTGTACGTGAATTACAATGGAGAGCCATTACCGGTTGGGTAATGCATATGGTAATCGACATACATTATGCATGCACATTATACATGCATCGTGCATGTACGTCCTGCCATTTTTGGGTGCAAGAAATCGCAATACTTGATATTGTCTGCTCAAAGTTAATCACCATCGACGTACTGTATGGGCATGCAGTTAAACGGTGTATTACTTGATTATTCGCTTCCAAGCAGCACTCAGCCTGTAGCTATCAGAACGGTTATTGTTATTTCGCTCAATTTCGATAGATTCTCTAATTAGTCTTGGCCGGTGGTAACTAGTTTTGAACAGAACTTCAACATTATCAAATCAATTGAGTGTCCTTGTTGGCACGCGTGTTCTGCTACTGCTGACAGTTGTATTTTGGAGGGTGTTTTTCCATCTTCCTTTGGTGTTCTGTTAGCTGACGGGAAAACGGAACGACGGGGTTTTCTAATCGATGCATTAATTATCTTAGTCTAGTTGACTCAAGCTTTTAGTCACACCTGTTTATACTTATATACATAGACAGCACGTTTGGTCTTCATCAGCGCATTGCAGTCTCTAGTGACTTCCACCTCCAACCCAGCTTATATATATACGCTCCAAGCTTGGCAGTGTTTCATTCTTCACCTGAAGACGGCTGCTTGCGTTGTAGCCGAAACGTCGTGATAATTATTTTATTATGTTTTATTTTTATTACCGAAAGAACCAAGAAGATGAGTCTCTAATGACGTTACTAAAAACAGCCTCGTCTGCGTCTTCGCCGATGCTCGTTAATTTAATTTCATTTAATCGCGCTTTGATCTCTCTTTGGTGGCCAGTTGTCGTAGTCATCGACACGCTTGATGATTTTCGTCCATGTGTCGTCATAGGAGCGCCATGGTGACGAGATGTTAACTACCTCGCCCGGTATGCAGGAGGTCGTGGGCTCGACCCCGAGACACGTGTGGTCGCGTGGATTTTTCTCTGGGTCCTCCGCTTTTTCCCTGCACATTGAGAAGTGTGTTTGTTCACGTTCAACATTGCCTAACATCTATCTGGCGAGATGTTAACTACCTCGCCCGGTATACAGAAGGTTGTGGGTTCGATCCCGACCTTGACGCTTGTACATGTGTATGACCAGCTAGTTGTGCCTCAGGCTTGTTCCATCTGGCCCGGCACCTCTAGCTGCTACCGTAGGCGCACACCAGGCTCAACATCCCTGGTGAGTCGCTACGGTCAGCAGCTGACAACACACCAGGCTCAACATCCCTGGTGAGTCGGTGCATTCAGCAGCTGACGACACACCAGGCTCAACATCCCTGGTGAGTCGATACAGTCAGCAGCTGACAACACACCAGACTCAACATCCCTGGTGAGTCGGTGCATTCAGCAGCTGACAACACACCAGGCTCAACATCCCTGGTGAGTCGGTACAGTCAGCAGCTGACAACACACCAGGCTCAACATCCCTGGTGAGTCGCTACAGTCAGCAGCTGACAACACACCAGACTCAACATCCCTGGTGAGTCGGTGCAGTCAGCAGCTGACAACACACCAGACTCAACATCCCTGGTGAGTCGGTGCAGTCAGCAGCTGACAACACACCAGGCTCAACATCCCTGGTGAGTCGGTACAGTCCGTCAGCTGACAACACACCAGACTCAACATCCCTGGTGAGTCGGTGCAGTCAGCAGCTGACAACACACCAGACTCAACATCCCTGGTGAGTCGGTGCAGTCAGCAGCTGCCAACACACCAGGCTCAACATCCCTGCTGAGTCACTACAGTCAGCAGCTGCCAACACACCAGGCTCAACATCCCTGGTGAGTTGGTGCAGTCAGCAGCTGACAATACACCAGGCTCAACATCCCTGGTGAGTCACTACAGTCAGCAGCTGACAACACACCAGACTCAACATCCCTGGTGAGTCGGTACAGTCAGCAGCTGACAAAACACCAGGCTCAACATCCCTGGTGAGTCACTACAGTCAGCAGCTGACAACACACCAGACTCAACATCCCTGGTGAGTCGGTACAGTCAGCAGCTGACAACACACCAGGCTCAACATCCCTGGTGAGTCACTACAGTCAGCAGCTGCCAACACACCAGGCTCAACATCCCTGGTGAGTCGGTACAGTCAGCAGCTGACAACACACCAGACTCAACATCCCTGCTGAGTCACTACAGTCAGCAGCTGACAACACACCAGACTCAACATCCCTGCTGAGTCACTACAGTCAGCAGCTGACAACACACCAGACTCAACATCCCTGGTGAGTCACTACAGTCAGCAGCTGACAACACACCAGACTCAACATCCCTGGTGAGTCGGTACAGTCAGCAGCTGACAACACACCAGACTCAACATCCCTGGTGAGTCACTACAGTCAGCAGCTGCCAACACACCAGGCTCAACATCCCTGGTGAGTCGGTACAGTCAGCAGCTGACAACACACCAGACTCAACATCCCTGCTGAGTCACTACAGTCAGCAGCTGACAACACACCAGACTCAACATCCCTGCTGAGTCACTACAGTCAGCAGCTGACAACACACCAGACTCAACATCCCTGGTGAGTCACTACAGTCAGCAGCTGACAACACACCAGACTCAACATCCCTGGTGAGTCACTACAGTCAGCAGCTGACAACACACCAGACTCAACATCCCTGGTGAGTCGCTACAGTCAGCAGCTGACAACACACCAGGCTCAACATCCCTGGTGAGTCGGTACAGTCAGCAGCTGACAACACACCAGGCTCAACATCCCTGGTGAGTCACTACAGTCAGCAGCTGACAACACACCAGGCTCAACATCCCTGGTGAGTCACTACAGTCAGCAGCTGACAACACACCAGGCTCAACATCCCTGGTGAGTCGGTGCAGTCAGCAGCTGACAACACACCAGACTCAACATCCCTGGTGAGTCACTACAGTCAGCAGCTGACAACACACCAGACTCAACATCCCTGGTGAGTCACTACAGTCAGCAGCTGACAACACACCAGACTCAACATCCCTGGTGAGTCACTACAGTCAGCAGCTGACAACACACCAGGCTCAACATCCCTGGTGAGTCACTACAGTCAGCAGCTGACAACACACCAGACTCAACATCCCTGGTGAGTCGCTACAGTCAGCAGCTGACAACACACCAGACTCAACATCCCTGGTGAGTCACTACAGTCAGCAGCTGACAACACACCAGACTCAACATCCCTGGTGAGTCACTACAGTCAGCAGCTGACAACACACCAGACTCAACATCCCTGGTGAGTCGGTACAGTCAGCAGCTGACAACACACCAGGCTCAACATCCCTGGTGAGTCACTACAGTCAGCAGCTGACAACACACCAGGCTCAACATCCCTGGTGAGTCACTACAGTCAGCAGCTGACAACGCCGAACCCCGGGCGATGGTTAACTAACCCGGAGAATTTCGATTTAAAGCTTTCGTGACTGCAGGGATTCATCTTCTTGGTTTTTTCGGTAAAGTCACGTAGAAGGGAAATGATAAAATAATAAAAATAAAACAATACAATTCTCACAACGTTTCGGCCACAACGCAAGCAGCCGTCCTCAGGTGAGGAACAGGTCTGTCGGAAAGACAGCTGTCTTATTTTATTATGTTTTATTATTTTATTATTTCCCTTCTACGTGACTTTACCGAAAGAACCAAGAAGATTAACCCGGAAAACTCAGCTTGTCTGAGCCTGGGCGTGTGGAACCTCTGGTGGAGGAAATTCCACCAAAAGGGTCTTTGGACCTTCCACTACAACCAGGACCATCTCAAGTCGTCTTGACTACGTCTTGCCACTGGGTACAGATGGGGCTGGTCGAGAGAGTGAGGTTGACGCTGTGCAAATCACCCTCACTTAAATCCAAGTTCTCTGCGCAAGTCACGGCACTTTTTTTACCATAACGTGCCATGGTCATCATCAACTATGATGGACGAACAAGAGAGAGAACATGTTCTCCCTATGGTCACGTGGATTTTTCTCACGGTATTCCGGGTTTTCCCTCCACATTTAGAAACATGTGTTAAAAAGTATTTGGCTGCTATACATTTCCACGTGGTAAGCCACGTCGTTGAGCTATCATGTGTGGCCAGGTGGCTTATGAAAAAGAGCTATGTAGCTCAGTGGGCCTTACCTGATAAAATATAAACTAGTTTTTAGTTAGAATTTTCAATATACGTATGAACCGCACGTAAACTGATATGAAGCAAGGCGAAATAGAATATCTAGAACATGTAAAATATATTTTAAATATATATATTTTTTCTAGTGGGTCTCTCGAAAACTCCACCTCATAGAGGCGATTCTGTCAAGCAGTGGCATGAGCGAGCAATTAAAACGCGAGATCTGAGCTCTTGTTGACGCTTGATGATGTTGCAGCATTCAATCTCCAGAGAAACGTCAAATTCATCAAAATGTGGTTCATACTCTTAGGTGTTTTCGGTAAAGTCACGTAGGTAAAAAAATAAAATAAAAATGAATAATAGAAATAAAATAATAAATCACGACGTTTCGGAGGCAACACAAGTCTCCGTCATCAGGTGGGACCGTCACAGCCAGATTTGCTTGATACAGTAAATTCACTTGATACAGTAAATCTAGCTGTGACGGTCCCACCTGATGACGGAGACTTGTGTTGCCTCCGAAACGTCGTGATTTATTATTTTATTTTTATTACTACTTTCATTAATTTTAATTTTATTTTTTACCTACGTGACTTTACCGAAAAAACCCAAGAGTATGAATCCTTGCAGTCACGAAAGCTTCACATCTAAAATGTGGTTCGCCCTTCAACGTAACCGGTTTGCTGATAAACAATGAGCACTTGTGCCGACGTGGCAACTCGATTTGTTTGGCCGTGTCGAGTGGTGGAGGGCTGCAGTGCTTGTGGCATGCCCACACGATCTCACCCTAAAAAAATAATTGAACAATGTCATGGCTATTCGTTTACATTACAAACATAATCTAAAAACCAACGTGAAACCTTAATGTCACCAGGAACACCTGACTTTAAAGACGTTCAGAGATGGGTGCTGTTTGAAATGTTTGTCTGACTAATTTTTTTTTAATTACAAAAATAAGGAAGTAAGGAAACTAAACTTCTGGAGAGATTAACAGAAAACTGAGATAACATTCCAACTCCATTAACAACAGATAGGTCTCGATTTAAAGCTTTCGTGACTGCAGGGATTCATCTTCTTGGTTCTTTCGGTAAAGTCACGTAGAAGGGAAATAATAAAATAATAAAAATAAAACATTATAAAATAATTATCACGACGTTTCGGCCACAACGCAAGCAGCCGTCCTCAGGTGAAGAACAGCGTCTGTCGAGGAGACAGAGTCTAAATGACACGTCCTGGGCTTGGAGCATCTATTTTATTATTTCCATTCTACGTGACTTTACCGAAAGAACCAAGACGAAGAAAAAAACAGATAGGTCATTAACCTACTTGTTGTACTGCTTTGCAGAATGACCTTGTGCCCACGCAGATGGGTGTCTTGCATGCTCTGTGTGTGATCCACCAGCACCACTTGCATGTCGAGGATGCCGACCTACAGCACCGAACCCACCACCAAACCCACAATGTTTAGTGGTCAACCAGACCACTAAACCCTGACACAGACAATCCCTTGAACAAAGGAGAATTGACTCGGGATGCGTGCAGCTCAAAGCTTAATCTGAAAATTGCAGGCAGCTGACATTTAGCGAGTAGAATCGGGCCCCTCCTGATTTATGCCACAATACTGTGGGACATTTTTCTTTGGAAGAGGGCGGATTTAGTGCGGCGTATTTTCAAAGCGTTCGATGTGCACTTGAGCAATGTTTGCCAATTTGGATTTCACTCCATTGCTTTCGTGGCCTTGATATGCTGCTGTAGTGGAAGGAATTCGCGTGTGGTTCTTTTTGTCAAATATCCAAAGTAATTCCTTAACATTTCAACTGATTTCAGTGTATAATTATATTATCCCTCACCATGCCATTTACCAGTTTATTATATTTTACGATTACGTTTATAAAAATCTAAATTGATTTAAACAATGGGACAAATTATTTGGTGATTTTGCGTTGGCAGCGGTGCATGAGAACAAATTAATAAAACTCAACACATTTGTCAATAACACTTATTATCGGCCCATTTAAAAACTCGTCAGAAAACTAAAAAAATTAAATATCATCAGGCCCATGGTGTAAAGTGCAGTCTCCAACTCTGGCCTGTCTATGTGCTATGGAGAAGAGGCTTTATGTCCTTCCTTTTAAGGCCACAGGGTGTTTGATACATGTGTTGAGTTTTATGTTTTTTTTATAGGTCGAAATTATTTGTGCCAGCATCTTGGGTTGGTGTAAGGGCACACGGGAACCATTGCATTTGTATCAGATACAAAGCGTAGCGCTAAATATTTCCAATTTATAATTATTCAAATGTATCTGTAAACTCAAGTAAAAAGGTCACGTTACTTTTTAAAATCGAGTAATCGGTTATAGATGTTTGATTACTCTCCAGAAATCAATGACCCAACACTGGCAGTGAGCCATAATAATTATGAATACGGAACCTGGCTAGGCTTTATTTTTATTTGCACCAGTTATTGTGTTTAAACGAAGGCATTTGTGCTTTACACAACTCCTTCTCAAGAGTACTGTAATAATTATAATGATTTGTTTTTATATAGCGCCCTATACAGCGGGGGGTGTTTCGAGGGTGCTTTACATCACATCTCATTTCAACGCATTTGAAACGGCAGTCCCAGTGGCAGCTGGTCCCGTGGGCGCAACTCAGCACTTGTTCTGCAAAAACGGGCATTAGTCTGCCAGTAAGGGGGCGGTGATTGCTATGTGTAATCCAAATTGAGTCCTGTAGGAATTCTAGGAATGTGGAAGCTCGTCTAACTGGCTCAGGACCTCCGATTGATTTCAGCTTTGCCCAAGACTCATTTAAGCAAAAGAGATTTTTATTATTATAATTTAGATGGTGCAAATTTTTATTTTTTCCCCCATCTGTATTTGACTGCACGCGAGGTTCTTTTTAGGTGGGTGGGGCGAGACGCGTGACTCGTGGTGGCCACAGACCACAGTTATTTGAGGCCACCGTTTTTTGTCAGCCCTGTGATTTTTTTAAATATCCTGCGGGACAAGTCCACGGTCAATTAATTGACTCGTCTCTGCGTGGGTTGTGGGGCCACTGTTGTCAAAATGAGTCACTTAGGATGTTTGCCCAAGCGGACACACCAGCGTATATTGCAGCTGAATTGTATTTGTGAAAGATGTTTTGACGATGGAACACGAAAGTGTAGGGGGGCCCAGACCTCGCTACTTTGGCTTTGAGTACGGTAAGTGATAACCAACGACATTTCGTTTCACAGCATCAATCGCCCATCAGCCTCCAGATATTTTGGAGGTGATAATGCAGGTATCCAGTGTGGTGCCTTGAAAGTTAGTTTTTCAATTCACACTTTTTGGATTTATACCATCTGTAGTGAGTCACTTCGGAGACACTAGTTAGGAGGCAATGGCGTTTATTCTACACTATATAACACCGTTACACACGCGACTACAACATGCCTATCTCTTACACACCGTTACACACGGGATAACTATAAACGGGTCAGAGCAGCCAACGTGCTGTCTGATCCACCACGTCGGAGACGAAGACGTAGCACCTCGGGTTCACTTCACTTGCAGACAGCCCCGATCTTTAATCGGAGCTTCGCTTTTATCTCTCTCGGCGCGGCCTAGCTCTGCCCTCTGCCACGCCCCCTTCTGGAACGTTCCCTTGCACATTCTAGATTTGAAGCTTTCGTGACTGCAAGGATTCATATTCTTAGGTTTTTTCGGTAAAGTCACGTAGGTAAAAAATTAATAAAAGTAAAATAAAAATAAAATAATCACGACGTTTCGGAGGCAACACAAGCTTCCGTCTTCAGGTAGACCCGTCACAGCACGATAGCTCTCACTTGATACAGCTATCGTGCTGTGACGGTTCCACCTGAAGACGGAAGCTTGTGTTGCCTCCGAAACGTCGAGATTTTTATTTTATTTTTATTTTACTTTTATAATTTAAATTTTTTACCTACATGGTGATTTTACCTTGCACGTGCCACCTGCCCGGCTCCGTCCTTAACCACGCCCCCTTCAGGAACTCTCCAGAAGATTCCCGGCCACACTTCCCGTGACCCCTCGGTCACCTTTGACCCCACATTCCTCACCCGGGCCCATCACGTGCTTCACCCGAGGCCGGGGTGACTCGTCCTCATATGCCCCCTTCCGCCAGCAGCCCGCACCACGCTCCCCAGTGACCAATCACGATGCAGTCATCCTAGATCTCACAAAGCAACTTCTAACTGAATAATATTTTTAAAGAATGAGAAAAACATTTATACAAACTGAACAGCGATACGAAAGCAACAAAGGGAGTCTTGACAAAGAGACGTGCTTTCACCAGAGTCATTCACAGAAGCGAAAGATGTACAGACGTGTGATTGGAGACATTATTATTGCTATGCTTGTTTTCCCCCAGAAAGCTTCAAGACTATTTTCCAGGAGGGTAATGCCAACCAAAAGAGTGATCAACGTAGAGGTAAGGCAAAGGTTGCACACAGAAGAAGACAACCTGATGATGCAGGCAGGGACGAGAAGGATAGTGCCACTATTTGGACACGTATAGATGGGCAAAAACAGGAAAATGAAAAAATGTGTTCTTCGGAAAAATGGAAGGAACCGGAAGCAGAGGAAGAGCCCACAGAGAATGATGGAAAGAGATCGGTGTCAGGAAGATGTGGCCACTACTTGAGCATATTGGCACAAAACAGAGGAAAGTGGAAATAAATGACGAAATGTGCAGTGGACGCCTATGGTCTATCTGTTCATGGATCGTGATGATGATGTGAATGCCAAGTTTTAGCAGTAGGGAGGCGATGTTGCTCCTGTGTGTCATCCCAATTGAGTAATTTCAGGTGCTTTTGTTCAGCATTGGGATGTTTGGTCAATACCAGTGACCTTATTTGTTTTTTTTATATCCATGGAAGGAAACCAGAAAACCCGGAGGACACTCATGTAGAACGGGGGAGAACATGCAACCTTCACGTAGAAAGTTGTCCGAGTCGGGAATCAAACCCAATATATTCTTGGTGTAAGGCACAAGTGTTACTTTTGTGCTACTCGGCCATCCTTGGAATAATATAAGGAGTTAATATAAATAAAGGCACATATTTGACCATCTCAGATTTCACGATGACTTAGTAATCAAGCACTACAGGAAGTGATAAGGGTACATAATGATGAAAACGACGCTGCTAAGTGGGGCTCAAGACAAATACGAGTAACACAAAACTCGTCCACAAGTTTGCTTGATAATTGCAGATATCTTTCGGAGGGACTCGAAAGCACATCATAGTTATGTATACCATGCGCAGTTATTGAATGCGGGTTGGAGAGCTTTTTGGAGACTGAGCTTAATAATGAAAAACACAAGCTGCAAACGGACCTAAAAATGAATGTCTTTCACCAGTGTCTATGACTTGCCATGATGCGTGAATCTGAACCGTGTACATTGACAAAGAAAATGTAACGAAAGCAAAAAAGTGGACACAGGAGTATGGAGAGATGCACACTTTGATTTGAAGTCTGTTCTCCAATAACACTGCTGCGTGTTTTCCTTACACCAATTGGATATAACGCGATGAATGTATTCGGGAGCACATTTGTTATAACGCGGATGCGAATTGGATATAACGCGATTGAGCGAGCAGAACTCCGTCGCGCGAGTAGGAATAAGCGGCTGTACGGCTGCCTCGGTGTAGCATCACACGAGGCGGGGATGCTGCTGGATGCTTCTCGATGCTACCCACGTGCCTCAGTCGTTGTTCAGCCTGCTTATGCATCTCACGTGGTATGACGGACTGCGCTTAACCGAAATTTTATAATCTTGATTTGAAGCTTTCGTGACTGCAGGAATACATACTCTTTGGTTCTTTCGGTAAATTCTAGATTTGAAGCTTTCGTGACTGCAAGGATTCATATTCTTAGGTTTTTTCGGTAAAGTCACGTGGGTAAAACATCAAAATTAATAAAAATAAAATAAAGATCACGACGTTTCGGAGGCAACACAAGTCTCCGTCATCAGGTGGGACCGTCACAGCCAGATTAGCTGCATCAAGTGAGGCAATGATTCAAGATGTAATCCCTTAAAAGCGAGTTGGGGGGGGGGAGGAGAGGGGGGGGGGAGCTCATCAGAATGTGGTAGCCAATGAATGGAACGTATCGGGAGGGAGGGGGGCGGGGCCAAAAGGGTGGGCGACGGCGTGGAAGCTATTGTGCGCAAGAGACAAACTGCTGCACACGCCAACGCATTGGACAGAGAGGGGGGAGGGGGAGGCCTGATACAATGATACAAAAGAACGGAAATGCCATTGTTTATACCAATGCTGGCTGAACAATGAAGAGATTACTGTTAAACACTGGGGATGTTAACACTCGGTAAAGGAAAGTAAAATAGTGCCTGTCAGATAAGATGGTCCAAAAAAGTGTAATTACGTCTTTTTTGCGTGGTTAATAACATCTTTCCAATGATTACTAAGTTTGTACCCATCATCACGGTTGAAATTATGTCTGTGTTTGTATATTTGTATGGCTTCGTGTACAAACCTTTGATGGTAGCCAGGAGGTTTGCAGAGAACCTTGGTCTCGGAAAAGACAATTTCATGAGAGCCCACCGAGTTGTAGCAATGATCGGCAACGGCCGAAGAATCAGTTCTGCCGTGTTTCAGATCTGACTTGTGCTCGTGTCCGCGAGCATGAAATTGTCTTTTCCGAGACCAAGGTTCTCTGCAAACCTCCTGGCTACCATCAAAGGTTTGTACACGAAGCCATACAAGTATACTAACACAGACATAATTTCAACCGTGATGACAATGCGTTACGCTTCCACATGCGCGGGTCACGCGACAGATTTGACGTCACAGCTCATTTGCTGTGCAAAAAATATATGCATTATTGAGCTCCCCCCCCCAAAAAAAACAAAAGTGTATTTTTATAATGTTTGCATGGTGTACAGTCTGGAAAGTACCCACATGGCAAATTTCCAGTTTGTTGCATGTCGGGAAGTACGCTAAACATTTTGAACAGACACATTCACAACTTTTCCTTTCATATATATGGAGATGTAAACAGCTACATATATCGTGTTCATGTCATTCCTTTTAAACGTGAAAAGTCTTCAATTTTAAATACATCCCCAGCCATGAATGCATGTATTCTTTCGCACTGTATGTAGTCAAGCGTGCTCATCAGAGGCACGGGGGATGGACAACAAACTAAACCCAACAAGCAGTTCTAAAGAAATTAGTTTTCAATTTATATTTAAAACTCCGGTGGCTGCCTAAGTGGCTTCCTAAAAATAGCCATGTGACATGGTGGCAAAGACTCAATTGAAAAGTGAGTTCACATTTCAGATGGGGGTTGATTCAGGCCATACTACTTTGCGGTTGATAAATCAAGTACCATTGTGTGGAATATCAGCTGTGCTTGTCCTAAGGAAGGGCTAGATCCTGCCATTGGAATGTGGAATTTACACTCCGAGTAAAAGGCTTCCAGTAGAGAGTGTCAATGCCTCATGCTCACTTTGATTGGATAAATATTAACATTTTCATCATGCGGGAAAACCACACTGATTTTTAACACTACTTCAAGAGCATCTTGTACGAGAATATCTGTTCATCTAGAAATGAAGCTTTCGTGACTGCAGAAATTCTACTCATTGGTTTTTTTCGGTAAAGTCACGTATGTAGAAAAAAAATAAAATGGAAATAAATTAAATAACATTAAATAAAAAGTTATTTTATGTATTTACTTTTAAATAAATGAAATAAAAGAAATATTAATTTATTTTCTTTATTTAAATTTTATTTTATTTCTACATACGTGACTTTACCGAAATAAACCAATGAGTATAATATCTGTTTAGTTCCTTATGTAAAATCTGTTTAGTTCCTTATGTAAAAAGGTGTCCGTATTGAGCCATGAATGCATGACAGAGCCAACATATATACTTTTATTTTGACCCTTTATTGACTTTGATTAATTCTTAAATAGGCCATTCAATTGTATCTATAGTTCTAAATTTGGCAGTCCCATATTGCCATCCTCACACAGGTCAGTACATTACGCCCGTCTTATCCACCCTGGCAGTTTGCGATGCCTGGTAGTTTAATGGAGCATAATAAATAAACGACTCACACTGCCCTTGGGAAAGCAGAGTGAGCATGCATTTTTAATGTTACTCGAGTAACATTCGATTTTGCGCCCGTCCACGTGGCCTGGAGCCCACCGTTGTTAACGAAGCGACGAAAAAAAGAGCCGTTCCGGACTTAAGCTCGGAGAGGGTGAATAATTAAACCCGTGAATGCCACTGCGAATTTGAATGTCACGTTCGACATCGATTAACATCTATCTGGCGAGATGTTAACTACCGTCGCCCGGTATGCATGAGGTTTGCGGGTTCGATCCCGACCTTGACGCTTGTACATTCGTAGTTTGGATGTTCTCCCCATGGTCGCGTGTATTTTTCTCCGGGCTTCCGGGTTTTTTTACTTCCACTATGAATATCCACGTTGATACGCCACTTCCTTGAGCTACGATTTGTGGCCAAGGTCGCTTCTGAAAAAAGCAATATAGCTCAGTGGGCCTTACCTGGTAAGATCAAAGATAGGTAATCGTTTAGTTCTCAGTGGGTAGAAAAGACTCAACAAGCTGGAGTGGCTCCCTGCTCCAGTAGGTAGTCACCTTCATTGTCTTTCCTGAGCCAGTGGTGGAAATTCCACGATCCTGTTGCAGGGACCAATCTCGCCAGACATTGCACAAAGTGGATACTAATTGTTTGAATGACCCCAGTGACAGACGATGGGCTGAGTGGAGCCCAATCGGGGATTTTTTCACTCATCACCTATTGACTGTGCATCGAGCGCTTGTGTAAATGTGTCCAGACAAACGTCAAAGTGATTTCCTGCTCGGACGAAAATTGAGGCGGTGCTCTCCTCCTGTTTATAGCCCTGAGGTTGTTTTGGGTGAATTCCACGTTCCTATGACGGGGGCGAGTATATCCACAGGACAACCACTGTCGACTTCCCCACAAGGCGGTGCCCCATTTGATCGACCGCAGACGGAGTTTGGGGCTGAGTCAACTCCCACAGTCAGGATTTGAACTCGCAAAACTTTCACTCATTCGCGAGCCCACTCGCTCGCTCCACCACTGAGCCAATCGGCGGGCGATCCGCAATGCGGAGGCACAGCGAACACACGGGCGACGCGACGCGCGCGTGCGTGGGTGGGTTGGGGTGTGTGTGTGTGCGTGGCTTGCCAGGTGTTCACGGCACCACGGGCTGTCGTCTCGTGTCGCTGTGCACCGCGGCGCGCGCATCGTCTCCGGCTGTGAAGTTCGTCAGCGCGTGGCCGCAGTGGACTTGGTTGGCCTGCACGTGGTGGAGGAGGAGGAGGAGGAGGGGGCTGTCACGCATGAGCTCTGTGGGCTACGTGGGGGCTGACGTCCGCTCGCATGTTTAACATAGGCATATACAGCGTGTGTTAATGGAATTAAAAACAATTCTTCTTGCGTATCGGGTGCTCTAACTGTGTAAAAGTCACGTGTGAAAAATAAAAATGTACGTGTGAAAAAGTGACGTGTGAAAATAATTCGCGAGATAAAATAGAAACCGTTGCACCATGGACATTCAGACGTTTCGACTCGAGCGAGGCATCATATGCCACGATGCACGCAACACGACATAAAACATCCATCGTGCGCGAAGTTAAACTATTAAAGAATATGAAAGCAATGCACAGTAACGAAATGTGACTGAGATTTGATGTAAAAAAAGAAAAAACTTTATTTGATTTGTGCTAGTATGGAAGTCCCAAAGGATTGATGTTATTATGGCGTTCTGGTACACGCGCATTAACATTAATCAACCACGTTTCATATATTAAGCAGGGGGAGTAAACCCTTTCAAATATGTAAAAAGTCGCATTGCCACTCGTGGATGCAAAGCCGCATGTTGCAATTTTAAGGATTACTGGGAATTGAACTGTCAAACTCGGTCCAAAGAGGTTCGAAGGGAAATGTACTTAGGGGCCGTCCATAAATGACGTCACGCACCTAGGGGGGGTCAAGCATTTGTGACGATGTGTGACGAGGGGGTTGAGAAATGTGACGTCACATCAAAATGCGCAACTTTAAATAAATATAGACAACACGTCCTACTGAATTAAATAGATGTTTCTCCTACAACATCAGAGTGCAGCGCCACATTAAATACGCACTACAATGGGCCCTGTTCTTCACCTGAGGACGGAAACGTCGTGAGAATTTATTTTATTATGTATTATTTTATTATTATTTTTTTTCTCTTCTACGTGACTTTACCGAAAGAACCAAGAAGATGACTTACCCTTTTCTCCATTTCACATTCCGATCTTTGTTTTTGTATATTTTCCTGTTGTAACTTGCTGACCCTCCCATACTGAACATCTGTGAAAAATAGCTTCATAGCTCACCGGATTCCTCCTACAGTCTAAATAAAGATTCTGATTTTGATTAAGAACAATGATATCAGTCCTTGGCCGGGAATTCAACACAGGGTCGCCTGGTTCATAGCACAGCAAACCAATTACAGGGCCTCTGCTCCACCGTTCCTAAATGAACTGTTTCAACATCCCCGTATTTTCGCTGCATTGTCGGTGAAAGTGCGCGACTCGTAATCGCAATGTCGCAAACTCAAAACTCCGGGTCAGGCGGGTCGACTAGGGCCCTCATTCCTGCCGGGTAGATAAATCGAGCGCTGCTTTTTTTCGGGGAAGTCACCGGCGATTGTCCTATAAATTGATTGACCTCTGCCACGGGAATATTGCATCTCCACCTTCGGCTCGGGAATGATCATCGTCCCACGCTCGTCTGAGTGGAAGAGACACTTTCGTTTCTGACGTCGGAATGTGCGGTCTCTCCAAAATTCAAGTCAGTCGATGAGCTCAGAACGTTTCTGTTGCGAGCACGGCGCTGGAGGTGAAGTGGCATGGCTCGTGCGTGCGATTGGCTTTCCGATCGCTACGTGCGGTTGCCTTAGCCACTGTCGCGTTCGTGGCGGTCTCAGCTCTGCAACGCTTGTTGCCCTTAGGTAGCCGTTTGTACCGAGCGACAAAAATCTATTGACACTGCTCTCTTGGCCATGGCTTGTTTCGTGGATAAATATTGCAACGGACGGGTGTTGTGGTGGGTGGCCCTGTCCAGTCCCTGCAAATCATGATAGGCTATCCCTCGCAATCGAGGATGGTTGTCTTCCACAGAAAAGTTGGATTGTTCTGTGGGCCCGAAGATGGGCGACGAGACCGATCTGGGATTCTAGATTTGAAGCGTTCGTGACTGCAAGGATTCATACTCTTAGTTCTTTCGGTAAAGTCACGTAGGTAAAAAATGAAATTAAAATTAATAGAAATTAAACAATAAAAATCATTGTTTTATTTTTATTAATTTTAATTTCATTTTTTACCTACGTGACTTTACCGAAATAACTAAGAGTACGATCTGGGATTGACAGATTCTGCCGCAGCTCGGGCACACGTGTCCAGCAAGAGTGGTGGTGGTTTGGGACTGGATTAGTAATTCGGCTGCAGCGTTGCTGTTTCCGCCGTTTCCGCTCTTCATCTTCCTGTTTCCGCGGTTGAGTTTCAAAATATTTGGATCCATCTTCTTGGTTCTTTCGGTAAAGTCATGTTGAAGGGAAATAATAAAATAATAAAAATTAAGCAAAATAAAATTCTCACGACGTTTTGGCCACAACGCAAGCAGCAGTCGTTGTGACCGAAACGTCGTGAGAATTTTGTTTTATTATTTTGTTATTTTATTATTTTCCTTCTACGTGACTTTACCGAAAGAACCAAGAAGATGACTCCCTGCAGTCACGAAAGCTTTAAATCGAAAAATATTTGGATCCTTGAAATAGAATCTGCGTCTCCAGCTGAGGCGATCCTGGGCAAGAGTCTGCCATGAGTTGATGTCGATGGTGACCTTCTTCATGTTGGCCTTGAGGACGATATCCTTGAAGCGCTTTCTCTGCCCTGCTCTTGAACGCACACCCCGATTTCAGCTGGGACTAGAAGTCTTGCTTCGGGAGTCTTGAGTTGGGCATACAAACGACGTGGCCAGCCCAGCGAAGTTGATGTCGAATGATGTACAACTTCGAGCGCAACGCCACTACGGAGCATGAGCTGGCGCGCTGTGGCTGTGAAAGTATCTCTGCGACAAGCCATCAAATGCATTGGAACAGCCATTATGATGAAACATTGATTGTGAAACAATGTGGAGATGGAACAATTTGTTCTATAGTTGAGCCCTTATTTGTTTTATTTAAAAAAGTCTGTTCTCCTCGAATCTGTAAATGACAAGAAAAAGACCCATCACCACGGTGGCCACACTTGTTTGCGTCATCTTTCTTTGGTATAACTTAACCCTTCTCTATTTTAACAGCCTGTTAGCCAAACAACCAACACTCACGGAACCATCACGAAAACGGGAACCATTCACGCCCCCACGGCAATTTGATAAATTGTCACAATTCAAGAATTGATTTTCATATATATTGCGGTAAATGGCAGCAGCTCTGATGGCTGCAGCCATTGCGTACGTCTCATTGCGTACAACTCGATCACATTGCAAGGCAGCGATCGTCACACTTGGAATCTCATGCACGTATCGTGAGCTTACACACGTACGTTAATTGTCGTCGATGAATCGATGCATTGTTATGTGGCTCAAATAAAAACATAAAATTGCAAACAAATGTTCAATGTAAGCGATATTGGCCAAACAACATAATTATGAAAATGTACCTATAAATGTCTCCATTGGGATGATGCATAGAGAAATGGTCCATACTACTGTAAAAACATGGCAGGACCCTCTTGAAAAAAGAGTCTTGGGTAAACAAGTGTAATCATATTTTTTAACCTACTTATCATAATAGAGGTTTTTTTGGGTGAGATTGCGTAAATGTGTCGTTAAACCCGCCACCACCCGACACAGCCAATTAGTAAGGTTTGTAATGTAAAGAAAACGTGCAAATTCGTTATTAGTAATTATAACCAGCATCAAGCGACAGCCAGATTAGTGGAGAAATCTTCCTTTTTCGGTCTTAAATATCATCATTGTGGTTACGTTATATAGACGCTTGAAGTATGGCAAGTGAATGGATGCAATGATACATCTCAACGTGAAATGTTATTTTGTTGTGGTAGGGATTTATGAATGGAATAACCTTAGCTCTGCATTTGGGAAACTATTTTGGTCAAAGTTTAATGCGCAAGCAAGCAGTGGCCAAGGGTTCACTCCACGTGCGATTGATGACATTAACACCATAAAGTGGCCATGCGATGATGAGAATGTGCCAGCCCCCGTGGAAATGTGGGACTTCCACCACTATGGGACTAATTCTAGATTTGAAGCTTTCGTGACTGCAATGATTCATATTCTTAGGTTTTTCGGTAAAGTCACGTAGGTAAAACATCAAAATTAATAAAAATAAAATAAAATAAAGATCACGACGTTTCGGAGGCAACACAAGTCTCCGTCATCAGGTGGGACCGTCACAGCCAGATTAGCTGCATCAAGTGAGGCAATGATTCAAGATGTAATCCCTTAAAAGCGAGTTGAGGGGGGAGGAGAGGGGGGGGGGGAGCTCATCAGAATGTGGTAGCCAATGAATGGAACGTATCGGGAGGGAGGGGGGGGGCTGGGCCAAAAGGGTGGGCGACGGCGTGGAAGCGATTGTGCGCAAGCGACAAACTGCTGCACACGCCAACGTCTTGGACAGGGAGGGGGGAGGCCTGATACACATGATAGAAAATAACAAAAATGCCCATGTTTATACCAATGCTGGCTGAACAATGAAGAGATTACTGTTAAACACTGGGGATGTTAACACTCGGTAAAGTGAAGTAAAATAGTGCCTGTCAGATAAGATGGTCCAAAAAAAGTGTAATTAAGTCTTTTTTGCGTGGTTAATAACATCTTTCCAATGATTACTATGGTTACAAACTTAGTAATCATTGGAAAGATGTTATTAACCACGCAAAAAAGACTTAATTACACTTTTTTTGGACCATCTTATCTGACAGGCACTATTTTACTTTCCTTTACCGAGTGTTAACATCCCCAGTGTTTAACAGTAATCTCTTCATTGTTCAGCCAGCATTGGTATAAACATGGGCATTTTCGTTATTTTCTATCATGTGTATCAGGCCTCCCCCTCCCCCCTCCCCCCTCCCTGTCCAATGCGTTGGCGTGTGCAGCAGTTTGTCGCTTGCGCACAATCGCTTCCACGCCGTCGCCCACCCTTTTGGCCCCGCCCCCCTCCCTCCCGATACGTTCCATTCATTGGCTACCACATTCTGATGAGCTCCCCCCCCCCTCTCCTCCCCCCTCAACTCGCTTTTAAGGGATTACATCTTGAATCATTGCCTCACTTGATGCAGCTAATCTGGCTGTGACGGTCCCACCTGATGACGAAGACTTGTGTTGCCTCCGAAACGTCGTGATCTTTATTTTATTTTATTTTTTATTAATTTTGATGTTTTACCTACGTGACTTTACCGAAAAAACCTAAGAACACTATGGGACTTCCACCACTATGGGACTTCCACCACTATGGGACTTCCACCACTGTGGGACTTCCACCACTATGGGATTTCCACACTATGGGACTTCCACCACTATGGGACTTCCATCCCAATGTGACTTCCACCACTATGGGACTTCCACCACTGTGGGACTTCCACCACTGTGGGACTTCCACCACTATGGGACTTCCACCACTATGGGACTTCTACCACTGTGGGACTTCCACCACTATGGGACTTCCACCACTATGGGATTTCCACCACTATAGGACTTCCACCACTGTGGGACTTCCACCACTATAGGACTTCCACCACTGTGGGACTTCCACCACTATGGGACTTCCACCACTATGGGACTTCCACCACTATGGGACTTCCACCACTGTGGGACTTCCACCACTATGGGACTTCCACCACTGTGGGACTTCCACCACTATGGGACTTCCACCACTATGGGACTTCCACCACTATGGGACTTCCATCACTATGGGATTTCCACCACTGTGGGACTTCCACCACTATGGGATTTCCACCACTATGGGACTTCCACCACTATGGGACTTCCACCACTGTGGGACTTCCACCACTGGCGCAAGGCGACTAACAGAGTATTTGGTTGCAATACATTGCCACACGATGACAAGAAGCCACTTCGTTGAGCTATCATTTGCGTTGGCCAGAAAAAGAACTGTGTAGCTCAGTGGCCCTTGCCTGGTAAAATAAAAGATAGTTTAGTTTAACGGAGATGGTGTCAGCTCAGCGCGTCAGTTGATGTTTGTTATTAATGTTGCCACATGTATCTGCCGGTTTCGTTTTTCATATTGAAGCTGTTATTTACCGTTCTCTACTAGTGTTGATTTCAGTTTGTATGGTACTTTGTGACTTGCGTTGTGTTAAACAGAGTATAAATAACACATTATCATGCCAGTCCTTTTAACTCATACCATGATGCTTGTAGCACAATTGTAATAAAAATTGGAGATTATATATGTATAAACTGGCGTGATGTGTGAGGATGCCATGCAGCTAAAGAGATATTTCCTTAACGTGTCCGGTGCCAAATCTACAAATAGCCACACAGAGCTCTGTTTTGCATCACTGCTGGGGAAATTCCTGTGCAACGATTTATCAGTTCATTTGATAATAAGTAATATTTAAAAATACTTTCTTTTTTTAAACACACTTTAATGAAATGTACCGTACGAGTAATGGCAGAACTCCGCGACTCCAGGAAGTGGCCGCAAAGCTTGCCACAACGTAAGGGACCCTGGTGATTTACAGCCAACGTGAGTTGAGCGTGGACAATTAGAGCCAGGGCAAACATGACATAAAAAGATGGTTAAAATATATTTTATTTTATTTTTTATGATAGAATATAGTATTGTCATCAGTATGACATAAGTATACGAAGTTTGCAGTCGATACCACATTGGGAAGTGGGTTAAAATTGAGTTACAAGATTTGAGGATATGACAACAACAGACAGAGTGAGTTAAATAAAAGCGTGTAATAATACAAAATAGATTGTAATGCTCAAAATACACAGATTCAATCTTGTAGCTGAGAATGAATGATTTATTATTAATGAATGGAATTTATTATTTATGAATGGAATAAACACGACAAAAAAAAACTAGGGCAGAAAACATACGACATACCATACAAACTGAACAAAAAATAAGCGAATCTTTAATAGAACTGTGGTCCTGAATCTTAACTGCATCCGTACAAAGCACGTCCCTAATGCACACGTGGAAAATCAAGGTCCCGTCTCTCTCTCTCTGCTGTGTGTGACTGCGGCGAAGAACTCTAAATCACTGCCCGTGTAACTTCGCACTGCCCCGGATATAACAATAATCATAATAATGGTGCAATTCATAACAACGCACAGTATTTCACAGACATAAATCACCGTCACTCTGAGACGTGGAGCCACAAGCTGAGTGTAGCTGGAAAGCCGGGGGAAAGCGGCGTGGCCCTTAATGAAGAAGGTGGGAACCTGTGAGCGTTTCTTAAAAGTTGGTGTGGATTGAATGCCGCGAACTTCCAGCGGGATGTCGCACCAGGCGACAAGAAGCTGCCACGGAGGAAAGATGCCCAGCGATGGGAAGCCAGCAGAGGAGGGAGTGGAGGGAGGTTAGTGAAAACACGCGCCAAAGGACGATGCAGGCGAGATTGTTTTCCAACTGTTGGTTCGGTATTTCGATTTAAAGCTTTCGTGACTGCAGGGATTCATCTTCTTGGTTCTTTCGGTAAAGTCACGTAGAAGGAAATTAATAAAATAATAAAAATAAAACTTAATAAAATATATATCATTCAGACTCTGTCTACTTGACAGACCTGCTCTCCACCTGAGGACGGCTGCTTGCGTTGGGGCCGAAACGTCGTGAGAATTATTTTATTATGTTTTATTTTTATTATTTTATTATTTTCCTTCTACGTGACTTTACCGAAAGAACCAAGAAGATGTTGGTTCGGTAGTCGAGAAGAGAGCCGTCTAAGCTGCGGGTGAGGGCGATGAGTGGACATGAATGACAGAGGGCCCTGAGGTGGTAGCTGCAAGATCCGACGATGTGGCTGGTGTAGCTGTTGAGGGGCAGGGTGGACTTGAGTGTGACGCCAAGGAACTTGATGCAGTCGAACAAATGGGCAGTGGAGTCAGCGATTAACCCTTTCCCGTTCCGATGACGTACGTGTTCGTCATCAAATGTCACGTACATCGTCACCACGTGGGAGAGCGTGGAGCTCACTTTGTGCCAGCCGTCATAGAGTGTGGTCGTGTCGCTATGGTTTTCTGCAGTGAGTAGAGGACAGTGTCTTTAAAACAACGCTTCTCTAAATACAATTAACGCTAACCGCTTGCACGTTCCGAGATTCAGCAATGAACGGGACCCACACTGCAACTTGCAGGCGTCACGGAACGGGAAAGGGTTAATGTACACGAAGGGAGCGTGGGCATGGCGAGTCACTGTTTGATGGTGATCAGGACGACTTCGACCGTGGAAGCTTTCAAAGAGAGATAGACAGTGGGCCCTGAGCCACTGGTGACTGCTCCACGGCTGCGGTGCCCTCGGAGAGCCTCTCCAATCCAAATAATAAAAAACAGAGGTGATCAGAAGGACGTCATCTGCGTAGGAAACCCTGAGAGGACTCCGCATGAGAGCATCGATTCTGGGCATGAAGACCCCCCGCCCCCTACTCTGATACGGAGAAACTCCTTCATATACAGGACATGTGAAGTTGGTGGGTGGATGTGGTCTCAATTCATAGGCCCGTATGAAAGCGGAGCGAAACAGGTCCTGAATCAGGATAATTCATCGAATCGTTGAGAGGCCTTGAATTGCTACACCCTACGGATAGTTGTTTTGTACTGGCGCCAGCGACAGTTTATCTGACCCTGCGCTTGACCGGTGTTAGTGGGGTGAGTGGTGTGTGATTGCATGGAGTCCATAAAGAATTCCACTCTGCTCTTTTGACAAATTCAAAATCAAGTCATCAGCGAGCAACACCTTAACAAAATCTACAGCTCTGGTTTATTTATTTCTTATTTCATTTTTATCACCTCTTGTCACGAGAGGTTGATAGACTTTCATCTGCTCCTGCAATGGTTCAGGTTTTTTTTTATATCTCCAAAACCACCACATGAATGGCAATCGTAAAAGAAAAAGAAAATTAAACAGATTTTCATCGTTGTGCTATTGGGTCATATTTATTTAGTGTAACGCTGTTGTATATGTGTAAACAGGCAACGTTGTTCACATTTCCTCACGATTATGATTGAAATGTATTAAACCCGTATATATTTATCTATTTAAAAAAATAAACCAGGGGTGCGTTTAACCATTCGGTGAGTCCTGAAGGAGCTGCCTCTGTGCGTTATGGTAAACGAACATCCCAGTATCAGAATGGCTGTCCTGGTATCGGAAAGCTTTTGAAATGTTTTTCCAGGTCAAAATATGTTCTGCCTTTGTCATTACATAGCCCCTGATATGCACAGAGAATAGGGGCTTCCTGATTCGTGGATGCACAAGAGCGGGTGGAGCCTATGAGCAATGAGCGAGGCCAACTTCAGAAGGAGCCATGCAGAATGAGCCACTCAGAGCGAGCCACTCAGAATGAGCCACTCAGAAAGAGCCACTCAGAATGAGCCACTCAGAATGAGCCACTCAGAATGAGCCACTCAGAAGGAGCCAATCAGAACGAGCCACTCAGAACGAGCCACTCAGAACGAGCCACTCAGAATGAGCCACTCAGAAGGAGCCAATCAGAATGAGCCACTCAGAATGAGCCACTCAGAAGGAGCCACTCAGAATGAGCCACTCAGAAAGAGCCACTCAGAAAGAGCCACT
This sequence comes from Lethenteron reissneri, assembly GCF_015708825.2. NCBI lineage: Eukaryota > Metazoa > Chordata > Hyperoartia > Petromyzontiformes > Petromyzontidae > Lethenteron > Lethenteron reissneri. Next base: position 3,407,085 of record NC_083785.1, read on the forward strand.
CAGAACGAGCCACTCAGAAGGAGCCACTCAGAACGAGCCACTCAGAAGGAGCCACTCAGATGAGCCACTCAGAAGGAGCCACTCAGAAGGAGCCACTCAGAATGAGCCACTCAGAATGAGCCACTCAAAACGAGCCACTCAGAACCAGCCACTCAGAATGAGCCACTCAGAATGAGCCACTCAGAATGAGCCACTCAAAACGAGCCACTCAGAAGGAGCCACTCAGAAGGAGCCACTCAGAAGGAGCCACTCAAAACGAGCCACTCAGAACTAGCCACTCAGAAGGAGCCACTCAGAATGAGCCACTCAGAACAAGCCACTCAGAAAGAGCCACTCAGAACGAGCCACTCAGAACGAGCCACTCAGAACGAGCCACTCAGAACGAGCCAATCAGAACGAGCCACTCAGAATGAGCCACTCAGAATGAGCCACTCAGAAAGAGCCAATCAGAATGAGCCAATCAGAACGAGCCATTCAGAACGAGCCAATCAGAATGAGCCACTCAGAATGAGCCAATCAGAACGAGCCAATCAGAACGAGCCACTCAGAATAAGCCACTCAGAATGAGCCACTCAGAAAGAGCCACTCAGAATGAGCCACTCAGAGCGAGCCACTCAGAAAGAGCCAATCAGAATGAGCCAATCAGATTGAGCCACTCAGAAAGAGCCACTCAGAAAGAGCCACTCAGAAAGAGCCACTCAGAAAGAGCCACTCAGAATGAGCCACTCAGAAGGAGCCACTCAGAAGGAGCCAATCACAAAGAGCCACTCAGAAAGAGCCACTCAGAAAGAGCCACTCAGAATGAGCCACTCAGAACGAGCCACTCAGAAAGAGCCACTCAGAAAGAGCCACTCAGAACGAGCCAATCAGAAGGAGCCACTCAGAACGAGCCACTTAGAAGGAGCCAATCAGAATGAGCCACTCAGAAAGAGCCACTCAGAACGAGCCACTCAGAATGAGCCACTCAGAAGGAGCCAATCACAAAGAGCCACTCAGAAAGAGCTACTCAGAGCGAGCCACTCAGAAAGAGCCACTCAGAAAGAGCCACTCAGAAAGAGCCACTCAGAGCGAGCCACTCAGAATGAGCCACTCAGAAAGAGCCACTCAGAAAGAGCCACTCGCCGTTCGTTCGGGGATAGTGCCTGGGTGGGCGTGGCTATGTAAAAGTGGGCGGGGTTGGTGGAGGTAGGAGCTGCCAGTTGCCCCACGCGCCTCCATTGAGCTGCCCGACTGTGGTGATCCAGAACAGGACGTATAACGGTGCAATGCCCCCTGATCCATTAATACGAAGGAGACATTACAGCGATGACACACTCCGCTGCTCCTGGCTTGAACCGCCTGAATGTGAAATTGTAGTCATTGCTCTGCGTTTACATCAGCAGCCGTACGAAAGAAGAAGATTGAGCTTACCAAGTCGTGTCTATGGAGGAACAAGCTGATAGCTCTACCCAAAGGAGTGTCTCAAAAAACTGACCCAGCTGATGAATCGAATCCGACTGCGTGACAAACAGCTCCAGGTGTGGTGGTTGTTGGATGTGGTGATGGCGGTGATAGTGACTACCTGTTGCGGTGTGTAAACATCGCCACTGGACAGACCTTTGTGGTCGTGCGTGGTGCTGCCTAACCCCTACCCCCTTTGCCTTTTGTCTGGGGAGTGATGGGGAGTGGTGGCGCAGTGGTGAACACACTGAGTTCAACTCCCGCTCACAGCCAACGTCAGTGACGAATATCTGAACTGGTCCTGGGCCTCCCCTAGGTCGACTCAGTCTTAAATAAGTACCTGGTGCAGTGTGTTAAAAATCAGCACCGGGGGAGACAAAGGCGGCCGGGTGGCGTGCTGACCACCCACCCCTCAATGTGCTGTTGCCGGCCTACATTGGTGCCCGCTAGTAACATTTTCCCCAATAGTCTGTTAAGGCTATCGGGGGGGATCTCTGTATTTTGATGGTGGTAGTTGGTGGTGGTGCACGCCTGTGATCTTGCGGGCAGACGGACAGGCAGATGGGCAGAGCGAATGCATTAAAACTTTCAACCTTTGTTGGAGAGCATTAACAAGGCTAACATCTGTGTCCTTATCCCAGTGAGGACAGGGCAGTTCTTGCGTCTATTAAGAGTCTTTTACCAGGACACTCCAGCTCCCTATTGGGATTATAGAAGAAAACTTTGAAAATACAAAACATGAGATTGTTACATTTCTTCTAATGCCTCCATCAGGAATAAATAATAATTATATTCGCAGAATACTGATTACCTCTTTTGCTACAACAAAACTGTTAACTCGTAAACAAACAATAAAATCCTCGTGTGGTTGCCCATATTTCCTTAAATATATAATAATAAGCACGTAATTAAAAAATGTAATTCTCATATTTTTTATGATGAATACATTTTACTGACATGACCGTATTCAGGAATAATTATTATGGTGGTGGTTTAATGACGTGTGATGAATACACATCCCCGTGCAATGTTTCGGCATTGTTGGGTTCTGCAGAAAGCTAATCAACCTCTGTTTAATGGTTATAATATCACACGCAATGACTTCCTTCGTCGCGAACAATTAATTCTGCGCGATATAATAAAGGAAAAAAATAAACTGGCAGCAAAACGTCATAAAGGCCTTTTAGGCAAATGGATTGAATAATTGTCATTTGAAACACCAGCCTAAAATGTGAATTAATTACCTTTTTTTATCACAATGGAGATGCCATCGTGGCTGTTGATGTCACCACACCTCGCTTTTTAACGCACCTCCGATTCACACGGTTGGCTACGTACGCTGCGATCGAAGTTCAACGAACATGCGTCCGACTGTCTGCCACATCCACCACCAGCAGCTGTTCCACAGCTGACACGAGAGGCTCCAATATATATTTTCGTGCTAATATAAGGGGTGGGGGGCGGGCGATAAAGTTCAATAATTTCTAACATGGGGGGTTGGAGGGGTAGCTCGAGATCAAGTCTCATTTCCAAAAGCAAACGTGTTAACTTTTCACGTTTGTTGCTAAAATTAATGTGAACTTTTCCATGCAGGTTTGCTCCTGGTTTTAGTGGCGCATTTTGTCTGACGGCATGGGACCTCATGTTTCTAGGAGTCAAGCGGGAAAAGTAAAGGCAATTAAGCACCGTTACAGAGATGCCCTTTGTATGCGCGTATAAGTGAAGGGGACTGCTGGTTGATTGGGGTCCCCTGGGTTATCTGACTTTAATGTACGTTGCCACGTGAACACGTGAGCGTTTTAATTGGTATTCTAAAATGTCGTCCAGTTTAAAGTGCGAGTATAAATTACGGTAGTTTAACACGTGGCAGGCTTTCGCGACCAATATTATTCACAATCAACGTTTTTGGGTTTAGATCGCGTTATTTATAAATGTGTCGTAACCCTCCACCACCCGACACGGCCAATCAGTAAAAAATAAAAGTGTCACGTTGACAAAAGACAAATAGTTCACTGCTTTAGCCCACCGGTGTGTTGAAGCGTGAAACCACAACATTTACAATTTTTGAGTAGTACGACGTTTCGCTGGTAATTGCATCCAGCATCCATCGGGCAATTCGCCAGAATGGTGAGGCTCTGCTCTGTCTCTCGTTCTTATATCGAGCAACAGCAGGGTGACGTCATCATTACGGTAGATGCTTCTCTTATGATAAAAAAAAGAGTATTTCAATGTTCTGATGTGTTTTTCTTCAATTCCATCACCAGCATTTGCAACCACATGTATCCACATTCATCTGGCTTTCTAAAGCTAGAACATGTTACGTGAATTGGTAATTTACAGGCCTAAATAAAAAGATACAAATGAACTGGGATTTGCTTGCATTGCAGAAATGTGTTTTTATCATCTGGGATTACACATTAGCAACATCGCCCACACCCCCAACATAGCGACACATTATCTACAGGTGTTAAAGCGAGAATTTGGCAGGGTTCATCATATGGGACCTTTCTTTGCCAGTATTAAAATATAACAATAGGCTTTACCCTTTTGTGGCAATTAAACAGCTGTCAAGATCATGGGACCTCCTTTGCCAGTACCAAAATATGAGAATAGGGTTTTCCCCTTTTATCTAGCAACAAAACAGGTGTTAAGTTGTTAAAACACAAAACTGAAACCTTTTACAGGGAATCATGTCTGCATTAACCACAATACTTGTGATCAAAATGCAAACAAACAAAAAAACAGACTTGATAATATATGCATTGTCTTTTAAACTGATTGGTCCACACCAGAGACATCTTTCTTTTGAGCCTCGTCTCAAACGGTGTTAGAATGGAGGACGCCAAAAGGCGAACAGCACGAAGACAATGCACTATCAGAGTAATGAGAGCTCGGTGGTGAGCAGCTACATCATGCGACTTCTTTTGCCAGTACCAAATATGAGGATAGGGGTTTCCTCGTTTATATGGCAACTAAACAGGTGTTATAAGTTGTTAAAACACCAAACTGAAACCTTTAACAAGGAATCATGTCTGCATTAACCACAATGCTTGTGGTCAAAATGCGAGACGTGTCCTCTGGTCTAACATCGTTTGAGACGAGGCTCAAAAGAAAGCTGTCTCTGGTGTGGACCAATCAGTTTCAAAGTCAATGCATATATTATCAGAGTCTGGTTTTTTTTGCATTTTGACCACAAGTATTGTGGTTAATGCAGACATGATTCCTTGTAAAAGATTTCAGTTTGGTGTTTTAACAACTTAACGCCTGTTTTGTTGCCAGATAAAAGGGGAAAACTTATTGTCAGGTGTCAAGATGATCAAACACCAAATAGATAACCTACTGCAAGGCATCCAGTCTGCATTAACCACACATAGCTGTGGTAAAACATGCAAACAAACATGCTCTGATATTATATGCGTTGTCTTTATAACGGATTGGCCTACACCAGACTCATACTCTCAGGTTTTTTCGGTAAAGTCACGTAGGTAAAAAATTAAAATTTAAAGTTAATAAAAGTAATAATGGAAGTAAAATAAAATAATCCTTGCAGTCACGAAAGCTTCAAATCTAGAACTACACCAGACTGCCTTCTTGTGGCCTTGTCTCACAACCAGTGTCAGTCCAAAGAACGCACAAAATGCGAACAGTACAAAGACAATGCAAACATCAACGTACAGTAAAACCTTGGATTGCGAGCATAATTCGTTCCGGAAACGTGTTTGTAATCCAAAGCACTCGTATATCAAAGCACTCGTAATATCAGGTGTGATCACGTGACGCTCGGCAGACAAAGCGTATACACGTACTACTCGTATTGCAAGACCTCGCTCGATTATCAAATTAATATTTATTAAAACATTTTGCTCGTCTTGCAAAACACTCGCAGACCAAGTTACTCGCAATCCAAGGTTTTACTGTATAGGGGTGTCAGGGGAAGGATTCCCACCAATAGGAGGGTTAGTGGGATGGTGACAGGAGAAGGGGGGGGGGGTAATCGAGGAGATATAAGGGGAGCACGGGCGGGAAGAGGGGAGCTTTTGCGGGAACGAGATTGAGACGGCTGGGGACAGGTGTGGATGGGTGAAGAGGAATAAAGGACGAACCCCTGCAACCTTGTGTCGGCTCTCCTTTACAAAAGTATTAACAGTTCGGGTTGAGCAGTTACATTTATCAAAATATGTACTCGTGACAATAAATTGTTCTACAGCTAACCCGCATGGTTGAGCTGAAACTAACAATTGGTGCGTTGAACGCTTCTATGAACAGCAACTTAAATTGTTTGGCCATATCGGGAGGTTGAGGGCCTTAATGACGCAAATTTGGCCAGATCATTAGGTGGCCTCACCAAAAAATAAGTGAAGGGAAAACCCACGCGTTAGGTTAGTTAAACTTGGCATTCACTGTGCATTTAGTTTAAGACTTTCCACCGATTGCCATGCTACTTACTGGAATGTAAACACAACGATGACATTGACGATGTCGGAGGAGATGATGACAAAGGTGATGATCGCGATGATGATGATGATGACGATGATGATCGTGGCTCTAATGGTGATGATGGTCATAACAAATGAAGGTGATGAATTATGAGAATGAATTATGATAATCGTGACGACAATGATGATGCTTTTCTTGCAACTTAAGATGATCCAGCAGCTTTCAATGTCAACCCACACCACCCCCAATCCAATGTTGATCCACCTAACCTATAACCTTGAACGTGCAAATATGGCACAAATCGATCATTCAAACAAGTATGACACAAATCGATAATTCAAACAAGATAAAGCCCAAATTATATGTTGATGCAATAATGAAAAAACACATTCAGATTGCCCAAACGGTAAATATCTCGCTTATGAAAGTAATCTGAAAGGAGAACCATCATTAATTGAAGAAATGTCTCGTTACCATCATGTCTCAGCTTCATCTTTCCATTATTTGTGTCACTGACAGTTACAAAAATGTAAAATTTCACATCTCGGACAATCATTTGGTAACATTAAGTGTTTTTTCCACAACTGCAAATGTAATATTCATTATCGCCTGTGCTTAAAATGACATGGGTTTAAAACTCATTTCTTTAGAACTGCTTTCATGTTTAGTTTGTTGTCCTCCCCCCCCCCCCCCCCACACCTCGGATTAGCACGGTTGGCTACGTATCGTGCACAAGCTCAACATACAGCCATACATCGGTAACACAACATCAAGAAACTACGATACTCTATGCAGTGGAGCACCAAGCGAGGATCACGCGAACTTGGGGGAAGGGATGCCACCTGTCTGGGTTTGTGACCCGGTGCAGTCTGGGAATTGGCGTCTGTGTTCGGGTGGCAGGAATTGATTTGGTACTGGGATTGTATTAAACTTTATCACAGTACACTGCAAAGTTTAATAGACCGAAGCTGGCTGAGAAATACGTCTGGTTTCGGGCTGCCTGTGGAAAAGGTGGCGACCCTCATGAGGGTGCTGGTGTAGCAGTGGCTGTGTAGGTCTCTAACTTAATTTGGAGCTTTCGTGACTGCAGTAATTACTCTTTGGTTCTTTCGGTAAAGTCACGTATAAAGAGAAAATAATAAATTAAATAATAGCATACGACTTTTCGATTGCATCACAAGCAATCATCATCAGGTATAAATGAAAGAGCAAACAAACCTAGTATACTTAGAAATATAATGCAATACAACACAGAGTGTCGGTTAACATAACAGTCAACACCCTACCTGGTTGATTACGTTCTCCAGAGAATGCTAAATTTGAGAGAGAGACAAAACACAGAACCGGAGACATATAGACAGACATATAAGCAGAGAGAGAGAACACAGAGACACATAGAGAGAGACACACACATAGTCACACAGAGAAACCACGCCTCTGTGTCGAGGCCTTAAATAGAGAGAGAGGGGGAGGGTAGAGAAATTAGCATGTCAATGAGTGGCACGGAGCCTGCGCAAAACGACAAAAATGAGGGGAGACAGAGAGAGAGAGAGAGAAACACACTAAATTAAATAAACCTAGCAAAATTTCGAAATGTAATGCAACTGTGGGATTAGAGGTGCATGGTTGGCTCCGCCTAGGGGTGTTTTAAATATCTATGTGCTGTGCAGTCTTGACATTGAGTGTTGGTGTCCGGCACACAAATCAATGAGTTTTTCGCCATCCAAATGAATTGCATACCGGTTCACGGCTGCCATACCTAAGCCTTGAGTACAGCTGGGCCCCCACGTGACCTAAGATAGGGCCTCACCTCAGGATCTGAGCCACTCTGTGGAAGTAGTGGCAGTCCTAATACCGAATGGTTCCCGGTGGTCACTGGGTAGATTGCTGACGGGTCTGCCAACTTCACCTCGTCACCACTGCCACACACTTCGGGACAGATAAGAGGAGTTCTACTATAACTATTATTATGTTGTTAAATATACGCAAATACTGGATACAAACTCAGTTCTGACGCCTGCATATTTGTAGTTTGCATGTTCTCCCCGTGGTCGCGTGGATCTTTCCCTGGGTCCTTCGGGTTTTCCCTCCATATTTAGAAACATGCTCTTAAGAGTATTTGGCTTCGTTACATTTCCACATGATGATAATTCACTTCGTTCAGCTATCATTTGTGATAGCCAGGTCGCCTCTGGGAAAGAGCTGTGTAGCAGTGGGCCTCACCTGGTAAAATTAAATAAAAGTTTACTGAGCCTACTACTCTATGGGAACCTCAGTGCACATTATCATAGTTATGTTCGTTTGTTTGTATTATGACTGCAGGTATTGCGGTCTATGCAAACATGACTCCTTGTAAAAAGGTGTCAGTTTTGTTGCCAGATAGAAGGGTAAAAAAACAATTATCGAGCCTACTACTGTTAGTGCGCCGTTGTGCATTTTAATGTTTCTGTCATCAGAACGGTCAGTGTCTTGTGTGGCCTTGTTTGAAGACAGATAACATCTGGAATCTCAAACACACCGCGAGTTCTGTCCAAAATGCTGTGGGGTTGAGGGTTTCCGGACCCCCAAGACACCCACAGTGCCTGCTACTTCCCCTCCTTTCATCTTGAATTGCATTATGTTTTTTCGGTCTCACAATCCCAACAATACACAATAAGATCGCGCTGCAAAAATCATGGCGATGCGTTCGGAGGGCGTTATTCAAACACGTGTATGTTGTACGTTTGCTATCCGTGTGTTTCTCTTAATTTCAGCGTTTAAAAAAAAATATTTTAACATTGGCTTCGTACGAAGGAGCAATGTGCCACTTTAATCGGGTGGCTGCTTTAAAGTTGACCACCGCTCTATTTTAAATTTAAATGTGAACAAAAATGCCGAGCGCATCGAAGTTCAAAGCAGCCAACACACACACCAGGGCAGGTAGAAGAGCACGCGGAACACAGACCAACGCAAATTGGTAACATGCTTCATTGTTACCCAAATAATGGGAACACATTGCGATAAAAGGATGATGGTCCATTGACAAGACTCGTGGGGGAATGACTGCCAACATAGGGAGCGTGACTGAGCGTATGACCATAAGGGACACAGAACGATCAGATAATTGTCACGTGCAAGAGCAATACGAGCACGGTTGGCTACATACAAGATGGATTGTGACATTGTAGGCATCCTGATAAAGGTCAACGACAGAGGGGAGACCTTTAACCGGTAGTGGATAGATCACGTCTCATGAACAAGATTAATTTTAAAATTATCACCACTCTCAGCAGCAGATCATTGGCTTCACCTCGAAGTCAGGCGATCCCTCTTACCAAAGCACAAACACGAGGAGATACAGACGTCAAACCATGCCACATCATGAAACAAAAATCCAAACAACAACAAAACGCTTCTGTGCGCGCGGCACATCAAAGCAGGGTAAAAGTGTCACTTCTGATAACCTTTGAAATTGGACATGAAGCTCACCGAACACACACGGCTTCTAAAAGATACCTTGCATCATAAAACAAAATTCGTATGATGAAGGGTAGTTTGACCTCACACAACCAGGAGCCATTCCTTACAGAAAAGGTCCTTGCCTATGAACATCGCGCAATTTTCACCAGCGGAGGTCCAAGCAAGCCAGATCGGTCCACAGTTTGTTTGCACCGAATCAACGCTGCTGATGGGATGCGCTTTGATGATAGCAAACCGAACTGTAGAGACCAACATGGGAAGGCGGTGTAAGTGGTTTTGTTTTGTTTTGTTCGTTTGTCAAAGCCACCGGAGCGAGAGACGACGGCGCGTTGACTTTGGCGTCCGAACTTCGCGTCTGCAAATCGCTGTCGCGTCAAGCGGCTGGGCTGCCCCGCTACAGTGACATCCACGGGAGGGGGGGGGGGGTGTCGTTTTGACACGCGGGGAATTCTGTCGTATCACAAGCCTCGTCCCCCCCCCCCCAAAAAAAAACCCCTGCGCACGCGGATTGGGAAGCCAACACCCAGGGCTGTAGTGAGGAGGAGTTCACAAAGACATCTCCACTCCTCCCCCCCCTCCCCCCAGCAAATCACACAAAATCACCTAATTTGAAGCGGGCCGTGCCTTTTATTAACCGAAATAACACCGTCCAGGGAAGACGCGTGCTGCTATTACCGTCATTTCTGTCAACCTGCTATTCCCCCCCCCCCCCCAAATAGATGATTACAGAGCCCTCCCTTGCGATGGCGCAGTTTGCTGGGTGGGTGCCGGTCAGTGGCGCCACCCTTTGATTGAGAGACACATCGGAATTAGGATGAGAGGCGGTGGCGATTGATTGACGTGGGCTCTGATGTGCACGCCCCGGCCCTTCAGGAGGCGGCATGACTTTCTTTTATCGCCGAATTGATTGCAAAAAAAGCGACCGCTTCGGGTAAATCGTCCCACCTCTTGTCAGGGCCTACGTGTCGTGGGAGAGACAGCAGCAGACCGACACGTTCGGAGAGAGAATGTTGGCATCAAGGCTTCGGCGAGTTCGCAAACGTGCCCGCACACGGTTTGAACCGTGACACCGAAGCAATGCGGTGTTCGCCTCTTCAGGTCGATGTCAAAATGAGACCGGAGCGTCGCGGTGTCACTGAACTCCAAGGTGAAAAGCTGGTTACTGAATGCATCTGAATGATACTGGTAGGAACCTCCTGGTTACACCAGCCCACAGGGGGTTATTGTGTCCGTCCGTCGTGCAGGGAGGGGCTGGGTGGGGAGGGTGGGGCTGGGTGGGGGTGGGCTGGTCACCCCGTGGTGCCCTTATAAAACTCAACGTTTAACCTACTCACGCCGGCTGGTGCCCGCCCTCACAGTCGCGCATATTTGCGGAATACACCACGCCGCCGTTGACCCTGGCCATTGACCGAGCAACCCAACGTTCCTACCAGCTCCCTCCGCAGGAATGTGTTTTCACGTTCTACAACCGTGTCGCGTGATATGATTAAACGAGGAAGGGGGGGGGGGGTCATACAAGAAATCACAGAGGTGAAGAGGGGGGCGCATGACACAGTGAATATTGAGTAAATTGCATCCTTTAGCTTGACTACAACAGTGTCGTCTTCAGAAGAGGGGGGGGGGGGGGGGAGTGCCAAGCCGCCTCCAGCTCCCTTGCGATGCTACGGGGCAGCGCTCTCCACTCAGCGTTTGTTTGTAGTCACCCGAGTCGCCGTTGTCACAAGAGACACGGAGTAGTGGCTGTCATTGGACCATGCAAAGGATCCAGTAATGAACAATGATACGAGATCCATGCAGTTGTCACCGTATTCACGACAGACGTATTCACAACAGACTGTTGGGGCAAGTGCTGTTAGCGATTAGCACCTATGAAGGTCGGCACGGCACACGAGGGGGTGGGTGGCCAGCACCACGCCCGGCCGCCTTTGTCTCCCCACTGGTGATATTGAACATCGCACCAGGTACTCGTTTTGAGGGTGAGTCGACCTCGGAGAGGCCCAGGAGCAGTTCAAGTATTCACTAGTTGGCGTTGGCCGTGAGCGGGAATCGAACTTGTGTCTCTGTAGAGCTATACACTACTACACTATACACTACACTATACACTACACTATACACTACACTATACACTACTATACACTACTATATACTACACTACTACACTATACACTACAATACACTACACTACTACACTATACACTACTATACACTACAATACACTACACTACTACACTATACACTACTATACACTACAAACACTACACTACTACACTATACACTACACTATACACTACAATACATTATACGACTACACTATGCACTACACACTACTATACACTACTACACTATACACTACAATACACTACACTACTACACTATACACTACTATACACTACAATACACTACACTACTACACTATACACTACACTATACACTACTATACACTACACTATACACTACACTACTACACTACACTACACACTACACTACACACTACACTATACACTACACTACTACACTATACACTACACTACTACACTACACTACTACACTATACACTACTATACACTACTATATACTACACTACTACACTATAAACTACACTATACACTACAATACACTACACTACTACACTATACACTACTATACACTACAATACTACACTACACTATACACTACACTATACACTACACTATACACTATACACTACACTATACACTACTATACACTACTATACACTACAATACACTACACTACTACACTATACACTACTATACACTACAATACACTACACTACTACACTATACACTACACTATACACTACACACTACTATACACTACAATACACTACACTACTACACTATACACTACTATACACTACACTACTACACTATACACTACTATACACTACAAACACTACACTACTACACTATACACTACACTATACACTACACTATACACTACACTACTACACTATACACTACAATACACTACACTACTACACTATACACTACAATACACTACACTACTATACACTACACTACTACACTATACACTACTATACACTACAAACACTACACTACTACACTATACACTACACTATACACTACAATACACTACAATACTACACTATACACTACTATACACTACTACACTATACACTACAATACACTACACTACTACACTATACACTACTATACACTACACTACTACACTATACACTACTATACACTACAAACACTACACTACTACACTATACACTACACTATACACTACAATACACTACAATACTACACTATACACTACTATACACTACTACACTATACACTACAATACACTACACTACTACACTATACACTACTATACACTACTCCACTATACACTACTATACACTACACTACTACACTACACTATACACTACTATACACTACTATATACTACACTACTACACTATAAACTACACTATACACTACAATACATTATACGACTACACTATGCACTACACACTACTATACACTACTACACAATATACTACACTATACACTACACTATATACTACACTACTACACACTACTATACACTACTCCACTATACACTACTACACTATACACTACACTATATACTACACTATACACTACACTATACACTACTATACACTACACTATACACTACTACACTATGCACACACTAAACACTACTACACTACGCACACACTATACACTACTACACTATATACTACTACACTATACACTACACTACTATACACTACTACACTATATACTACACTATACACTACACGATATACTACACTATATACACTACTATTATATACTACTATACACTACTACACTATACATTACACACTACTATACACTACTACACTATACACTACAATACACTACACTATATACTACACTATATATATAACACTATACACTACACTATATATATTACACTATACACTACTACACTATACACTACACTATACACTACACTATACACTACTATACACTACACTATACACTACACTATACACTACACTATACACTACTATACACTCCACTATACACTACACTATACACTACACTATACACTACACTATACACTACTATACACTACACTATACACTACACTATACACTACTATACACTACACTATACACTACACTATAGCCTACTATACACTACACTATACACTACACTATACTACACTATACAATATACACTACACTATACACTACTATACACTACACTATACACTACTATACACTACACTATACACTACACTATACACTACTACACTATACACTACACTATACACTACACTATACACTACACTACACACTACACTACACACTACACTATACACTACTATACACTACACTATACACTACACTATACACTACTACACTATGCACACACTATACACTACTACACTATATACTACTACACTATACACTACACTACTATACACTACTACACTATATACTACACTATACACTACACGATATACTACACTATCTACTCTACTATTATATACTACTCTACACTACTACACTATACATTACACACTACTATACACTACTACACTATACACTACAATACACTACACTATATACTACACTATATATATTACACTATACACTACTACACTATACACTACACTATACACTATACTATACACTACTATACACTACACTATACACTACACTATACACTACACTATACACTACTATACACTACACTATACACTACACTATACACTACACTATACACTACACTATACACTACTATACACTACACTATACACGACACTATACACTACTATACACTACACTATACACTACACTATACACTACACTATACACTACTATACACTACACTATACACTACACTATACACTACTATACACTGCACTATACACTACACTATACACTACTATACACTACACTATACACTACACTATACACTACACTATACACTACACTATACTACACTATACTACACTATACACTACACTATACACTACTATACACTACACTATACACTACTATACACTACACTATACACTACACTATACACTACTACACTATACACAACACTATACACTACACTATACACTACACTATACACTACACTACACACTACACTATACACTACACTATACACTACACTACACACTACACTATACACTACACTACACACTACACTAAATACTACACTATACACTACACTATACACTACTATACACTACACTATACGCTACACTATACACTACACTACACACTACACTACACACTACACTATACACTACACTATACACTACTATACACTACACTATACGCTACACTATACACTACACTACACACTACACTACACACTACACTATACACTACACTACACACTACACTACACACTACACACTACACTACACACTACACTACACACTACATTATACACTACTATACACTGCACTATACACTACACTATAAACTACTACACTATACACTACACTATACACTACACTATACACTACACTACACACTACACTACACACTACACTATACACTACACTATACACTACTATACACTACACTATACACTACACTATACACTACTACACTATGCACACACTATACACTACTACACTATATACTACTACACTATACACTACACTACTATACACTACTACACTATATACTACACTATACACTACACAATATACTACACTATATACTCTACTATTATATACTACTCTACACTACTACACTATACATTACACACTACTATACACTACTACACTATACACTACAATACACTACACTATATACTACACTATATATATATTACACTATACACTACTACACTATACACTACACTATACACTACACTATACACTACTATACACTACACTATACACTACACTATACACTACACTATACACTACTATACACTACACTATACACTACACTATACACTACACTATACACTACTATACACTACACTATACACTACACTATACACTATACACTACACTATACACTACTATACACTACACTATACACTACACTATACACTACTATACACTACACTATACACTACACTATACACTACTATACACTACACTATACACTACACTATACTACACTATACTACACTATACACTACACTATACACTACTATACACTACACTATACACTACTATACACTACACTATACACTACACTATACACTACTATACACTACACTATACACTACACTATACACTACTATACACAGACTCTAGCTCTTCCTGGGGAATTCCCAGGCGTTCCCAGGCCAGCCGAGCGACATCGTCCCGTCAGCGTGTCCTGGGTTGATCCCGTGGTCTTCGTCCAGTATGGGTTGCATTAATGACACTCAGGGTGATCACCTCCCTGCCCTTACTAAAGTACACGAAGCAGCTATTATTATTAAATAATCCTTCCCCCCCCCTTCCTTGAAAACACGTATGTTGTACACTTTAGTTTTGCGTGATATACGTCTCATTAAATTATATTCAATCTTGATTTGAAGCTTTCGTGACTGCAGGAATCCATACTCTTTGGTTCTTTCGGTAAAGTCACGTAGGTAGAAATGAAATAAAACAAATAAAATAAAAATCATTTGATTTGTTAAATTTTATTTCTACCTACGTGACTTTACCGAAATAACCGAAAAGTAAATTATATTCAGTATTACACTTCGTAGTTCGCTTTGTTGCACTGCATTTTATATAACAAAACTTCAGTCCTCGTTTATCTGCGTCCTACATTTCCGTGGCCCAAATTTATCACCGGCCTCTTATCTGTGTTCTAGGTTCAAAGCCCCCCCCCCCTCCCCCCGTCTCTCTTATCTGTACGCATATTCCTTGTTCCTCTAATCCTCGTGTCTGTCTCTCTCACTCTCTCGTCTGTCTCTCTCACTCTTTCGTCTGTCTCTCACACTTTCTCGTCTGCCTGTTCATTAACATGAATTTTTGTCGGTCACTTGTGGCGCCATCTGTCACTGTGTCTCCCCCACGTTGCCCTGTTCGATCTACTCACGGGAGGTCGTCACGGCGTGTCAGATTCATGCTCCTTCACACAAATCTTAGTCGCTACGTCTCCCCGACCGTGCCGGAGCGATTATAAACCAGATGTTTAGTGGCGTAGCATAAATAAAGGCAGGTCACCGTGCGCCTTGCGCAGCGCGAGCGGTCAAAAGGCAGAGAAGTAGAGATTCCGACGAAATCCTGGAGGAGAAATGAAAAGGTGTTATCACAGTGACGATTCAAAACTTGGTTTGCAAACAAATGAAGATTTTTCGCCCTCCCCCCACCAAAAATGTGCGTTGAGTTTCCCTGTGCCAGCGAGCGTTTGGCAGGTTTCATCATCTGGGACCTTTCTTGCCAGGTGTCAGGATGTTAAAACACCAAACAGAATCTCTATTCAAGGAATCCTGTCCGCATTAACCACGTGTGGTGAACATGCGTCTTTTGTGTTTTTTTGTTTGCATGTTCACCACATATAGGGTTCATCATATTTGGTGGCCACGAGCCATCGGTGGAAATTCCACATTCCCATGGAAGGGGTTTTGTTAACTCATAGCACGACTACGGGTGAATTTTAGTATGAGTCGTTTTTTTTTTACCTCTGCTCAGTAAAATATCCAATGTTTAGGGCGAACATTGGCCCAAACATAGCTCAGTGTGCCACGAGTGTGTTGGGTGATGAGCTGAGTTGACATCGTGCTGAGACTTGGCATCACAGCTTTCGCATTCTATTGAGAGTGTAACCCAGCTGGGCTGAACACGTAAATAAATAGAAGCAACAAAGTTGACATTTCGTGAAAGTCAAGTCTATAATAGTACAGTATTTATAGATATTTTCATCCGCCAAGATATAAAAAAATATAAATTCTGAGACCATATTATGATTTCACATTGTTTAAATGCCCGCTAAGTGATTTGAGTAATATTTTTTGGTGATTGCTTAATTACATTAAATGAGTTTCATGGGCAATTATATCTGAGCAGTTTTTGGTAATTTATTCATTGTAATACAGTAAACGTTCACACCATCAGACTTGTTGAAATACCACTGTGAATAACGTATAATGAGACACTTTGCGATGATTCTCTGCTCGATGATTAAATGTTATCGCCTGCATTCATTGTTTACACTGATTATCTTTTATAATGAAGCAGATTCCCTCCCCCCCCCCGCAAACAATACATCACGTATCCAACCACCTCACATCTGCCCCGACCAATTAACCACCCACACCCATTGCAGTGATTGACCATGGGTGTAATTGTCATTTTCTAAAGATGTTCACATATCCAATCTTTTCAGATATCCGCCTACATCTCAGTTCCCAGTGAGTCAGATATGTAATATTGAATGATGTGATTAACCACGGCGCTGCCTTGTCGTATGGCAATGTCCCAGAAACCGTGCTCATCAATACAGTTCTCATTCTATATTTGTTATGTATATTTCGATTTAAAGCTTTCGTGACTGCAGGGATTCATCTTCTTGGTTCTTTCGGTAAAGTCACGTAGAATGGAAATAATAAAATAATAAAATAAAACATAATAAAATAATTATCACGACGTTTCGGCCACAACGCAAGTAGCCGTCCTCAGGTGAAGACCTGGTTGTTATATATATTATACTAGCTGTACTACCCGGCTTCGCCCGGGACTTGTATCTACCACGGCCGGCCGCCTTTGTCTCCCCAGTGGCGATGTTAATACGCTACAGCAGTTACTCGTTTGAGGCAGAGTCGACCTAGGGGAGGTTAAAATAATCGTCACCGGTGGTGGCCGTGAGCGGGAATCGAACTGGGTTTGCCGTGTTGGTAGCGCAGCGTAGCGTTAAGCACTACACCCACCGCTCCTCACACACCACACACGCACACACACAGACACACACACAGACACACACACAGACACACACACACAGACACAGGCAGCACGCTAAGCACTACACTACCGTTCCCCCTACACAACACACGCGCGCGCGTCCATAGGTACACATACACGCGCTTGCTGCAGACACACACGACTTTCAGGGTGCGTACGGCAGTAAACGACTGAAATAATAAAGCGGCAATGCTGTGTAAGGAAAGCCTTAGACCCGCATTACACATTTGTGTAATGCGAGCGTAAACACACAAACACACACGAACACATACACAATACACACACACATACATGCAGACACACAGACAGACACATAACACACATACATACACACACATACAAACACAGAAACACATACACACACATACATAGACACACACATACACATCCACAGACGTACATACACACATACATACAGGCACGCAGACATACACATAAACACATACAAAAAAACCCACATACATACACACACACATACATACACACAAACACATGCACACACATACATACACACATGCATACAGACACACAGACATACACATAAACACATACACATGACCCGGCTTCGCCCGGGACTTGGATCTACCACGCCCGGCCGCCTTTGTCTCCCAAGTGCCGATGTTAATACGCCACACCAGTTACTCGTTTGAGGCTGAGTGGACCTAGGGGAGGTTCAAATAATCGTCACCGGTGGTGGCCGTGAGCGGGAATCGAACTCGGTTCGCCGGGTTGGTAGCGCAGCGTAGCGTTAAGCACTACACCCACCGCTCCTCACACACCACACACGCACAGACACACACACAGACACACACACAGACACACGCAGACACACACAGACAGACACAGACAGACACACACACACACAGACACACAGACAGCACGCTAAGCACTACACTATCGCTCCCCACACACCACACACGCACACACACAGACACACACACAGACACACACACACAGACACAGACAGCACGCTAAGCACTACACTACCGTTCCCCCTACACAACACACGCGTGCGCGTCCATAGGAACACATACACGCGCTTGCTGCAGACACACACGACTTTCAGGGTGCGCACGGCAGTAAACGACTGCAATAATAAAGCGGCAATGCTGCGCGAGGAACGCCTTAGACCTGCAACACATTTGTGTAATGCGAGCGTAAACACACAAAGACATACAAACACATACACACACACACATACACACAAACACACACACACACATACACACACATACATACACACAGACATACACATACACACAAACACACACATACCTACACACAAACACATACACAATACACACAGACATACATGCAGACACACAGAGACACACATAACACACATACATACACACACATATACACACATACATACACACACACATACACACATACATACACACACACATACACACAAACACATACACACACGTACATACACACATACAGACACACAGACATAGACATAAGCACATACAAAAAAACCCACATACATACACACACAGACATACACACAAACACATACATACACACATGCATACAGACACACAGACATACACATAAACACATACACATGACCCGGCTTCGCCCGGGACTTGGATCTACCACGCCCGGCCGCCTTTGTCTCCCAAGTGCCGATGTTAATACGCCACACCAGTTACTCGTTTGAGGCTGAGTGGACCTAGGGGAGGTTCAAATAATCGTCACCGGTGGTGGCCGTGAGCGGGAATCGAACTCGGTTCGCCGGGTTGGTAGCGCAGCGTAGCGTTAAGCACTACACCCACCGCTCCTCACACACCACACACGCACAGACACACACACAGACACACGCAGACACACACAGACAGACACAGACAGACACACACACACACAGACACACAGACAGCACGCTAAGCACTACACTACCGCTCCCCACACACCACACACGCACACACACAGACACACACACAGACACACGCAGACACACACAGACAGACACACACACACAGACAGCACGCTAAGCACTACACTACCGTTCCCCCTACACAACACACGCGCGCGCGTCCATAGGTACACATACACGCGCTTGCTGCAGACACACACGACTTTCAGGGTGCGTAAGGCAGTAAACGACTGAAAAAATAAAGCGGCAATGCTGTGCGAGGAACGCCTTAGACCAGCAACACATTTGTGTAATGCGAGCGTAAACACACAAACACATACAAACACATACACACACATACACACAAACACATACACACACATACACACACATACATACACACAGACATACACATACACACAAACACACACATACATGCACACAAACACATACACAATACACACACACATACATGCAGACACAGACAGACACATAACACACATACATACACACACATACATACACAAAAACACATACACACACATACATAGACACACACATACATACACACAAACACATGCACACACGTACATACACACATACATAGAGACACGCAGACATACACATAAAGACATAAAAAAAACCCACATACATACACACACACATACACACAAACACATACATACACATACATACACACATACATAGAGACACACAGACATACACATAAACACAAACACACATACACATGACCCGGCTTCGCCCGGGACTTGGATCCACGATGCCCCGCCGCCTTTGTCTCCCCAGTGACGATGTTCACACACGACAGCAGTTACGCGTTTGAGGCTGAGTGGAGCTAGGGGAGGGCCAGGTCCGTTTCAAATAATCGTCAGCGGTGGTGGGCGTGAGTTGGAATCGAACTGGGGTCGCTCAAGCAGCTTAATGACTGTTTGTACAAAGAACATATAAAGAATCGATTATAATAACCAGGCTACAGTCCACATTATAGACTGCCAGTACACGCAGTCAGCTTCATAAGCAGGCTAGAGTGTACATGATAGAGTGGCAGTACGCTCACCGAGCTTAATAAGCAGGCTACAGTGTACATGATAGACTGGTAGTACGCTCACCCAGCTTAATGAGTATTTGTACAGTGAACATTAAAGTAATCGATTGTTGGCGCATTGGGTTTAAAAGTAATATTAATAGCACACATTGTGGTGGGGGTGTAGTGAAGAGTAGGAAAAACTTTGATGAATTTACCTCAGAGTGGCGTGGTGGGTGTCGAGGCCTAGTAGCGTGCAAAGCCTGCGGCCTCGCCTAAAATTGTCGGCTTGGAAGAGGCAGGGTACGGGTGGCGTTCCTTCCCCCCCCCCCTAGCGCTCCAACAATACTGTGTAATGGCTATTATTTAATTAAATACGGAGCTTATGAAAGCGGCGAAGGCGTGGCTAGCCGTTGGCAGAAGCAACCGCCGTCCAATGAAACTGCAGCCCTTGGCGAAGGCGTCGCTAGCCGTTGCCAGGTCCAATGAAAGCGGCGAAGGCGTGGCTAGCCGTTGCCAGGGGCAACCGCCGTCCAATGAAAGTGCTAATGGGCCGAAATACACACACACACAGACAGACATGAACGATTTTATATATATAGATACAATACAGTCCTCATATAATGCACACCACAGCCTCTACCGGAGCCCACACTACAGATGTTCACGAATCTGACTTGATCACACACGGTTAATATAGTGTGTCTCCACGCTCTCACTGTTGATGGTCCTTAGCTAGTGGTGGAAATTCCCCATTTCCATGGCAGGGGCTATTATTTCCAGAGGAGATAACCACCGTTGACTTGCTTCAATGTCGCACTAATTTGATCAACACTGGTTGCTCAGAACCTGAGGAGTTCAATCCACAAACTTCTCATCGTAAGTGAAGCTTCATAAAGTCACGTATAAGGGAAATAATAAAATAATAAAAATAAAATATAATAAAATACAATTTTCACGACGTTTCGGCCACAACGCAAGCAGCCGTCCTCAGGTGAGGAACAGGTCTGTCGGAAAGACAGCGTCTGAATGATGAACAGGTCTGTCTTTCCGACAGACCTGTTCTTCACCTGAGGACGGCTGCTTGCGTTGTGGCCGAAACGTCGTGAAAATTATATTTTATTATGTTTTATTTTTATTACCCATTTTTCAGCAGCCGCAAAGGGCGTTTCGTAACCAGCGACCCCTTCGATTGTGCCAACCATCGCACCCATGGCAGCACGAAGTTATGGAGCAGCAGCAATTACGTTTGAACTTCACTGACAACCTAATATGGCTGGGTTTCACGGCGCTTCGTTAGAGTGCTCAGCGCACTCAACAACAACAACAACAAAAACCCGTCCAGCTGTGAGTCAACTCAACCCAACTTCGGTGAACCCAGGTCACGTTTGTAAATGCGACTTTTCCTTGTGTGAAAAATAAGAATGGGGTTTTACCCTCTCTGGCAATAAAACGGGTGTTCAGACGTCCAAACACCAAATGGATGCCTTTTTGCAAGAAATCAAAGTCTGCATTCGCCACACGCACCTGTGGTGAACATGCAAACGAACATGCTCTGATATGATATACGCATTGTCTGTGAAACTGATTGACCGACACCCTATTCTTATTTTTCATACTTTGATACTGGCCCTTGAGTGTTGAGTTCTCACCTCGTTCAACTTGGAGATGATACAATTATTTTATGGTGAAATTAATTAATTATTTGATACAACTTTGTAGAAGGACAACGGCGGCCGTCCCATGTAGAGACTGGCCTCATCATGGGAATGAGGAATTGTCACTCCCGGCTCAGAGCTGCCAAGAGAGGTAAGCAGCATCCCACGCTTGTGTGCGCACCGAGACGCCGAACTTGGATATGTTTATAATCGCATCCTAACTGACCTGGCAGGAGACACGTGTGTGCTTCCAACATGAGGCCAAGCGCCGTGGGGTCAGATGAGACTAAACATGACATTCGATGAGCACGTGTCTATGATGAAACCGGGTTCTCAAGTGTTAGTGAGTCGATGGTTTCAGCCCGGTCATATATGACTGCACACAAAGAATCAATCGCGTTACATTTCCTTCTGCACTTCATTTGAATGAATACCAGCTCTGTGTGTATGTATGTGTGAACTTCTTTCGCGCCGTACGTAGCCAACCGTGCTAATCATTAAACACGTGGTTTGACTCGAGCTACGGGTGTTAATGTCTGTGGCAGGGTGGGTGTGGAACCCGGCGACCCGAGTTCGACTCCCACTCATGGCCAAAAGCAGTGACAATTATTTGAACTGGTCGTGGGCATCCCCTAGGTCGACTCAGCCTCAAATGAGAACCTGTGCGGTGTGTAAATATCACCACTAGGGAGACAAAGGCGGCCGGGCATGGTGCTGGCCACCCACCGATTCGTGTGCTGTGCCGGCCTTAATAGGTGCTCATTAACAGCACTTGCCTCAACAGTCTGTTAAAGGCTACATGGGGGATCTTTGTCTTTGTGGAAGTGCTGCCCTGTACTGTAAAGGGAACTCAGAGATAGCCCTGTGATATCCGCTTCTGTGGGCCGTAATCTAATCAAGAAGGGTCGCTTTGCCCTGTGAGATTCCCAATGGATTCCTCGACTCGCGTGACGTGATGCCCAGAGCAACAATTGGAATGACATTTCGAGAAAGGTTTTTTTTCATTACTTCAATTAAATAATCGGTCAAAAGAAATTGAATTCCGGTAACAATGTACTCCAAAAATAGCCAACACAAAATGGGACGTTGGGAAGACGCTCAAAATAGATAAGCGGACAACACATGTCTTTCCGCATACCGACGTCGATGATCTGTCTGTTGTTATGACGCAAACGCTACTCAGAGCATCCGAGTCGCGCTCTGTGTTGCCCAATTGTGGAGCGATGTTGCCTCCCTTTACTCGCTCAACCCAAGCCATTCACACGACATTGATACTGAACTCAATCGATCCTGCTGGGCCACCACGGGGATTTTGAAAGTCAGTCCCACGCTCTTTGTCCGACTGCCTCGTGACCATTAAGGCCGGCACCAGTGGCACGGGGTCATCGTCAACGAAGAAAGAGAAACGAAACAGCTGCACGGTCCATGGCATCCATTGCACGGACACATCTCACTTCCCAAGAGGCTAAAGTCCAGAAGAGTGTTGCCTCTATTATCTCCTTCCATGTCCCCTCCTCTCCTCCTCCTCGTTCCCAATCTTCTCTCTGTCTCTCCCACTCTGGCCCTCCTCCCTACGCCCAATCCCGTTTTCGGCCCATCTCCCTCCTTGCATCCCCCCACTGGAATCAACTTCCGCTCTCTTTAACTTCCTTCGGTTAAACCCCCACCATTTTCCACTTTGTCCATTCTCTCCCCTCTTCTCTTCTCTCGCCTCTCACCCCACCACTCCTTCGCGTCCCCGTCCCCTCCCCTACCCATTCACGATCCCGAAGGATCGTCCCGTCGATCGTTTGATCAGGGGGCCACTTGACCCTTTTGAATGGTTACACCTAATGTCAGTTCCCAATGATACTGCTGCGCTTACACAGCACGGTAATAACCGCTGCCGGTTACCAGTATATATTCTGGCCCAGTGAAGTCGTGGTTATGAAGCTTCAAATTTCAATTTAAAGCTTTCGTGACTGCAGGGATTCATATTATTGGTTCTTTCGGTAAAGTCACGTAGGTTAAAAATGAAATTAACAATTACTAAAAGTAATGGTAGAAATTAAAATAAATAATACATCACGACGTTTCGGAGGCAACACAAGTCTCCGTCATCAGGTGGGACCGTCACAGCTAAAATTACTGCATCAAGTGATTTTAGCTGTGACGGTCCCACCTGATGAAGGAGACTTGTGTTGCCTCCGAAACGTCGTGCTGCATCAAGTGATTTTAGCTGTGACGGTCCCACCTGATGACGGAGACTTGTGTTGCCTCCGAAACGTCGTGATGTATTATTTTATTTATTTCTATTATTACTTTTAGTAATTTTTTAGTTTATTTTTTACCTACGTGACTTTACCGAAAAAACCTAAGAGTAAATCTCACCTAGGCTAGATGGGCTCTCGAGTGCTCAATCTAGGGAGGGCCCTTTACCCCAGCAGTGGCGTAAGCCAAAAAAAAAAGGAGAAATATGAACATCATCAAATCGTCCGAGACATTTATAGAGGGGTATTAAATGTCAAGTTGCTAAAAGCAGTTCCTGAGGATATGAAAAAATATGCCAGGCAACCGGCGCATTGCCGTGTAATCCAAACAGGCTCTGCTGTGACCTTGTCAGCCGCGGCTCGAGTCCCAATGACATCGCCCCATCTAGCGGTCGACCTTTCCCTGATATCATTTGTGGCCTCCAGCGATAGCCTGTCAGCTGTCATCCAATCGGAGATCAGCCGCGCGGTTCCAAACAAAGCCTCCGCCTGCCTGGCAATGCATTGACACCGAATGTGTATTGCGCCACTCGTGCCAGTGATGCTTAATGAATATCTGGTGACGCTGCGTCGGCATAAGCACAAAAGAAGGGGCATTGCTCGAAACGTCGCCTATTACATAATTTGCCTTTCAAGGTCGCAGTGTTACTGGCGATTGTGTTGACCTTTTGTTTGTGATAATTGAGATGGTTATAATGCTCAGCTCACAATCAAGAAAAGTTCCACGTTTAAGTCCAATCCAGGGTTGTACTCAAACATGTGCTCTACTGGCATCAAACAGATGCTTGGTAACCCAACGAATTTGTATTTGTGGGAGAATAGAAGGCAAAGACGCATACACAGATATAGCTCAGACTGTGTCGGTAAGTGTTGTTATGGAGCACGAGGAGTGGTCTGGTAGGCACGACGCCCGGCCACATTTGTCTCCCCCAGCGTTGGTACAAGATCCCGCCATGTCTGCCCAGTGCTCGCCGAGCTATTTTGGCTTCCTGTTACCGAGCAAATACGTTGTAACTTCGCACTCGTTACACACAAAGTGCCTGTCACTAATGAACCACGACACCTTGCTGCTGATCTCGTCAAAGGAGCATAAATCATCATCACGTGAACTCCGGTCATCCTCGCAGCGGCTATTGACTAACCGATCGAACAGAGACGGCGGTGGTGACCGCATCGCGCGGCGCCTTCAGATGCGCTTCTGTGGCCGTCTGGAACGTTCTTCCTTCCGATATTAGGAAGCCACTGGAGCTAGGCGCTTTTAAATCTAGATTGAAAACTCATTTCCTCAGAACTGCATTGTGTGTGTTAGTTTGTTATCCTTTCGATAAGCACAGTTGGTTACGTACGGTGCGAAAGAAATTCAACATACATCTTTATACTCCACACCGGCTATTAATTTAAGGCTCAGTGCACTCAGCAAAAGCCCATGAGAGCTTCCATAACCACTGACGTTAATCGACTGACGTTAATCAAGGCTGGTAATTCAACTCGTGTTACTGCGTTCTTATGGGCCGTCCATAAATGACGTCACGCGATTTTGGACGATTTTGATCCCCCCCCCCTAGTCACACGGCGTCACAAAAAGTCAGACCCCCCCTCAAATATGACGTCACAAAGCTCTGCCCCCCCCCCCCAAAAAAACATGCTTCAATCGCTTTAAACTATTGTCATTGTAGTGCGTATTTCATGTGGCGCTGCACTCTGATGTTATAGGAGAAAACATTTATTAAAAAGTCTATTTAATTAAGTAGAACGTGTTGTCTATATTTATTTAAAGTTGCGCATTTTGATGTGACGTCACATTTCTCAACCCCCCCCCCCCCTCGTCACACATTGTCACAAATGTCTGACCCCCCCCCCCAGGTGCGTGATGTCATTTATGGACGGCCCCTTAGCGCAATGTACGAAGCACTGCACCGAACATAATTCGCCTAAATGATCAAGCAAAAGATGCTCACATGCATGACCTGTTGCGTGCATCGCTGACGCATCATTACGTGCCAAATTAAGATAATCATTCCCTTCTCAATCTTCACTCTCTCTCTCTCCTCGCCCCCTTCACTGGAACACACTTCCCACTCCACATAAAGCAGTCACCTTCGCTCACTAGTTTCCGCTCCGCACTCAACATCCACTCATTGTCCCCGCGCTCACCCCACGACCCCTTAATCTCACCCTCATAACCGCCACCGTTACTTTTCTCTCTCCCACAGTCCCACACGGCTTTCACCCATTCCCCAATCAATCCATTCATCATCATCATCATCCACTGTCGTCAATTTCGCTTTCACCGAATTCACGCATCACAGATTCGCCCCTCCCCCCCCCCCCAATTGCTTCTTCTCATCTATTGCATTCACCTCATCGCCACCATTACATTCATATGCACCATTGTTAATTCTGCGTAAAGTGCCTTAGACAAGGCGATGTATAAACTGTTTTTGGATAAAATAAAATGGAGTTTGGTTGGAGATGGAGCGTGGAAATCGGCCTGTGCGCAAGTGCACGGCAGACTGTTGGGACACTGAGAGATGACATGTGTGTTTTATCTCTCACTCAAATTTAGCATTCTCAGGAAGAACGTAATCAACCAGGTAGGGTGTTGACTGTTATTCTCTGTGTGCCTATGTACGTCTCTCTCTATGTATCTCTGTGATACCTGTCTCTGCTTATATGTCTGTCTATATGTCTCTGGTTCTGTGTTTTATCTCTCTCTCAAATTTAGCATTCTCAGGAAGAACGTAATCAACCAGGTAGGGTGTTGACTGTTATGTTATCCGACTCTCTGTTGTATTACATTACATTTCTAAGTATACTAGATTTGTGTTTCTATTTCATTTATACCTGATGACGATTGCTTGTGTTGCAATCGAAACCTCGTATGCTAGTATTTAATTTATTACTTTCTCTTTATACGTCACTTTACCGAAAGAACCAAAGAGTAGATGACATTGGCTTGGGGAGACCTTCACCCACTGCTGATGATGATGATGCTGATGATGCTGCTGCTGAATTGATGACGGCTGCTGCTGATGATGATGATGATGCTGCTGCTGCTGCTGATGATGATGATGCTGCTGATGATGATGATGCTGATGATGCTGACCCTGACAAGGGTTTTAATCCAAACCCTCATTATTCGACGAATTATGTTGGTGATGCTGCTGCTGCGTTGGCAGTGGTACACAAGCACAGTTAACAAAATAACACTAAGGGGCCGTCTATAAATGACGTCACGCACCTAGGGGGGCTGGTCAGACATTTGTGACGATCTGTGACGAGGGGGGGGGGGTTGAGAAATGTGACGTCACATCAAAATGCGCAACTTTAAATAAATATAGAATTGTTATAACAACACTAACTGTTATAACAACACTCCTACAACATCAGAGTGCAGCGCCACATTAAATACGCACAACAATGACAATAGTTTAAAGCGATTTGAAGCATGTTTTATTTTCAAAATGGAAATATGGTTAGGGGGGGGGGGCAGAGCTTTGTGACGTCATATTTGAGGGGGGTCAGACTTTTTGTGACGCCGTGTGACGAGGGGGGTGGGGAGTCAAAAATCGTCCAAAATCGCGTGACGTCATTTATGGACGGCCCCTATCTCAAAATGAAAAAAAAACAGGATAATATACGTGGCGTTTCGGTATGATGGCTCTTTTTCATAGCACATGATTGGTAGCCCTGCTAACAAACGAGCGAAGCCATTCCAGTCATTTATAGCTCGTTCGGTGCTTAGACGAAGATCGTTGAAAGCTTCTTTACAAAACAACGAGTGTGTGTATGGTGTTGCTTTTTTGCATTGAACGTGGTTCAAAAGTTTACATGGAGTGCTCTTGCCAATAGCATCTGGTCATTCAGCAGTGACTGTTTAGACAAGTCTGACTGCTGATGAAACCCAAAAGGTCCGAAGAGATTAAGAGTGCCTTTGCCTAAACAAATGCTACTTGGATAATACCGGTCTGGAAAGCCACTAGGCTGATGCACTTAATCATAAAGTATTTCTCTTTTTGGTTCTTTCGGTAAAGTCACGTAGAAGGGAAATAATAAAATAAAAAAAACATAATAAAATAATTCTCACGACGTTTCGGCCACAACGCAAGCAGCCGTTCGCAGGTGAAGACCAGGTCTGTCGGGGAGACAGCGTTCTACGTGACTTTACCGAAAGAACCAAGAAGATGAATCCCTGCAGTCACGAAAGCTTTAAATCGAAACATAAAGTATTTGTATCCACATGTTGAGCCACAGAACAGAGTTTTTGCTGCATACGTATTAGTTCTCGGCTCTACAAAATGAAAGTGAGCTTCCTTTATCAGCATGTCCATACACACTCGGCGACTGCTCATCAACACGCAGCGCAGGAATCCACGATAAAATGAACGTTGTTCTCAAAACAATAAACCGACGAAACTGAAATCTATACAGTATTTATAAAAGGGAAATTTGTGATTATGTGTGTCTTTTCAAAATGTTTAGCGTACCTCCGGACATGCAACACACTTGAAATTTTCCATGTGGGTACTTTCCAGACTGTACACCATGCACAAATTATAAAAATACACTTTTGTATTTTTTGGGGGGGGTGGGGGCGCAATAATGTATATTTTTTGCACGGCAAGTGAGCTGTGGCGTCACATCTGCGTAGTGCTTCGCGCACTGCGCTACGAACCCGGCGACCCGAGTTCGATTCCCGCTCACGGCCACCACCGGTGACGATTATTTGAACCGGTCCTGGGCCTCCCCTAGGTCGACTCAGCCTCAAACGAGTAACTGGTGTGTTGTGTGTGAACATCGCCACTGGGGAGACAAAGGCGGCCGGGCGTGGTGAATCCAAGTCCCGGGCGAAGCTAGTAACGTAATAACAAAAAAAGCTATCCTCATAGCAGCTGGGTCAAATGGGGTGAAGCGTTAAGAAAGACATGGGATGAGGTGGAAAAAAACAATTAATCATAGCTATGCAGTTGAAGGCTGTGTTGTGTATAATACGGAGATGACATTAACTTGCAAAATGCTAAGTCCTACGGGAGGTGATGTCCATGGATAAGTAAGAGCATACGCATATGAATAATAGACGAGCTGTGTGTGTGCGCGTGTGTGCGTGGGACGGGAGACACATTCCGCGCGCTGTTTTGGACTAATGCGTTGTTACCTTGCGCGTCCTGATGGGGGAATAACACGGCACTTATGTTGCGCCTGCAGGGAAAGTTCACCCAATTAACCCCGATACACCTGTTCGACAACGACGACGACGATGACGATGCCACCACAAGCGCATTTTTTGCAAGTGCGCGGATTTGCATTCAAGCCTCTCGTGCGCCTTGGGCTCATGGATCTCGGCGGAGCATGGTCCCGAAATCCAGGGCTGCCAAGATAGCGTTGGCAGCTCACGCAGAGATTGTTGTGCGCGTGCGTGTGAGAGAGAGACTCGATTATCTGAATCGGTGCTGAGCCTCAAATGAGTACCAGTAGAGAGACAAAGGCGGCTTGAGCATGGAGCTGGCCAACCTTCCTTTTTCGATTTAAAGCTTTCGTGGCTGCAGGGATTCATCTTCTTGGTTCTTTCGGTAAAGTCACGTAGAAGGAAAATAATAAATAAAAGAAATATGTTTTATTTTTATTATTTTATTATTTCCCTTCTACGTGACTTTACCGAAAGAACCAAGAATATCAACCTTCCTTTGTCAAGTCTCTCTTGTCAAGGCTCTCTCCTCCTCTAACCCAGCTTAAATTTACGCTGCCAAGCTTGGTGGTGTTCATTCAGACGCTGTCTTTCCGACAGCCCTGTTCTTCACCTTGCGTTGTGGCCGAAACGTCGTGAGAATTGTATTTTATTATGTTGTATTTTTATTATTTTATTATTTCCCTTTTACGTGACTTTACCGAAAGAACCAAGAGGATGAATCTCTGCAGTCACAAAAGCTTTACATCGAAATTTAACTGCCACTTAGTGGCACATGGTGGATATTTGCATTGGCGGTGTTGCACAGTGGTTCACGCATTACGAGCCCGGTGACCTGGGTTTGATTCCAGGCCACGGAAATACCATTCGCGACGAGTGGCATTGGAATCTCTCCTGGGTCTCCACTCTGTCAACGCAGCCAGAGTCAACTTTCCGGTGGTGCAGGATGTGTACATCCGCACTGGCGAGACAAAGGTGGCCGGGCATGGTTATTGGTCACACCACCTTCTCGCGTGCCATGTTATACTTGAAAGATGATTGCTAACCGCTCTTGTGTATGAGTCGAATTAGGAACGTTGGTGTGTAAAAGGCTTGTGAATGATGCCACTGGATAGCTGGCAGCGGTCGCGAGTCAAGTGATGCTCACAACAATGAGCAGAGTGTTGGGTGGATAAAGGTAAAAAAGAAAAGCACACAATGCAAGTGTTCGCGGCCACATTTTTCAATGGCGAAAGATCGTGCACACATTTCATTCAATTGGGAATTCACGTCGCGGCGGCATCGCCTCCCCCCGACTGCGAGAACTGCGCAGGAACCTCCTGAAAGAGAGTTGAGACGCAGCGAGGCTCTGCTGGCTAAACAAGCGTAATAAGAATAATAAAACAAGGAGCGATAAGCGTGATTGTCGCCTGCGGTGATTTTCCCAGTCACTGCCCTACTAACCCAACAACGTGAATCTGTCCATTGTCTTCCTGCCAGCTACCCTTCGTGTGGCGCAAAAGCGCACCTAGCCTGGCACAAGTGCAGCGCCGACGTCATTGTCTCTTGTTGAAAAATTACGACCGTTATTTATGTGTGCGCGTGTGGACGTTGGAGTAACGCGTGTTTGCAAATAGCTTATCTCTTAATCAATAAGCAACCTGCATTCTTTATCGATAAAGTAATTACTTTAAATCATGATAACCAGAGTTTTAATTTCAACCGGGTCTGTGCTGTGCGGGAAACTAGAGCACACGCATGCCCCTGGCACGCCACATCCACGATACCTTTCGTTTTGGCTCTGGCTACCAGCCACGTGGCAAATTCAGTCTCCCAGGGACCCAATATATTTTCATTCAGAAATTAAGCTCTGACTACATCAACAACAATAACAACTCAATGTCCTTCATTTTAAACATGTAATATTACTTTGTATTATCTAGGAACAGATATACTTTCAAGTTGTAGATTTCTGTAAATAAATTGATATGGGCAATGACTCACTATAGCACACACTTACTCGCTCTTGTGAATGATGCCCACAGGTTATTTGATGTCCGCCTCCCAGCGGCCAAAAGTCAGAGGGTCTCGAGCGAGCACCGTTGGATCCCTATCTTCAGAAGAAGGCCCTTAGCCAAGGGTTTAAACTCCACATTCCTATGGCAGCGGCCAGTATCTCCAGAAGAAAGTCAATTTTGTCTTTCCCCAACATAGCCTTTCTCATTTTGTTGGAGAGATGATAGGTTGAGTTGTCTCCTACCGGGAGTTTGAACCCACAACCACAGGACCAGCTGGTAATTGCAAAACACGCTAATTATCACGACTACTACTACGCATTACTTTTTGGTTCTTTCGGTAAAGTCACTTAAAAAGAAAAAAATTGCATACGACGTTTCGATTGCAACACAAGCAATCATCATCAGGTACGAATGAAAGAGAAAACAAACCTAGTAAACTTAGAAATACAATGCAATACAACACAGAGAGTCGGATAACATAACAGTCAACACCCTACCTGGTTTATTACGTTCTTCCAAAGATTGCTAAATTTGAGAGAGAGACAAAACACAGAGACGGAGACACACAGAGACAGACACATACGCAGAGAGAGATAACACAGATTCACACACATAGGCATACAGAGAAACAACGCCTCTGTGTCGAGGCCTTAAATAGAGAGAGAGGGGGGCAGAGAGAAAGGGGGGGGGGTAGAGAAATTAGCATGTCAATGAGAGATTTGGAGCTTACGCATGTTTACCAAGAAACCCTCACTGAGTCTCAGGACACTTTGCAGGAGGGCCTTGCCAAGTATTCTTACAGACGGGGCAATGTTCTTCTGTGTAATCTCACTCGAGTAACTTGCAGGCGATTTTCAAACATTGGGCTTGTTTAGCCACTACCGGTTACATTTTATGTTTTTTTTATTTTTGCTATAGGATGAAACTGAAGAAATCAGAGAAAATCCATGCAGAACAGGGGGAGATCATACATACATTCCACTCACTCACACTGCAGAACAGGGGGAGATCTTACAAATTCCACTCTCATACTCTGCATAACAGAGGGAGGTCATACACATATTCCACTCACTCACACTCTGCAAAACAGGGGGAGATCTTACATATTCCACTCACTCATACTCACTCGCACTCTGCATAAAAGAGGGAGGTCATACACATATTTCACTCACTCTCTGCAGAATAGGTCGAGAACATTTCATCTCCACGCAGAACTTCGGGAATCGAACCCAGGACGGGATTTCTGTGAGGCACAAGTACTACCACTGTACCACGCTGCCCCTATACATTACCGAAAGGCTATGGGAATTTCACTGCGTAAATTGGCCCTCGGATCACGAGGGGTTTTTATTCTGACTGCTTAAGAGATGGGCATGAGTAACGCGTGCTTGGAATAATACAAAATGTGGCGTGGGTTCTGCATTACGGCAAAAATGCTCCGAGCCTCACTTTGTCCTAGAATAACCTGGGGTTTAGTTTGAACGTCGCGACGGGAACGATGCCAAATAATGGGGCCGGTGCAATGGAGAAGGCTTGTTTAGTCTATAGATCCCAATCTCGGCTCGGTGTATCCCGATGTGACCTCTGGTCCTTACGCAAGGACAACCGCCCTCCGAAAATAGACGACATTGACGTCGCTCAAAGAAGTCGACGTGCAACGCCGTCGCGCCCTTACGCTTGTCTTTGAACTTGAGGGCGCATTCGACGATGTTGGAAACATCTTCTTGGTTCTTTCGGTAAAGTCACGTAGATGGGAAGTAACAAAATAATAAAAATGAAACATAATAAAATAAAATAATTCTCACGACGTTTCGGCTACAACGCAAGCAGCCGTCTTCAGGTGAAGAATGAGACACTACCAAGCTAGGAGCTTATATATAAGCTGCGTTGGAGGTGGAAGAGCGCCTTAACAAAAAGATGTTGGAAACGTTGCTTAGGACGTCAACACAATCGTCAATACAGAATGAACGCACGTGAGTCCTCGCGAGCGAAGTTCAAATCGGGACGATAAGAGTGGCAGGGGCCCTTTCATATACTCATTGTGCAGCGTAAAGATTTACACGCCCTGGAAAATGCGATGGTTCTTCGAGATTCGGTGGTGCCGGGGGGGGGCGTGGGTGGTGTTACACATTTCAATAATGAATTTAGTTTTTGATTCGTTTTTAAAGCCTTAATTTGTATTGACTCTGAAATAAATTTTGACTTAAATTGTTATTTATATATATATTTTAAAATAAATTTTAACCTATCTACGTGACTTTATCGAAAGACCCAAAGAAGATGTCTCTTATATACTCCGTCCGATTTGCGTGGTCTCATTGACCCCACCAGCCTGCGCACGTACGTACGTGGCCAACAACGCGAATGCGTGGCACGCGTGCCACTTTAATTCGTTGCAAATGCGGTGGGCCTCACACGACTGGATTTGATGCGCGTATCATCAGTACAGGCATCGATGTTAATCGATAAAGAGATGCAGTACCTTTGAGGTGGCCTACGTGTCGAGTAATAATTAATATACGCAAACTGCTTCCATATTCATGAGGACATGATTCACGTTTACACTCCAACGAGGTCCCTGATATATTCGAATCACCTTCTTTGATGTACTCCGAGGTCAAGGTTCATTCCCTGGGGGTGATCGGCTTTCACCACTCCTGTTCCCAGGCTTTGGAACGTCTTTCCTTTGCTAATAAGACTCACGCCGTAAATTGGTCTTTAGCCCCACTAGTTCTGGCCATTTACCCCGCAGGTTCCGTTAATTTCCTGGTTTTCCATACACGGCGATTTGGTGGGATCTACAGATGAAATGCGCATTATTATTATTGTAATAAAATCAACCGAACGAAATGTGTTTGCCCTGTAACTACCAGGCAATGATTTTGTTCACAATGAGATCAGTATTCACTTATCTCTGTAAGAGTAATGCATTCCTCGACATAGACTACCCAAGACAGGTACTGTATTGGTAATACCATATTTTTTTCTCAGCTTTCTGAATGCAGATTACTCTGGCTTCGAATATGCCTACGTGTCTATGATGAATTTCATTGTTAACAAAAATAACAACTCTAACAATGCAAATTGTTACAGGAGGCATGGGGGGAGGGGAGGCTAAATAATGACGTGAGCGGCTTGGATCATTGCAAGGACACGCGCAGGCGTAGCAGTGCAGTGCAGTGCCGTAGCACAGCGCTGCTATTTCCGAGGCAAATTTGTAACGGGATTCTTGATTTGAAGCTTTCGTGACTGCAAGGATTCATATTCTTAGGTTTTTTCGGTAAAGTCACGTAGGTAAAAAAATTAAAGTTAATAAAAGTAAAATAAAAATAAAATAAAAATCACGACGTTTCGGAGGCAACACAAGCTTCCGTCTTCAAGTGGAACCGTCACAGCACGATTGCTGTATCAAGTGACGGTTCCACCTGAAGACGGAGGCTTGTGTTGCCTTCGAAACGTCGTGATTTTTATTTTATTTTTTATTTTACTTTTATTAATTTTTATTTTTTTTTACCTACGTGACTTTACCGAAAAAACCTAAGAAATTGTAGCGGGATCTACTTCAATTTGTTCATCATACATCGATCGTAATAATAACGATGATAATAATACAAATAATAACTTACGCTACTGAAACGCCTTTCACCCAGAGATCGCAAGGCTTTCGACAACAACAAAGACACACACACGCGCAGGCTCACACCAATCAAATACAACGAACGCGGAATGCCTCTCGTGCAGTGGGCTCTGAGCCTTTACTGCAGCCTTGCACTCATTTGGTTCTCAATCGTAAAACCAAAATCTATAAATGTTAATCAAGCTGTTACTTACGTGCCCGTGCTAATTTTGATGATTTACCTTCTAAAAAAACCTGTTCGTGTCTTGCACCCCCAGAAAGGGCATCTCGCACCCCCAGGTGGTGCGTGCACCCCCCCAGGTTAAGAAGGACCACTGCTCTGGTGGCATATTGCTAAGCACACAGGACTAGTCGCGCAGAGGTCACATGTTCATTCATCCGGGTGCGGAAGTTGAAACGGCGTAGCAAGTTTTTTTTTAAGTCGACCCATCTCTGTCCACTCAGAATTGGTGGAGAATAAGTGTGGCCACTTTCACCTCTTTTATGACGTCTGGTGCTCAGCATGGAAGGGTTAGGCCCAAATAGCCTCCAGAGGGGCTCTCTGGAGCCGCCTCGAGGGGTGGCGTGAGCCAGCAATGACCCCTTAGCGAATGCAGTGGTCTAAAAGAGATGTTTTACGTAAATATAAGAAGCAATATTTTCCTTCTTGCGATGTTATTTTTGCTTTTTCAGGCTCACCTCTTGTTTAGATTCTGACTTCAGACGAGCTTGGGGCACATTCCAGGTGGATTACTCAAAGGCACCGCAACAGTAATGTTCCCGGATTGACAAATGTGGTCTGGCTGGAACCAAAGTGACCCCTTTTTAAATCCTTTATATTAAGTTCGCTTGCTTGCTTAGGACCGTGCAAATCTTTCGGTCGTTTTTTAACCCACTTCCCGTGATCCAATCGAGCTGACATTTTCCACACAGACTCGTTGTGCGAGACAATTAATGTTCGTGAAAATTTGTTTCCAAAATTTTGCACTTTTTAGGACAAAAATATTATATTTAATTACCAATTGCTTAATGGTGCAATGCAATCATCTGACCCATAGGTGGCAGCCATCTCAAGCCAGAGGACGAGAGGACTCTAGCCGCCACGCATATAAAGGATTTATAGTGAAAAACTTTGTTTTTACGGGTTATACTTATTAGATTTGTACTTAATGTGGCTGATGTTGATGCAGAGCAACGACTGCAATATGATTATCATTATTTTGAGGTGGCTGAGTCAATTCGTATCGTTTGGAATAGCGGAGTGGTGCCTCGCCGTGATGTCTCCGGCTTATTTGTCAATCGGGCATCGAGTCGTTTTACTTTCTACGGACACTCCTAGTTGACCACACTTGCACGCTGCATAGTGTTTGTTTATGTATTTTCCGTTTCAATATTTGAGCGACAAGTGATCCAAGATTTATTGTTTGTAGAAAGTATTCTTCCCAACGGATGGCTCTTCTATCACCGCACACTCTGAGGCCGTAGTGTCGTTCCCACCCCGTTGGTTTCTATTTCTAATGGTGAAAACAAAAACACACGAGTAAGTTGTGCTCTGCCCTTTCAAACTCGCCCCACATGACACCGGGCGGCACCCTGTCGTTCGGATGTTTGGGGCTGAGGCAGATGAATTAAACATCCTGCTGGAAAGTGCTTTCGTTATTAGGAAGCCAACTGGAGCTGCGCACTCTTGAATCTAAATTGTAAACTAATTTCTTGGGAACTGTTGGTGGGATTTACTCGGCAAAGGAGACGTCTGATTCTGAAACTTGTGATTATATTGCACCTTTTTATCCAAGGCCTTTTTTAAATTACAGGAATTATAACAAAAAAAAATGGTACATTAGATGAAAAGTGGTTGAGATACAGAGTGTGGTGATTTAAAGTGGTGGTGGTGGTGGAGTCACGGCGAGAGTTGGAAGAGCAAGTGGGAGCCGTCAAGGAGGGGTTTGGGGTAGGGATAGCGGGCAGGGGTAGCGATGAGGGTCGTGATAGAGGTCGTCATAGGGGTTGGGGTAGGCCTGGTCGTATCTGGGGGGGGGGGGGGGCGGGGGCAGGTCGCAGCTGGGCTAGGGAGAAGAGATGGGGATTGCTTTCAGTGAGGAGTGGAGGCTGGTTCGTGACGATGATTGTTTTATGTGCAGTGAGAGTTCGTCGCAGAGGAAGAGAGCAAGAATGGAAAAGGCAAAGATGCAGCGCTGCGATTAATCGCTCGAGCCAATGCTGGCGGAACGGCTTCCACTAGAGTGCCCCCCTCTCTGGAGCGTGTTTGGCCTACCCTTCCACGTTTTTCGTCAGACGTCACGGAAGAGGTGGGCGTACGCACACTTTACCCCCCCACCACGCGCTAACCTGCCCATCCACTAACCACGATGTGATATACATTTCTGGGTGGAAACAGGTGTGCGGATTTGAGAAACTTGGCCATCGTTTCAATTGACCCACTCGGGGGATCGAACCGCCGACCTCTGCACGTGTATGTTGAACTTTTTTCGCACCGTACGTAGCCAACCCCGCTAATCGGAGGTCCGGTGCAAGTCCGTTACGACACACGGCATCCCACCAGGGTCAGAGGCAAGGGTGGAATTCTGATCTTCCATTGGTGGGTCCCTGTGTCTCCAGAAGTAGAACTTACTTTTGATCTATCTTGGAGGGATGACTGACCGAGATGACCCCAATGGGAATAAAGACTAAACATCTACATGTATCCAGCTTGGGTGGCACTGTGGTTCGCACACAAGACTGTGAGTCTTGTGTAAGTTAAATATCCAGCAGATATTGACTCAACCCATCACTCTGGAATACACCACTGTGTGGGAAGTTTCCAGTGGTAAAATTGCTCTGAAGGTAACCTCTGCAAAATGAGCCCATATAATTGAGCCCTATATTCCTATAATCCTACGAACAGCTTTATATGCAATGCAAAGTGAGATTTATGTAGCATGTCAAACTAATTTTCGATTTAAAGCTTCTTTCGTGACTGCAGGGATTCATCTTCTTGGTTCTTTTGGTAAAGTCACGTAGAATGGAAATAATAAAATAATAAAAATAAAACATAATAAAATAATTCTCACGACGTTTCGGCCAGGTCTGTCGGGGAGACAGCGGTCTCCCCGACAGACCTGGTCTTCACCTGAGTACGGCTGCTTGCGTTGTGGCCGAAACGTCGCGAGAATAATTTTATTATGTTTTATTTTTATTATTTTATTATTTCCATTCTACGTGACTTTACCGAAAGAACCAAGAAGACATGTCAAACTAATTTATGGAAACGTGACGCGGAGTGTTTTGGCCGAAACTGCGCTCTGGATGTGAACAAGGCACCCTCACTACCAGGACCGCGTTAGGAACCAGCGTCTCCTTCAACCCCCGCGTCGTGGAACTTCAACGTCACGAGGCCGGGTTCCAGGCAACTGCGTCGGACCGGCCGTGCCTGAAACCTGGTCCCGCGAAGCGTAGCAGGATCGCCGTGCGACGGCCCTTGCGACACGACAGGAGGCTTCTTTCTAGATTTGAAGTTTTCGTGACTGCAAGGATTTATATTCTTAGCTTTTTTCGGTAAAGTCACGTAGGTAAAAACATTAAAATTAATAAAAGTAAAATAAAATTACTTTTAATAATTTTAATGTTTTTACCTACGTGACTTTACCGAAAAAACCTAAAAATAGGCTTCTTCTCCAATCCACGGGCAGGACGTGCGGCCACTGCAATAGTCCCTGCCACCACTCCCCCCACCCCTCCTCGATTCACAAACGAACAAAGACAAAAATCCCCCGTATAGCCTTAACATACTATTTGGGCAAGTGCTGTTAGCGAGCACCTATGAAGGCCGGTACGGAACACAAGGGGGGGGGGGGGTCTGGCCAGTACCACGCCCAGCCACCGTGTTGTTTCCCTAGTGGCGATGTTTAGACACCGCACCAGGTACTCATTTAAGGCCGATTCGACCTAGGGGAGGCCCAGGACCGGTTCAAATAATCGTCACGGGCGTTGGCCGTGAGCGGGAATCGAACTCGGGTCGCCGGGTTCTTAGTGCAGCGTAGCATTAACCGCTGCACCACCGCTCCCCACAATGAACCGACGCAACTCCACAAACAGGATGGATCTCGCAGGAGCTGGGCTCTTTCCATAAACATCGCAATCAATCACGGTCTTGGCAAATCGTCATTCTCCTGTTTGCTTTGTGGCCCCTTTGAAATCTGAGCGTTTCAATGTGGAAAACGTCGAGGGGTATATGTCGGGTTTAGAAAAATTTATGAAAATAATGCTAAATTAGCGAAAATTATGCTAATACATAAATTATGCTAATTATGGAGATACTCGTATTAATTTATGCGAATGTATGAGTTTATGCTAATGTGTGCAGCTATGATAATTAGGCTTAGCTTCGCTGCCCAGGGTCGTATCATCAATCGGGATAATGCAATTATTCTTGCTTAAACATTTATTGATTATCTCTTAGTGTGTTTATGTTAGGTCTCCAAATTAAAATCTCAACGCAGGATACAGTTCTTCTATGCCTGCGACAGAACCCCGGTCCGGCACTGCTGAGATCCCTGCCTTGAAGTCTGGGTGGCCACCCATGAATAAACCGGGTTTTCCAGTGCAACGACTGGACAAAGAAGTCAGGGGACAGTTGTAGTGTCTCCCTGATCACGTCAGCTTTGGCCGATGCTGATTCACACTGGCAGCTCTGAACAAATGATGGAATGTACACATTCCTGTGGGCGGGGCCAGTCTAACCGTACCAATTGTATCGATATCAGATGCATCTCGCAAACGTGAATGCCACGGTGGCGAGATGTTAACTTCCTTGACAGATATACAGGAGGTCGTGGATTAAATCCCAACCCTGACGCCTGCTGCTGTATATTTGGAGTTTGAATGTTCTCCCTGTGGTCGTGGGGATTTTTCTCCGGGCCCTCTGGTTTTCCCCTGCACATTTAGAAACGTGTTTAGAGTGTTTGGCTGCTATCAATTTCCACATAAGCCACTTCGTTAGGCTATCATTTGTGGCGAGGTCGCTTCTGAACAAAAGAGATACATAGTACAGTGGGCCTTACCTGGTAAAATACATGTTTTAAAAAATAAATCAAAAAATGTTTACTCTCAACCTCTTTAATGTGAGTTGAACACTTTGCCAGAACAATGCTCAGGGTTATTATAGAGGTAAATTCAGGCCATCTGAAACGGGTCACGCCTGACCATTTCACACTTTCTTGAATATAATTGGCATATATTTACTTATGATACATGAATACAGCCAAAATGTCAGGTCCCTGTCACATTTTTTTGTCAAGATATGACGTTTCAATTTTTTTTACCCATGACCAATAAAATATAACTCACACTAATGTAGTGAATTTAAAATCCAAATTTAAGTGCTTCATATAATCATGTCAGAGCGTTGAAAATATTGGGCTGATATAAATCTTTTTCGTAAAAATCACAATTCAATGATCTGTTATACTGAGTGAAAAATGTAATAACATAAAAATCGAGAACATTTCATATTTTTTTTAAAAATTCATGCACTTTTAGATTTTTGCAAAGTATGAGACGGTGACCAAAAAAGTACTGCATTTTTACATAAAGTGGCTCACTTTTAATGACTTTCCGACAACGTGGTCTTTTTAGGCCCTCGTCTCTTAAATCTTTCTGCCATATGGTCCGGGCCTTTGCCTCGAACACTCCCCTCCGTGGCGAGCGATCCGGCCCAGCCGCTCAGCGCTGCTCTCTTCCCTCGTCGAGGGCCCAGGCAGGCGGCACTCCGCCGCTGCGCTGCGCGGCAGAGGTCGCAAACGGGTTTTGATTCCTTACCCGTACCCGGCCGCACCAGGGTCGCAAACGGGTACCCGTACCCAGCCGTACCCGTACCCTACCCGTACCCAGCCGGGTACGGTACGGGTATCGGGTACCTGATTGCGACCTCTGGGATGAAGCCATGTTGCAGGCGCGGGTGGGTTGATTCTAAGAACTTGAATTGTGAGAAGAGACAAGACGTTGGGAAATGAGTGACAAACGGTTACTCACCAGTGACTCACGGCCTACCCGTACCCGTACGCGGCCGCACCAGGGTCGCAAACGGGTACCCGTACCCGGCCGGGTACGGGTAGCCTGGTATCGGGTAGGGTACGGGTATCGGGTACCCGGTTGCGACCTCTGCTGTGCGGACGTCGTCGGCGTCAATGTGGGGGGGCTACTTGGCTCTGGCCCCCTCCCCCCTCCTGGCTCCCGTTCTTCGCCAACCCCCTTTGTCTGCTCAATGCAACGACGCCTCATTAATTTTCAGCTGCCCCCCAGCTACGACCAGGCCTATCCCAACCATTCCCCCATCAATCCCTCTTGTTTTACTGTCATCGAAGCAACACCACCATCATTTACAATCAACCCGATTCTTTATTCAAAAATCATTATCATCCTGTGTACAATTTTATAATTGTTGCAAAGCGCCTTGGCGAAGGCTCTGTATAAATCTCGGTGAGATACAATCTAGAGCTGCTTTCTTCTTCATTTCACCTTCCGCTCCCGACCTCCACCTCTGCCTTCAAGTTGTCAAGCAAGATTTGTTTTTATTTTCCTCCCAGCATCCTTCACTCCAGAACGCTCTGCGGCGACCTTTCACCTCTGAGAATCGTGCCCAAGCAGTACCGCTTGCCTTTCTGGATTCTATTTCGAT
Source organism: Lethenteron reissneri (assembly GCF_015708825.2). Classification (NCBI taxonomy): domain Eukaryota; kingdom Metazoa; phylum Chordata; class Hyperoartia; order Petromyzontiformes; family Petromyzontidae; genus Lethenteron; species Lethenteron reissneri. The sequence continues at coordinate 3,449,630 of NC_083785.1, forward strand.
TTAAAGCTTTCGTGACTGCAGGGATTCATCTTCTTGGTTCTTTCGGCAAAGTCACGTAGAAGGAAAATAATAAAATAATAAAAATAACAAATAGTTTATTATGTAATGTTTTATTATTATTTTATTATTTTCCTTCTACGTGACTTTACCGAAAGAACCAAGAAGATTTCTGGATTCTTCCAATTCGATGTCGGTCCTTCTTATTCCGCGATAGATTCTCCTCATTCGATTATTCGTCGCTGTCCTTCCAGCGGAGTTTCTTTGTGCAATGCCACAAATCACATCTCTAGAAGGTTTCGTCTGCACATGTCTCCAACAGCACGCCACGCAACACACTGGGTCCCTGTTCCTTGTGTTTTACAAAATAAACGTGTGGCAAAACCCCCCCCCGATAAAATCGCAATTATCCACCAATCGTCCTGAGCTCGTTTGGTGACACGGAGAGTAAACAAAAATATCTAATTTTCTCCAGAAGTTTTTTTTAATACGTTATTATATAACTGTAAAATATTCAAAGGTGTTACTCAGTGCCTTTATTTTTATTTTTCAATCATTTTTTTATTTTCCTGACTGGTGAAAAGCGTGTTTCTTTCACACCCGTATATATGACACCATGCCTACTTTGTGAATGCCACATTTATATTTTTTTATCACGCATTACTTGTGCATATTAAATCGTTTTGATAGCCAATTAATTTGTGTAATCACCGGCCGTTAAATAACAAACGGTCCCCTAGCTTATTTGACTGCAAACCAAGATATTTAGCATTTTAGGTTTTCATACTCTTTGGTTCTTTCAGTAAAGTCACTGAGGTAGGAAAATAAATAATAAATCACGCCGTTTGGATCGCAACACAAACAATCGTCATCAGGTAGAAAGATACAGCAGTACAACTGCTGAACGTCGTGATTTATTATTTATTTTTCTACCTACGTAACTTTACCGAAAGAACCAAAGAGTATGGATTCCTGCAGTCACGAAAACTTCAAATCAAGATTTTAGGTTTTTTATTTCTAGAATTTGCCTTCAAACTATTTTACAATTACTGAAATTAGCATTTCCTTGGTCCACTCAACACACAATGACCCATCAGCCAAACATCCCTCTCTTGAAAGAGTCTTGAGACTCAATGAGGCATTCGAGGAGAAAGATGCCACACATTTCATTTTCAATCATCAATAGTCCTTGCAAGCCAGTCTGCTGAGTCTTGATATATTTATTCGACTGAACATCTGGCCGTCTGTGGAACTCCTGGACATCTGTGAAACAAAGAGCTTCATAGCTCATCGGATTCTTTCAAGTGTAAATCAATAGTCTGATTCTGATTATTCAAGCGGGTTCTGCTCTGTGTCTTGTGTGTGTGTGGGAAGAATTTGAAGTGCCTGCATGAAGGTGAGGGGGAAAACACCCCAATCCCACACCACGGAGTCTTCAGATGAAGAAAAAAACACACACACTCGAGAATTCTTCACGTGTATTTTCCCTAAAATAATACACGCATAGCGTGAAATGACAGAGTTTTGAATTACGTAAACACATTTGCAATACGGCAGGCTCGGGCATCGCGTTTTTACTACGGACACGCTGCTCCGTGCGTTACGCCATGTTTTTCACTGGTGCTTATTGAAATTTACACAACACTTTCTTGTGTTTCGTAAGCTACCATTTCAAGCTGTGTGTTATTTTAGGAATACATGTGACTAAGACTACAGTCGTGTCGGTAATCAGGAACCTATTCTTAGGTTTTTTCGGTAAAGTCACGTAGGTAAAAAATTAAAATTAATGAAAGTAAAATAAAATAAAAATCACGACGTTTCGGAGGCAACACAAGCTTCCGTCTTCAGGTGGAACCGTCACAGCCCGACAGCTGTATCAAAAAGTGGGCCATTTCTGCCCCCCCCCCCAACCTTTACATACATGTATACGGAGTGGTATCTCCTGTAATCTCTCATTTACTTGATACAGCTGTCGGGCTGTGACGGTTCCACCTGAAGACGGAAGCTTGTGTTGCCTCCAAAACGTCGTGATTTTTATTTTATTTTACTTTCATTAATTTAAATTTTTTACCTACGTGACTTTACCGAAAAAACCTAAGAATATGAATCCTTGCAGTCACGAAAGCTTCAAATCTAGAATCAGGAACCTCCTTTGACGAACCGCCTCTGACAGGTACCTCGCTGTTTTTGTATAGGCTGGTGTCTCGCACACCCAATCTCAACATTATCCACCAACCCTCAGTCCGAGTCGCTAGTTAACAGGTGTGCACCACCATTCTTGGTTATAACTTACTGATTAAATGTAGGCGGTGGGGCAGCTGAGGCCTCTCAAAACCTATTTACTAGATTGCATTTAGAAACAGCCCCTCTGATTTGCACGGTTGGTGATGTACGGTGCGAAAGTTGTTCAACATACATACAGCCGATACAACTATCGTTATTTTACTTGTTTACTCAGAAAAGCCTCACGGAGTCTCAATACCTTTTCAGGAGGGTCCTGCCAAGTTTTTGCAGTAGGAGGCAATGTCCTTGCTGCTGCTGCTGCTGCTGCTGCTCTGTGTATTCCTAAATGGTAATGTGCAGGATTTATTTCAGCATTGGGATGTTTGTCCAATGCTAAATGTTTAGCTATGGGAAGAAACAGAATCAGAATATCTATTTATACTGGAGGAATCCGACCAGCTGTTAAGATCTTTTTCACAGATGTCCAGTGGGGGCTGGTCAGAACGTTACAACAACAAACAAGACAACAACACGATAGGAGGGCACAGTACAGGAAAGGGAAACAAATCGTTTTAAAAAATACATACAAATAAAACTAAAATATTTCTTGTTATCTTCTCAGGTAAAGTCCACTAAGCTATTAGCCTATTTTTCAGAAGCGACCCGGCCACAAATTATACCTCAACGAAGTGGCTTATGATGTGGAAATTTATAGTAGCAAAATCATATAAACGGTCGAAAAGTATGTTTATTAAAAACCGGAGAATCCAGAGGAAACCCATGCAGACCAGTGGGAGAGAACAGAAACGGTCACAGAGAATGGGACCCGAGTCAGAAATTAAACCCCAGGTCCTTCTTGCTGTTAGACATTTAGTGTTACCACTGTGCCACCAAACAAGACACCACTAGAAGCTGAACATGATGAGGGAGGGCATGGTGACCATGGGCAGAGCGCGCGGTAGACTGACGCGATCGGCGAACTCGTGGATGTGTTCACAGCACGACGGATGTGCTTGCGCTCCCTTGTTTTGAACTTTGATTTTCTTTTAAAAAAATGGAAACAAAAAAACATTGTTATTCATTAAACCTACCTCATCAAGGAATACTTTCAGCCACCCCTAATGCCAATCAACTACCATTCCTCCTGTATATAGTGCACCCGGTTAAAGTAGCATATGAGTAGCTGGCAGCTTTGAGCCAGAGGTAAAATGTTCACATTTCCGTGGCAGGTCAGTCCCTCGAGAGAATAAACATTGTCCAATTCCAACAAAGTGGTACCTATTTTATTCGCCTTGTTTAGTGGACGGTTTTTTTCAGGAATCAAACTTTGAACCTTCAGCACTGCTTAGTTGTGCCCGATGAACACAGCACGTAAAACATCGACCGACGTGCATAGCACACAATGGGGAGCGGTAGTGTAGCGGTTAGCGCGCTGCGCTACAAACCTGGCGAGCCGGGTTCGATTCCCGCTCACGGCCAACATTGGTGACGATTATCTGAACCGGTCCTGGGCCTCCCCTAGGTCGACTCAACCTCAAATGAGTACCTGGTGCGATGTGTAAACATCGCCACTGTGGAGACAAAGGCGGACGGGCGTGTTGTTGGCCACCCAACCCCCTCGTGTGCCGTGCCGGCCTTCATAGGTGCTCGCTAACAGCACTTGCCCCTACAGTCTGTTAAGGCTATACGGGGGATCTTTATCTTTGTATCCCCTACAGTGCTGATGGCCACCCAACCTCTCGCGTGCCGTTGCCGGCCTTCATGGGTGCTACTCGTTAACTGCACTTGCCCCGACAGTCTGTAGGCTATATGGGGGATCTTTGTCATTTGTCCCCTAAACACAATTCATTACAGCTGCCGGGTTAAGAGCCGGAACCCATTGGCTCCAAATCAACCGTGTAAATTTTTTTTTTTAATTTGGGGAATGTCGAAGGGCAGACACATGCCAAAGCGAGCCCCAAGACACGTAAAGCAAATGAATGCTTGCCTATCACCTGCTTTGACCCACACAATGGTAATGCCATTGCCTGTAGTGACCCTTTGCAAATGAAGGTGCTCCCCTACGTAATTGCTGGTGGCAGGTCATCATTGATTTTAAAAGAAAATAAAAACCCAACTCAACACGTTCGATAAAAAATAAGTTTCGGGCAATTCTTATTATTGCATTTGGCCAGGACCTATAGTGATGTGTGCTCTATACGAATTACGAAATCCAGTTCATGGCTCATGCATAGGCACTACATGCGTGCTTATTGGTCATTAAGCCCACTGGTCCGAAAATACTTATTGATACAACCTAGGGTGGCACATTCTAAGAATTATTTTCTGTAATAATTTAATCTCTATATCACAGGTCTATATTATAGCAAGTTCACAGTGGTAGCTGTTTGTGAGACACATTTCACCAAAAGGGACCCTGTGTTGCGTTTGATAGCAAAAATATCGTTTGGTAAAAAAGACGAAAACAAATATTGAGATGTAACATCTATGGAATATTATGAATCGTAAGTGTGTCAATAAGACAGGCAATATATACACAGATCGTTTAGTTCATCGTGCATACTGCCCGTCGTGGCTGCTAAACACTGGTAGCATTTGTCCACCCAGGTGGCATTGATCAACCCCCTTGGCTCGTGGCTGCACGAGTTAGCATGGGTGCGCTTTGTATTTCATCGGGTTATGCTGCCCCTTTTGTAAGCTGTAGGTGAGCTGTACGCTCGGGCAGGCAGGCGGCAAAGTGAGTTGTGGAGGTTGTGACTTCTGAGCGAATTTCCAGCTCAACACAATATCATTAAAACTTCCACAATTTATTATTCACTCAGTCATTATCCTTTGGCTGAGAAATGCGCTTCAGCAGTATGTTAATTCGAGTCAGTGTCCTTCATTTAACCAGGTGGGAGCCCACTTGACATTCTCGCTCTCCTTTACGAGGACGATGTGGGTGATTATATTTAAATATAATGTTACGGTTATTATACACTTTTTTCTATTACAATGGTTGGGCATTAAAAAAATATATAATCTGACTGGGAGGCAATGCGAATGAGAGCCCCTTGACTCGTAAATGGGAAGCTTTGTGAGTTCAAATCTTGGCAGAGGGTAAACGGAGGCCATCATCCTTCCAGGGCCAATAAAAACAAGTACCATTTTGTGGGAAGCCAACGCTGCTAATTCCATGGTGAAACCGGGTCAGTTTCGTGGAAATGTTTCCACCACTTGTTCAGAGCTGCCAACAGAGATATCTGCCGCCAAATGCTCATTTACACTTTTTTTTAACGCAAAACAAAATAAAACATCAAGCAGGATTTAATGTAGAAATAATAATCGGAATGATAATAATGTTAATAATACACTTTAGGTCAGGGTCTTGTGATTGGCACAGGGTCCGTGTGATTACCCACGTAACCGGCGGGAGGGTATTCGGTATTTCAAGCAGGACCTTTTTAACGTGACCAGAAGCGATGGGATAAGCAGATGGAATGTTTCTGTATGCTGGCAGCACAAAGCACAGATGTTCCCAGTTCAAATTAACGTGTTGGCAGCAGCAGGAGATTTCGTGCTCAAGTGGCCTTGTATGGCCACATGTGGCTGGAATGTTCTCGTCCACACACTCTCCACAATAGTTCAGCCTCGCCTGCACACAACACTAGCCGTCTAACGCTGACGGCGCTGACTGAGATGGCCAACTACTATCCTTCGTAGCGCGATATCTAGCGGAGACGTTAGCGACAATGACGACGAGACGACAGCGACGACGAGACGAGACCACTCCCAGAACCGGCAGCCTCGAGCTCCCGTTCTCAGCTCCTTTTATGCTCCCAGCGTGGCCTGGCTCTGCCCTGACCGCGCCTCCCTTCTCGAACCCGCTAGCAGGTTCCAGATGGGGTCTTCCGTGACCCTTGCCCCAGTTCCTCCTCTCTGCCAACACACCGTGCACACCCTCACCGGCGTGTGCGCTGTCTGTCCACCATAGTTGCCACAGCTGTCCACCAGCCGGCGCTATTACGCTACACACGTATGCCTGCCTGCATGCATGTGAGAGAGACGATGGTGGTGCCATTATTGTATAAGCATAATAATAATAATGTATACTCTTTATTGTCCAGGTGAGCCTCACTGAAACTCAAAAGGAGAGTCCTGCATTGGACTGTTTGGTTCATTACCATTTAAGTAGTTAACATGTACATTTTCGCAGACAATATTTTACGATTTATAATTTAGTTTTTGGTAATAGTCTAGAAAAATGTGTGCTGTTAAGGCCCTCCACCCCCTGACTCAGCCAAACAAATTACATCGTCACGTGGTGTACACGTGTTTAACGACACGCCAAGTAATCGTAATTTCAGCCCACTTGAAATGTTTAAAGGACTATTCTCACAAACCTATTGAATTCGCTAAACCTGGTTGTGAGGATTGTTCTTCAACTCACAGTTGAGCTTAAAGGAAACTATTTGCTCATTAAGCGCTTGACAATTTAATTTCGAAGCCGTGGTTTGCATGTGGGGGAAACCGAGGGTGTCTGCAAAGAAACACCGCCCAAAGGTTTGTGGAGACATCTTATGAGCCCAGTAGCTGTACTGCCATTCCCTGGCCATTCTGCATCCCAGTTCCTTTGGTAGCCTTACAGCACTTGATGGTCTCTTTGTGATCTGCCAACCTGGCATTGCAAAGCGCTGCATGACAAGCGTGCACCACCCTGCAAGGCTTAAGGTGTATCATAAATATTAAAGAAGAATTATAATCCTTTGTCAATCCACTGCTGGATGAAGGCCTCTCCATGCTTTTTTGGTAGTGGGAATTGTTTGATCATAGATTCAGCACGCTAGTCTGTATGGTTTGGTGAAGGGGTAACCAGGGCAGGCTTAGATATCACTCGCCAATGGGTTCTTAGTGCAAAGCGCTAACCACCAAACCATTATTCCATCAAAATTGGCGATTCTCTCATTGAAGAATCTCAAAACATATTGAGGTGATGGATCTTATTTAAAATTTTTAAACAATGTCACTAATAATGTAAACAAATGTTATAACTATAATCTTTCCAATTCTACTTTTAACTAGGTTGCCCTTTGACCCTTTGACCAATCAGAAGGTTTGAGAGTTCAAATCCAGATCAGGGGTCAACCCAGCTCATTATCTTTCGGGGCCAATACAGTGAGTACTGTACTTCTTTTTTGGAAGTAAGTGATGATTGGCTGGAGTGAACGGCTCCTGATGCTGGAATGTGATGTTTTCACCACTGGCACAGAGCCCTTCAACAGAGACGGGCAAAGATGCAGCCCTGCGAATTCTTACTCGCGCCACTGCCGGCTTTTAGAAAGCCCATCTAGAGGGTAAGGCAACCCGCTCTTCCAGACTGGTCAGACTTTGAAGAGGCGAGGGGACGCACACTTCACCCCACCGCAGCGCAAACATGCCGGTCGACCAACCGTGTCCTGCTCATATACGTTGTCGGATTTTGAGATGCAGGTGGAATTAAGAGCCTTGCACCGCCGTTTCAACTGCCACGCCGGGAGATAAAAATCGAGGCGGCGACCTCCGGGTTTGTAAGCCCAGTATGCGCCGCACTGTGGGAGCCTACCACGGCAATGAGCAGCAGCATGCTGCATGCTGCCAACCGAGATGAACACCGGCGCAAATGCTGGTTAGATTCAGCCCGACACGTTGAGAATTGTTTAGCGAAAAATGAGAGCAACGGATGGGATGAGACGAGAGGTCCCACTGCGGGCACGCGCATTTCTCTGGCAGGAAAGAACACGACGACGACAACACTGGTCAACAAACAAAAAACATGTTTTTCTGGCCTGGACTTTTGCAGCTGTTTTAGACTAATTTCAGGGTGCTGATTCCAAATCTGATCTCAGATTTGCTCTATCACATCTCATTTTTATGCTATCGGCATACCCCATTTTCATTGATTTTACCCGAAATTAACTCTGTCACTTATGATTGCAAGTTGTTACTAGTCAGTGACTGCTTTAGTGTTAAAATATGGTGCTGTATTTTTAGGATGGTATGTTTATAATATCATTTTATGTAGATATCCACATTTATTTAATACATTTTTTCTGCAGTTTTTATTGAAAATGCAATATTTGATATATCAAGAACCTGATGTGATAGACAAAAACTGATGCCAGATTTGGAATCAGCACGTCAAAATTACATTAAATCCGTTGGAATACCTTATGCCAGAAAAAGTGTGTTGACCAGTGCAATCGACGGAGGAAGAGCTCGCTATGCGCGCAATCCCCGAGACAATGGTGCAGCGTGGGGAGGGTGGCGTATTTTAGGAAGGTGTCAGCGTGTCCCTTGTTCTCACGAACGGTGACAATTTTTTCTTGTCAATGAAGAATGGGAACTTCGTAATAATCCGCAGTTGTTTTGACGGTCGTGAAAACATTTCGTAATTGCCGATGCCATTCTTACGCCGCCTGGCTCGGTCCGAGTGCTTACGCGTGGACACATGTTGGTGAGTTGATCGGCAGGCTTGCTGTGTGTGTTGGTCTGTAAAAGTAGGACAACAACTCTCTAGAGGGGCCTTCTCGAGCTCCCTCGAGTGGAGGCCCTTCTGTCAGCAGCGCGGCGAGCAAGCGATTACTTCTTAGCGATTGCAGCGGTCTAAAGAGATGTTTTACACATAGAAATGCGATATTTTGCTTCTTGCAATGTCATTTTTGTGTTTTCAGCTTCACCTCTGTTAAGCTTCTGAGATGTGACGAGCTTGGGGCACATTCCAAGTGATTTACCCATAGTCAGCGCTCACAGTAATGATCCCAAATTGACAAATGTGGTCTGGCTGGAACCAGAATGACAGTGGGTAAGGTGATAATAATTCACGGCCTTTTGTCAATCCAATCATGGGTGAAAGGCTCCCTGATGCGGCGTTTGCTATCAGGGTTGTATGGCCATGCTTCACCAAGTTGGTGATGACAGGGTCCCGCATTGGTTCAAATATCACTCACCACTGCTACGATCCTTGGCCAGGAATCGAATTCCACCAGTTTTGCAGCTGAGTGCACAAATAACTATATTCATTAATTTAGCCAGGCGACATTAAATTAATTCATGACTCAAGGCTATCTTGAAGGTCACGCACAATCAGGTCACGAGTTCAACAAAAACTGGGGAGGGGTGGTGAACTGAACGTTATATCTTGGTGTCAGATAAAATTGGTACTAATTTGTGGGAAGTGAACGGTGGCTGCTCTGTTCAAGTGAATTTCAATCTCATTCCCGGCTCAGGGCCCCCCTAATGGAGATAAGTGCTGCTCCGTGAACACGGGGACAATTTGTACTTTGTGTCAACGCAAGCGGATCTGAGCGGTGCCCACAGTAGACAAAGCCTCCACTTTTCCCGCAACCAAGTGTGGCGCTGGCTCCTTAATATGCCCGAACACTAACTCAGTCACAGCGTGTGATGAAACATCGCAATGCCCCATACATCGCGGGGACAAATTTTATTATCGCGATTTGGCAAGGCGTTTTTTTTTTTACGCACGCTTCAGGCTACCAGAAATCACTACCGCTCTGTTTTAGCGCATGGCTACGAATTTAAAGTGATTAAAGTCGTGCAAAGTGTCAAGTTTTATTACGTGGGCGAGCCAGGATCGAGGTTGTAAGCATCGTGTTAATTAAGCACTGTGTTGGTGCGGTGGAGGGGACGAGTATTGCTTCTGACGGCAAACAAGTGGGCTAAATATATTAAGGAATATTGTGTACTCCAAAATGTTAAACTATACTCGCGGTGGTGAAATGTTCACTCCCTCTCTCTCTCTCCTCGTACGCAGGAGGCCGTGGGTTCGATCCCGACCCTGAAGCCCTGTATATTTGGAGTTTGCATGTTCTCCCTGTAGTCGCGTGCATTTTTCTCCGGGTCCTCTGGTTTTTCCCTCCACATTTAAAATCAGCACGCGTTTAGAGTCTTTGCTTTGCTATACATTCCACGTGATAAGCCACGTCGCTTCTGCAAAAAAAAACTATATATAGCTCAGTGGGCCTTACCCAGTAAAATAAAAAAAATTGTTTACTTTATACTCTGTATGTATAGCGGTGGAGCAGTGGTTGCAGTGGGTCGCGCACTGTGCCATAAACCTGGTGCCCTACGTTTTATCCGGGGCCACTGCTAACATCAGCGGTGAGTGACCTCTGAACTGTTTTTGGGTCTCTCTCACCTCCACCAATTCTCTTAATCAAGCCACACTTGACCAGCGTTGCGAAGTATGCTGCAACAACCCCCACCTAATGACACATCATGAAGAGACTTCCGTTCAGCAATGGATTGACAGGGTGGGGTTGTAAATTATTCGTATTTATTTAGATGTGTTCTCCATAAATGTTTAACCAAGTCTCAAAACTTGTTTTAGGAGTCTCAGTGGGATTTGTGGTGACGTTACAAGTTATTACTTTGTTGCTTGTGGAGATAAAGCTACAGGGTTAGAGAAAACATGCAGATCACGGGAAAAAGTTGGACATTTTTGTTTTTACTTTTCCTCAGTAGTTTACCTATTGCGACTTCTATTACAATTGTCACAAAGTCCGTATTTAGGGAAGCCAAATAGATCACGGGTGGTTGACTGGGAGTTCACGTTGTCATGGCACCTATGACCAAATTACCAACAATGCTCCTTGATCTCTTCAGAAATCGGACGCTAAGCAGAATTGAGCCTTGGCAGTGCTTGGATGGGTGACCACCACGAAAAAGGAATCGGTTAGAGGCGGCGGCATCTGTGGGGATATATTGCGGGCAGTCCAGAAAAATCCAATGTTGTTCTGTATTTCTATGGTCCCACGTCTATGCTCCCTGCCTTCGCCAACCCCTCATTTCCCAGGTATTCACACTGCACATGGGATTATGGTCATTTTACCCACGATGCCATCCACTTCTCATTAATTCGCAAAACATATGCATCAATAAAGTGAAGTTAATATATATGATCAATAAAGTCAAGTTATTACTCCACCATTCACTAAGCATTGATCTTCTCTATTGATGGTCCAGAGCAGACTGGAAATTCCATATTCCTATGATGAAAACCTGCCTCTCCATATACACATATGAATAGAAGTTTATTAAACTGACAAAATTACGAAATGTCGCTCTTAATTACGAGCAACTGCCCTTCACTGGGACGTGTACACACGTGTGTGTGATTTGTGTTTGTTATTTAACGCACTGCCAATATCAGTGGCGAATATGTCAACCGGTTCTGGGTCTCCCTTTGGTCGATTTAGCCTTCAATACCTTGTACCTGATGCGGTGTGTATACACCACCACTGGGGAGACGAAGGCGGCCTAGCGTGGTGCTGACCATTCTGCCCTCTTATCCACCATCCTGGCATTTATAGGAATTGGCTAAACAGCACCTCCCCTGACAGTCTATGCAGGTTATAAGAGGATCTTTATCTTGAAACGCATGTACACGAGCATGTGTCGATATCTATGTGTGGACTGCCATTGATGTGCAAAGCAGCATTCATTTATTTCCGTTTTAATATTTTTTGTCGCATGGTACGGAATGAGAAAAAGCATTGCATCTGCTTTTAAATGTAGGCGGTGGTAAATTGCACATTGTGTCACATCATTTGCGGCAAGCAGGAATCTGTTCCTAAAATCTAGCACGCAGGTCTCACGCTGAAGAACGCCGGTATTGAAGGGCTTGTTGCCTCTGGCTGGAAATACTTTTACTCATCGCTCACAAACGCCGCGCCGTAGAATTTAAGAAATACAGAGCAACCAGACGTTTTGGGGTAATGGACCTTCTTCGCAGCGTCGAAAGCCAGAGGGGCAGGTAGAGGATTGTGGGATTTTTTACGAGCCAGTCGCAGCACTCTTTCTGACATCGAGGAGAAAATTCTAGATTTGAAGCTTTCGTGACTGCAAGGATTCATACTCTTAGGTTCTTTTCAGGTAAAGTCACGTAGGTAAAAAATAAATAAAATAATAATAAATCACGACGTTTCGGAGGCAACGCAAGTCTCCGTCTTCAGGTGGGACCGTCACAGCTAAATTTACCGTATCAAGTGAAAAGAAATCCAAAAGACCAGATCTTAAATAGTTCAAGATTTGAAGCTTTCGTGACTGCAAGGATTCATACTCTTAGTTTTTTCGGTAAATGAAATTAAAATTAAAATGAAATTAAAATTAAAATTAATTTTAATTTCATTTTTTACCTCTGTGACTTTACCGAAAAAACTAAGAGTATCTTAATAGTATTTAAGAAAAGAAATCCAAAAGACAAGATCTTAACTAGTATTTAAGATCTTGTCTTTTGGATTTCTTTTCACTTGATACAGTAAATCGAGCTGTGACGGTCCCACCTGAAGACGGAGACTTGTGTTGCCTCCGAAACGTCGTGATTTATTATTATTTCATTTTATTATTATTTTTTACCTACGCGACTTTACCGAAAAAACCTAAGAGTTTCGAGGAGCAATCCTATTTAGTTTTTTTTTTATCTTTTCCCCCAATTGATTTCAATTGTCCTATCGGCGTCCTGCCATTTGGAAGTCCCACAGAGCAGTGTGCCCCCTGTGTGTGAGATTGGTTCCACTATAGATTTTTTACACAGAAACTTCTCCCAAACAAATGTTTCAATTGGCCTTTCTTTTTGTTGCACCCTCCCCCCCTCCCCCCTCCCCTCCCCTTTTGAGTTGTACTTTTCCCATGCACTTTGCTTCTCAATTTGACCGTTGAGTGTCAGCCATAGTGACATTGTCATTATTTGGTGATGCCGCCGTTGGCAATGATGCACGAGCACAATTAACAAACAAAAACTCCTCTACACACTAATTAATAACACTGGCTTTAAGTGCAACATATATAGTATGTGACATTTATGTGCTATGGACAACGACCATTGCGCAACATTTTTGCCTATTATATATCTACTTTAAGGCCACGTTGTTATTAATAAATGTGTTGAAATGTTTGCTATTTTAATTTCTCGGATCTGGAATATAGCCAAAGTATGCGCAACAGCAACTTGAATGTGATGGTTTGTTGTTGCGCATTCATTGGTGACTTGGCTGAGAGCATGGAGCTCCAATTAATCACGAGAGGCTGCCGGGATTCGCACCCTCTGAGCCACCTGGGTGCCGCAGTGGCGAGATGTTAACTCCCTCGCCCGGTATACAGGGGCCGTGGGTTCGATCCCGAACCTGAAGATTGCCGTCTAGTTGGAGTCTGCGTGCCTCTCAACCATTGGTCATGTGATTATTCGATGCGTGCCGATTAAACCGATATTATATTCTAATAATTGGAATTTTACCAAAATAAGTGCTGAGCTACATTGGATGCCATGGTTGTTTTTGTTTACGTGTGAATTCATTGGTATTGGTGACTGGGCTGAGACCATTAACTCGCGCACCTCCGATTAGCACGGTTGGCTACGTATAGTGCAAAAGAAGCTCAACTTAATACATACAACTCACTACACCGAGGAACCCGGTTTAATGCGCAGTCAGCTTAAACCTGAATTTCAACTCAGTGTCTCAGCAGTACCAGCTCAGCGATCTAATCTCTGAGCCACCCGGCCACCTCCTCCAACTACAGTACTCTTCATCAAGAGTCGGGTAATATCTTTAGAGTTACCAAATGAGCTGTCTGTTTTCAAGATGGGCACATCAAGGACCATATGATGTCATTTACAACTCCCTTGACATAGAGACAACATATTCTTTGGTTATTTCGGTAAAGTCACGTAGATAGAAAAAATAATAATTAAAATAAAGTGAATCAAAATATCATGACGTTTCGATTGCAACACAAGCGGTCGTCATCAGGAATAGGGGTTAGCCTCTAAAGACAAATTGTTTATAAAGGTTTGGAGATGGGCGTAGCCCAAGTGTATCAGCAGCACCAGCAACATGGGCAATGCCAATGCAGCGGCAATGCCAATGCAGCAAAGGGCCACCATAAAATCACTGCACCCCGCTCCACACACCACACTGCTGACGGTGGAGGTTGATTGACAAGAAAACACAAGTCAAGTCATGACCCAAAGTGGTTGATGACATCTTTATAATGATTGCTGAGTCTATAACCTTCCTCTCGGTTGAAATTGTGTCTGTATCTGTATATATGGATGGCTTCATGAACGAATCTTTGTTGATAGCCAGTAGGCTTGCAAAGTACCATCGCCTTAGAGAAATCAATTTAGTGTGAACCACCCGTTACAAAAACGAACAGTATCATCACTGATTCAGCTTCATTAATTGAACAGACCAAACAGTTTTTCTTAAAATCTTCCACTGCTAGACCACCCAGATTATATGGTTTACCAAAAATCCATAAAGAAGATACACCCCTTCGTCCCATCGTCTCCACCATTGGCTCACCCACCTTCAAACTAGCCCGATATCTGTCTGAAACCTTGCAGCCATTCACTGGTAAGACCACCTCTTCTGTACAAAACTCAGCTCACCTGGTATCGTCAATTAAAGACATCTCACTGTCCCCAGCTGATTTACTCGTCAGTTTCGATGTAGTTTCTTTGTTCACCAAAATTCCTGTGCCCGATACCATTGCAATCATTGAAGATTTGGTCCAACAAGGATTGAATGCTGATGTACCGGCCCTGGTGAGACACTGCCTCACCAATACATACTTCACCTGGAATGGAACATTCTAGATGACACGTTCGTCATCTGGCCACATGGACGGCTGGCTCTAAACCAAATCCTCAACCACATCAATTCTATACACCCAGCCATCAAATTCACCATGGAGGTAGAAAATGATGGCATGCTACCTTTCTTGGATGTCCTAATAAAAAAAGACCAGATGGCTCAATGAGCCATTCTGTCTACAGGAAAGTAACCCATACTGACGCCTACCTAAAACCTGATTCCCACCACCATCCATCCCAGAAGAATTCCCTAATCAAAACGCTTCACCATAGAGCTCAATGTATCTCCGACCATCAACACCTAACCAGTGAACTCAAACACATACACCAAGCTCTCAAGGCGAATGGATATTCTGACCACACAATCCACAAAGCCATCTCCCCAACCGTGAGGAAGGCGCCATCTGAGAATCCAATCAAAACCATCACCCTGCCATACATAGCAGGGGTAACCAAAAATATTTCCCAAATCATGAACAAACACAAGATCCAGGTCCGATTTAACACAGTACATACAATTTGTGATCTTATCTCATCTGTGAAGGGCAAGATTCCTGACATGCAATATCCCGGCGTCTACAAACTAAGCTGTATCTGCGGCAGCAGTTACATTGGGGAAACTAAGCGACATGTCTCGGACACTGTTCGTGAGCATGAGGCAGATCTGAAACAGAGTAGGACCAATACTTCTGCCGTGGCTGATCATTATTTTAATGCGGCTGGCTCACACGAAATTGATTTCTCTAAGACGATGGTACTTTGCAAGCCTACTGGCTATCAACAAAAATTCGTTCATGAAGCCATCCATATATACAGACACAGACACAATTTCAACCGAGAAGAATGTTATAGACTCAGCAATCATTATAAAGATGTCATCAACCACTTTGGGTCATGACTTGACTTGTGTTTTCTTGTCAATCAACCTCCACCGTCAGCAGTGTCATGTGTGGAGCGGGGTGCAGTGATTATATAGCGGCCTTTTGCTGCATTGGCATTGTTGCTGCATTGGCATTGCTGCTGCATTGGCATTTCTGCTGCATTGACATTGCTGCTGCATTGGCATTGCTGCTGCATTGACATTGCTGCTGCATTGGCATTGCTGCTGCATTGGCATTGCTGCTGCATTGGCATTGCTGCTGCATTGGCATTGCTGCCCCGCCCATACTGCTGGTGCTGCTGATACACTTGGGCTACGCCCATCTTCAAACCTTTATAAACAGTTTGCCTTTAGAGGCTAACCCCTTTTCCTGATGACGATCGCTTTTGTTGCGATCGAAACGTCGTGATATTTTTATTCACTTTATTTATATATATATATTTCTATCTACATGATTTTACCGAAAAAAACAAAGAATATGAATTCCTGCAGTCACGAAAGTTTTAAGTCAAAATGGAGATAACAATTCTAAATGGGCTCTTTTATGGGCTTAGCCCAGCCCATCATCCCTATGGGTGATATAAAATTAATGCCATTATACGGCCACTGCTAACAGAATGTGGAAATATATTCATCATAGAGGTGGCCCTTTAACAAAGTTAGTTAGAATTCCCAGCCTTTATCCCCTTGGCAAACTAAAATAAACCCACCCAGACTAAATGTACATCAAGGGCGTTAGGGAATGTGGATAAACACAACCGTTCTGCAGTTGGCAGAGAACGTGCCATTAAATGGGGTAGATTGGAGAAAGAATACACGGAGAGTTTTTTTATGATCTGGGAAAGCTGCGTTTGTTATTTATGTATTTATTCATTTGCCTGTTTGCTTATTTTCAGAGAAGAGAGTGCCCGTTAATTTTGCTTTACGAGCGAATTATTTGTTTAGGTAATGTGTCGGCGGTGAATTTGCACGAGTCATTTTAACGGCCCACCGCTCATGCGACGCTAGTGATTTATTAGACATCTGGTACGCGTTGATCGAGTTAATAACGTTCACGATGTTACATTACCAGCCTCATATTACGAGGGCAGAGATATGACGAACTCCGTTCTAATGAACACTTGCCCGCCTACGGCGATATTTATTGTTTGCGCCATTCGCAGTGTCGTTGTGACTTCTTAAATGTGGTGCAACTTCATGAGAATGTTTATGGCGCATTCAGTCGTGAAAAGTCTGAAGCCACCACCGCGGAGGAAATGTATTTGGTCAACATTTGATCAATGCATTGACACATACAAATAATGATAATAGTATATCCGTTGCACGTGCATAATCTTGTTTGGTGCTTGAGGGTTAACGACGGTACAACTACCGATTTGGCCGAACCCAAAAAACAAATACGTATCAAACATGATTAATTAAGAACGTTTATGAAGCAACAAATGTGTTGCATACTGATTGAATGGGAGTGTGACTCACAAATGTGGCCTTGCCAGTGGCATGATAGGTCGAATACTTGACTCGCAATCAAGAGGGTTGAGAGTCCAATGTACATTTTAGATCGTCTCAGCTTTCATCATCTGTCTGTGATTGATAAAAATGAGTGCCGTTTTACGGGAGCGGTTGTAGAAATTGTCTTCTGCCATGGGAATGTGGAATTTTTGCACATGGATCGTGGACAAAGAAGATCACCACCCCCATGCTCGGTGGAGTTGGGAGACATTTCAACTTTTTTTTATGATGTGTAAAAAGGAAAAATGAATCACGATGTTCCATAATTTTTTATTGAAAGTACATTTAGTCGTGTCATTAAAGGACATTTTGTTCGTTGAAAATAACAAATTCAGTGCAAATGTCCTATTCAGGTGCTCACCACACTGATGGCAACAGGGCCTCCGCTAGAGGGAGTTCCCGAGAGCTCCTCGACAGGGTAACGTTGGCCTGCTTTTGTACGCCGGCAAGACACATTTTAAGAGGTGGGAGTAACCACCATACATTGGCCCACTCCACGCGACCTGGCGATCGACTGCGACGTTTCCAATTATGCTGCTGGGTGGGCAAAGGCAGTGTGGGGAGGGGGAGGGGGTTAAGATTCATGCACCATTGTTTCCGCTGTCACACCGGGAGATCAAACTGACGACCTCTGCACTACAAGTCCAGCGCGCAAAGAAATCACACTGCAGCAGCAGCAGCTACACTGTTTGTGAACGGGTGGAAAGTAAGAAATATTTCTACCATATGGTTGATGAATACTGCCATTTGTACGTTTTAGACAAATAAAAAAGACACGATAAGAGGATTCTCATAATCCAACGATGACCTTTTTGTATGAATTTATTATAGCCTAACATTGTAAAACAATTGGACTTGTATATTCATCCGAATCTGTTTATGTATTATCCATAATTCAATGGGGAAGTAGATACCATATTGAAATCACGTGAGGTGTATCAGTATATCAAGGGGGAGCAGTGGCACAATGGTTAGCTCACTGTGCGATGCACGAGATTGATTCATGGCAATGGCTAAGATTTACACCGAGGGATATTTCAAATGGGAGAATTTTTTTATTATATTATATTATTTATTATATTATATTATTGTGTTATATTATTTTTTTACTTTATTTATTTTATTTTATTCTTTCCCTTCTACGTGACTTTACCGAAAGAACCAAGAAGATTTCAAATGGTTTTGGGCCCCACTTCCTCACAAACGCACACTGACCAGTGTGGTATGGTTAAATAACCCCATGCCTATACTCGTTGTTTTTTTCGGTGAAGTCACGTAGGTAAGAAAATATATATGAAAAATAAATTAAAATGAAAACAGATGAATTGTGATTTAATTGTGATTTAATTTATTTGTTTTCATTTAAATGTATTTTATATATATATATTTTTACCTACGTGACTTTACCGAAAACACCAAAGAGTATGGATCCTTGCATTCACGAAAACTTCTAATCTAGAACCCTATGTCTGTTTGTGGAGGCCTTCATCCAGCAGTGGATTGACAAAGGAGGTTACTTTTTTGTATACAAACATTTTGAGCAAATCGGTTGTTTTCATCGCAAAAACTGTAATACTTGTAGGTCAACATTGGCGTTGGTCTCTTAGGATGAGTACATTTTTTCGTGAAAAAAATACAAAACTTAAAACACATACTGTATAGGAAAAACATGAACGCTCGTGGCATTTCGTGAGAGTCGGAAGCATGAGTGCTTTTCTAGATAAAAAAAAAATCTACAACCTCACGAAAAAAAAAACCGCAGCACTGGTTGCAGCGCACGAGCTTGTGCTCGAGATTTTATTTTTTTAACGGGAGGTGCTGATGAGTGTAATCACGTCGCAGCATTCTGAGGGAGGCTTTCAAGCAGAAAGTGGATTGACTAAACTATAAACTATTTTTTATTTTGCCAGGTAAAACTCACTGAGCTATGTAGGCCTTCTTCAGAAGCGACCTGGCCACAAATGACAGCTCAACGAAGTGGCTTATCACCTGGAAATTGATCGCAGCCGAAATACTCTAAATGCTCCTTTCTAAATGTGGAGGGATAAACCGCAAGACCCGGAGAAAAATCCACGCGACCATCACGGGTAGAGAGAGAGAGAAAGACACGCAAACTTGTAATATACAGCAGCAGGCGTCAGGGTTGAGATCAAAACCGCGACCTCTTGCACACCAGGCGAGGTAGTTAACATCTCATATTCTTAGGTTTTTTCGGTAAAGTCACGTAGGTAAAACATTAAAATTAATAAAAGTAAAATAAAATAAAAATCACGACGTTTCGGAGGCAACACAAGCTTCCGTCTTCCTCCGAAACGTCGTGATTTTTATTTTATTTTACTTTTATTAATTTTAATGTTTTACCTACGTGACTTTACCGAAAAAAACCTAAGAATATGAATCCTTGCAGTCACGAAAGCTTCAAATCTAGAGTTAACATCTCGCCATTGGTGACCGTGTCCGATGGCAACACGCGCGTCAGCCATCACGAAAGCGTCGCCCTCGTGTGCCCCCCGCCCGCATCTCCCCCGTCCGTGCGTTGCCTCCTGATGGCCTGAGCACAAACCTGGCAACTGAACGTTTTTTCCACGACATCGGAAAAGGGGCGAACCTTCACGAGGCCCAAGCGAGTCCCGGCGCACGTACGCACGGCGCGTGCCGAATCGAGAATGCGCTTAAATAGCCCCCGCTTTATTAGCACCTATCTCGTGATGAGCTAATTGGACTTGGTGGTGTTGTTCTTGTGAAAGCATCACTCGCAACCGAGGTCAACAAAGATATGATTGATTTGAAGCTTTCGTGGCTGCAGGAATCCGTACTCTTTGCTTTTTTCGATAAAGTCACGTCGGTTGAAAATGAATAGATCACGACGTTTCGATCGCAACACAAGCAACCTTCATCAGGTGAGACAAGCACAGCAGGAGAACTGCTGACGCAGCAGCAGCAGCAGTTCTCCTACGTGACTTTACCGAAAGAACCAAAGAGTATAAATATATTATACTGGTAGGAACCTCCTGGTTGCACCTGCCCACAGGAGATTATTGTGTCCGTCGTGCAGGGAGCGGCTCGGTGGGGAGGGAGGGGCTGGGTGGGGAGGGTGGGGCTGGATGGGGAGGGGAGGGTGGGGAGGGGCTGGGTGAGGAGTGTGGGGAGGGGCTGGGTGGGGAGTGGGAGGGGTGGGGCTGAGTGGGGAGGGGCTGGTCACCCCGTGGTGCCCTTATAAAACTCAACGTTTAAAATTAATCACGCCGGCTTGTGCCCGCCCTCACAGTCGGGCATATTTGCGGAATACACCACGCCGCCGTTGACCCTGGCCATTGACCGAGCAACCCAACGTTCCTACCAGCTCCCTCTGCTTGTTTACCCAGGAAAGCTTCACCGAGTCGGACGATTGTTTTGAGGAGGGTCCTGCCAGGTTTTCGTAGCTGGGGGGCGTTGTTGCTGCTGAATGTAATCCCAGTGCAGCAGTTGGCAGGTAATATTTCTGCACCATTGCGATGTTGAGTTAATACTGGTTACATTTGTGGGTTATTTTCTCTCCACGGGAGAAAATCGGAGAACTCAAATGTAACCGATGCAGAACAGTGGAAATCGATGCCCGAGTTGTGAATCGAACCCAGAGCCTTTTCGCTGTGAGTGTTACTACTGTGCCATCCCGCTAGTGATGGTGATGAGGTCGAAAGTGAAAATGCCACAGAGTAGCACTCTTCGGGGAGTCAATTGCCCTCACTGTAATATTGCCAATCATCCCAAGTGCTTTATTAATGACCAGGTGGGACCCCATGGAGACAAACGCAAGGGAAGAGAAAAGAAACGGGGCACTAATCAACATTTGGATGCAGAAAAGAACCGTTCCAACAACACACATGTAACAAAGTCAACCAACGGAAACAACAATAGAAACAATTTGAGTGCAAATAGCACAACGCCCAAGTGATATGCAAGATAAAAGTCACTTAAAATCACGATAAAAAATTATAATAACTTGGCATGTGAAACTAAATTGTTTTCTACTCCTGGCCTGAGGCCACCAACCAGATATAAAGTGCCACTCCACGCTCGCTTGAGCAGAGAGACGCTGAACATTTTAAACGCTCGCTGTCATAGCCAAACCTCTTTCCTGTACACTTGAATTTGTGTGTGTGCGAGTCCTTTTGTTTAGCAAGGACTTGCGTTTCACTGTGTAATATGAGGCTATATCCGGCTCACTGACGTATCACAACTCGTCATGGTGATTGGCTCTGCCGGTCCTGGTTTACAGCCAATGGGGGGAAGCCTGGGGGCGTGGCCCTGACGTAATGGAAAGGTGACATCTATAAGGATTGGTTCTGCTGGCTTTGGCCTCAGCCAATGGGGCGATGAGTCAGGGGCGTGGTCCCGGGAGCTGACAAGGGAGCCTGGAATATTCAATGGAGGCTAACGAGGATTGGCGGAAACGTACCATGTGACCCGGGTATTAAATAGGGGTGGAGACGGACGACACGTGGTCAGAACAGGAACGAACAGAGGAAGGGGGCCACGCGGGAGCGGGGCTCCGAGTTGCCACGTGGCAGGGCGTCTCTCTCTGTCTATCTGTCCCTCTCACGCTGCCTATCAGCAGCGTGAAGTAAATGTAACATAAGTTGAATAAAAGACGGATTCCAGAAGTCGTCTCAACGAGCTTTATTACAACTGTAATCGGTTACTGCAAGATGCGACCATTGGCTTCCGGTTGCTGAACGAACACATTGTAAGGTCGTACCCATTACACACAAAGTGCTTGCCACAAATGCTGGTCTCGTCAAGGGGCATACACCATCGCGTGAACTCCGGTCATCCTCGCAGCAGGTTTTTTTTTGGCTGGCCATGAAACAAAGACGGACACTGCATCGCGCGCTTTCGGATGCGCTTCTGCGGCCATCTGGTTATTAGGCAGCGTGAGGTGGGGAGGAATATTTTCTGGAGTTAAGCCCCGGACAGCTCCAGATGAAATGTAAGCCCTATATACATTTGGATGATTTAACATCAGAAATAGCGGCGACATACCACGGGTTATAGGTTTAGCAGCATGGTCAGACCCTGAGAGAGTGGTGGAAATCCCTCATTCGTATAATAGAGACCAGTATAGACCATGGGTCACAAAGCTGTTGATTAAGTGGTACACATATCCTCCCCCCCCCCCTTTTTGTCATCGTAGATTCCCCTCGCCCCGTGCCCCCCCCCCCAGTGCCCCCCCCCAGTGCCCCCATCCCCCTTTCCATTTTCTATTAACGGTGAAGTAGCCTGGGAGATGAGCTCAGAAATAAACTCTGGAGGCGGTAAAAAGAAAATAACAAGTATACGTATCATTGACCACTGACCACAGATGCGTTGAGAATTGAACCCTCGAGTTTCAATCTGTAATCCGAGGATTTTGACTCCATTACTACCCAGCCAGACATTGGCAAGATTTGGGTTTTTTTTTCAGCATCTCTTTTCAATAACAATCACATCCGTTCAAACGATGAATATCAAATGGAATTCTCTGCCTCGTGCCGTGTCGCTAAGGGTTACGTGTGTGCACTTCTTCACTTACCTGAACGCAACTCCACGACATCACAGCTCCTTCAAATAAAAACTTGAATATAGATCAAAAACAACTAAAAATCCACTGAAAACATCTTCAAAAGGCTTTGTTATTCTGAAAGGACCGGCCATATGAAATATTCATGCCACATGTTATCAGGTGTGCAGTGACCGTATTTTCACTTGTGTGCATCCACGTCTGCTATCTTTGCTCGCAAGGCCTCACCGCTACAACTTCCAGGCTGCATGGGACGTGTTGTGACAAGTTGCAAGTCTGCACTTTTGTAGCGTCCATCGACAATAGGTCAGAGTTACAGAACTACCTTTTGCGACGCACGACCGCCAACTTTAGAGGGCTCAGTCCAGTTATTGCGATGTACCGTGCGATGTAAGGTCAGCGAAAATCGCGTCGAATCGAACGGCGTGCTAACATTTATGCAATGGCATCATCGGGTTCATGGGTGAGCGAGGGGGGTGACTGTGGAAAGTCTAAGTCTCATGGCATTGTTTTACGAGGGTCTTGTTCAAAAGGATTGACCAGTTCCTGATTGAGTAGTTTGCTTGTTGGAGGAAACCGGTTGACCCCTGAGAACACTCTAAAATCCATGTAGGTCATCATCCCACTTGCTGTACTCCATTTATACTTGGCTACTGTTTAGTGCTACGCAAACAATGATCTCCGCGTGATCCATGAACCCAGCTTTTCAAGCACCGGATTACATGCGTGCGTCACTACGCCTGGCAAAATAAATGAAACACCACTGTGGTTTACCATTTACTGGAAACGATGCGTACTCACTGATACGCAATATGTTGTTTGGAGCGAGACGTACGGATTAGCATTGTCTCTTCTGTATTTTCGCAAGCGAGATACTGCTGTGTGTCGTCAAAATCTGTAAATATATTTGCGTTGGGAAATCATCTTTTTTGATACTCTTTGTTTTTTTCGGTAAAGTCACGTAGGTATAAAATTAAATAAATGTATACCTACGTGACTTTACCCAAAGAACCAAAGAGTATGGATTCCTGCAGTCACGAAAGCTTCAAATCAATATTGTTTATATTTAGTCTGCTAAAGTGACGAGTTAATGCCTTCTTTTCAGACAGATTTCAGGCGAAAAACGAATGCACAAAGACGACACAATTGACACATTTTAAGCGCAGCTATGCAGGGAAAATATTGGAAATGTTGAATGAAAAAAAAAGTAATAATTTCTCAACGCTGAAAATGTATTTTTTAAAAATAATTTCTGTTATTATTTCTCAATGCTCAAGTATTGTCCATTACTCATCTCCAATGCTGACGCATGCCACTGGTGAAACATTCCACATGCCTATGGAAAGGGTCTTAGGTAAAAATAATGAATTAAGGGATATTTAGGCGTTATGGAAGAGATGTATTTTATTGTGCAAACGTACATTCTAAGAAACGTTTAAATTGGAAATGTCGGTTTGTATTTATATTTCTGGTTGCATTTTGTACAAAGCACATTCCACAGCGTGTCTTTGTCATTGAACATAATGCATGGACAAGAACTAACTACTGCCCGTGAATGTATTCTGTAACGTTTACCATGATGAGTTTGTCCGTTGAATCGTCCTCATTCGTGAAAACTTCATTCTAATACTTTGTTTGGCAATCAATTTAGAAGCTAAATTCCAATGTCGAGATCCGCTTGACACGACGAGAGGGCTTCAGCAGAGAGAGAGAGAGAATTCGTGTGGTTCTGCTGTTCCTCCTCCGTTGAAGTAGTGCAGACAACAGTGGTTTGCTATATGATCCAGAGTTTTGGTGGCATGGCCACAATTGCTTTGCAGCCCGTCTTAAATTGGCGATAACAACGTCAGTGCCCCGTATCAGGAATTTGTCACGTCCTTATGCCATGGATGAGACAAACGAGGCTTTGATATTCTTAGGTGTTTTCGGAAAAGTCACGTAGGTTAGACATTAAAATTAATGAAAGTAAAATGAAATAAAAATAAAAATCACGACGTTTCGGAGGCAACACAAGTCTCCGTCATCAGGTGGGACCGTCACAGCCAGATTTGCTGCATCAGCCAGATTTGCTGCATCACTTGATGCAGCAAATCTGGCTGTGACGGTTCCACCTGATGACGGAGACTTGTGTTGCCTCCAAAACGTCGTGATTTTTATTTTTATTTTATTTTACTTTTATTAATTTTAATGTTTTACCTACGTGACTTTACCGAAAACACCTAAGAATATGAATCCTTGCAGTCACGAAAGCTTCAAACGAGGCTTTGATAGCGCTTCTGCCGGTGATGGAGTGAGCGCCTTGACCACAGGTGCAGGGCATACAACGGCGGCGGCCACTTTAGTGCTGGTTTATGTCCTCCAAGTTGAAGGAAACCCTTTGATCAATTTGGCCAGCTTTCAATATTCTATCTTCCTAAAAGCAACTAAAGTAGAGTTCATATTGTATGTTATCTATGAGAGTCATCGTGACCCCTCCCAGTTACGCAGACACACGAACAGTTAATGCCCAAAACGCTTTCAACCTTAATGTGAGAGCGTTAAAGACACCGTTCGAAAGTAATGCATTACAATCACCACACTACCAAATGCCAGTAATTGTAACAGCCTATCATTACCCTTTTCAGCGTGTGATTGGATTACTCTGACTTGACACACACTGGCTTATTACCCTTCGGGTTTATGGTACCATACGTTCACTTTATATATTAAAACGAATTATAGAATAATCATAGAAAGGGGGAATGATGGTGTTAACAGTTTGGGTCAATGCGAGGACAGCAGCGAGATAATGAATATATCTTATGCGACAAAGTATACATAGTGTAGTAGAACTAAACTTTTACTGGTAGAAACCTGCTGGTTACACAAGCACACAGGGGATTATTGTGTCCGTCGTGCAGGGAGGGGCTGGGTGGGGAGGGAGGGGCTGGGTGGGGAGGGGAGGGTGGGGAGGGGCTGCGTGGGGAGGGTGGGGCTGGGTGGGGAGGGTGGGGAGGGGCTGGGTGGAGAGGGTGGGGAGGGGCTGGGTGGGGAGGGGTGGGGCTGAGTGGGGAGGGGCTGGTCACCCCGTGGTGCCCTTATTAAACTCAACGTTTAACCTACTCACGCCGGCTTGTGCCCGCCCTCACAGTCGGCCATATTTGCGGAATACACCACGCCGTTGTTGACCCTGGCAATTGACCGAGCAATCCAACGTTCCTGCCAGCTCCCTCCGCAGGAATGTGTTTCATGAAACTTAACACTAAAACCCCGAGTCATTTTCAACCAAGGGAGAGTAATACAAATGTAGACGTAGGTTTGTATATACCCAGTAAGCATCCAACGTTGGGTCAACGTTGGCACGTGGTTGGAACCGTTAGACGAACGTTCGTGCAAGCGGGGAAAATGGAGAAGGTTGTGCGCTGCCCCGGGATTGATCGGCTGTTGATTTAGAATGACTTCAACAATAACACCGGTCAACAAAAAAAAACATTTTTTTCTGGCCTGGACTTTTGCAGCTGTTTTAGACTAATTTCAGGGTGGTGATTCTAAATCTGATCTCAGATTTGCTCTATCACATCATTTTTATGCTATCGGCATACCCCATTTTCATTGATTTTACCCGAAATTAACTCTGTCATTTATGATTGCAAGTTGTTGCGAGTCAGTGTTAAAATATGGTGCTGTATTTTTAGGATAGTGTGTTTATAATATCATTTTATGTAGATATCCATATTTATTTAATATTTTTCTTCTGCAGTTTTTATTGAAAATGCAATATTTGATATCTCAAAAACCTGATGCCAGATTTGGAATCAGCACCCCAAAATTACCTTCAAACCGTTAGAATACCTTATGCCAGAAAAAGTGTGTTGACCAGTGTAATCGCCGCTGGGTGGCAGCTACAAAACAAGCGGCGTGGAGAGAGGTCACCGTCACTCGATAAAGACGGTGGTCACCGCATCACGTGTCTTCAGGTGCGCTTCTGTGGCCGTCTGGAACGCTCTTACTTCCATTATTAGGAAGTCACTGGAGCTATGCACCTTTTAAAATCAAATTACTTTGAAACTTTTTTTCGTGTTTAGTTTTTGTGCTCCTTCTCCGCGCACCTTCGTTAAGCAATGGTTGTCTAAGTACGGCGCAAAAGAAGTTGAACATTCATACGTTGCATCAAATGGCAGCTATTGTTGTTGTGTCGAATTGAGTGCGGGAGTTGTTGGATGTTTTCTTGGCTGTGTGTCTAAAGGCATTTCGTTTTACACTAATTAATGGAGATGTGTGCTGCCCAAAAATTGTCAACTTAATTATCCGCGAGACCTAGAGTTGTGAAATTTTAGTGAACACAACACGAATGTTATTCCATTGTAGAAAAAAAAAACAACGTAACATTTAAAACAATGCCAAACAAATGAGATATATACAAAGCATATATAACATGCGAAACAGGTTCATATTAAATCATGCTCTTATCAAGAACGATAAACACAAGCACATCAAATGAGCAAAAGGAAAATGAAAAACAGATTTCGCACGCAGGTTAAAGTGGGGTGAAATAGCATTTCAGTGATCACGGCAAATGCCTTAAAATACACGAGTCTTCAGGCAAGAGAGGAAATTAATTGATCTTGGGAAATGATTTAAAGCCTGAGCCACCAACGGGGATATTTTTCCGAATGTCAAAACAGATTTCACTGATTGCAAATCAAAGGTACAAAATGAATGTTGCAGGATTAGCCACTCGCATGCCCACTTATAATAACTTAATAAAGTAAAAAAAAAACAAGATTACATTGAACACATTAAATCGAGTCTGGATGTTTCATGTACATAGTGTAAGACATTTGGAAGACGTTAGGGTATTCATGAGAATATCTTTGGAGTTAATTAAATCCGCTGAATACATCCCTAAAGCGGATGTTAATTTTGTTTTAGCCGCATATTCCCTTTCATATGGCAGAGTTGACTGCCCATAGTCCCCCTAAGGTCTTTAAAATAAATCACATCACAATATGGGATGTCAAAAGTGGTTGTTGTGTGGCAAGACTGATGCTGCCATATGAACATGAAGTTTCCATCAATAGCTAAGAGCCATCGCTGTTATTTCGAGTAGGGAAATACTTAACAAAATCAGTCAAAGTGTTTCCACTACTCAAACGAGCATTGGGTTAACGTCATCTCTACTGGCGATGCTGAGGTAGTGATGGCAATTCCACATTCCTAGGGTGGGCAAAAGTAAGAACAGGACAACTACTGTTCATGCGATAAAAAGTCTTGAGTTTCAACGAAGTTTCTCTGGGGAAATAGGTGATTCCTATTATTCCTGAGTTTAATCACACTAGATCACCGATAATTTTCCGGCAGTTTCAGGGGCGCCGGATTTATTTAAAACACATTCTTGTATGACATGGTGTTTAAGTGTTGTGTACGTGACTTTTGGCATAAATAAACAAACAAATAGACAAAAAACGTTAAAAGATACTGTATTTACTGTACCGTACTTACCACTACAATCTAAAATACTCTGCATGGGGTGATGTACATAGTATTACACTCTTGTTTCATCAACTTGTGTTTGACAATCGTGGGACTGATGCAGCCTTTAGACGGGTGCTCCGCCAAATACCGAATGACACTATTTTCTATTTTTATTACTTTAGTTATTCGTCATGAAAAATGTATACACGTGCAGTACTTCCATTGCTTCAAGTTGTTTACGTAGTGTATAGGGTACCATATATACAATTTGACACTGATACCAAGCGCCACTGACGATGAGCCTCACGTTGAATCAAACTCAGGTGATGGGTTCACAGTGGGGAGCAGCGGTTACTGCAGGGCCTCTTCACCCGCCCGCCAACCCCCACCCCTTCATTATTTATCTACTTTACCATTAGCCGTAACCGAGGGTTTGTAGCGCAGTGCGTTAATCACCGCAACCGCTGTTCCCCATTTGCACACCGATCCACGCGTACACCCGTGTCAAGGGTTTGCAGTTGAGTCGATGAAACGGTTGCAAGGAGCCCCACAATGCGTGGCTTGTGCATTTAAATCTTATTTTAAAGGTGCGTTTTACAATCGTGCTGGCCTGACTCGTGTTTATCAAACGTAAATTCAAATAACCGCCAGTGTTCAGAGGTGCTTTTTACTGATTTATATATTTGATGTCAGCAGTTCCACACCATTGTTGATTCTTCCCAAGGCTAAAGGACCCCGGTATGTGTGTCCGTTTGTTTGCTCCCTCCCCATCTGTGTGTACCCAAGTCTATCGCCTACCTTCCCC
Source organism: Lethenteron reissneri (assembly GCF_015708825.2). Taxonomy (NCBI): domain Eukaryota; kingdom Metazoa; phylum Chordata; class Hyperoartia; order Petromyzontiformes; family Petromyzontidae; genus Lethenteron; species Lethenteron reissneri. The sequence goes on from NC_083785.1 coordinate 3,478,668, forward strand.
GTGGCATTATCTTTAGCTTGAGTCTAAGGTCACACGATATTAACAGACTTAAATCTCAGGCTGACAAAGTCAATGCCAAAACGTTCCCCAGAATAGTCCTCGTATTACATTGGCTGCACCAACATGCCTATTGGCCTCAACCTTCAGGATATTCAAATTTTAATAAGGAATTTAAAAAAACAAGTGTTTCTCTGCTCATACTATATCATTATCATCTCCATTAGCTGCCTCGAACCAGCGATGGAAATTCCACGTTTTTATTGCACGGAAAAGGCATTCCTAAGAAGAACCACTGTTGACTTTACACAACACGGTACTAATCGTATTGGTGCTAGAGGGTTACTTGTGATGCCGCCGCCACGAAGCCGTTCGGCAGGCGCCCAAATCCCCGACCTCGCCACCACCAAGCAACGGAGCCAACCCCGCGTCCCCCTCACCTCACCTCACACGAACACACCCGCACGCATTTTCCCCCACCCATAGAGCTGGACGGGAAGGTCACCTGGCCGACCGGTTTTTATCCGAGAAACCCTTATCGGGGTTAACTCTCACGGTTTCCGGCGATCAGGGAATTGGACGACCTCCCCCGTGCTACGTTGCGCCGCGGCGCTGCGACCAGCCTTAATATGGTGTGGTCGCGGCATGGGGCATTCGGCCACCGCGGTTGAGGCGCATTTTCCCCCCACACACACCCCCACGGGTCGACGAGACAGGCGGAGGAGGGAGGGGACAGCATGAATAGCGGGACCGCATGGGCTCTGGCGGATAGTCATGGAGGGTTGGGATCATTACGCTGGAGCGCGCAGGCCCCATTGTTAGGAAGGGTAAGGGATTAATTAGGATTTACGCCGCGCACGCCGCTAACGCCGCTCACTGATTAGCAGATCAAAAGCGCCCGGAACCGCCGTGCGCGGGCTCGAGGTGCACGAGCCCATTGTTCAGCGCAGCATCCCTTTGAGGTAGGGAGAATAAATAGGGGGGGCGCAAGGGGGAAAGGGCTCTCTTCTCTCCAGGCCAGAGGACCAGCAGCAGCTCCAGCCAGCGACCCGGACGTCCGTGCGACGCATCGAGGTGCGCTGTTAGCACCGGGAGCAGCGAACCACCGCGGGCACCAAACAGTGAGTGGGGAGGTGAAGTAGGGTAGCGTAAGCCGATAAATAGGGAATAGGTACAGGTTTGGGTGGAATAGGCCAGCCTCGTCGACTCACTGATTCAACATCAATTCGCAGGTAGCATATAATAAATCATTAATAGCGAAGCGTGGTCTCGCGTGATCTTGTCGTGCAGTGTGAGCGTGTGGGTGCGCGTGTGTACGCAGTGATTCTGTAGTGCTGCGGCTCGCCTCGGGGGAGCGCTGCGCAGAGCGGTGCGAGAGTGGGTGTCGCGTGTGCTCACTCCGTGTGTGATACAGGTGCGCGATCGTAACTTGAGTAGTCAGTGTGGAGTTGGAGTGCACGAAGCGGTGTGTGTGTGTGTGGATACGTTCGTTACGTGTCGGATACGGATGCGCATTGGTAACGTGCCGCACAGGGCTATACTGCAAGCACGGCGTTTGATTGATGATGATGTGCGCACGTATGCTCGCAGCGTGGGAGCGCGGCGCGAGGCTGTAACAGTAGGGGCGTCGCGTTCGAATGCCGGCGAAACCGTAGCGGGTAATAGGGAGGTGGGGTAACGTAAACGGAATAGGGGATGCAGGCGGGAGGGACCCCGGGGGCCAACGGCCCCCACATACTCACCGTGTTAGTCCCGATGAGATGCATCAAGCCCCAGGCAGGATCTGAACTCACACCCTCATAAATGTGGGTTATGCACTCTAACTTCTTGGCCAGATAGTATATAAAATATATAGAGTTTTTTAAAAGTGAAAAATCATATAAAAAGGAAGTATTATTTTCTCATTAAAGCATAACTTGAGCCTCAAGACCCTCTTTTAGAATAGTCGTGCAGAGGTTCACGGTTCTATTCCAGAGACCGCCCTGGTTATTACTGAAGGTGTATTAACCATGAATACAAATGCCGGCAGTTTCACAGTGGGCGTTAAATGTCACTCGATGTCATTCGCCATTGTGTGCCGGTGTCATCCAAATTTGCCGAATGAAAAAAAATTACTCGTACATTACTCAATTGGGATTGTACGTAGCAATCATCATTCATTCTTCGAAAACTTGGCAGGATGCTCCTGAAAAAGAATCACACTACTCATTGCGGCTTTCCTGGGTTAACAAGCGTAATTATAAAAATAAGTATGTTTGTTCGAGTCATTATTGTATTATCCTTTTTGTCTGTGGGAGGAGACCAGTGTTCAAAGGGATGCTATTTATAATGATAGGAGGCTGTGCTGATCTTGACAGGGATTTGAACGTATAGCCTTTCAATCATGAGCTCTTAACTCTACCTCATCTACTGGTGACATTTATAAAGACCCACATCTGCGAGCAGATCGTGCAATATCCGGCTGGATGGTGCTGCGGCAGAGCGACTGATTCGCAAGTAAAGGTTGCCAGTTCAAACCCTGGTCAGCAGTTGTGTACCATGTCCTTCACAGTAACACGTTCTTTTTGGCATTGATTTCAGGATCCCCATGGGGAAACACCACCAGGGTTAAAACATCGTGGGTGGTTGGGAGGTGTGGGCAACAACCACATTCACACCCTCGATATAAGCAATAGATCGATGGGGGGTCACGAGGTGTGGACTGCACAACTGCTGTCGGATCTAGCAGAAGTGATGGTGAGAAGTGGTGATATCAACATCATTGTCCGTCGTATTCTTCTTTCGTATGGCTGATGTAGATGCAGAACAACAACTACAATTTCACATTCAGGTGGTCAAGCCAGATACTTCAGCCGGGAGAATCCCTCAATAATCAGTTGGAGGATATTTGTTACAGGGCCCATCTGGCGTGTTGTTTGATCCTGAAGAGGGCCGTTGCCGTGGCTTGTGTTGTTGTTGCTCTGGAGACCGGGAGATCGACGATCGATGTTCAGTCGCCGCGTTGATAGCATTTGTCGTGATTCCTCACTGAACAGAGTGGGCCACGCGAAGGCGGCCATCTTCCACTCCACCACCGGCTGCGATGGCTCTTTAGCTTGAGTGTCGCCCAAGCTGCCTCTGAATATGGAGTGCACATATTGATTTGAGGCTTTCGTGACTGCAGGAATCCATACTATTTGGTTCTTTCGGTAAAGTCACGTAGATATACCTACGTGACTTTACCGAAAGAACCAAAGAGTATAGTGCACATATTATTTATTGCAGGCCCATAAGCACACACAGCAACACCCCCATACTAAAACAGTTTATTAATTTGCCATGATAAAAAAAACAACTCCATGTGGAGGCCCAGTGGCTCATGGGTCAGGAGACTCAACTGGCACCACTGAGATAATGCCTCCGAATCCCAGTTCTCATATGTAGCGAGTTCATTTTCAAAGTTTAGTCACAAATGATTGCACAAATATATTTAAACAAACAAACCCATCACTTAATATTGTTTTTGGCGATAGACTTTCGCTGACGTAATAGCCGAGTGAGCCGCACTGAACAGACCGCCCCTACCCTTACTTTAGAAAACAACCGTGTACATTGGCTACACTAGATACATTTTTTTCTATAGACGATGTATTTATTTCCTTTTTAACCTTAGGATCCCAGAGCGTTTGTTTGTTTGTTTCATAGTTTCCGCGTCTTTGGACAATTTACATACCCTCTGAAGCCTTCTGTAGATAGCTTGGGTCTGTTCCTGTTGCTAGATTAGGGGGACCCCCCCCCCCACCTCGTGCTTAATGGCGGACAAAGCCCAGGGAAAAAAAATCGTCAGCCTCGGCCCCACTGGCTTCCACAGTCAAGGTGAGACCAGAGCCTCCTCCGGGAGGGAAAGATCGAGCAATTAGCTTGACAGATGGGAGAAAATCACTGCCCTCCTTCGGGTCCTCAACGAGATGCTAAGCGGGGTCAGCGAGAGGGTGGAGAGGCGGGAAGCTGTCGTGATGACCCTCCACACTACACTCGTGAAGCCAGACTGCTGAAGGTAGAGGAAGCGTATAATTCAATAGTTTATATGACTTAATTTGGATATTTTTCAGCTCAATTATTTGACCGCGAATGAATGATTTCTTTTTTTTTGCAGGGCATTTACAATATGTGCCCCCTGTGATATTTAAAGAGCTCAATTGAAGTGACTTGAGAAGTAGTTCTATGATAACAACTTCCAGAGGCGTCTGTGTGACGTAGATTAGTGCGCTTGTAGCCGGCCCCGCCCTGTCCCCGTCTCTTCCCGTCGCGAATCCTTTCGAGGGAGTGGGGGATCAGGTCTGCTAAATAGACAACAATAACAAATAAGTTCGGAGAGGATGAGTAGACTCCGCGTTGTGTTCTGTCCTTTGGAGAAGGGGGCGACTCAACAACAGCTGAACACCAGGGGTTTGTGAAGCGGGAAAAACTTGAGATCAAGAATTTTGTTGTTGTTGTAAATGTTGTGGTTTCACGCTTCAACACACCGGTGGGCTAAAGCAGTGAACTAATTTGTCTTTTGCCAACGTGACACTTTTTTACTGATTGGCCGTGTCGGGTGGTGGAGGGTTACGACACATTTATAAATAACGCGATCTAAACCCAAAAACGTTGATTATGAATCAAGAGTCCTCTTCAGAAGGGCACGTTTGTGTGTCTGCAATAGCGAGTAGAGTTACCCCTCTACATCACAACACCGCAGATGAATTCCTCGGTCCAAGAGATAGCCCAAAGCTCTATATTGTGATAACAGCCGCTTATTATATTGAACAACATTTCACATACATTATTGAACAAACATTCAACGGGAAACAATTTATCATCCAACATCAAACATCCGCTCTAAACATACTCTTAGGTTTTTTTCCTTTAGCGCATCCTACAGCCCCAGCTAATTCTACGCATCTTTAGCGCGTCCTACAGCCCCTACTAATACTACATTAACAAGACGACTTAAACTATACAATTAATAATATATGAAATGTTAATATCAAATCATACTAATATGTAAATTAGATTAATCATATCTCACTGACAATTAACTTATCAAACAATTGCTTTCTTATACCAACCCCATTAGCTTTACGTTAAAATTAAGTAGTTTGCGCCTTCCCAATGTAGAGCGCCAAATGTTATAAACTATTCCAAAAAAACAACGTATATTTTCAACACCAAAAAACACTCTTAAGCATCCTCCAACTCCGTTGTATTCATCTACATAAACGAGTAATTAACGCGAACGGTATAATCCAACTAAAAAAACAAGTGAACACCTGGTACCTGCAAAAGCGGTCACGGATAACCCACCACGTCACAAACACCGCGGTCGAATTGCCTCCGTCAATGGGACTGAGCGCCAGTGTTAGGGGCCGTCCATAAATGACGTCACGCACCTGGAGGGGGGGGGGTCAGACATTTGTGACGATGTGTGACGAGGGGGGGGGGGGGTGAGAAATGGGACGTCGCATCAAAATGCGCAACTTTAAATAAATATAGACAACGCGTTCTACTTAATTAAATAGACGTTTTAATAAATGTATTCTCCTACAACATTAGAGTGCAGCGCCACATTAAATACGCGCTACAATGAAAATAGTTTAAAGCGATTTGAAGCATGTTTTATCTTCAAAATGGAAATTTGGTTTTGGGGGGGGGGGGGGGCAGAGCTTTGTGACGTCATATTTGAGGGGGGGGTCTGACTTTTTGTGACGCCGTGTGTCGAGGTGGGGGGGGGGGGGTCAAAAATCGTCCAAAATTGCGTGACGTCATTTATGGACGGCCCCTTAATACTTTAGACGAGCATTCCATGCACATTGAAATCAACTTTAATAGCAAAGTCTCAGTTGTGCATATTTTCTTTGCCACCGATAACTCAATCGACGGTTAATTGACATCACGGGGGTTCCCGTCCGTCGATGGACATTCAAATGAGAACAATGTAAGCGATCTAGTATCGGAGCTAATGTAGACCGGCAGCTTACCGGCCCAGAAGTTAGCCCCAAATTCCTTGTTCTCTATTGTGCACGTGGTGGCACAGGGGTTCCAATCTCTGGTCGCCATAACATTCACTTAGAATAATACAAAAAAATAAACGCACCTGGCTATGCAAAATGGTTTACATATTCTACAGAATGCACAATTGTACTTGTGATTAATCGCAGGTGAGCTCACACCGGCTGATATAAGCAGTCCCGAATGACAGCGCTTTGATCTCGTGATAGGGCACAATGAGAATGTAATTGGGAGAAAGAAAGCCCCTTCTGCAGTTGCAATAATGACCGCACTGTATTAATGCCACTCTGCAGCAAATCACGTTGAATCCACATCACAAATACACAATCGCACAAATATCTACTCTGCAATAATACGTAGGAAATATTATTTTATGAGTGCATGGAGATGTAATAATGTAGCATACCAAAGAGCTGGTGATGACGGTGCTAATGAATATGTAGCTGTGAACGGAGTGGCCTGTGGTCATTCACAACGAGAGACGAACAGGACGCGTTTGGATACACGATGCCATTTATGGTGGTCGGTGGATTAGTAACACACGGTAACTGCACAGCCTGCCTGCCTCCTGACTTAGTTGGGCTCTTAAGGAGGCTGCAATGTAATTAAACTTCAGGCTTGAACAAAAACAATTTGCATCGGGAATACTTAACAAAAAAAACATTGTACAACAGAGGACGTGTTTTACAGTTATATGTATTGCAGTGCAATTCCATTTGCACTTATTTAAATCATACGTAACAATTTCCCAGCCGTAATGTACATTTCTAATTCAATTTCGATATACTTTTAAATATACATTGCATTTTAAAGATGTAATACAAGCCTTACATGGACAGTACACTACTGGTAGTCAGGGGTCTACGCAGCCCATCATCTTTACATGGTTGATAAAGTGGTTACCACTTTGGGGGACAGTCAGTGGTGGTTATAGTATTGAGAGAATGGCATCCATCATAGCAACGTGGAGTTTCCACCACTGGTTCAGTTCCAGTTATATTAATGTATTATTCTGTTAATTTTCCCCAAGACTCGTTTTCAAGAGGGTCGTGTCAAGTTTTTACAGTCGTGTAGATTCCAGTTGAATAATTTGCGGGTATTTTTTTAAACTAGTCAAGTTTGGACCTTGACGCCGACACACGATGACCTACTCTTACGAATTACATCATGCGATTTTTAACGTCCACTCTCAAGCAGACCGAGTGTAATTTTTACGGTTAATGCACCCGCAGTATTGATCAGGGCGGCTGTGGGATTCGAACCGTGAACCTCTGCAACAAGCACTAATTGCCCATTTGACAAAAATATAGTTTATTATGACACTGTATCGTACAATCGCTGCGCTGACATTGGGAGGCACAATTATGATTAAATATTCAAGGTCGTACAATATACAATGATTTCTGGAGTCACTAACCCCCATTAAAAAATGTGGAATTACGTTACCGGCTCAAGGTTTCTCTTTGTGTGAGCTCCACTCCACAATGCATCGAGACACGTTCAGTTGCTCTTCACATCCTTTAAACTCTGCATACTCGAAACGTGTTTTCACTGGCCATCAATAACAGCGTCCACAGTTGTCAAAGTGCCATCAGTCAATTACTATTTCCTTTATGAATTCAATGTGGAAAGGTCCTGAGGGAGGCTAAGATTGGAGCGGGGGGTTGGGAGAGTGAACTGACAGGGCCACATACGCACATGGATAGCTTGAGGTCACAGGCAACCAGGTCAATCCGACAAAGGCATTTTTCGAGTCCTCTCCGAAACACCAACTTCCTGTGTCTCTAGCCATTGTTAATCACGTTCGCTCCCCACCTCGTATGTCTGTCAGACGCGATGGGGGGAAAGGAATGGGCAGAGGACAGCATCAGTTTCGATGGGGTGGGGGTGGAGGAATTCAGAAGCCCAATTCCGTCTCTCTCACCCTTCTCTTCCCGTACGCACGCAGCAGCATTGTGCTGCGCCCCACGCCTCTTCACTGTAGCTTTGTTTACTATATCCAATCGCAGCAAGCGTTCACTTCCCAAATGCGACATTCCATTACCAATCCAGTCATGGTTTCCTAAAGTCCAAACCAACTCTGATTTCCACCTCCCATCCCATCCACCCAATGTTTTAGCCGGTGTGCTACCAGTTAAATCGTATGTTCTCTCACTAAATGTCACTCTGAAGCTCACAGGCATTCGTTTTGTACGTGTGGCAGAAGGACAGAATGGACATTCAGCGGTTGAGAATTACCCATGCTGTAAAGTGACTTGGGCAGCCTATGATAGAATTTGAAAGAGTAGGCAGTTATGTACTGTTGGAATAGTCAAATATAACATTGTATGAATAACTAGCAAGGCTAATTAAATGTCTGCTCAAAAAGTCATGGTCACATTGCCTCTAACTATGGTCTATGGATTTTGTTGAGTGGACTGACATATCAGAAGGTTCTAATAAAAACAACTTCCAGTCAAGTACGTGGTGGTGGTGGGTTTTGTTAATGGTGGCCTTGAGACATTGTTGATTTCCCACAAGGAGAATAAAATAATGTCATCATCCTCAGACGTATGATGAACTGAGTTGACCCTGCTGGGGATTTTAGTTAATGACTGACTGTCAGTTGAGCGCGCTACAAAGGCACCACAAGATACGTCTGACACTTTTGAAACTGACTAAAGCGTAGGATTAAAGCATTCCAATGGGGCAATCAGTCCAGACAGCTGGGTCTGTATTTAAAATGATCAATCCACAAGCGGTAGGCTGCAGCTACAAATGGCACCAAAGGATAAACTCAACTCATAATTTCTCTGGGATAAATAAAACAAGTACAATTTATGGGAAAATCACCAGTCAGAGTCAGACTTTTGATTCATATTTGTGGAATCCGATGAGCTATAAAGCTCTTTTTTAACAGACGTCCGATAGGGGTGGGTCAGAAAGTTAACAACAACAAACAATACGAAAACACGATGGGAGTGCAAAGTGTAGGACAGCCTTGGCACCTTCCATAGGAATGTGGAACATTTCACGACTGGCTCAGGATTAAGAAGGGGGAGAGAGAGAGACGGAAACCACCTTACTACACTCGCTTGAGCAGCGAGACGCGTTGGGTTTGGCTTGGCGCGGCAAGGACATGACGAGACCGGCTTTAATTGCACTAATTAGAGCGTGGTGTGCGTGAGATGTGAACGGATGCGAGGAGCTGAGGGTGTCATCTCAACTACGGCGTGCGAACGCTGAGCCTGGTCTTGACAGCTCCCTGGGGATGATTTTGGAAAGAGCTTGCAGGCTCCAGGGGTTTGTTTATTAGACCTCATGCCCGGGCTTTGTTTACCCACGATCGTTGTTGTTATTATTCCAGTTACCCTCTGAGTTACCCACAGTGAAGTTAGCCGAAAGCCATGGGAACATCCAGCCCCATCATAGGTGTGCAATGTAGTTTCAAGTGACCCAGGTGGCTAAAGGGGGGTAATGTTTGTCACAGAACACCGACCTGGCATTGCTGACGCTTGGGTTTAAATCTCTCGGTTGTCATCCTTTTTGGATCCATCCAAATCAAACTTTTCTCCGGATGATCCACATTTTCCTATCGAGGCCAGCTTTTTCAGATACTTGGATTAATCTAAAAATCGAACATCTCTAGCATGTATATTTGGGATATTTAAGTCTTTTTTATCTACTCAAGAAAGGTTGATAGTCTCTGCCCGATCACCAATAACTGTCCGTTATTATCACATACAGTTGGGAGTTGTCACTCTATTTTACCTATGCCGGCTTTGAGGATCACAGTTTAAGTGATTTCATAATGAGAACGGTTGGCTACGTACGGTGCGAGAGAAGTTCAATATACATACATACAAGTACATGAAGTCAGTGGTTCTCAAAGCGTGGTCCCCGATCCCATCGGTGGTCCGTGACGGTCCTCGAGGTGGTCCGCTGGGCTGTGCTGCAAATGCAGGTTGATCCGGACAATAAAAACAATCCTTTTGTTTTAGACGTTAATTAATATTTAACTCATGATATTTAATAAAAAAAAATGAAGTTAGGCAAATTATCCTGATTAAACGATGGTCCGCGGAAATGTTTGCATCGACAGAGGTTCTCTGCAAGCCATCCGGCTACCATGAGAGATTCGTTCATGAGGCTATCCACATATACAAACACAGAGACAATTTCAACCGAGAAGATGGATTCTGGCTTAGCAATCATTGGAAGGATGTGATAAACCATTTCGGGTCTTAATTGATTGTGTTCACGTTTACGGTGACTTTCAGACCGCATTCCATTCTCCTTCTCTCCCCCCTCCTCCGTTCCGAGCATAGATGGACTCGTCCGTCTGAACAACCACCAGTTGCTGTCCGTGGTGCTGACGTTAAGAAAAAAACGCCACTTTTAAAATGCTTTATATTAAGTTCAATTGCTTGCGTGCTTACGACCGTGCAAATCTTTCGGTCGTTTTTTAACCCACTTTCCGTGATCCAATCGAGCTGACATTTCTTTTCGTGAAATTTTTTTTCCAAAATTTTACACTTTTTAGGTATTTTTTTTATATTTAATTACCAATTGCTTAATGGTGGCAGGCAATCATCTGACCCATAGGTGGCAGCCATCTCAAGCCAAAGGACGAGAGGACTCTAGCCGCCCGTTTCAAAGACCAATGTGGGCTGGGTTGTGGCCCATTGAACACGCATATAAAGGATTTATAGTGAAAAACTTGGTTTTTACGGGTAAATTTTTTTCATTTTTTACTGTGGTTTTCATGCCTGATGACGATTGCGTGTGTTGCAATCCAAACGTCGTGAGAATTTTATTGTTGAATTTATATTATTTTATTATTTCCCTCCGACGTGACTTTACCGAAAAAACCAAGAATATCGGCTGAGTGGTCAAAAACTTTTGAAGAACACTGCATTCAGCATATTGGCTGATTGACACGCACAATTCTTACCAGTTCTTACAGCGCATCAATGAGCACATGCTAATGTTGCCGCAAGCGAGCGTCTCGTTTGAGCTTTGGCCAATGTTTCCAGAGCCCATGTGATGCTATGGTGACCGAAAGAGTTTCAGCAGACGGGTTTTCAAATCAACAAAGACATGACTTTTAAAATAATAAGACATATAATAATAAGACAAATTTGGTTCGTAATGGCGGTGGAAAACTCAGCACCAACATTATTTAAATGTGTCGAATAGGCGCATTTCAATAGAACGCCTCTTGTAAATTTACTCTGAAGAAACTGAGGCTAATATAAATAATTGAGGCATGGCAATTAGGAGTTTTCACAGATCCTGTAGCACTTACGATTAGAGGGACGACAGGTAAAATGCTTGTGTTTAGTTTGTTGTCTTACCGCACCTCTGAATAGCACGGTTGTCTACGTAAGGTGCGAAAGAAGTTCAACGTACATTAACGCATAATAGCGTCGCGCACAGAAGGAGTTTTACTGTGCTTTGTTGAAAATCAAGCATCATTGTTCACAAGACTGGCCACTGGCACATGAATGTGGAATGTTTACCACTGGCTCAGAGTCATCAGTGACGATGAACAACATTCATTTGTTGTTTGTACAGAAAGACACTGAATTTTGCACGTTAAAACATGCCGAGTTATCTTTGAATGTAGCGCTCAATACTGAGGATATGCCACTGTCTGAACCAGAATGAATTGTTAAACATAATTAGGATAATCATAATTTCAGAAGATCACTTCAACTTTGCCCCCATCTGTGTTCGACAGCATTGAACTGCTGTCGGTTTGCGTTCATTAATGGATTTCTTCCAAAGTGAATTAACTTTGCTCGCAAAGAGCCATGATGACCACTCTTATGTTGGTCTGAGTGCCAGGCTATATAGGTCACAGTTCAAAGTGCATTCCTCTCCAAAGATCACTTTAGTTGCGTTCAGATATTTATTGCAGGTAGCCGTTTACACGTTTGTATACAATATGCATGAGTGTGTGTGTTTGTATTCCTGGGAAGTGGTGGTGTAGACGAGGTAGCTGCGCTACGAACCTGGTGATCCGATTTCGATTCCCACTCATGATTATCTGAACCAGTCCTCGTCCTCCCCCAGGTCTACTCAGCCTCAAATGAGCCCCCGGTGCGGTGTGTAAAAACATCGCCGCTGGCGAGACAAAGGCGGTCGGGCGTGGTGCTGGCCACCCACCCCCTCGTGTACCATTGATAGGTCCTCGCTAACAGCACTTGCCCCAACAGTCTGCTAAGGCTATGCGGGGGGATCTTTGTCTTTGTGTGTGCGTACAAGTCAGGCGAAAGAAGTCGTCGTATCCAACGTCGCCGATGCCACCACACCCTCGCGATCGCTTCCTTTTGCCAAATCGCGCAAACTGCTGACGCCGGCGACTCAACCGCAAGGTCCGCTCCGGCTCACCGTATCATCTGCGCCACCCGGCTTGAGGTCTTTCCCGTGGTGGCTGACCTCTGGGTGTCAATGCCCCCGTCTCGGTAAACCTGCCTCTCTTCCATCCTGCACACCCTTCCTGATTACGTCTGCCGTGCTTTCTTAACCTCCACAAGTTGTTTACCCTATCCTGCCCGTCAAGTTTGTAACACGTGTTTTTGTTGAAGTCCATTTCTCTGACGTGCACGATTTAACAGGTACAGCCTAGACGTCAAAAGCTCGGCATTGGACTTGGTGAGACCAAAATCTCTAATCAAGTCGTTTTGGTATTTTGGTTGGGGTAGTATGGGTTTCTCTCCTCAGCTCCACCTCTGAAATTGTCATCTGGATCTACAACGTCTTCCTCGCTCTCTGACTTACTGCTCTCTTCTAAAGACGGCTACTCTCTCTCCGGAGGAGTGGGTACGGGGAGCTCATGGCAGTGTGGCACCGGGGCGATGGATGAAGGAAGGTCCTGACACGTGATAGCAGGTGCATTCCTGCCAGTCCGACGTTTGGAAGGGTCTACCACGGCTACTTGCGTTGTGGCCGAAACGTCGTGAGAATTATTTTATTATGTTTTATTTTTATTATTTTATTACTTCCCTTCTACGTGACTTTACCGAAAGAACCAAGAAGATGAAGTAGCAGTTGCTTGAGTGGTCAGTGGATTCCCGCCAAATTCTTGGGATAGCGAACTTCATGGCTCTCTTTTCCCCTCTGAACCATCCTACAAAAATACATTTATTTCACCCATGACTAATGTGTAACAGATTCTCGCAACATTTTTCACATATATGTTTTCAATAACATTTAAAATTGTAAAACATTTTAAAATGATAAACTTTTACAATTAAAAAAGATATCAACAAATTTGATAACATAAAATTCAGAGCAACGAGTGCACATCTTACCTTCCAGAGTTTTTTTTTTTTAGCATTGTTCATCGGTGAAATGAGGTGCCCAGGGTTTGTCTTGATCCCCAACAGGCATGCCGAAATATGCTTTGTAGGCCTCACACATCTTAGCAGATGCTTCAACAGGGTACTTTTTCGCTCTTGTCTTGATTAATTGGGGGCACACACAAAATTGATTTTGCCAAGACGAGGGTACTCTGCAAGCCCACTGGCTATCAGCAAAGATTCGTTCATGAAGCCATCCAGGTATATAAACACAGACACAATTTCAGCCGAGAAGATGGGTACAAACTGAGCAATCATTGGAAGGACGTTATTAACCAGTTTAGGTCATAACTGGCTGTGATGTTCCCTCCCTACCTATGTTAGCAGTTATTTTCGACTCTCTAAGTTACATTTACTAACACAGCCATCGTTAGCTGTATTAATAAATGGCGGCCTGCCATCCTTGTCCACCTCCACGTGGCAATGCTCTTGCCGAGTTCTCTCCGAGCTTACATTTACAAGCCAATTTTTTACATTGACATGCTAATCTCTCACAATACAATGGCCACCCCCACAGCTTCGTTTGTAAATGGCGGCTGGCAATCCTGTTCCACCTCCATGTGGCGATGGCTTTTTTCTGAGCTCTCTCCAAGCTTACATTCACAAGAAAATATCTTACATTGACATGCTAATCTCTCACAATACAATGGCCACCCGCACAGCTTTTACCCTATCTTACATTTACATGCAAATTTCATCTCTAGCCCCTCCCACTACACCCACCCCAAACCTTTATAACTCCTTACCTTAGCAGCGCTGTCCCCATATATTCTCAGCAGCTCTCCCGCGATATTTCTCACCTGATGACGATTGCTTGTGTTGCGATCGAAACGTTGTGATATCGTTATTATTTTTATTATTTTATCTATCTACATGGCTTTACCGAAAGACCCAAGAACAGGAAATAACACTTACTACCCAGGAACAAAAAAGAATTGCTACACAGTGTTATCATTTCCTGCAAGGGTATACAGTGTCGCATTAAGAGAACGGAATGTACGTAGAGACCATACACATTGACACATCAGTTTAATATCACATAAAAAAGGCCCACACCATAATTATTTATTTTTCAATAAATTAATAGAGATACACATTTCAAACATTTCAGGAGAGGCGATTTGCACTGCAGGGAATTCTATTTGCAATAGTGCAGTTGCTTTTGTTAGAATGTTTTATTTGTTTTGCTTTTGTAATTTTGGGTGACCCAGGTGACTTGTAAACGAGACTCTTTCCGGTCTGCTCAGTTCCCAACTGGTCAACTAAAATAAACCTGAAACTTGAACTTGCTATATTTAAGGCAGCAGGGTGGTGCATTGGATACACTTGTTCCGCACAGCAAGAAGTGCCTGGGTTTGATTCTCTACTTGGTTTCCTTTTTGTTTTTTCCCCCTGTTCTGCATGGCTTTCCGCTGGGTTGTCCAATTTACTCCCATAGCTCAAACAACGTGCAACGTAATCGGTCTTCTTGGTTCTTTCGACAGCCCTGTTTTTCGCATGAGGATGGCTGCTTGTGTTGTGGCCGAAACGTCGTGAGAATTGTATTTTATTATGTTTGATTTTTATTATTTTATTATTTCCCTTCTACGTGACTTTACCGAAAGAACCAAGAAGATGAATCCCTGCAGTCACGAAAGCTTTAAATCGAAACGTAACCGGTATTGACCAAATATCCCAATGCTGAAATATGGCCGGCAATTACTCAAGTGGGATGACACATTGCTTCCTGCAAAAACTGATAACAACTTAGCAGGACTCTCTTGAAATCGCGTAATGCGACTCAATGAGGATTTGGTAGGAGAACAAGGACAATAATAATGGATCAGGTATATTGTTCAGGCAGTTTAAATAAATGAAGCCAATGGGCCATTATAGCCACACAATAATTGGCTATGCTGCTGGAGACAGCCAGAATGATACATTGTGTGTATACACATATGCAAAAGTTAGTCAAAAATATTGAAAATTGGAGATTAAAAAGTTTGGAAATTCACACCAACTAAAAGATTCTATTTTATTTTTCATCATCATCATCATCATCACGTGTTAATGCCATCCTATTACATGACGTTCCAAACTGTTCTCACATATTAACAAGCCTTGGATAATGTTCCTGGTGCAAGGATTGAATATTCTACAATTCCTGGGCCCAAAAGACAACCAATTGTGATTACCGCTTCATTGGCTCTAAAGGGATGGTGAGTTGAGTCATTTTCTTCGTGGCATTTGAGCTTTAGACGGACTGTGAGATGAACTCCTAACCACATCACCATCCGGATGAATACCTAATTTATTGGCGCATGCAGGGTGATACATTAATGCTATCAATAGATTGCTTTGGCTTTTACAAATGCTACCAAAACACTTTGACAACCAATAATTAACAGCAGTGACTGAGCTGTTCCCCCCACTGTGCAGCAATGAGCCCATTGACCCGAGTTCGATTTCTCAGGCCAAAATTAACAATGTTTGTGAGAGATATTTCAGCCGGTCCTGGGCCTAGTCTATGATTGACAGGGTGTGGCGAGGCCTTCATCAAGCAATTTATTCACAAATAGCTGTATATAATCATACTTTTTTTTCTTTCACTTAGCGATATGTTCAGGCACTCAATGCTAATGTCGAGGTGTTGCTAGCTACAAGAAGGCTTCAGGAGAGACTTTGTGCACTTTTGTTACTTCTCATCCATTGAAGGAGCGGAGACTACAACTGTAGTGACTAATCCCAAATCTGCATTTTCCACAAGTAGTGACTAATCCCAAATCTGCATTTTCCACAAGTAGTGACTAATCCCAAATCTGCATTTTCCACAAGTAGTGACTAATCCCAAATCTGCATTTTCCACAAGTAGTGACTAATCCCAAATCTGCATTTTCCACAAGTAGTGACGAATCCCAAATCTGCATTTTCCACAAGTAGTGACTAATCCCAAATCTGCATTTTCCACAAGTAGTGACTAATCCCAAATCTGCATTTTCCACAAGTAGTAACTAATCCCAAATCTGCATTTTCCACAAGTAGTGACTAATCCCAAATCTGCATTTTCCACAAGTAGTGACTAATCCCAAATCTGCATTTTCCACAAGTAGTGACTAATCCCAAATCTGCATTTTCCACAAGTAGTGACTAATCCCAAATCTGCATTTTCCACAAGTAGTGACTAATCCCAAATCTGCATTTTCCACAAGTAGTGACTAATCCCAAATCTGCATTTTCCACAAGTAGTGACTAATCCCAAATCTGCATTTTCCACAAGTAGTGACTAATCCCAAATCTGCATTTTCCACAATTAGTGACTAATCCCAAATCTGCATTTTCCACAAGTAGTGACTAATCCCAAATCTGCATTTTCCACAAGTAGTGACTAATCCCAAATCAGCATTTTCCACAAGTAGTGACTAATCCCAAATCTGCATTTTCCACAAGTAGTGACTAAATTTCGATTTAAAGCTTTCGTGACTGCAGGGATTCATCTTCTTGGTTCTTTCGGTCAAGTCACGTAGAAGGGAAGTAATAAAATAATAAAAATAAAACATAATAAAACAATTCTCACGACGTTTCGGCCACAACGCAAGCAGCCGTCCTCAGGTGAAAACCAGGTCCGTCGAGGCGACAGAGTCTGAATGAAACAGCACACGGGCTTGGAGCATATATATAAGCTGGGCGAATTGACAAAGGAATTTGCATATCAACAGGAATTTAGCATATTTATGGGAAATGCAGGAATGTAATTAGTACTGCATATGCATGTGCATTATGCAGGATTAACAGCATCAAAGGGAGCTGCAGTTACTGCTGCTGCAGCATTCCTGCATTTCCCATAAATATGCTAAATTACATTCCTGCATTTCCCATAAATATGCTAAATTCCTGTTGATATGCAAATTCCTTTGTCAATTCGCCCAGCTTATATATATGCTCCAAGCCCGTGTGCTGTTTCATTCAGACTCTGTCGCCTCGACGGACCTGGTTTTCACCTGAGGACGGCTGCTTGCGTTGTGACCGAGACGTCGTGAGAATTGTATTTTATTACGTTTCATTTTTATTATTTTATTATTTCTCTTCTACGTGACTTTACCGAAAGAACCAAGAAGAAGACTACAACTGGTTAACTATTCCGTCCGTAGCTTGGGTTTCATGGCCATAGTCGCACTGTGGGCTCGTCTTTAATTTTTCATTCATCAAGGAGATGTGCTCATCGGCCTGTTGGTGTTTTGATGCCGTTGATGGTTACGTTGCTGTCTTCGAGGAATTCTAGATGTGAAGCTTTCGTGACTGCACGGATTCATACTCTTAGGTTTTTTCGGTAAAGTCACGTAGGTAAAAATAAATAATAAAATAAAAATAATAGAAATAATAATAGAAATAAAATTATAAATCACGACGTTTCGGAGGCAACACAAGTCTCCGTCATCAGGTGGGACCGTCACAGCTAGATTTACTGTATCAAGTGAGGCAAAATTCCAATTCTTCGATGAATGTCACATGGTTAATGCACGTGTGTATACGTTAGAGCACAACTGTACAACGCAGTACTTGGTCATACACATCTGTAACATTGTTTACATTGTATAGTGTATACATTCTAACTGATGCGGAACACGTTCCTTCGGAGTGGGCAGGTAGGAACTTGGTTCAACCAATCCGGGAGCGTACATGTTTGGGAGGGGCGCATCTCTGGTTGGCTGCTGGCTCGCGGACACGTGACGCACTTCAACCAATCCGAGAGCGTACGTGTTTGGGAGGGGCTATGCACGACAGACAGACAGACAAATAATCCCTGGTGGGCAGTGTGGAACTGTTGTTCCTACCTGTATTAGATATCAGTGTCTGTATATACAGGGCAATGCGTGTGCTATCACTGAGGTGGCTTGGCTCTGTTCAACGATCAACTTTGTCTTCTCTCACAAGAGAATCATTCAACAATGATAATTTACACCCCTGTGTCTATCTTGGTCTCCTCTATACCATTTTGGCGAGACAGCTTGGGCAAAGGTGGGGGAATATCCCCACGTCACCTGCCGTCGACTAACTGGACCTGAACTATAATGACGATTTTATTAATTTACACGTATATATATAATTATATACATTGGGATGGAAATTGTTAAATGTGATTGTATCTCAAAGCACCGTACGACACACACACACCACAATAATGGGAACATAAGAACAGGTTTTATACCCTTTCTGGCAATCAAACAGGAGGTGTTGAGATGTCCAAACAGCAAATAGATGTATTTTGCAAGGCATCAAGTCTGCATTAACCACGCGTACTAAAACATACATACATACAAACATTCTCTGATAATATATAAATTGTCTTTGAAACAAATGGGCCTACACCAATGCATCGACGGCGGCATGTTTGTTGGTATGTTTTGCCACTAGTACGTGTGGTTAATGCAGACTTGATGCCTTGCAAAAGGCATCTATTTGGTGATTAGACATCTCAACATCTCCTGTTTGAATACCAGAATGGGTATAAAACCTTTTCTTATATATATTTTAAAATAATTTTTGATACCGGCAAAAAGGTCCCCATAGATACACGCCACTGGGTAACGATAGGGGGAGAAAAAAAAGAGCATGAACAAAAAAAATCCACAACAATGAAAATGAAGTTTTTAATCATCAGAGTTGGAATCAGTGAAATGAACTCGCAAACAAAGTTAAATTCGACGATTTCTTTATTTTGTGCAGTCATATGTAACCAGATAGACACCGGGAATTAATTTGAGAGTACAGTGTTAATCACGGGTTTGGATAAAATCCAGGCACATGATCTCATCACTGTGGGTGCTGTATTGTGTTATCATTCAAAAAACATGCTTTTAGGTAATTTCGATAATTTTGCTGCTATACATTTCCACATGATAAGTCACTTCGTTGAGCTATCATTTGTGGGCAGGTCGCTTCTGAAAAATAAGCTCTATGACTCAGGATGCTTCACCTGGTAAAATAATAATAATTTCGTTTTATTTGTCTACATTTTAATGTGATTTGTTTACATTTCCTACACTTTGCACTGCTGTCATGTTTTGTATTGTTTGTTGTAGTAACGATGTGACTCGCCCCCATTGGACATCAGTGAAAAATAGATTTATGGCTCATCGTATTCCTCCAGTATGAATAAACATTCTGATTCTGGAGAGAGAGAGAGGGAGAGAAAAAAAGTCTTAACCCCCTTGAGTCAGGAGGCCACCTCACATAATAATTCATGCATCCGCACTTGCCAGCATTGGGAGATCAGCAGTCAATTATTAAAATATGCAGCCCGTGACAGGTGAAAACCAACAATCCCAGGGCAGGCGGAGCAAACTCTCATGACCAATCACTCCTTGGGGGATGTTTTTTTTTCTTCTAGGTGAATCCATGGTATGCAATGCCTCACCCCACGCAAATCTAATTGCAGTGCTCGCCGCGGAACCTTTGTACGTATGAGGGTCTTATTACATTTTTTCAAAAGCTTTTAAAGTAATTTACTAGTGTCTAGAATGTGAAAAGCAAACGTTTAATAATCTCGGAAGGTCACACAGTGTCCACAGGAGCGCCCTTATTGCTTTCTGTCTGTCTATTTTTTATTTCAATCAGAAGCAGCTCACCATGATGTGTAATCATCACTCCTGGCAATGCCTATGCACTGACTTCGCGTCGCACGGCTGTGCGGGGAATCCAATCTTGTGGCCCCTGCGCTGGAGAATTAAGAAGCATTTGCAGGATTTTTTTTTAACAGAAGGCACCATGGGAAAGGGGAGCTGTTGGAAAATCTATTTCCGGTGGAGTTTTACAGATTGTGCACGTGCCCGAAGGAACGCCCGTTTTCCTGACTACCCTGATCTCCCGCGATCATAATAAATTAAAAGTTCCACGCTCGTTCAATGGTCTAAATACAGAGCATTTGTGGATATATGCCCCAAATACGTGGTCTTTGGCCAAATGTCCCAGTGCCTGGATTACTGTTTTTTTATTTTTAATCATTCAATTTCTTTTTATTATAAAAAAAAATGTAATGCAAAAATTCGACTATGCACATGAACATTGGTGGTATTGAGCCCTTGGTAATACGTCCATATTGCGATGGCGAGGACTGCATGGGTGGCGCTGTGGTTATAACACTCACAAATCAGAAGGTTAGAAGTTCAAATCTCGTTGAGAGGTTTGCTCAGCCAATTCACCATTCCATGTAAAGATGAATCAGCGCCATAGGAATGATGAATTACCACTGGAAGTGGGAAATATATTCCTTAGAGAGGACCATACAGCACTCTCAAATACATTTGGCATGCCAAACATTAAGAAAAATACACACTTCAGTTACTTATGTGACTGCAAGATGCCCTTGCAGTAACAAAATGATGGAAATATATAATTTACAGGATATTTAAAAGTGGAAGGGTTGATCATGTGGCCATGGGCCGTATGAAATTAAGTAGCGGGCCGCGTTCGGCCCACGAGTTGAAGGGGTGAAGCTTCTCTACCGAATTTCGGAACATGGTTGCCAAGTCACGTGCTGGGTCCCCTTAATTAAACGCCTTCATTTCCCCCCCCCCATCGCTCCTTGTTCTGCCACCACCATAATCACCATGGTAATTGTTCAATGCACCTGATTAAATTGACGCTCAACTCAAAATGCCACATATTGATGTAAAAGTTCCTTTGCTTCCGAAACCTCACGCCAGAGGTGGGACAAAGTCATTGTTATGCAAGTCCAAGTCGAGTCTGAAGTCATCAAATTCATGACTCGAGTCTGACTCGAGTCCAAGTCACATGACTCGAGTCCACACCTCAGAGGTGGGACAAAGTCATTGTTATGCAAGTCCAAGTCGAGTCTGAAGTCATCAAATTCATGACTCGAGTCTGACTCGAGTCCAAGTCACATGACTCGAGTCCACACCTCAGAGGTGGGACAAAGTCATTGTTATGCAAGTCCAAGTCGAGTCTGAAGTCATCAAATTCATGACTCGAGTCTGACTCGAGTCCAAGTCACATGACTCGAGTCCACACCTCAGAGGTGGGACAAAGTCATTGTTATGCAAGTCCAAGTCGAGTCTGAAGTCATCAAATTCATGACTCGAGTCTGACTCGAGTCCAAGTCACATGACTCGAGTCCACACCTCAGAGGTGGGACAAAGTCATTGTTATGCAAGTCCAAGTCGAGTCTGAAGTCATCAAATTCATGACTCGAGTCTGACTCGAGTCCAAGTCACATGACTCGAGTCCACACCTCAGAGGTGGGACAAAGTCATTGTTATGCAAGTCCAAGTCGAGTCTGAAGTCATCAAATTCATGACTCGAGTCTGACTCGAGTCCAAGTCACATGACTCGAGTCCACACCTCAGAGGTGGGACAAAGTCATTGTTATGCAAGTCCAAGTCGAGTCTGAAGTCATCAAATTCATGACTCGAGTCTGACTCGAGTCCAAGTCACATGACTCGAGTCCACACCTCAGAGGTGGGACAAAGTCATTGTTATGCAAGTCCAAGTCGAGTCTGAAGTCATCAAATTCATGACTCGAGTCTGACTCGAGTCCAAGTCACATGACTCGAGTCCACACCTCAGAGGTGGGACAAAGTCATTGTTATGCAAGTCCAAGTCGAGTCTGAAGTCATCAAATTCATGACTCGAGTCTGACTCGAGTCCAAGTCACATGACTCGAGTCCACACCTCTGCCTCACGCCGTCGATAACCCGACGAGCGATCACGACAAGCGGTGCTCGCAAGGCCAGCGGAAGGAAGCTGCAGCCAGAACCGGCCCTAGACCTTTGGGGGCCCTAAGCAAAATTTGGTTGGAGGCCCCTTTGATGTATGATTTTTTTTCACCCACTCGCTAGCAATGACTCTAGGGGGCCCTCTGCTGGCCACGGGGCTCTTTGCAATTGCAAGGGTCGCTTAGTGGCTGGGCCGGCTCTGGGTGCAGCCATCGCCTCTCTCGTGCCGCTCGATCGCCGACAAACCGAACGCCCGCACGCTTGGCAGCGCTTGCGTCTCGCGCGCTACGCCCGAGGCTTGGCTACCCACGTGGGAATGTGCAACGGGGCAATTACCAGAGCAATTTGGGGGCGGGGTGGGGGGGCGACACTCGAAGTGCCACCAGGCATTTAGGTCGTTGTAATTGCGCGTCCAAAATGATCTCTGAATGGACATATCCATTTCCCCTGGCTCGCGATGTGGCCGTTCTAAAAGGGGTCGTTGATTGTTAGGCAAGCTTGCAACAGGGTGGTGGGGTTGTCGTGGAGGAGCAGAGTGGAATATGGGTGTGCGGGCAAGGCTATTGGAATTCAGTTTTACGAGCCGGTTCTAACATACGATGGTATCTGTAAGTGCGATACTGTCACGAGAGGGTAAACGTACGTAAAATAATGTATTGTTAATGCGCACCAGCTCAATCAAACAGTTGTTTAGTGTTTACTTCTACATGTCTTGTGGCCAATCTCTCTGCGGAATTACCACTTTTGACTTTCCACAAAGTGGTTACGATTTAATTTCATACGTAGGCTTTCACGACCAATATTATGAGAAATACAGGGGGTTTTAAATAAATGGACCCAAATTCAAAGCAGTATATTTCACGATGGCAACATGTTACAATGACACAACAAGTTACAAACGGTTTAATGAGTTATCAAGTTTTACTAACCATTTTATAAATGCTCTATGTGCCCTCCACCTGCTGTACAGACAACATCGAGACGATAGTTGAATTCGTCCCAAACGCCTCTCGAAGTGTCTTCTTCCACTGATGTCACCGCTGCCGTGATTCTGTTTTTGAGGTCATCCGGATTAGTCGCTAATGGTGGCACAAAAACACGGTCTTTGACGTATCCCCACAAGAAAAAGTCGCAGGGTGTGATGTCTGGGGATCTTAGGGGCCAAGAGTGTAGTGCCAAGTCTTGGGGTCCTGTGCGACCTATCCAACTTTGACGCAGTGGGTCTTGTGAATGACTGAGGCTAGGGGCTGTTTGTGCGCTGGGACAGACATCAAGCAGTAATCATTTGAAACTCGATGCCCCGCCCTTTCAAGTGGCAAGAGTTTCATTCATGGGCGGTTCGTGGTTGCAGAAATATATACCCTGTAAGTGTTGTATTTTGGATTTGATCATCGTGTAAACAAGCTTGTTGTGAGCCTTCCTCCACTCTGCACAGTCTATTAATAAAGACTCACATTAATCAAACGTGCCAAACGTATTATGGCTTCAGCAGCATCACCACCAGTGTTGTTGCTGTTGCTGGAGAGGAATCTCACAACATTTACGTGGGTATGACGTATCAATGGAGATTATCTCCAGCATTCTCAGGTTAACAGGCACTAGCTCAGATCTCGACTACGAATAGATGATTAGGATGAAAGTTGGTTCTTTGACCAGGGTTTTGACTTTCAACTTTTCAAATGCAAGTCAAGTCCTCTAGCCAAATCACAAGCCAGCCCAATAAGGATGAAATCGTGAATACCAGAGATATAAATCATAACACATTTCAAAATGAAACGTAATGATGAGTGGTGGGATTTTTCAGTGGAGTATTCAACAATCGGCTGTCCACCACCTCTTGTACAGCACGTTAGCCGGTGGACAAAAAACCCAATTGCCTGTCTTAATTGTGCCTCACTGCAACTGCATTTCACACACTTGCAGTGCTCATCTCAGTGGAGTCCTGAAACCGGTGGTGGACAATCCACATTCGTATGGTTTGGTCCCGTCTTTCATTGGGTTGACCCACAAAGTGGTCCCAGTTGTACTGAAAGCAGAAAAAGTATAGCCTAAGTCACCCCCCCAACTGGGAATTGTGCTCTCAATCTTCCGCCCGCTGATAGAGCACTGCTCCACAAGCACCACCCGTCCGGAATTGGTAATTAACACGCGATAGAACATTATTCCTCAATGGCATATATAAAATAGGAATTTAAACTGAGGAAGGGAGAGAGTGGTAGAGTAAAGGTCACAGCCCATATTGGCATGTTTCCTGTCGTGACAAATACATCTTTGTAACAAGACTGATTGTTAAATTGCTTTGCGTTTCTTTGGGGATCACAGCTTGGTGCAGTACGCTCAGGTTAATTACACATTTCACCAATTAACTTTTCATCGGAGAACATTGCATTGTAATTGCGAGTAATTAAAGCTGTGTTTGCATAACACAATTTTAATTTAATTTGTTACAGCCCCTTCAGATCAATTGTTAACCGTTTGCAGATCTAAAATTGGAGCATATGCTCTGCTCTCACTAAACATTTTAGCTGTAATTGAAGCCATACTTTAAGAAATTATTTTCAATGCAAATGCGAATGAAATAATGGATATTTAATGTGAATGAGCGCGCGAGCCGTGCGTCCCCAATTAAGGATAAGAAAATCATTTTGCAAACCGTTCGTAATGACTTCAGTTTGTAAATCTTAGCTGCACACCGAAGGGCACTGAGCCAGTGAGTGTGACAAGTAGGATCCACTGACTGCACCAGTGCGAGCATGTGGTGATCCACCAAATGCCCCCTTTGCCTGCTGCTGGGGGGGGGGGGGAGAGGGGATATTAAAGACCCTGTGATGTTGTTGACAAGAGCAAGGCATTGCGTGCCACCCAACATTTCAAATCCCCCCCCGCTCCCACCATGAATAAATGTCAAACAATTCAAGATGCCCTGCAAGTTCAAATCCCGGGTGTGAGTTCGCTCAGCCTGTGAACTCTGTGTGGTTGATAAAATAAGTACCACTTTGTGTTGAAGGTCAACAAGTCGTTGTCCCATAGAGAGAATGGCGTCTGTCATAAGAAGAAGGCAGAATTTCCACCACTGGATCAGAGCTGCCAATAGATATGAGCACTGCCTCCCATTTCGTGCTGGAAATACCTAGACTTGACTCGTGTTTAGTGCATATGCAAAAAATACATTTTCGTAGAGAAAAAAGGTAACCGCCATCATCATTGTATGGAGCAATGAATCAGCTCACGTGCCGGGTCCAGATGGAGGGTTACAACGCAGGATCGCAAGCGATGGCAGTGACTTGGGAAAGCCTGCAGCTAGCAATGTATTGAACATGGCCGACGACGATGATGATTCATCCTATGATGAGACAATTATAGTGGGTGAAAACAAAATAGGAGGCCGACGTTTTCAGGCAATGTTGATGCTTTACTTTGAATGCGTCGGTGTCTAAAGTGTTTGCCCATCATATATATATACAATATATATTTATTTCATGAAGGCAAACAAGCAAATCGTCCTCCTGCTAAATTGAGCATCGGATCGTGTTCATTTGTTTACATTGGCAGCCCTCTTCTTGGTTCTTTCGGTAAAGTCACGTGGAAGGGAAGTAATAAAATAATAACAAATAAAACATAATAAAATTATTCTCACGACGTTTCGGCCACAACGCAAGTAGCCGTCCTCAGGTGAAAACCAGGTCCGTCGAGGCGACAGACTCGTTGTGGCCGAAACGTCGTGAGAATAATTGTATTATGTTTTATTTTTATTATTTTATTACTTCCCTTCCACGTGACTTTACCGAAAGAACCAAGAAGATGAATCCCTGCAGTCACGAAAGCTTTAAATCAAAATTGGCAGCCCTCTCCGAGCCAACGGCGGGATTCCACATTTCCGTGACGGGACGCTGCCGTGGCGTAGCGGTGAGCGCACGCCGAATTTGCAATCGACAGTTCGCCGTTTCGATTCGCTCTCTTGTCACGCCTCTGTGCGCGGCAGCGGAATAAACGGGTACACGACGGGTCCGTCGATGGGCAAGCACCGTGTGCAACGGGTTCAAAGTCTTGGGTAACCCCCACGTCTTCCAAGCAGGAGGCGTGAGCAAACGATTTGCGGAGCTGCGTCCTGAATGATGAGGGCACTCTTGGAAAAGGACGTCCACTGTTGAGCCCCCACGGGGAGCCGTGTTCGTGCTATCAGCATGAGCACTGTTAATGACGTCAGCGGTGAGATTTCATCAGTCTGAGATCGTACATCAATGCCAACAGATTTCACTTGGGTTTTATTTTTCATTTGTACACACATGTGCGTGTCGCGTGTAATTCCCATACATATACACACACACACATCCACACATTCAGTATATGAAAATGACACGTAGTATACACACGTAACACAAAACACAATGCATTTATAAACATATACACAGTCAAATTAAATAAGTGTATAGGGTTAAAGGACAATAAAATGAGTTATTTTTCTCACCGATACAGAAAAAGAAAACAAACTCGGTAAAAATAATGTATATCCTAAATATATAAAGACCAGCTTGAGCTCAACATTAAACGTTTCCTTGCCAGGCAGAAAAAAAATAAAATCACTTAAAAATAACGTTACATTCAACTTGTATATGATAGCAGAATAATTTAATTTACTATACAAATATACAAGAGACAAATAATTTGAATTTCTTCATGCACTGTTCGAAGAAGTGCTGTTAAGACCGACGTGGGAATCGAGGGGATGTTTGGGGCCAGAAAATGCTCGGTTGTTGATCGAAAGAATCCCACATCAGCTGCTCTGCTTCGCCTTGGTGGGTGCTGTGGTCAGAGATCATGAGTCACAATCAGAGAGCATGAGCAGTCGACTCAGTCCATCATCCCCTCAAGGTCGATATAACGAGGACCGCAGTTCTCCAATGTATTCTTCCACTTGTACAACATGTCGTTCGGCATGATGTCCGACGTTTCGCTCCAAGTGCTAGGAGCTTCTTCAGGAAAATTTATTTCGGTGAAGTCTGCCATTTTTTCCACGTGCTGGGAGCTTCTTCGGGAACTGAGTCGGTATTCATTTATTTTCCCCCATCACACTTAACAGCAGATAGCGGCCACAATCTGAAAACACATTGGAGAGCTGCATAGCACAACGGTGCACAGTCGTAAGAAGGGTACCACTTTGTGGGAAGTCAACAGTGGTCATTATAACGAAGAAGAGTGGCTCCCGGCATGGGAACGAGGAATTTCCACTGCTGGCTGAGTGCCGCCAAGGGAGATGACGCAGCCAAACTCTTATTGGAGTAAAGGTGCAATTTCTTTGTTTTAATCATCTCAGGCCTAGTCCACCTAGGAGAGGCCTGTGATAGATACAGATACCAATTGCTACTGGTATTTTGCTTGGCAAAGGGTGAACCCAGGTGACCAGAGATACGTGAAGCGCATGAACTACTATGCTAATTCTCTGCATTGTACACTGCACTCTACGCACACGCAGATAAGGGTTGCCAATGCAGCCACGTAAATGACAGTGACAAGCGCTGTTAGTGAGCACCAGAGGTGGGACAAAGTCATTGTTATGCAAGTCCAAGTCGAGTCTGAAGTCATCAAATTCATGACTCGAGTCTGACTCGAGTCCAAGTCACATGACTCGAGTCCACACCTCAGAGGTGGGACAAAGTCATTGTTATGCATGTCCAAGTCGAGTCTGAAGTCATCAAATTCATGACTCGAGTCTGACTCGAGTCCAAGTCACATGACTCGAGTCCACACCTCTGGTGAGCACCTATTAGGGGGGGGGGTATGACACGTGAGGCGGTTGTACGGCTATAGTACTGTGCTCAGCCACCTTTGTCTCTCCAGTGCAGATATCTGTCATTCCGACAGGCACCATTGGGGACTGTGGGTTCAGGTCAGGTGAGTAATGGGTTCCGTTTCAGGTTTTCTCGTGAATAAATCTCCGTGGCCTCCTGGGAGGCAGCAACCTGGTTCATTAAGCATCGCCACCGCTTCAAATTGCACACTTAATCCATTGATCACCTGCTCATGTCACCTGCAATTGCAAAACCCGGCACGGAGCTCACTGACCACCTGAACTGGAGTCACGGAATGCCACTCTCAGGCACTCATTTAATACTGAGTTGACTTCGAGGAGGCACAGGAGGTCCAGAACAAGTTCATATTCCATAACTGCGAATTGGACCCCTGTTGCTGGAATTGTCGCACTATGTGCTAACCACACACACAGATATATATACGCACACATTTAATCTGTATATACTCCCACAGTGGCTAGATTACACTCACACATACTTGTATGCCACCATGGCATAGTTTTTGACCGACCGTATAAAACTGATACAATGAGATGCATATTGGAAACTCGGTGCACAATAGCCTCGTTTGCATCGAGATTTGACAAGTTTAAATGGTCATTTAATTCTGCACCGAAGTGATTTTTGTTAATTCTGACATCGATTGATCACTGACACTGAAGCCTCTGCTGCCGTGTGCCAAGTTTCGTATTGCTCCTCCGTTTAAAAAAATGTAATAATTCACGAAACTGTTAACATCGAAATATAAAAGTATTGCCCAGCCATAGTGTATGACTTTATACGTAAGTATATATACAAAGATATGCACGGGGCTTGTGCCATAAGCAGTACCTTATGTGAAACATTTAAGCCAACAGTGTACAGTTTCAAGCACAAAAACAGTAAATTCCATTAAATGAAATAAAACATGCCAATACAATTCTTTCTGCTGCAGCTATTAAACAAACACGTGACAAAAAAAAACTCTTCTACACACTTAGGCTGTGCAATAAGCTTTCTTAAGTGATATCTGACACGCTGGCGCTGCCAAAATAAGCTGTGTTCCTGAATGTCCATTTAAAGTCTTTTTCTCAACAAGAACGTTTCAAAACTCATGTTGGAGAGTATTGTTCATTGAGCCTAGGTGTGTAAGCTACAATAGCTGTTTGTTGTTGTTTTGTGTCTTCTCTCACGTTGCGTGTTCCACTTACATCGTAACAAGTCCACAACGGACAAACCTCCCAATTATGACGCACGGCAGATCTTCCGAGCATTGTGATAAATGATCGCACTGGGGATATTCTGCCACAGTGGACAGATACTAAACCTTCGTTATGGGTAAAACTGAGCCACGCTGCAAGTCTCCGAACAGCCAGACTCGTTCCGTTCCAGGGCAAAACGGAGTCGACAAAGTCTGTGCAAGTCCGAGGCTATTGTTTGGGAAATGTGCACAATCACACCGTGCGCGCGCGCGTGTGTGTGTGTGTTCTAGAAGCCTGTGGCACTCGATCAACAAATAATTTTTTTATGAAAACTCACAATTAAAGTATGTTGAAAACGTTCTCCAGAATGCCATTTTATGTCCAAGTCCCATTCACCGCCGTCATACGAAATGTTATTTTATTTCATTTGTTGTTGCAGAAATGTCAGCAATCGTGAACGTGTCCCGTCTTCTCTCGCTAGCATGCTGCAGGATGGCTAATTAAATAATACAAGTTTCACGGCTACAAATTTAAAATTAAATCACATACTTATCGTTGCACTGCCAAAGATGTACACTCATCGCAAACCCTATATGGGGGGTGGAGGGGTGGTAAATCCACATTTCCGTTGTTTATCTCTTGCACGGCTTTCGATTCCGATGCCTGCTTGCCCATGGCCAGTAATCTGCAGTGGAAGTCTGTAGATCCAGCTGCTTTGGTGAAGGAGCGCAGACTACAATGTTTACATTCATGGGAAATCGTTTGGGTTGCATTGCCAAAATCGCACGACCGTGGCCTGCCATACATCTTTCATTCATGAAGGGAATGTGCACATCGGCCTGTCGATGTTCTCATGTGATTGATGATTCCACCACCAGTGTCTTCGAGGGAATGTCAAAGCCAGGAAATGCGACGATGTTTGGGTCTCGAATGAGCTGCATATTCAGGACGTCCACGTTGCTCCACTGTTAAACAGCATTCTTCCGGATCTGGGTGATATATACTGATAATAACAGAGTCGTTATAACCAGTGGAAACAAACTACATGGAGTTGTGGCCGAGCTTAATAAAAAAACGCTGTTAGGTGGAGTTCAAGGTAAATCTGAGCAGAAGAAACGTCATGCACAACTTTGCTAGCCAACTGGAGATACCCGTTGGGATGTCCCACCTGGGAAAATGTATTTGATTATTGATACCCAGGGAATTTATTAAAGGTGAAACGGGACCAAAGTGATGAAATAAAGAGGCAGAAGGTGTGATTTGCGGGAATTTAACTTCACAATGAGAAGCAAGAACAGCAATGAGCCTAAAAATGTATTTTAATCGGTGATTATTACGTGCTACGACAAATGAAACATGGACACTGACAAAGACACTGAGACCAAACCTGAAAAGCTTACAAAGAAGCATGGAGAGGTGCATGCTGGGAATCACACTCTTTGATTGAAAGAGGAACTCACGGATTGGATAAAATACTTAAGCTATAGACATCAAAATTAGGTAAAATAAGCGGGTGTGGGCAGGGAATGCAACTGATGATAAAAAACAAAGAACGCAATGTATAAAGTGAACATTATTTCCCGCACATGAATGACCGTGGCTCTGAGATCGTGGAGCTGGAAGGGGAAGATGGCCGGCGGCCGAGACTAAGAACGGAGCGGCAGCGACACGGCCCGGGAGGACGTCCACCGCGGAGGCGGAACGATGAAGTCAGCTCGTTCGCGGGTGCCAGATGGATTGTCACATCGTGGGGACCACAGGTGATGGCGACGTCTTTCGTTGGGCCTTCGTCCAGCAGTGGATAGACCATGGCTGATGATGAAAGGGACAGGTTGGGGAAAGCCTTGGCAGTCAGGTGCCGACGGGGTCAAGTGGAAGGACGCGATGGCAAGGGGTGGTGGCATCACCAACACTGGCTGCGATGAACTCTTGATATTGAAGACATTTGTCGACTGCTTCTCATTGCTCTGCTCCCTTCCGTGTTCGTACTTGAATTGTGGTTTTCACTTCTGGCCGGGTGACACTATTGGCAATGCTGCACCGTTGGACTTTACAAACTGGAGGGTCATCGGTGAAACATTTCTCATTGTCCTT
Source organism: Lethenteron reissneri (assembly GCF_015708825.2). Classification (NCBI taxonomy): domain Eukaryota; kingdom Metazoa; phylum Chordata; class Hyperoartia; order Petromyzontiformes; family Petromyzontidae; genus Lethenteron; species Lethenteron reissneri. Next base: position 3,509,837 of record NC_083785.1, read on the forward strand.
CCAGGGTTGACAAAAACGAGCACACCACTGTGCTAGAAGTTCACAATGGTCATCTGATGGAGAGACTGGCCCCTGCTACTGCAATGTAGGGCTTGCCCCCACGCGACCAGCGTCACCCACGACGACAGAGACGGGCACTACCGCCAAGGTTGTCTGACGACGGACGCTTGCCTTGACGAACGCCTGACTTGAGCGTGTTTTTAATAAAGTGCACGCACGTGTTTGAAGAGATCCTCTTACAGCTACGTGGGACGCCACAAATTTCACGCATGCCTGCTAGCGAGCAAAGTTTAAACTGGCGAATTTTTTATGTTTTGCTTAATAACCACCGCTTTACCAATTTGTAAATCAGCCTAACACCACCCCCCCCTGCTCTCCACCCCGGCTGAGGCTCAGTGCACTCTTTGAAAGTCCTCCTTCTGCAACACAAGTCGTCGCGGCCCTACTCACTGCTTGAATCGTTAGATTTTTGGGGAGAAAGAAAAAAGTCAAAGACAAACCGCTCGAGTCACCCCTTGCTTCCGCTTTCAGATGGAACGATATTTTCGTCGAATAGCAACGACGATAATAAATAAATAAATAGAGCGCCCCACCCCACTAAGTAATAAAAAAAAAACACCTTGACGCCAGGAATCCATTCTGGGTAATACGTACGGACAGCGGTTTGGAGTTTTTGGGACGTAAATCTGCGACCTATTGACCCTGAGCGGGAGCGTCAGGTGAGCGCCGGCGGTGGTGGAATCCGAGAGCGGCGTGCGCAGACGCTGGGTCATCATCGTCGTCGTCGCTGTCCACCGCCCCCTCGGTGATTCGTCATTCTCCGGAGCGCTCCCGCCGTCACACGGACGTCGTGCGCTTGAAGCTGTGGAAGCTGATGCGCGTGGGCGACGTGGGGATGGACATGGCCCTCGTGACGCGCGCCTGCAGCCGGTGGTTGTCCATCCAGCGGTTCCAGCGCTTGCGCAGGGCAGAGCGCACCTGCGTGTGTGTGCGTGAGCGTGTGTGCGCGTGTGTGTGCGTGTGTGAGTGCGCGTGTGTGTGCATGCGTGTGTGTGCGTGTGTGTGTGTGCATGCGTGTGTGCGCGTGCGTGTGTGTGCGTGTGTGTGTGTGCATGCGTGTGTGCGCATGAGTGTGTGTGTGCGCGCGCGCGCGTGTGTGCGCATGTGTGTGTGCATGCGCGTGTGTGTGCGTGTGTGTGCATGCGTGTGTGCGTGTGTGTGCGTGTGTGTGTGCGTGTGTGTGTGCGTGTGTGTGTGCGTGTGCATGCGTGCGTGTACGCGCGTGTGCGTATGTATGTATGTGAGTGAAAGTGTTCGTGTGTGCATGTGTGCGTTTGTGTGCGTGTGTATGTATGCATGTGTATATTTGCGTGTTTGCATGTGCAAATGTTAGTGTGTGTTTTGAGCGTGTCAATGTGTGTGCAGCCATTAGTGTGTGTGCATGTGTTTTTGTGAGTGTGTTCATGTATGCGTATGTTTTAGTGTGTGTGCATGTATGTATGTATGTGTGGGTGCATGTGTGTGGGTTGAGATGGGTTCATAGATTTGTTGGTGAAAGATATGGTTGCATTGAAGGCAAACAGACATTGCTTTATAATCTGGAGCACATATATGTACAAATCTGATATGCACACATTGCTTATAAAGTGATTTGAGATGCTGTACAGCATTTACATATATTAATGTATCCTTACATTAACTTATAATTTAGTATAGATGTAGAAAATGTATACGTGTACAACACATTTCCATGAAAAGCATTTGCTGCATTGTTGAACTGTATTTGCACGTTTGTGGCTCAGTATTCGCTTACCTCCCCATTCAGGAAACAGTAGAATACTGACACAAAGAATCCCTGAAAAGCATGAAATACAACACCGTGTTAATGTGTTTTTTATTTGTAATTTTTAAATGGTGTCTTTTTTTCTTTTCTTTTGCAAAAAAACGCCATTAACTACGAACGGACATTTCGAGGTTATCACAGCCAGTAAACACGCCAACTTTGGGCCAACGTTGACTCAACGTTCCATTTAACATGTAGTAGTAGGCTTTCGCGACCAATATTATCCACAATAGGTTTTCTGAATTAGATCGTATAACTATGTGTCGGGTGGTGCTGGGTTTAACGACACATTTATATTTACGTGATCTAACCCAAAAAACCTCTATTCCATGTTTACTGGAATAATGCCACACACACTTGGCCTTCTCTTCCTTCCTATCTGATCCTCCAACTGGTACACAGGTGGACACCTGGCCTCCAAGTACTCAATTACAATCGACACAGAAATCATCGCCCCCCCCCCTCACTGAGAACAGTTGGCAGGATCTTCCTGATAAATAGACACGAGGCTAAGTGAGTCTTTTTCTGGGTCATAAGAAATAAAGTTTGCTGTTACAGGCTCACGGTCACTGACCTGCGTCTTCCACTGCCAATGGCTGTCTTATTCTTGTTACTTCTGCACTTATTTTAATCAGCAAATGCCTCGCTGAGTCTCATGACCAGAGGGTCGGCAGTTCTTTAAGGAACTGCTTCGTCATGTAATGTATGTGCGCACGTAAGTATGTGTGCACGTACGTATTCACATGCATTGGCGGCTCTTGAATGATTGAGCTTTGTACCGAATTCGCAAAAAAAATGTCTCTTCTTGTTATTTTGGTTGCCGACAGCCCTGCTGGTGACTCTTTGTCAGAAGGGCGCCTGCCAAGTTTTCACAGATATGGAAAGAAACTGCGAGAATCCGGAGGAAATCCGGAGGAAACCCACACATACAAACTCCACACAGAGAGGCACCCGAGTCGGGAATCGAACCCAGGCACCTCTTGCTGTGAGGCACGAGTCTTTACAACTGTGCCACCCTCGATGATGCACCAACTTCCAACCTGTACATGTGCCCGCCCATCGTAATCCGGTCTTCACGATTCCTCATCCAAAGTGGTTTATGCATTCTAGATTTGAAGTTTTCGTGACTGCAAGGATCCATACTATTTGTTTTTTTCGGTAAAGTCACGTAGGTAAAAAATAATAAAAATGAAAACAACTAAATTAAATCACCCAAAAAAAATATGAGAACAACTAAATGAAATCACGACGTTTCGGAAGCAACACAAGCCTCCGTCTTCAGGTGGAACCGCCACAGCAAAATGAGTGTAGTGAATAAAGAGAGCTGTTTATGCAGTCCATCGAAGAGCCCACTGCTGGCCTACCACGAAGCGGTGCAGTAGAACAGCGTGTAAGCTGTGACTCGCTGGGAACGTAGATTTGGGCAGTGATGTGAAAAGGGTCGAATACGTGAACATCTATCGACGGCTACACCACCACGTGTACAAACACTGCACTGAGTGTGGGGTGGTTCATTGGGCGGTGCGGATATGAGACGGTTAGATACGTGACGTATTGTATGGGAAACTACCAGACTTTTTTTTACGTGTAAAAGATAATATAAATAGTAAATAGAGTACGTAACATTTTATCCTTGAGCAGAGAATCATCATAATGCTATTAAAGTTTATCATAAAAAAATGTTCACGCCATGCACAATGGGTGAAGGCGGTTATGCGGCCGGTCGGATATGCGGCACTGTACTGCACTTGTTGTATCATCCTTCAGAATCAGACGATTTATTTTTACTGGAGAAATCCGATGAAACTATAAAGCTCTTTTTCACAGATGTCCAGTCGGGGGGGAGAGGGTAACAATGTTACAACAAAGAGTACAAAGACATTATCTTAGTGCAAAGTACAAGAAATGTAAACAAATCACCCAAGCACATACTGTACAAATAAAACTAAACCATCCCCATTCTACTAGGAAAAGCCCACTGCGGTGTTCACTTATTCTTCAGAAGCGACCTGGCCACAAATGATAGCTCAACAAAGTGGCCCATCATTTGGACATTTATAGCACCGAAATAATCTCAATGGACCGACTGGGTTTCAACCGGGATGTTTACCAGCCTGATGATTACGAGTCAAGGTCTACAACCACGGCGTCGTCGTACAAATACGACAAAAACAAAGAGATGAGGGTGGTCTGGGTGGGTAAGAGGCTTACTCGCAGAGGGCTCAGCTAGGGTTGATGAACTCTGAATAACCCAACTAATATTAGGCACTGCATATTCTCAGATTAATATGATCCATTGTAACTTATATGATTACATTAATCCCCCCTCTGGTCTTCGAACCTGATAGGCTCACAGAGTGATGACATCACATTTACTCCCTTATTTCAGACCGAAACAGGAGGACTTCTTCACAATTCTGGCTATCGCCTGATGAAGCTGGTTGCAATCATTACTCGAATTGTAAATGTTATGGGTTCACTCTCCAACACACGGGCGTGTGCCGAAGTAGTAACTAATTGGCACAAATTGTTTCCACGACCAAAACTTTACCAATTGGCTGAGTCGGGTGGTGACGGGGCGGGTTTAACGACACATCTATATTTACGCGATCTAACCCGTCCCCACCCCCCAAACCTATTTAATGGATAGGGTCGCTCTCTTTACCTGGAAGGACATGAGGAAGGAGTTGACGTAGATGAAGATGACCTGGGAGACGGGGTCTTCCCCGGGGTTCACGAAGAACAGCATGTAGGTGATTCCCAGCAGCGGCAGCAGCACCAGCGTGGCCTTCACCGCCTTCCTGCTCCAAGCAACACGGGCGGGGAAACCTTTAGGGGGGCCACAACGGCAGCACTAAACTAAACTAAAACTTTTAAAGTTTTATTCTACCCACTGAGCTATGCAGATTTTTTTCAGAGGTGTCATACCATCATGCAAAGCATCATACCAACGTACCTCGGATGCAGTGCAGAAACGAGCAAAAATAACATGCGGTAATTGCCTTCATTTACCCCGCAAAGTCGCATTGAGTTGTCAAGACTCCTCTTTAGGATGGTCCTGAATTGAGGATGTTTGGCCAATTTCGTTACGGAGAGTTTAACTGAATGTGAGAGGAAATCAAAGAAACGGGATAATATCCACTATGCATACGATTAAAAACTATTACACTATTTTTATTTACCAGGTAAGGCCCACTGCGCTATATTGCTCATTTCCAGAAGCGAACTGGCCACAAATGATAGCTCTACAAAGTGGCTTATCAAGTGGAAATTTGTAGCAGCCGAATACTATAAACGCACGTTTATAAATGTGGAGGAAAAAACGTGAGGACCCGAAGAAAAATCCACGCAACCACAGGAAGAGAGGCATGCAAATTCCAAATATACAGCAGGTGTCAGGGTTGGGACAGAACCCAGGTCCTCCTTTATACCAGACGAGGTAGTTAACATCTCGCCACCATGCCAGCAGCAGCAATAGTTACTTGTTCTCTGCCCCAAGTTGAGAAATTGTAGCAAGAAGGAAGAGGTGGTTAAGCGTGACTTAAAAACAATGCATGTATGTTGAACTTCTTTCGCACCGTACAAAGCCAACCGTGCTAATCGCACGTGTGGAGAAGAACAACAAACTGAACACAAAAAAGAAATGAGTTTTCAATCTAGATTGAAAATTGCGTAGCTCCAGTGGCTTCCTAATATCAGAGTGAAGAGCGTTCCAGACGGCCGCAGAAGTGCATCTGAAAGCACGCGATGCAGTGACCGTCAATTATGATGTACGTTGAACTTTTTTCATGACGGTGAGGATGATGTGGAAAAAGATGATGGCGATTTTGATGCAAAAAAAAGATGACATTCATAATTTGTTTTTTGAATGGGCCACATAATGATCTGACCAAATCTTTAATCATGAGGAACCCTCCACCACCCGACGCGGCCATACACATGCAATCGTGCCGTGTACTGCACAAACATTTAACGAGCCAATTATTCTCGTTTAAGCCTTTAGATTTGGCCACATAATGACGCGGCGGCCTCATCCAAAACTCAATTATGAATCCTAATAATGGCTGCTGTCACGTGTTGCGTTAAAGATGATCTTGATGGTGTGGACCAATCAGTTTCAAGGACAAAGCATATATTATCAGAGTGTGTTTTTCGTTTGCATTTTGACCACAAGTATTGTGGTTAATGCACACATGATTCCTTGTAAAAAAGGTTTCAGTTTTGTTGCCAGAAAAAAGGGGAAAAACCCTATTATTATATTTTGGTACTGGCAAAGGAGGTCTAATGATGATGATCTTGATACTCTTAGTTTTGTCGGTAAAGTCACGTAGGAAAAAAAATGAAATTAAAATTAATAAAATTAAATAATAAAAATCACGACGTTTCGGAGGCAACACAAGTCTCCGTCATCAGGTGGGACCGTCACAGCCAGATTTGCTGTATCAAGTGAGGCAGGGATCCCTTAAGTTGTATTTAAGAACTTGCATCTTGGAATCCCTGCCTCACTTGATACAGCAAATCTGGCTGTGACGGTCCCACCTGATGACGGAGACTTGTGTTGCCTCCAAAACGTCGTGATTTATTTTATTTGATTTTTATTAATTTAAATTTCATTTTTTTACCTACGTAACTTTACCGAAAAAACTAGGAGTATGAATCCTTGCAGTCACAAAAGCTTCAAATCTAGGATGATCTTGATGTTAAAAGTGGACGATTTTAACGATACATTAAAATGATTATGATGGCAATGTGCACTACTGGTGCTGCTGCAAAATACTGATTATCCATCGATTTCCCCTCCCAAAACACCTTTTGTGTATGCATACCTGTACTGGATGGTTTCAGAAGTTGTGGAGGCCCTAAGCTTGGTCATCAAAATACGCACGATGTTGAAAAGAAAAATGAAATTGACCTGTAGAGAGGATGGTACGAAGGCATGTTAAGGGTGTGCATGCGCGTGCACGTGTGGTGTGCCAATTTGTGTGGCTGGATATATGTGTATGTATTTACATACACACCTGTAAAATACTGGACATCTGTGAAAAAGAGCTTCACAGCTCATCGGATTCTTCCAAGTAAAAACTAAGATTCTGATACTGACTTGTATGTTAATAATTGTGGGAGCGGTGGTGCAGCGGTTCGTGCACTGTGCTACAAACCCAGTGACCCGAGTTCAATTCCCGCTCATGGCCAACCCCAGTGAAAATAATCTGAACTGGTCCCGGGCCTCCTCTAGGTCGACTCGGCCTCAAATGAGAACCTGGTGCAATGTGTAAACATCAGCACGTTGCTGGCCACCCACCCCCCTCGTGTGCTGTGCCGTCCTTCATAGGTGCTTGCTAACAGTCTTCTTGGTTCTTTCGGTAAAGTCTCGTAGAAGGGAAATATTAAAATAATAAAAATAAAATAATTAAATTCTCACGACGTTTCGATTGCAACACAAGCAATCATCAGGTGTGAAAACTACAGCAAGAACATTTTTGAAAACATTTTTTCGAAAACGTTTTGAAATATTAAAAAAAAAATTTTTTCTTGCTGTGGTTTTTACACCTGATGATGATTGCTTGTGTTGCAATCAAAACGTCGTGATAATTTTATAGTTTTATTTTTATTATTTTATTATTTCCCTTCTACGTGACTTTACCGAAAGAACCAAGAATATGAATCCCTGCAGTCACGAAAACTTTAAATCGAAATGCTAAGAGTCTATTAAGGCTACATGGGGGAGGGGGGAAAATCTTCGTCTTTGTTAGCATATATGTGTATGTGTGAGTTGTTTGTAAGTGAATGTGTGTGTGGATGTGTTTTTTCTAAGTTCATTTATCAAAAATACAGCAATTAATTTAGTCAAACAAATGACACGTACATTAAAAACCATGAGTCATTTTACATCGCAAGGTCATATGTCTAAAATAAATAAGGCAACAGGATTTACAATTCATGTGCTAATGAATTAATTATGGTTTTCAAACTCACAGAGATCTAGTTTCAACAACACCCGAGTGTGCATATGTGTGTGTGTGTGTACAAGTGTTATGGGGAGCAGTAGTACAGTGCTGAGTGCACTGCGCTAGGAATCAGTGACCCATGTTCGATTAAAACTTAGGGCCAGCATCAGTGATGAATATCTGAAATGATAACAGGCCTCCTCTCCAGGTCGAAGACACCCTTACATGAGTACCTGGTGCAGTGTGTAAACATCAGCGCTGGGGAGACAAAGGTGGGTGAACGAACGCAATCTGAGCCATTCCAGTCTCCATGCTCAACAGCCTCTTGAGGCTAAAGCAAGATATTTGTCTTATTTTTGTCTTTCCATGTGCATTTGTACGTATGTATGTATCAGCAGAGCGTAACCACCACTGTCAAGTTCTCGGATTAAGGCTCGTTCCCCAAAAACCCCACAAAAAATACAGGGGAGCATTTGTTACATCTGATTTGACGAGCAATCAGAGACTGATTTTGTTTTAAAAGTAACCCACTTTCAGCACTGATCTATGTGCTGCGGAAAAAAAAACACAAAGATACAACACAATCGGAAAAAAAGTGCAACTGACACACGCACAGTATTCATTACCAGCAGAATAACGGGTCCTTGGTAATCTATCTACGTGGCTTTACCGAAAGACCCAGGAATATGCGTAGTAGCTATTATGCATTATGCTACGATCACGGTGACCTGAGTTTGATTCCTAGCCATTAGTGGCAGCGGTTTTCTCAGCCGTTGTTCTTTCAGATCAAGTATCTGGTGTGGAGCGGAAATATCACGTGTTGGTGGGGACACATATGCGCAGGAATGATCCTGGCAAAATAACAGGCGCTTACAAACAGCACTTTCCACAACGGGTTATAAGGTTGCCGGGCTGAATCTCTGTCTGTGTGTTGTTTGAGTCTGTGTTTTTTTACAATAGACGTTTTGGAAGTGATTATATGATTAGTTTGTACCTGATGAAATTATTGCCTGTGCGATTGTAACCACCACCACCGTCAAGTTCTCGGATTAAGGCTCGTGCCCCCCCAAAAAACCCCAAAATACAGGGGAGCATTGTTACATCTGAAATGACGAGCAATCAGAGACTGATTTTGTCTCAAAAGTAACCCACTTTCAGCACTCATCTCTGTGTTGCGGAATAAACCCAAAGATACAACACAATCGGGAAGGTAGCGCAACTGACACACGCACAGTATTCATTACCAGCAGAACAAGTATAATGGGTCCTTGGTAGATGTAGTCGATGTATTTCCCTTCCGTTTTCCCAAACCAGCATCTGCAGGGCAATGCAAACACACACCACGGCAACATATTCTTAGGTTTTTTCGGTAAAGTCACGTAGGTAAAACATCAAAATTAATTAAAAATAAAATAAAACAAAAATCACGACGTTTCGGAGGCAACACAAGTCTCCGTCATCAGGTGGGACCGTCACAGCCGGATTAGCTGCATCAAGTGAGGCAATGATTCGAGATGTAATCCCTTGAATCATATTTATAGTCGTATGCATTATCGACACATACTGATTAGTTTTACAAAAAGTGAAGCGTCATCAGGTTTCTGTATTGGAATGAGCCAGGGATGTTAATCGCAAATTCCACATTTATATGTCAGCAGCCGGTCTCTGCATGGATTTTGTATCGCCCACAAAGTGGTAATCATCTTGTTGACCCAAAAGGGGATAAACGGCTGAATAAACTTAAACGAGGATACGAACTTATGACATTCTGAGTTTTATTCAAGCGCTCTGCTACGCTACTGCCTGGATGTTATATCCCAATGAGCCATTACAATTACATTATGCATGCATGGCTTAAGGATAATTACGTTTTATGTCGGATTATACTCACTTTTCATCTTCGTAAAATAGCTTCACCATCGCCCAGACTGTGATGATGGGCGCAGGGATGCCTGGAGTTAGACAAATGAGAAGTTTAAGAAAAATTAAAGTTACCATTTTCATTTCACATTTTGTAACCATTCATCAAAGTGTCTCCCTGCTTACGATGACATGGGGCAGCACTCGTCTTGAGCCAGTGGTGGAAATTCGACATGCCCAGGGCAAGGACCAATCTCTCCACTATCGATTTTCCACAAAGTCGGGCTCATTTTAAAATCCTTTATATTAAGTTCGCTTGCTTGCTTGCGTGCTTGCTTGCTGGCTTACGACCGTGCAAATCTTTCGGTCGTTTTTTAACCCACTTCCCGTGATCCAATCGAGCTGACATTTTGCACACAGACTCGTTGTGCGAGACAATTAATGTTCGTGAAAAAAAATTCCCAAAATTTTACACTTTTTAGGCAAATTTTTTTTATTTTACATATATTCAAATAGAACGCATTCATGGCTTTGGCTGAACATCACAGTATAAGAGCCCAGAGCGTAACCCCTCCACAGGCCGTGGCGGAGTAGCGCAGTTGGTAGCGCCCTCGCTTCCCATGCCAAAGGTCGCGGGATTGATCTCCGCGTCCTCCACAGGTGAATATATTTTTAAATCCTTTATATTAAGTTCGCTGCCACGCATATAAAGGATTTATGGTGAAAAACTTTGTTTTACGGGTTATACTTATTAAATCCTTTATATTAAGTTCGCTTGCTTGCTTGCTTGCGTGCTTGCGTGCTTGCTTGCTTGCTTACGACCGTGCAAATCTTTCGGTCGTTTTTTAACCCACTTCCCGTGATCCAATCGAGCTGACATTTTGCACACAGACTCATTGTGCGAGACAATTAATGTTCGTGAAAATTTTTTTCCAAAATTTTACACTTTTTAGGACAAAAATATTATATATAATTACCAATTGCTTAATGCTGCCATGCAATCATCTGACCCATAGGTGGCAGCCATCTCAAGCCAGAGGACGAGAGGACTCTAGCCGCCACGCATATAAAGGATTTATAGTGAAAAACTTTGTTTTTACGGGTTATACTTGTTATTGCATACGGAGGAGTGATTAGCGGAGTGGATGTTTGACCAGATATTACATTCGCAAACCTCCAACTGAGTCGGGTGTTCTAATCAGAGTGTCACATGGCCTGTGTAGACTACGTTTATTGATTTGTCCATCCACTGCTGGATGAAGGCCTCCTCACACCGTGTGAGTCATGGAGCATGAGCGTACATCACCACGCTGGTGGGTGCAGGTTGTTGAAGGTGGGGCTCAGCAACGGTTAAGAGATTACGTGCCACTGATGTGAGCTGCTTTCACATGCGCTTTTGTGGCCGTCTCAGAATACTTTTTCTTCCGATATCAGGAAGCCACTGGAAGCCATTGGAGCTATGCACTTTTACATCAAAGTTTGAAACGAATTTCTTTAGAACTGCTTTTTGTTTTTACTTTGTCGTCCCTCCCCCGCACCTCTGATCAGCACGGTTGACTATGTACGGTGCGAAAGAAGTTCAACAATACCGCAAGAACCGACCGGGTTTGATTCCCCGACCCGAACGCCTCTTTGCGTGGCATTTGAATTTTCGTCGCCTGTTCTGCGCGAGTTTTCCACCGAGTTCCCTGGTCGATGTCAATAACCGAAAAAAATTCCAGATTTATAGGCCACGTGCGTAGCCGCCGCCACCACCGCCCGACCGCCGGCCCCTCGTGCGACTGTGAGCGTAGCTGAGAGAGCGAGGGAGGGAGGGTGGGTATGCGGTGCGTAACACTCACACCAGCCGATGCACACGAAGATGGACTTGCGCAGCTTGTCCGTCGAGTACGTCATGACGATGGCCGTGTGCAGGTAGCAGCCCTCGACGAACATCCAGAAGAAGTTGGTCACTTGGAAGTAGTTGAACACCGTGATGACCACACGGCACCATGGCTGCGTGGGGGCGGAAGGCGTTAGCGAGAGGTTAGGGATGACGGCCCATCTCATCGGGCCTTTCATTCATTCACTCGTCAGTTTGCTTTCGACAGCGTATTGTCGTTGGATGTGGGAGGGAGCGGTGGTACAGCGTTCCCTCGTTGTTCGCGAGGGATACGTTCCGGAGATGATCGCAAATAGAAAATGCCATGGATAATGAAATTGGCTTACAAATATCGTATGAGCAACGTCTGCAGATGCTTATTAAGCTGCGAGAGGTTCTTTCTCTATTGCTCTCATTTCTTTATCACATTACTTTATCTCTCATCACCTTATCTCATCACTTTCTTTCTCTCTCTCGATGCAGTAATGTAGAGTTCCAAATGCGATTTGCGGATAGCAAGGTCGTGAATACAGGGGGAATACTGTGTAGTGGTTAGCGCACTGCGTCTTATGAATCCCGTGAGCACGAGTTCGATTCCCGGCCACAGTTTGCATCAGTGACGAGCGGCATATGTACCAGTCACGGATGCCCCCACCAATCTACATGACCAGAATGGTGAATTATGGTCAAACAACCTCCATGACCGATAATAATGGGGTGGCCTTTATTTCGCAGTGAATTTACTTTGGGGGGGGGGCTGGATATTATTATTATTGATCAAATAATTGAGATAACGTGAGGAATGGAAACCTTTAAGTAGTCTGCATTGCTGTTAAAGGTGATGCTGTTGCGTTAAGATGTATTACTGTCACCTTCCAGACTGCCAAGTGAGGGGGGCAAACACCTCACCCCTCCCCACCACCTTCCAGCCACACAGCTTGACCTCCAATGACCACACCAATTCAATTTGAGATATTTGGCAAATATGGTTTCAGACCAGTGTGACAGCTTGCCGAGATCGTCACAGCTTCTCAAATGAAGCGAATGTTAATAGTCGCAGGCCAGCCACTGAGGACGCGCATAAGAAAACCATTATATAAATTGGCCCACGTGCTTAATTTGGCAACGTAGCGCAGCTCCGAGGAGTTATTCTTCGCGGAGTAGGCACACGGAGAAAATGGCACGCGTATCTGCACCGCTGTGATAAGATAAGCTGCTTGATTGATGTCAGGGTGTGGACTGCGACGTTATGTCGAGGTCATTCCCCAGTGCGGAACATTGCTGCGCTGTTGAAGAGTGCCAGAAAGGAAACAGGAATTTTTCACCTTGGCTGGATGCCGACAGCAATTCCAAAGACCCGAGTTCATTAGCACACGACCTGAACAGACCAGGTTTGGCAATGTGCGAATGTAGGTGCAGGCATCTGAAGATGTCATTTGACTATTTTTAGTCATTGCATTTAGGTTGAAAATGCTCAGGCCTCTAAAAAACAATCATATCGCAAAGGCCTCTGCTTATTAAATACAAACAGATGCACGTGAGCTAGCATAATAATACATATACAAACACTGGTTTCATCATGGGAACTCCTTTGCCAGTACCAAAATATGATAATAGGTTTTCCCCTTTTTTCTGGCAACAAAACAGTTGTGTTAGATGTTAAAACACCAAACTGAAAGCTGTCTCTGGAGTGGACCAATCAGTTTCAAAGACAATGCATATATTACTCTTTGCTTCTTTCGGTAATGTCACGTAGGTAGAAAAAATAATAGATCACGACGTTTCGATCGCAACACAAGCAACCGTCATCAGGTGTGAAACAAACACAGCAGACTTTACCGAAAGAACCAAAGAGTATGGATTCCTGCACTCACAAAACCTTCAAATCAAGATTAATGCATATATTATCGGAGTATGTTTTTTTGTTTGCATTCTGACCATAAGAATTGTGGTTAATGCAGACATGATTCTTGGTACAAGGTTTCAGTTTGGTGTTTTAACATCTTAACCCCTGTTTTGTTGCCAGAAAAAAGGGGAAAACGTATTCTCAAACACTGGTGTGTTTAAACATTAAAAAAGCCAAACATTCTTATTTTATGATTGCGCTCGTTTACCCGGGGAAAGCCTCACCGAGTGTCTAACTTTTTAAGGGCTCCTGCCAAATGTGCGGCCTGGGGCGACGGTTGCTATTCAGATTCGAATTCATGCAATTTGTGAGCGATTTCTTATTAAAATTCAGCGTATGTGTCTCCATGACGCTGGCACGCGACATGACCTACTCTTGGGAACTATGCGCACAGGATGTGTAAGATCCACTTGCGAAACCGACGGTGCGCACATTTCCCCTGGTGAACTCACTCGAGCTAACATCCGAGACGGCCGCTGGATTTGAGCTGTGCGCAGCAAGTAGCAAAATAATTACCGTAATGCTGCACGTTTAAACCCCATTAGTCAAAAGGCTCATGTTTTCCTTTTGTAATTCGTTTACATATGCATCCTGGTCAGGTTTCAACTTTCAAAATGTCTACAGCAGAGTGTGGCCTGTTCAGAAAATATTCTGCTGGGTTGCCTGGAACCTAGACCACAATATCTGTCCAGAAGGATTGTTTTTTGATCGACCTAAATGTATTTTACATTAATGAGATACTTTACAACCCGCGTATTTCTCTCAGTCTCATACAACCACTATTCATACCTTTAGAGAAATGTGTCTGAGCACGGCAATAGTCTCCTTCCAAATGATCAGTAAGAGTCACACTAACACAATCAGTTTGGACAACCGTGTGATAGGCGTGCGAAAAAAAAAATTATTTGGTCGGCCGTGCCCTTGGTTCGTTGTGGGAGACTGGGGGTATGGAGGGCGGAGGGGAGAGGGCATTGCCAGCCGGAGCCTTTCATCGTACCTCGTTGCGCTCCTGCGTGCTCAAGTCGATGATCTGCAGGAGCAACCAGGCGGCGTTTCTTAGGATGAACGTGGTCACTAGGTGCCAGTGGATGGCATTACGGAGACAGCGGATGCTCCTGCTCGAAACGCCACGAACGGTCGCGCACAAAACAGGACAAGTAAGCCATCGCCCGCAGCCACAGCACGAAGCTCGCGCTCTCCGCACACCCTCGGCAATCGTGGCCCCAGTGAAGCCGTCAGCAGCTGGGCATGGACCAAAGCAGCGGGTTGCCATGCTGTGGTTCACCGACCACTGATTGACCCGTAAGCCCGTGTGAATTGGTCCGCAGAACTTCTTGCAGACACGGTTTGTGTTCACACAATGCCAGGGTTTCTTTTTTTTGTGTTCACTTGCATGGTGATTGTTCTGAATGTTGATAGCGGGTTGCACGGATCCAGAAAAGTTGGGAACTGCTGGGCTAAGTAAGCTGTAGCATTTGTTAGATTCTCCTCCATGCGTGGTCGGTACGACCTGCTGCGGTGAGACCGGGGATCAGTATCTCTCACTCGACATTTTCTGCAACACTGCTCGGCTGGCTTGGAGGGAGAAGGACTTTGATTGGCATGAGGCACGGCCACTGGAGAGCAACGTACGCCTATCCATAATGATCCTATGTCATTATTATACCCGAAACTATGATCTTATGATGGCAAAATAAGGAGAGATGGATGTAGTCTGCCTCCGATTAGCACGGTTGGCTGTGAAATAAGTTAAATGTACATACATGCCCGGAACAGCATGCCAGACTCTGACGGCTGAAATTAAGCTCTGAGTTACAGCCCACACACGAGAGTCATCGAAAGGGTGGAGATATATCTGATTCTTAAATTAACATTGGGTGTTACGCATCGCCACTGAAAGCCCTGCTGAGCTTGTGATGGATATTCCGCATTCTTATGACACGGGTCAGTATCTCAATTCGAAAACCACTGCGGACTTCCCACAACCGATGATTGCGTTATTTAAATCTGTGGTATCTATTCATCAGGCAATGATTCGCCGCCCTGCCTTGGAAATGTCCCGTTCACAAGTTGTGCTCACAATCTGATTGAGTAGTAGATTTGCTTTTGTCTCGTTTGCCCGTCTTGTTTGCACGCGCGATTCAATGGTGTCTCATGGACATGAGACTCAATTTTAATCTCTATTTTGGTGGTTTATTATATGCCCAATTTCTATACACATTTTAGCATGATATGATGACAGTAACAATAATCATTGTATTAGTCATGAAAGTCTCACTGAGTCTGAACACTTTTCCAAAAGGGCCATGAATTTGGGAGTTTGGACAATTCCACGAGGGGGAAAGAGAGTGTGTAGGGAAACCCCACGCGTGAGATGGAAATAACAATCAACAATCGGTAACGGGTGGGCCAGCGACCGCTCCTTTCATTTCCATCGACTGGTCATCCCACAGTCCCGGAAGGTTTGGAGAATCAAGCACGTAGTAACATGTACGTACGTATGGATGTTAAACATATTTTGCACCATGCGTCGCCAACCATGCTCATTGGAGGTGCATCTCCGCGTGAGCCATTAACATCATCCTCCAAAGAGTCAACCAACGATGGCCAGCACGGGCGACTTTGCAAAGAGCGAGACACCAAAACAGGCTTTTGAGTTCACGGCCGTGCATCAAAAGGGATGCCCTAAGAAATTATCCCGCCACCTTCGCCCAACACCCCCCCCCCCCCTTACCCTCCCCCAAACAGCAGTGAGCAATGATGTTCGATGAATATTTTAGCATGTCTTATACAGCCAAATAATGCCTTGAGTGCTTTTAGGAGGTAATATATTCGAGGCTAACGAGCACGTGTGCCGGTGTAATTTACGCAGCGTCAGCTTCCAACTGCTGTCCTTGAGGGGCACCTATTTGTGTCGCGAGGCGGAGTAATTAATGGTTCTTTCGCCGCGAGTCCCAATAAAAGTCTACCACGAAAAAAAGCCCTTGCTTCAATCAATCTTGTTGGGCCAAATTGTGTGGTAAATGTGCCACAAGTAGAGGTGACTGGGTAGGTCGGAGGGGCTTACACCAGGGATGATCGTGCCGAGGTCCTGTTTTTAAATCCGGGCGGCCAACCGTGATCAACCGACGTTATTAAGAACAACGGAGGTAATCCTCTCAGCCCAGTCATCAATCAAGTAAAAGCGTCCCCGTGATCAAGTGACCATAGAATGGTGCTCATCTCCATTGACAGCCCTGAGCCAATAGAAACAATTCCACATGCCCACGTAGGGGGTCAGTCTCTCCAGACGATGATCACTGTTGACTTTCCCGAAAACCAAAGAGGTACTCATTTAATCATCCCGAGGGATGATGACGACCGTTTGTGTTACGATCGAAACATCGCGAGTTTTTATTTTTTTAAATTTTTTTTATTTTCTATCTACGTGACTTTACGGAAATAACCAAGTGTGTTTTGAAGTCACGACCTTCCGATTGCAGAGAGAGCATTGCCGCACACAGAGCTGAAGCACAGCGTCACATATCCGACCATCACGTATCCGCCCTGACCAATTAACCGCCGGCATCTATTGCAGTATTTCGAGTATGGGTGTAATTTTCGATAGATGTTCACGTATCCACCTTTACTTGAGTCCACCCCAGCGAGTCGGGTGTGTAATATTGCGTGGCGTGATGAACCACAGCGCCACTCTGTCGTTCACGGGGCTATTGCAATGTCACAGAAGGAATTTTTATCAATATGTAATGCGGGCGCGGGCGACCTCCCGGATGTGACGTCACGGAGAGGTGGAGTTAGGTGACGTGGGAGCAAGGTTAAGGTTCTTAAGGGATGAGACCGGAAGGAGACGGGAGAGAGTGAGAGACTGGACAAGAGTAAGGCCACGTTGGGCGAAGCCAGGAAGAGTGGCACCGGCGGCCAGCGGTGGCCAGCTAAGGGAGCAGCCAGCGGAGCTGCGGGAGAAGACAGCAGTGGGGCTGCTGGAGAGAGAGCGGTTGAGGAGCTGCGGGGAGCACAGCCGGCGAGGCTGTGTGTGAGAGGCTACGAGAGCGACGAGAAGAGAAACTGTAACGAGTGCAGCCAGTGGGGGCTGCGTGAGGGTAACAGCGGCGAGGCTGCTGGGAGGTTACGAGAACAACGGGAGACCAACAGCGGAGCTGTTGGCGTGACGGGAGTAACAGCAGTATCAGCGCGGTGCGGGAAGCCTCATAGAAGGACAGCCGTGTGGGTTACGAGAAAGAACCGAATAAAGGACACCAAGCCAGACTTCGTAGTCGAGTCCTTTATTACATTGGTGTCGGAAGTGCAACGGCATGTCGAAACAAGTGAGAAAAAAAAATGTTCCAGCGCCAGCATCGGCTTCTTCGTCCGAAGACGACGACTTCCCTCCAAACATGGATCCTGCCGGGGTGGTGGAGGAGAGCCCTGCTGAAACGAGTGCGGGGACTGGGGTGGAAGATGTAGCCGCAGTGTCGGGGCCGCCGACAACATCAGACGCTGATCCGCGATGGCTGCAGGTGGCGGAGCAACTGGAGACTCTCAAGGACGTCCTGGGCCAATTGTGTCATCTCGTCACCCCAAGGACGGCGATGGAGAGAGCGGAGAGTGCTCCACAGACCGCCACAGTATCTTCGCTCCCGGCGCCATCGGCCACGCGGCAGGAGGCCGCTATCTTGCGCGTTCCGCGGCGGGAAACCGCCATCTTGACCACGCCGCGGTTCGACGCCATTTTGAATTTGCCACCGGAGGAGCCATCGGCGGAGGGCGGAGTAAAGAGAAGTCGGAGTCGCCATCTCACCACGGTCAAAGAATTCGCCATTGGGGGCGACTGGAGCGCTTTCGCCTGCAGATTTTTGGCGGCGGTCCGTTCTGCGAGATGGACCAATGCTGAGGCCTTAGAAGTGTTGCCGACTCTTCTGGACGACGAATCTGTTCGATTTTTTCGTTCCATTAAGGCCGAAAAGAAGAGGACATTATATGGAGTTTTTCAAGAAATGGCCGACGCCTACGAGCCACCTGACGACGCGCATCGGCGATTTGCTCAACGACAACGAGCGCCCGAGGAATCGCCCGTGGCATACAGGGGTGCGGTGCTTGATTTGGCTATGGCCGCGTATCCAGAAACAACACCGGACCTGCTCGAGCCTCTCATCTTGGGCAAGATGTTCGAGCTGTCGCGGGATCTTGGGATTCCCATGCCGGTGTGTGGGCATGAGAAGCTCACTTCCCGGGCGGCGGCAAAATGTCTGGATGCACAATTCAACCTCCGACGGTGGAAACAAGTCGCGGCGTGGACAGGGGGGCCCGTCGCAGAGGGTGGCGCTCTGGGTTGGGACCCTACGAAGTCGGTATACGTGCCGGATGGGGGGGGCCCTCAGGAGCTGACGGCCGCCTCTGGGCCATGGTCGGGCCGTGGTGGGCCGGCCTCTCGCGCTGCACCACCGGTACGGGGCCGGCGGGATGCAAGGCCTGCGCTTCGGCGCAACGACGCCGATTGTTTCCGCTGCGGACGGAGGGGCCACTACGCGAAGGACTGCTGGGCCCGCATCCCGGGTCCGCCGCAACAGGAGGCCTCATCAACGGCCAAGCCGACTAAGGAAGCACCGAACCAGGCAAGTCGGCACGCACCAGACACCCGGCAAGGCTTTGCACCTCACCCATTACCTTCGTTGTGCGATCCGAATGTTGTTGTTGATGAGAGGCCAGCCACGGGGCCTTGTCGCTCGGTGACGCAGTGGCGCAAGTTGGCACGGAGGGTTGTCGCGGCCGCTACGGGTTCGTCCACCGTACCGGGGTCTATACAAGGGGTGGACTTGCGCATTCTAGTCGATTCCGGCGCGTCCGCCACTATCATTTCCGATGTCATTTTCCATCTGTTGGGCATCCCACCCGGGGCCGTGCGTCCGGTTTACGGGTCATGCGTCGCTGCGAACGGGACGCTAAAATAACTATTGGGGAGGTGTCGGCTTCCGGCATGGTGTTGATTTCAAGGTCCTTGGCAGTTCCATGTTTATTGGGCACTGATTTCCTGGCTAAAATGCCTATTTTGATTAAAATTAATGAGAATTGTATTGAACTGCCAGGTGCCCGTCAAATCTCCTTTCTGCCCTCGCCCTGGGGGCGACCTGCTTCAGCCGTACAAGTGCAGGCGCTGTCAGTGGCATCTGTTGACATCCCACCTGGCTCACGGATGCTTATTCCCTTGCGGTATCGGAAGCCCCTGCCTGATCGGCTAAGAGAGATTGGGGTTTTGTTGTCTCCGTCAGCCTCGATAACGACCGGATTGGCGCTGGTTGGGGCACAGACCATCGTCCGGCCGGATCAATTACCTTTTTTACAGGTGCTCAATGCGGGTGCAGAAACCGTCTGCATTCCGGCTGGTACGGTCGTGGCACATGCCACGACGGCATTTACGGCTCAGGATTGTTCGCATAGCCAGAGGGTGGTTGCTGGGGTTTCTGAGCCGGTGCCTTCAGATGATCGCTGGATTGCTAAATTGTGTGACGGAAACTCTTCCCTGTCCGTCGATCAACGTGGTGCGCTTCACAAATTGTTGTTGACGTTTTCGGATGTATTTAGCTCCGATGATTTGGATTTGGGGCGCACCTCGTTGCTTCACCATCATATTGATACAGGCGACGCTGCCCCTATTCGGTTGAATTCGCACCGAATGAGTCCCGCCAAGCGAGACCACGTTCGGGGGGCGGTGGAGGACATGTTGGCTGCGGACATTATATCGCCATCTAACAGCCCTTGGGGCGCGCCTGTGGTTTTGGTCAAGAAAAAGGATGGCACATTGCGATTTTGTGTTGATTTTCGCAAATTGAATAAGATTTCAGTGGCAGATGCGTATCCCCTGCCGCGTATGGACGACTCCCTCGATGCATTGTCGGGGGCCAAGTTCTTTTCCACACTGGACCTCTCTTCGGGATTTTGGCAGCTTCCCCTTGACGAGCCCTCGCGGGAGAAAACCGCATTCCGTACGCCACAGGGGTTGTTTCAATTCAACTGCCTTCCGATGGGGCTGAATGCGGCCCCTGCCACATTTCAAAGGCTTATGGAGCTCGTGTTGACGGGGTTGCAGTGGGAGACATGTCTCATATATTTGGATGATATTATTGTCTTCAGCCGCACATTTGACAAACATTTAAGGCGGCTGGAGACAGTGTTCACGAGGATGCGCTCTGCCAATTTGAAATTCAAACCAAAGAAATGTCACCTACTGCAACGGTCCGTCCGTTATTTGGGGCACATCGTGAGTGCTGAGGGGGTGTCCACAGACCCGGAAAAAAACGGCGTGCGTCCGGGATTGGCCTACTCCGGCCACCGTGGGGGATGTACGTCGATTTTTGGGATTTGCCTCATATTATCGAAGGTTTGTGCCGAATTTTGCGACGATCGCGAGGCCCTTGCACCTCCTTACGGGTAAGGGACGTAAGTTTGCGTGGGGACCGCCGGAGGAGGCGGCCTTTCAGAGTCTGCGCGATCTGTTGGCTACGGCCCCAACATTGGATTATCCCGATTTCGATCGCCCATTCATTCTTGATACGGACGCGAGTGACACAGGTATTGGCGCGGTATTATCCCAGTCTAGAGGGGGCGTAGAGCGTGTCGTGGCGTATGGTAGCCGGGTCTTGTCTCCCACGGAAACCCGCTACTGTGTCACTCGCAGGGAACTCCTAGCCGTTGTTTTTTTCCTACGTCAGTTTCGACCGTACCTGTACGGCCGTTCCTTTATCGTACGTACGGATCATGCGGCCTTGCAATATGCCCTTAAAATGGATCAACCTTCCGGCCAGCTGGCGCGTTGGTTGGACACGCTACAGGAATTTTCATTTCAAATTCACCATCGCAAAGGGGTGCGCCATGCGAACGCAGACGCACTTTCTAGATTGCCGCAGCGCTCCCCTTGCAAATGTGCGTCGGGGACGCATAGATGTACGCCCAGCCTACCCCCCCCTCAGCCGCTGGTGTTGGCTGTTGAGGAGTCGGATGCTCCTGTGGAACCGGGGCCGACTGATGGGGTTTTGAATCTGCCACGGTCTGTTTGGATAAGGGAGCAGATGATGGATGAGTCGTTAGTGTCCTTGCGGAAGCGATCTAAAGTGGAGATTGGGGGTCCGGTTACGGAGGGTGCGCCGGAAACCGCGATCCGAGATGGTCTGCTCATGTGGAGGGAAGGTCTCCAGGAGCGCTGGCGTCTGGTAGTGCCTGCGTCCCTGCGATACAAGTTGATTAGAACTCTCCATTGTGACACGCTATTACATCTGGGTGTGCAGAAGACCTTGTTGACGTTGCAACGTCATTATTTTTGGCACGGCATGGCGACGGATGTCGTGGGGTACGTCCGCGCGTGCCCTGACTGTGCCTGACGTAAGCCACCTAAACATCCTTATGTGCCGCCTTTACAGTCAATTCAGGTGTCTCGGGTTAATGAATTGGTGGCACTGGACATTTTGGGACCTTTCCCACCATCGGCGAGGGGTAATAAATATTTGCTGGTCGGGGTTGAGTACCTCTCCCGTTGGCCGATGGCCTGGCCGTTGCCCGACCAATCGACCGTGGCCATTACCGATGCCTTTTTGTTCGGATAAGTTATGGACAAGGGTGCGCCGGAGAGACTCCTCACGGACCAGGGCCGAAATTTCTCTTCTAAATTATTGGCGGAAGTGTGCGCGGGCCTAGGAACTAAGAAGGTCCGGACATCCCCATACCATCCGCAAACGGATGGTATGGTTGAGCGGCTAAACCGGACATTGTCTGCCATGCTGTGCCATACGGTGAGTGAGCAACAATCGGATTGGGACCTGCACATCCCGGCGGTGCTTTCGGCGTAGAGGATGACTCCTCATGCGGTTACGGGTTATTCGCCGTTTTACCTTATGTATGGTCGGGAAAACGTGCCGCCGATGGATGTGCAGATGGGAACCGGTGTAAGGGGACCTTGTAAACCACTCCCTGACTACATTCGGGACACTGTTCGCCGGGTCTCGGAGGCGCGGGAGAGTGCCCGCGTGGCTACGGCCAAAGCTCAAGCCCGGAATGAGAGGTATGCGCGGCGTTCCAAGGGGGAATGCCCCTGGAAGGTTGGGGACCTGGCCTGGCTCCATTGCCCGCAGGTGCGGCCGGGTACCTCTCCCAAATTTCACAAACCTTGGCAAGGGCCCGTCCGCCTCATTGAGGTTCCTAACCCTCAGTCGGCGCGTGTTCAGATTGGTTCTCGCCGTTGGGTTGTTCACACGTCGCGCTTGAAACCGTATGTTGCTCCCCTACATGATGCGTCATCTCCCAATGTTGCCTTGCCGGGGTCTGTTGCTGCCGACTCTCCCCCGCCTGCGTCTATTGATCTTGCTAGAGCGCCTGTCATACCTGTTCCAGGCAGGCCGGCCTTGACACCACAGGGGACGAGGCGCCCTGCTTGGAGGGTGCCTGCCAGATCTGCGGGAACTTCGAGCTCTGCAGCCCTTCCGACCCCGCTGCAGACACATCCGCGGGACACGCCCGAGACTGATCCTTCAGGGACACGGGACGTTGGTGGACTTCCAACAGCGACAGTGGGATTTCACCCTGTCACTCCTCAAACTCCATCACGTTCCCGTTCCGCGGGTGGGCCGCCGACCGTCCGGGACGGGCCGGCGACCCGCACACGTTCTAAATCCCTTGTGTTTCGTTGATTGTTACGTTGCATTATTGCTCTTACTGTGTATTTATTGCCTGCTTCTGGTACGTTACTTGATTATTATGCTCTGTTGATTGTTCTTACTGTTATATTGCATGCTTGGTGTCCTTTGGTGTGTCAGGGTCGGTTTCGCCCGCATTACTGTTGGTGTTGTTCAGCCGAGGTCGGCTGGGTTTTTCTCCACGGGGGAGGGTGGTGTAATGCGGGCGCGGGCGACCTCCCGGATGTGACGTCATGGAGAGGTGGAGTTAGGTGACGTGGGAGCAAGGTTAAGGTTCTTAAGGGATGAGACCGGAAGGAGACGGGAGAGAGTGAGAGACTGGACAAGAGTAAGGCCACGTTGGGCGAAGCCAGGAAGAGTGGCACCGGCGGCCAGCGGTGGCCAGCTAAGGGAGCAGCCAGCGGAGCTGCGGGAGAAGACAGCAGTGGGGCTGCTGGAGAGAGAGCGGTTGAGGAGCTGCGGGGAGCACAGCCGGCGAGGCTGTGTGTGAGAGGCTACGAGAGCGACGAGAAGAGAAACTGTAACGAGTGCAGCCAGTGGGGGCTGCGTGAGGGTAACAGCGGCGAGGCTGCTGGGAGGTTACGAGAACAACGGGAGACCAACAGCGGAGCTGTTGGCGTGACGGGAGTAACAGCAGTATCAGCGCGGTGCGGGAAGCCTCATAGAAGGACAGCCGTGTGGGTTACGAGAAATAACCGAATAAAGGACACCAAGCCAGACTTCGTAGTCGAGTCCTTTATTACAAATATACTGTGGTTCCTAGCTCGTATGTTGTGCACAGCCTTACCGGAGCCACCAGAAGAATCCAAATGCGGTGATGAGGGCTGCCAGCGAGATGCAGTGTCCTAGGTAATTGACGATGAGTGCAATTTTGTAGTGTTGGCTGTTCGGCTAAATTGAAAGAGACGGGTGGAATTAATTCACGTATCATTTCAAAGACACTCAGCTCACATTCCACGGCATTAACAAGTAATGGGCATGAAGATGACTTTGAAATCTTTTTTTTGCATTGCAAAGCTGACACTGTTATTAAAAGAAGGGGAAAACTTTGAATCTCGTTAAACCAAAACATGTTTTAACTATTGATTTGAAGCTTTCGTGACTGCAGGAATCCATACTCTTTGGTTCTTTCGGTAAAGTCCCGTAGGTATAAAATAAATCACGATGGTTCGGGCGCAAATGAAGCGTCCGTGGCCTCAGCAGCAGACCATGCTTTCCCACCTGATGACGGACGCTTGTGTTGCGCCCGAAACGTCGTGATTTATTTGATTTGATACCTACGTGACTTTACCGACAGAACCAAAGAGTATTGTAGTAGGTTTTTACCCTTTTAAACTGGTATAAAACTGACACCTTTATTCAAGGCATCATGTTTGCAATAACCACAACACAAGTAGTGTGGTTATTGCAAACATGATGCCTTGAATAAAGGTGTCAGTTTTGTACCAGTTTAAAAAAGGGTAAAAACCTACTACTATAATTTGCCACTGGTAAAAGAGATCTCATAGTGTAAATGCTTACCCCGAGCTCTCAATACTCTGATATTGCACTGTGTTTGAGTTGTACGCCTTCTGGTGTCATCTGGTCCAACACCAATGGGGACTAGGCTCTAAAGAAAGCCGTCTCGGGTGTGGACCAATCAACTTCAAGGACAGTGCATATTATTATCAATATCAGAGTTGCTTCTTTTTGTTTGCTTTTTTGACTACTTGTGTTGTGGTTATTGCAAACATGATGCCTTGAATAAAGGTGTCAGTTTTGTACCAGTTTAAAAGGGTAAAAACCTACTACTATAATTTGCCACTGGTAAAAGAGATCTCATAAACCAAAGAGTATGTTTTAATTAGCATATACGCCAGAATTTTACGAACGTTCTCCCCTTTATTTTCCACACAAAACCATCTAACCCAACCGGCTTCCCCGAACACCCAAAGGGAGGGGTCAGATAAAATTATTTTCTGGAATAATGATCATTTGTGTGTGTGTGCATGGCCCCACATTATATTTGATGGTCAAATTGAACTTTGACTTTGGTCAAAAATACACGTGAATCTCAGATAGGAGATGTGCAATACCTATTGGAGATGCTCGAATAGCACTCAATGAAAGTAAATCAGTGTCTGTGAAATCTACATCTGCGAGAGGAGCATGTAGTTTCTCTACGAACGTGAAACGAGGTAACTTTAAAACTAAATCTCCACGTATATAAGGCAAAGTTGTGAATGTGTGTGTCTGTTCAAAATGTCTAGCGTACTTCCCGACATGCAACAAACTGGAAATTTGCCATGTGGGTACTTTCCAGACTGTACACCATGCAAACATTATAAAAATACACTTTTTTTTGGGAGGGGGGGGGGGGAGCTCAATAATGCAAACATTTTTTGCACAGCAAGTGGGCTGTGATGTCAAATCTGTCATGTGACCCGCGCATGTGGAAGCGTAACGCATTGTAGTGTAGTGGTTAGCGCGCTGCGCTACGAACCCGGCGACCCGAGTTCGATTCCCGCTCACGGCCACCACCGGTGACGATTATTTCAACCGCTCCTGGGCCTCCCCTAGGTCGACTCAGCCTCAAACGAGTAACTAGTGTGGTGTGTGAACATCGCCACTGGGGAGACAAAGGCGGCCGGGCGTGGTAGATCCAAGTCCCGGGCGAAGCCGGGTAGTACAGCTAGTCTATAATAAAGGTTGTTTGGGTTAGATCGCGTAAATATAAATGTGTCGTTAAGCCCACTACACTCGACACAGCCAATTAGTCAGGTTCGTCACGTACACAGTACGTGCCGATTAGTTACTAGTTGAGCACACCCTCGTGTTGGAGAGTGAACCTACGACGTTTACAATTCGGGCACGACGTTTTGCTGGCGATTACAACCAGCTTCATCAAGCGACAGCCAGAACTGTGAAGAATGCCTCCTGTTTCGGTCTTAAATAGAGGGAATAAAGGTGATGTCATCACTGTGGGACGATCAGGTGCGGGGCTAACGTCGTCATGTAAGTTACAATGGATCGTGTTAATCTGAGAATATGCCGTACTCATTATTGGTGGGGCTATTCCATGAAACAATTATCTTTGCCAGTGAGCGATAGGTCGCTGTACAGAGATTTGAATGACTGCGAATGTGAGGTTTAATTTAATTAACTCTATTAAAGAAAATGGCGATCACTTTAACAGGCAGGTGTAATGAAAGTGAAATGTGATCGAAGTGATGGATTCCCATCAAAGGCGGCCAGTGATTGTTCCAAGCGGTGTCTATGAAAGAGAAAGAGACCTCCTGCGTATTATATCTACAGATGACACTCAATGACTTGAATTGCACTCGATGTCAACGCACCTATGCATGTGAAAGGTGGTAATCAAGTGAAGCGATTGGACTTTTTTTAATTTAAATTAAACTTCAGCCTAAACACAACGATTCATCCGCCATGCAGCCCCCCACCGATGTGATGATGTGTTATGATTCAGGGCGATGAGTTCCGTTCAAGAATAGATTCATTTTAAACAAGTGTGGTGATTTGGCGGCATCTCATTTTATGTATAAACGTCAAACATTCATTGTTAAACACCTCGTCCGATGTGTATATATCATGAGTGCAAGGGTTCACGTTAATCAATGCACGGATGCAGCCTTCCAGACTCGACTATTTAATAACTTATTTGGTGATTCTGCATTGGCGGTGGTGCACAAATAACAACATGCCGCAACGATAGAACGGCCATTGTCCGAAACCACGACTTGTGTATCGTTTTCCTTTAAAGGCCACACACCATTGTCGACATTGAGTTTTCAACTATCTCAGTTTTTCATATATCCACGTTGGAGGGGACTGTCGTGTTGGTTGCACGTGTCCGTGAAAGCAATTTGGCAGTCGGCAGGCAACTTCAAAATTAACACCGTTTCAGAAATACCCCAGCACTACTTTCACAGATTCGTGCACAGATCCGCTCAGACTCAAGGCCTCTAGGTTAGTTCACCCCACCATACATTCACTGCACATCACCCTTTTCCATTTTTAAATCCTTTATATTAAGTTCGCTTGCTTGCTTGCTTGCGTGCTTGCTTGCTTGCTTACGACCGTGCAAATCTTTCGGTCGTTTTTTAACCCACTCCCCGTGATCCAATCGAGCTGACATTTTGCACACAGACTCGTTGTGCGAGACAATTAATGTTCGTGAAATTTTTTTCCCCAAATTTTACACTGTTTAGGGAAAACAAATTAAATATTTAATTACCAATTGCTTAATACTGGCAGACAATCATCTGACCCATAGGTGGCAGCCATCTCAAGCCAGAGGACGAGAGGACTCTAGCCGCCACGCATATAAAGGATTTATAGTGAAAAACTTTGTTTTTACGGGTTATACTTATTTCCCCTTTCTCCTCTCTCTCTCGTGCTATTCCTCCCCCCCCACCACACACCGTCTCTCTCTTTGCACCCAATTCAATGTGTCAGGCTGGTGGTATACTTTCCATGGGCGACGATGCTAATTAATAATGAATAAGGATCGCATTTCGATGTACACGTGTATCCCAGCCATCCTGTTGTTTCATATTCTTAGTTTTTTTCGGTAAAGTCACGTAGGTAAAAAATAAAAAATTACCTACGTGACTTTACCGAAAAAACCTAAGAATATGAATCCTTGCAGTCACGAAAGCTTCAAATCTAGAATTAACATCCTGCTGTTGTGTACTCGGACCCTGGTTTCCCTCCGTATATATCGTTGTTGTTATTGTTTAATGCAAAAAAACAAAACAATGTATTGCTGGTAAAGTGTGTAATGAGGGACAGAGCACACACTGACCTTGGTGTCGATGATTGGCTTGCACAGGGAGTAGTTGGAGCGCTGTGCCCACGTGCCATTTGCCAGGCACTCACGGATCACACTCTCTGTGCAGAGGGAGAGACGGAACACATCCGACAGGAGCATTGCGTTGTGGGTTTCGTGAGCCAGCAAGGATAATGAGTACAAATGTATCCGATTGTTACTGGGTTTCTTTTGGGTTTTGGTCGCGTGAAAATGTGTCGTAAGCCCTCCTCCACCTAGCGCAGACAATTAATGCAAGTGTCACAGGAATCAAATGTGGCCAAATATGTTACTGCTTCAGCTGCACCACCACCACCACCAACATCAGTGTTTGTGTTGTTGTTGGAGAGGAATCTCACAACATGCACATGGGTACGATGTTTGACTTGAAATTACATCCAGCATGCTCAGATACAAATGTATGTTTGTCTTGGGGGGGGGGGGGGGGGCTCATAATCGCCGTGTCAAAGCATTCAGTTGGCACCACTGATATCGTTAAACGTGATCAAATTGGATTCCGAGGAATACTGAGTTAATGGCCTCAGACTGGTCACCAATAAATGCAGAAAAGTCCACGATATTAAATCACAGTTCTGTTCTCTGCAGTTACCAGGTGATAACATTTTACTATTAGTGCCTCTTATTCTGAAGGATAATAACGCAAATGAAAATGCAAGAATGACGATGTCAGCAGGCGTTTGATTCATGCGAGAATTAAAAAAAAACAATGAAATACTCGAAGTAGTAGAGTATTCAGATTTTGTTGAGGTGGCTGGGTGGCTCCGAGGTCAGAGCGCTGAGCTGGCACTGCAGGGATATCCTGGGTTCAAATCCGGACAACCACCGGTGATTAATCTGCGTTATCGGGTGCAATGAGGAAAATGTTACACCCCAGTCGTCAATGACCGCACACACACAAAAAAACCCACCGCTCTCACATTCAATTTGGTCGCGCGCTTAATTTCGCTAATTAATTGTCAAATATTGGTTTGTTTCGATGCAATAGTAACTCCCAGTCGCCGAGTGCGGCCTAAAAGAAAGTGCGAAATTTAATTTTGCTTCAACTCACGTCGTCCAATCCGCACGGCGAATTTCGTCGCCGGGGCTCACGCCATAATAATCGCTGTGCCGAGAAGCTTTTGTTTAGTTTCATAAACCGAGAAGACAACGTTCGCGTATTTTTCTTCTCATCTGCCTCGGGGCTCGAAAAAGCAGGACTTAAGAGTTGCTGTATCAGCACGCTTCAGGACATGGCGCATTAACCTGGGAAGCCAACCCACCGCCATCGCAATGTGAGCATTCACGAATGGAATGATTCGACTATGGTGAAAGATGCACTTTTTGGATTAGACGCAAGTATTTTGTGTTTCTTCTCGTAAAATGTTTCCTTTCGTCAATGCGGTGTAATAACTTTGGCAATGGGCTGAAACTAATAACAATGAACCGTTTTTTATTGGTGTTGCACGTTTGTGGAGAAATGGTGGTGCCGCGGTTTATGTTACGTGCTGCGCAAGAACCCGATAACCTGAGTTCGATTCCCAACCGATGATGGTGAGTGAAATCGGAACCAAACCTGATACTTTGATCCCAACTAGCTAGCGTGAAGTATGGTAAAACAGCCCCCATGACTGACACAGCATGGAGAGGAGATCTTCACCCGGTAGTGGAATGACAAGGGGCTATACCTAATAAGTAATACCGATGTTTAGTTATTTACATAGCATGGGCATTCCTGAAAAATAGCATTTCATCTTCGCTGAGAAGCCGCACACAAGCTTGGAGGCAGCCAGGCATTGAGCGAGTATTAACAATTGTCCAAGCTCTGAAGATGTTTTCAGCCAATTAACGTTTTTTTTTCTTCTGATGTTCACTTCTTATCCAGTCAATTGAACAGTTTCCCACTGGCCAAAGGGTGCCCCTGAGTCAAGAGTACAAACTCTGTGTCTCTGCAGCACTCTCCATATGAGTGCTCTTGACGTCCCCACAAAGGTGGCATGGATTTTATCGACCCTGGAGAGTGATGATGGGCTTAGTTGAACATCCAATTGGTACTTGCCACAGCACTGCCTGGTTGTATCTACGATTGGGACAATATTTGTGTTTAGTTTGTTGTCTGTCCCCGCACCTCCGATTAGCACAGTTGGCTACGTACGGTGCGAAAGAAGTTCAACATACATACTGTACATACACATTTGGCATATTCCTGAACAGTCTGTGTTCAGACCCATAGAACATAAATACGATCATAACATGTTACTTCACGTCGGTTAAGTAATTGTTAGGACACATTTAAAAATAAGTGTGCAAATTATTTTGTTAACATCAATAGAGTTATGTACTCTGACCCAGTGTGTCTTGTGTTGTGACATTTGCCAGTTTTTTTTTTGTGTTTACCAACGGTATTACAATTTTTTGCTTTGTGCAGCACAAGCAAAGTTTATTTTACGTCAAATGATTTCGAAATATATGTACGTCTGCAAGTTTAAAGCACGATGGTACGTTGTTATTCCCCTCCCTATTTTTAGGGGAACAGTGGTTGCAGTTATTTGCCACCTGCCATTGGAAAATATAATTTCTTCGCATGGCTCAGCAGCCCAGATACACATGAGCAATATCCAATGCTTGGGTCGAACATTGGGAATCCTCGTTTTAATCGTTGTGTTTTATACTACGCAGCACATTTGCTGAAATGAATATAATTAATCAGTCCACACATCGTTTACCCTGGAAACATTCACCAAGTCTCAAGACTGATTTGAAGCTTTCGTGACTGCAGGAATCCATGCTCTTTGGTTCTTTCGGTAAAGTCACGTAGGTAGAAAAATAAAATAAAATAAATCACGACGTTTCGAACGCAACACAAGCGTTCAGTCTTCAGGTGAAAATCGCGATAGCAATCGTGACTTTACCGAAAGAGCCAAAGAGTAAGTCTCAAGACAATGTTTTCACGAGGGTCCTGCCAATTATGCTGGGTGTAATCCAAATTGAGTAATTTGCAGGTACATTTTCAGCATCGTTGGAATGTTTGGCCAATACCAATTACATTGTTTGCATTTTCAAAGCCTTGGGAGGACATTAGAGAACCCGGCAGAAACCCATGCGGAACAGGGAGAAAACACAAATAGGGAATCGAATCTAAGCTGCTGTGAGAGGCACGAGTGTTACCGTTGCACCCACCCTGCCACTCCAAATTAACAATGTGGCATATATTATGTAACAAAAGAACGGTGTCACCGTGGCATTATATTTGGCGAAGCAACACTCCATGAAGATAAGCACACACTGTGCGGTCTAATCATGCCGACCGGAGGAGGCACGTTTAAAACACAAACACTTCAGAGGCTTCATTATGCAACTGTAAAAATTAATACAAAGCATCACACCAACAAACCTCGGCTGCAATGCAGAAATTAGTAAAAGAACAAATGATGAATTGCCTTCATTTACCCATGAAAGTCTCATTGAGTTGTCAAGACTCTTCTTTGGGATGGTCCTTAATTGAGGATGTTTTAGTCAATTCCGTTACGGATAGTTTAACTTAATGTGGAGGAAAAAAATCAGAGAAAAAGGAAAATATCCACTGCGCATACGATTAAACAATATTACACAATTTTTTTTATTTACCCGGTAAGGCCCACTGAGCGATATAGCTCTATTTCAAAAGCGACCTGACCACAAATAATAATATGACACGACCACGGGGAGGGAGACATGCGAACTCCGAATATACAGCAGGCGTCAGGCTTTGGGATCGACCACACAACCTCCTGCATACCAGGCGAGGTAGTTAACATCTCGCCACCGTGATGCCCCAAAAATCTTTGCATTTAAGCGTGTAACACACAAATCTCCGCACAGATCGATTCAAGAATATATCGCCCTGCTGCCTTCTGGCCACCTCACAGGTCAACACCACAGAATCGAGCATTCCCAGGCAGTCTCCCATCCGAGTGCTAACCAGGCACAAACCCGCTTAGCATCTGAGATCTGGTGGAATTGGGCCCATTCATGGTGAATTCCAGTAGTCAGTCGTAGGCATATTCGGGGCTGATTTTCCTTTTCAGTAGCGAATGCAGATCGAGAGGCAATGTAAGAAATAGGTAAGCATTGACACGTAGAGGTCGCAATGCGGTGTCTGCATGGTGCCGTGATTGAGCTCTAGACTAGAAAAATAAGGTTACACATTAAAATCACAGAATATGCAATCTACTTCAAAATTCTGTTGTGCTATACCAACAGTGTTGCTTTTCTTTCTACGGAGAGAGTGGCCTTTGTCATGTGAATTAAGTATTCTGCCACTGGTGGTTTGTGTGTTTTAACGTGACAAATATAGTAAGACGGTAATAAAATGAGCTGAATATTAAGTGGCTGTCACCGATTTGGTGTTCGTTATTGAAACTTGTTGGACATGCTCAATACGTAGTCTTGTCCTTCAACATAGTCTTGATTTATAACGTACTGTGCACGAAATGTCAACATTAACTACGTAATTAAACAGGTGCTCATCGCACCTCTGATTAGCACGGTTGACTATGTATGGTGCAAAATAAATTGAACACAGATACGGAGTTGAAAACATACCTAAACACACGCTTTTAAAATCCTTGAATTGACCGTATCAGGTATTGAAAATCAAACTTTTAAAAATGATTGGCCATATCTTGACTGACGATTCCATGTTACATTTTGACAATGGCTACTTTTCCCATAAATTTAGGCCGACTCGCAAGGCTTTTTTTTCGACCGTTAATCCAGACTGAATAAAATATGTTTTTTTCATTTAACAGCCTTTTGTCAATCTACTGTACAAAAGCCTCTCTATACCATGTTGGCAATGGAGGTAGATTGACCATACTCTTTGGTTTTTTCGGTAAAGTCACGTAGGTAAAAAATAAAATAAATAAAAAATGAAAACAACTAAATTAAATAATGACGTTTCGGACGCAACACAAGCGTCCGTCTTCAGGTGGGGACAACGTAGCAAAAGCGCAACCGCTTAAGTGTGTCTAAGAGATGGCTGTGACAAGGAATTATACAGTTGCGGGGGAAGGCTAGAGGGGAGGGGCATGGTGAGTGTGGGGGCGGGCTGTGGGCTGGGAAGTAACCTGGAGTTCAAACTGAAGCTTTGTGATGCAGGGGGCGGAAGTAGATAAGATTGACCATACTTCACCATGCTAGTCAGTGCATATTGGTGAAGGGGAGCCCAGGACTGATTCAGATATCACTCATGGCTGATATTAACTGTAGCAAGGAATCACACTCAAGCTGCTGGGTTTGTAATGTTTCCCATGACAGAGGAATTATTAGACTAAGTACCCAGAATCTAACATGGCCCTGCCTGGGTTTCTGATTTGTTACAATATCAGGTATACCATTGTTTCCATCCATATCCCATTCATTTAAATTCGTCTCTGGTAAAGTAAATACTACATATTGCATGTGCTTTCTAAATGGCAGTACTTACAAAGTTTATCAGCTGATTACAAAAGAAAAGCAAAATAAAGTCTAATAATTCCACCGTAGATCAAGTTCAAATTTCATGAATATTGGTCACGTTTTGAAGGGCCAAAATGTATAAAGCAGTATCAGAAAAATAAAACTGAAATGGGCACAAATAAGCATAGAGAGATGCTTACTTTGAGACACACAACAAACGCAGGTTAATCACATTGTTCAAACTGTTCTGAACTATAAGTGGCTATACTCAGGACATTGCTTGACGGGACGGTGGCCTATTCGTCATGCATAGTGATGGAATGGTAGCCATGGAATGGAATGCATTTGACAGGACACCCGTCAGCGAGTGAAGTCAGTTTGTGTGCAGCCGTGAAATGGATTATTACATTGCAGGATCGTGAGAGATGGCGATGTATGATGATGATGATGGAGGTGATCATTAAGGCTCAGTCGGAATGCAAATGATGCTGCCAATGTCATAAAAGAGACTCGTACACTCGGGAACATTTCAACTTTGTAATGGGTGCAGCTCTTTGGCATTGTGCAAATGTGGTAGAGAAAAAAATGTAAGCTAGTCTTCTTGAGGATGTTTTAGAAAACATGTTGACATCTGCAATGTTTGCTTCGTGGAACTACAAAAAAAAGCATCCGTGGTGTCATAACGCGTATTCCCACTCCACAACTAGAGGCAGGCTTTGCTTAAACTGAAGTTGATTAAACCTCTTTAAAGCTCAATGGTTATTTTGCCTTGGGGGCTTCAGCAGAGCAATGCCAAATCTTTAGCGAGTATTCTTGCACGTGGATATAGGGGACAGATTTCTGGAAAAGAACTCCTGTAAACGAAGAGACAATGCTCAAAAGTCCATATGGAATGATCAGCGAACCTACTTGCCATACTGCCATCTACTGGAAACCCTCTTAGCGTAGAAAGGTTGGGAATCGCACAGCGGTGCGTTTGGAATACATTAAGGGGAGCCTCTGTGTGGAGTTTGTGCGACGGTTCCGCAACAGCGGCACGGCGTGCATTTGCAGCTAGCAGAACATTTTAACGTATTTTTTTTTAGCACAGCTTACAAGGATCGTTATTAATAATGACAGAAGTTGAACGTTTGCTTGTGTAGTTACGTGTCAAACTAAAAATCGCGCAATTTTGGCATCATTAAATGGTTAAATAAGTATATATTTCAGCTGTAGTGGAAAAATAGGCCATGAGGGTGCATGTACTAGCAAAACAAAAATAAAAGCCCTTTCATAAAACACAAAGCCGTTATATATTTGTCTGGATGCTGGCACGGACAATTTGTTTTGCTTTATGTTTGTTCATGGAACGAAATAGGTCAGAGGGTTTTTTCATAAACATTACATGCTCTAAAGAAGTTGTACGATGGGAAGGACATGGTGATATTCACCATGGCCTTCCCGTCGTAGGTTTTCGCGACCAATATCATCCATAATACAGGTTTTTTTTGGGTTAGATCGCGTAAATATATAAATGTGTGGTGAAACCAGCCACCTCCCGACACAGCACAGCCAATTAGTAAGGTTTGTCACGTAAACAGAACATGCCAATTCGTCACTAGTACAGCACACCGGTGCGTTGGGAGAGCCAAGCCACAACATTTACAATCTGAGTACGACGTTTCACCAGTAATTACAACTAGCTTCATCAGGCGACAACAATTGTGCACTCTTCTTGCGCAAAGTTGGGGGGGGGGGGATTAATGAATGCATATAAATAATTATGGGTATCCATTGCTGTTTGTGTTATTTATATGGTAATCAACGTACATTATGCATTATGCAAGCCCGTTGTTCTTGTACCCTCCTATCTATTGCGTTGCTTCCAAGCAGCACTTAGTCTGTAGCTATCCGAACGCCCATTTCTTGTGGAAAGAATACTTCTTGAAAAAACAAAACAAAAGGAAGGCGCAGCAATGGGTTCTCCTTTGTCTCATGTGATAGCGAATTTGTACATGGAAGATGTTTTAAACAAAAGCAATTGCTTAAAGCACACTAAAACCCTCTGCTTGGTTTAGATGTGTGGATCACACATTGGTGGTCTCGCCACATGGCAACGATACACTTAATTAATTTCTAAATCATCTCAACTCGTAAAACCCATCCATCCAGTTCACCATGCAAGTGGAAGCTGACAGAACTCTACCATTTCTGGATATTCTGCTCGGACACGGTCGAAAAGGTAAAATAACACCCAGCGTTAACCAAAAGAAAACGCATACTGACGCCTATCTGAATGCAGAGTCACACCATCACCCTGCACAGAAATCCGCTATCATCAAGACGTTCATACATCGGGCTAAAACAAGTGTCTGATGGTGATAGTCTGAGTAGTTAAATAATTTTTTTTAAAGCAGCGGTGCAATTGAACGTTTACAATGATGCACAAATCAACAGGGCATTGGATGCCAAAACCAAATCAAATAACACGAGCATTGAAACTGACCAAGTAATTAAAACTATGAAAACCGTACATTGCGTTAGTAATTGATAAACTAGCCAGATGTTTGGGAAAAAAAACATCCGAGTCAG
The DNA here is from genome assembly GCF_015708825.2 of Lethenteron reissneri. Lineage (NCBI taxonomy): Eukaryota > Metazoa > Chordata > Hyperoartia > Petromyzontiformes > Petromyzontidae > Lethenteron > Lethenteron reissneri. Next base: position 3,545,749 of record NC_083785.1, read on the forward strand.
ATTTGGCACGTTACATAAACAGAAATGAATATATCTGCTCCAAAAGATGCACCGGATTAATTTCACTTGTGGCAAATGCTATGTTGGGCAAAGAGAACGAATGGTCAGCACGAAAATAAAAGAACATCAGAGAAATATTAAATATTCCCAAATAGAACTGTCAACAGCAGCAGAACACGCGTGCCAACAAGGACATTCAATTGATTTTGATAATGTTGAAGTTTTGTGCAAAATTAGTTACTACTGGCCAAGACTAATTAGAGAATCTATCGAAATTCAGAGAAATAAAAATAATTGTAACCGTTCAGATCACTACAGGCTTAGAAGCGACTCATCAACTAACGCATGCCTATACAGGTCACTATACTTCAATATAATTCAATAGGGATTACCATTGGTAGGGCTATTTATGTACACACAATCGACAAGAAGTGCATGCATAATGTACGGTGATCACTATATAAATAACCTAAACGGCAATGGATACCCATAGTCATTTATATGCGTTCATTAACCCCCCCCCCTCCTCCACTTGGCACAAGAAGAGGACACAAGTGATGTCACCACATCTACGCCTCTATTTAAGGGACGAAACAGGAGAACTTCTCCACGAGTCTGGCTGTCGCCTGATGAAGCTAGTTGTAATAACTGGTGAAACGTCGTACTCAGATTGTAAATGTTGTGGCTTGGCTCTCCAACACACCGGTGTGCTGTACTAGTGACGAATTGGCACGTTTTGCTTACGCGACAAACCTTACTAATTGGCTGTTTCGGGTGTTGGTGGGTTTAATGGCACATTTATATATTTACGCGATCAGACCCAAGAAATAACTGAATTATGGATAATCGCTGACTGCAGTCTAGGCGATGAGTCACGCTGTGCCCGCAGGGGCAGCTGCCACCAGGGGTGCCCTTTCAAATATGTTGAGATCACGTGTCAAGCACTCCGAGGCGCCCCGGCATAAAGGCTGTATCCAAAATAAATAATTTCCGTAAGTATTGTTATCACCATCATCATCATCACACAGATGCTTCGCCCTGTCCCTGATTCGCTGCCAGATCATGTAACATTCACTTAATACGTTCTAAAGTTCAACAAAGCAAGTCTACGTTACGCCCGTGTGGCCTTGAAAAAGTGAACTTTAATTGGCAATTACGTTGAATTGCAAGATGTGCGTGCCCTGGCATGAACCTGCCCATAAACTTCCCCCAAGGTTCCACCCACTGGACATTTAGCTGAAAATGACTTGTAAAAGGGTGAAAGTGCAATAGAAGCCCCAACAGCATTCCCATTTGTCCTTCGTGGGAGACTAATGTAATGTTACACACAATTACAGAATGCACTTGCGCAACTTGCATTACCAGTCTCTGAAGCAACTGCCAAAGAGCATTTAGAATAATTTCAGTTTGTTTCTAAACTTGGTAAAATTGCTGCCACCAGTGTTGCTTGAAGGCACCTTCCCTGCATGTGATTGCGTGGGAACGTAATGACTTTAATTGCTGGGACATTATGGATTGCTATGAAAAAAAAACTACTACGGGAATGCGCTCGATCTGCGGTGGGTATATTCTGCTGGCAGCTGCGTACAGCACGTTCGGATGTTTATTTGTTAATTACGCTTTTTACACTTTCTCTGGGAGCCTAACAAGCCGGGTGGTGCTGAGGCACGTTGCCAAGTTCACAATTAGAAGGGTCATGAATTCAAATCCTGGTCGTGGATCAGATGCGGTTCAATCATCTCCTTGTTCCAATGAGAAAATGGTGGCATTCATCTCCACTGACAGCCCTGAGCCAGTTTAACACGAAGTAGGCTTTCGCGACCAATATTCACAAGAGGTTTTTGGGTGAGATCGCGTAAATATAAATGCGTCGTTAAGCCCGCCACCACCCGACACATCCAATTAGTAAGGTTTGTCACGTAAACAAAACGTAGTAATTCGCTATGAGTACAGCACACCGGTGTGTTGGAAAGTAAGCACACAAAATGTATAATTCAAGTTGTGTCTGGTGGTGGCAGGTTTAACGACGCATATTTACGTGATCAACCCAAAAACCTCTCTTATGAGCCCCGAGCCAATTGGTGGAAATGAGCCATTCCTGTGACTTTACTGAAATAACCAAAGAGTATAGCCTTGATTATATATCAAATCCACTTGATCCTTGGATGTATAATAGTCATATTCTATGGCTTTATAGCAGCTCGAAAGCATGTAATGCCCTTAATTTAACACCCTAATTTTTTCACCTCAGAGTTCTCAATTGAACAATGTGCTCCGTTTTTTGTTCATCAATTGTGTTCACAAATATAAAACAAATATTCAAATGTCTGGATTTGTTACCAACGATAACTCTATTGAACCACGGGCAGCGCACGTAAATGTTCGACAGCCTTCTAATATCTCGCTTGCTCCTGGTGAAGGTTCATTCTGGTGTTGTGACACAGTTACATTCCTGTCAACCCCTTATCAGGGCCTACCTTATTACAGACCAATTCAGACCTTATTGGTCACCGCGTGCCCTTATAAATCTCAACGTTCATCCTGCAAAGTGCCATCACAAGCAAGAAGCACAAATAGGCGAACATTTGTCGCCCATACTGAAACGGCTGTATGCCGTATGGACCTAAAAACTAAATTTACCTGCACAAGAATACGGGGTAAACCATATGGGTTGACACGTATGCAGTTATCCACTTACAAGCATGCGTAATAGAGCAACAAGGGCGCTCATCTGTACAGTGTCCTTTCTACACGAGCAGTGGTGAGACCGAGGTGCCCCCTCCCCACAATGTGCAGCCTGCAGTAAGATGTCAGCGCTGAAGGAGGCCATTGTAATGGTAATGGTAGAGAGGTGATGGGTAACGCTTAGAAAGCAATGTCCATTTTATCCGGGTGGGAACAATCATTAGTTAGATTGATTAAGCCCCGGTAGCTGTATAGTTATGACAATAGCAGAGAAAAAGTGTCTCTCTGATCGAAAAAGCAACTGGCATGGAGCTCACATCATTATCCTCATCAGCCATGGTCAGTTTTCTGCTGGATGAAGGCCTCCGCAAACTCCTACCATCTTTTCGCAATCCTAAATTTAATAATCCACCTTAGCGCCTGCACACGCGCTGACATCATCACTCAATTCATTGCTCCATCTCCTCTCAGGAGTGGTGCTCATCTCAGTCGGGTTTACATACCACAAACCCATAATTGTTTAATCTCTTTATGTGATACAACTTTTTAAAAACTTATTTTACAATAACCAGATGGATGATAGGCTGAGTCGATCCCTCACCAGGATTTGAACTTCAAACAGGACTGTGAGCAATGTGCTTTCACCATGGCACTACCACCCAGGATATGATCATAATTATAATACTTATAATTTTTAATTTTATATAGCATTGGCGACCATGCAAATTGTATCTCACAATTGCTGAGAAACCACAGACAAGATGAAAGGCAGCCAGGAAGTGAACTGGCACCAACAATTGCCCAAGCTCTACAGTTCTCTACATATGAATATATTTTGTCTCAGCGAATTAATGAGTGATTTTACATTTGGGAGGAAACCAGGGCACCCTGAGCATAGCCACGCCTGTCAGGGTTTACGCAGAGAAAACCTATACAGATGATGGAACAGGTGGGGGTCCACGTTTCCTCCACGGTATCCTCCTGACAAGCTCGGGTATGGCACCTTGACGCCGATGGGAAGGGAGTTTCACGACATCTGTGTACACCACCAACCCTCGCCTAGGCAGTGCTGAATTACAGGCATGTGCCATCCCTGCCCTGGTTCATGAAACTAAATTGTATTATGAGCCGACCTCAAAATAAAGGCACTTCGAATGATTCACAAACATAGAGGTTTTCACAGCAAATCAGACACTGCTCTGCAGTTTCAAATTTGTGATGGGAATGAGTTCCTAATCCTCATTCCCATGACAGGTGCTTTTCTATTATTATTTGTTTTTCCATTGTCACTTCCCATTAGGTCGTTCTGTTCTGTTTGTGATTTTCGTGCCATTTGTCTTCCCATGTCGCAGTGTATATTTGGACTCAAAAATCACATTCTCTTAAATGTTTGCATTGCAGCACTTGTTACATTTCTATTTAAAGTGTCATACTGGCTTACGCTGCGTGTGTTTGGGTACTTGTGTGTGTGCTCGTGTGTCTATCATAGGTGATTGCTAACAGCACTTGACCCAACAGTCTGTTAATGGTTATACAGGGGGTCTTTGCGATGTGCAGTCGTGCAGCGGAGAATGGAGTGTGCTGTGAACCTGGCGACTCGTGTCAGATTTCCGCTCACGACCAATAACGCTGACGAATATCTCAACTGGTCCTGGGCCTCCTCTAGGTCGACTCAGCCTTAAATGAGTACCTGTTGTGGTATGTAAAAAACATGGCCATTTTGGAGACAAAGGCAGTCGAACGTGATGTTGACCACACACCCCTTCGTTCCTTGTGCCGGCCTTCATAGGTGCTACTCGCTAAGAACACTTGTGCTACGGTGTAGAGATGTTGTTAACTTCTTCGCCTGGTATACAGGACGTTGAATTGTTCGATCCCGACCCTGACGTCTGCTGTATATTTGGAGTTGTTCCCTCTCCCCGTAGTTGCGTGGATTTCCCTCTGGGTCTTCCGTTTTTTCCCCTCCACATTTATGATCGATGTGCGCTTAGATTAATTTGGCTGCTATAAATGTTCACGTGATAAGCCACTTTGTTGAGCTATCATTTATGGCCAGGTTGCTTCTGAAAGAGAGCTATATAAACTCAGTGGGCCTTACCTGCTAGAATAAAAATAGTTTAGTTCATCGTTTGATATGCTATATAGAGGATATTTTTTTACTTGTTGTTGTGTCTGTGTTTAATTTATGTTCTAGTATAGTCACTAGAACTGGGCAATTCGCATTATTCCTAACGTTGAATCGTGATTGCATAATTAAAATCGAATATGAGTTCCAGTAAGATTGTGGGATTGGAAGATTATTTAAATATGGGATGTCCGTTTTTAAGAAAATTGCTACAATTCTGGCCTGCTGGAATCAACCCTCGATAGCAGCCTGCCCTGCCTGTGACATAATTACCTGGAATATGCACTCAATGTCATCAGCTCTGGGAAGATAAGCTGTGTTGAGCCTGGATAATGTTTAGATGGGTGACCAACATATGCAAAACTATAAACTAAACGATTCTTATTATTTGAGCAGGTATAGCCCACTGAGATATACAGAAGCGACATGGCCACAAATCAAAGCTCAACGGAGTGGCTTACCGTGTGGACATTTATAGCAGCCAAATACTTTAAACGAATGTTTCTAAATGTGGAGGGAAAAACCGGAGGATTCGGATAAATATCCACGTGACCACGGGGAGAACATGCAAACTCCAAATCAGGGTCGGGATTGAACCCATGGGCCTCATGTATACTAGGCGAGGCAGTTAACATCTCGCCACCGCGGCACCCCTATTACAACCTATTACACGTGTCATAGGTTGTGTGGCCTACATTATGAACAATCATTAAAACACACACTGTTGCACTGTACTTGGATTCTCCCACGTCTATGCTCTTCACCTTCACCAACCTGCACTGGCCTTGTGTGTGAAGTATGATGACAAAAACCCTGCTACTAATATGGAGTTGAGAGACCTTTGTCTGGAAGTGGATTATAAATTGTTATTAAGGGATGCAAACCATCATTATTAACTAAACGCATTTATTAACAGAGAAAAAAGTATATTTGCATCGTGACATTTATTTAAAACATGTCTACGTTTTTAATATATAATAGAATATATTGCTTGCTTGCTGTTTTTAATAGTTTTGTGCAAATTCACATTTTGTACCCTTGCCCGAGTAGATCTCCCTGTATTTTCCACACGTTTCCCTTTTCAAATAAGACACAAGCTAACAGAGAGCTCGTGGGTGCCTGAAAATGTTGTTTGCTTTTCTTACCAACTAAACACGCTCATTATCAACCTTACCCAGACTCATGCCTGGAAAAGTGCACTTTACCTAGGTCAGTTACACTCGGCCTCAAGAGGAAAAGGAAGGTAAAACGTAATATATATTAGTAGAGGAAGAGCTGGGCTGATTACTTCATAATATTCATTCTACCTTAATGGTAGAGTGATAGCTGAGTCTTCATTTCCCCATTAACGTGGCTTGCGGAGAGAATTAAACAGAATCGTGAAGTTTTTCATTTCCTTATTTTCATCCCAATTATATTTGAATTGTGCAATCGGCGGCCTGCCACGAGATGAAGAAATGTCCCATCGGAATGCTCACAGCCAGCTGTGCATCATCTGGCCTTTGGGGACTCTGAAAAGGCATTGGACTCAGTGAAAATTGATGCATTCATTCAAGTTCTCGCAAACCGAGGCATGGAAAAAAAAATCATTTATGAAATAAAAACGATAAAACAATGGGACAGCTCCATTGATATGGCATGAAGAAAGTCCCAAAATAGATATTAGCAGGGGAGTCAGGCCAGGTGATAGCATTTCTCCAAGGTTATTCAGAGCGATAGTAGAATATGTTCATAGAAATTTGAACAAATAATTGGGCAATTCTGTGTTGACATTAGTGCAAAAGCATAATGAAACAAAATATTTGTTGTACTTTCAAAAATATATTTTTTTGAAATGTCACAGATTATGCATATTTTTCCATGTGAGACTCACACAGTGTTATTGATGGGTGTGTTGAGTTTTTCTGTTCACTGACATTCTATTGTCAAAGAAAAGTAGAAATCTAAATGGAGAAAACATCAATCATCTCAGATTTATTGACGATGTAGCAGTTAAAATACGCAAAAGGAGTGAACTAGACTAAACGATGACTAAATGATAACAAACAAAAAACCCAACAAGGAAGCCCCGAAAAGATGGCCTCAAGATAAACGTGGGAAAAACGAAAAAATAAGCAGAATAAATTTGCAACAAAATCATAAAAAAACCTTTTGCAGGTGATGAAACAGAAACATCTTCTGACTGAGAGAGATAACGCCGTGAACTCCTGTTCGGCGGGCGCCGTGCTGCCACTTACTGGAGGAGTCGTAACGCACGCCGTTGAAGCGCTCGGGACAAGGAGTTGCCACGGTGCGGCCGGCCTCGCTCTCTGGCCAGCACGTGCCGATCTCGTCGCGCGTCGCGTTGCACAGTGGGCCTGTACGCACGCGCACACACACACACACACAAAGATAAAGGTCCCCCGTGTAGCCTTAACAGACGTTTGGGGGCAAGTGCTGTTAGCGAGCACCGCTATGGTAAGCCACGTTAGTGCAGCGCCACGCACGGCCGACGTTGTCTCCCCAGGGGCGATGTTTTGTTACGCCGCATCAGGTATTCATTTGACGCTGAGTCGACCTTTGGGAGGCCCATGACCGGGTCAGATGATCGTCCCTGGTGTTTACCGTGAGCGCGGATCGAACTCGGGTGGCCGGGTTTGTGGCGCAGCGCGCTGACAGCTACACTACCGCTTCCCCAATGCACGGGCACACACACAAACAGGCAAGAGAATGCAACTTTCGACATACGCACATGCTTTTATCTCCTCACTGCTAATGTTTACGCACTATAGCAGGTACTTTTTTTGAAAGCTTGTGCTAACCTAGGGGAGGATAGGGACTGGTTCTGAAATCACTCGTCGCTGACCGTTCGCTGTGGGTGGGAACAGAACTCGCCAGGTTAATAGCACAGTGCACTAAAGATTTCGCCACAAGTCTACCCAGTAGATTATATATTAGATTTAAAATGGATATGATGACTATAACGCATGATATCCAAATACCTCAATCAGGCAATGATGACTCAATTAATTGTAAAAAAAAAGATGGTAATAACACTGATGAGAAGAACTACATACCCATGAGCATCTTGGTGTGCATCTATCAATTATTCACGAGGATAATCGATAACAGTTATGCAAATTTAAGATGGACCAACCAAGTGAGCAGGCAGGATTTAGGGAAGGTTTCTCTAACTATCGACAACACCGATCACTCAAATTCTAGAATAGATTAGTGGAGTTCCAATAGCCTCTGTAGACTGTGCAAATGCCTAAATAATAATCATGAATGTTTAGATGTAATAAAAACCCTTTCGAAACCTTGAACGAATGCACTGACACCATTTTAAGAGAGTAGGAAAATATTTGTAAACATCGGTAAGTCACCATGTACATTGCATCGCTCATCACGGGAGGTTTTCATCCAGAAGTGGATCAACCATGGCTGATGATGGATGTTTAACAAGTGCTACCTGCAATGAAGTTGAGCGCAATTGTGACAGCGTCTACAAGGCAGTGTAAATATTTGTTTTACAATACAGGCGCCCCTATGACGACAGTTCGTGGAACACCCCGGTTATGACATTAAAGTGCATGGGCTGTAGTTCCACATCCATAAAAAGGGTCATTATTGAATGGCAACTAGATTATTCTCTGCACAGCAGAATGGATGATTTGAGTTTTCACTCGGTGCTTAACTACTAAATTAATGCTCCCTGTTGGGGATTGATTACATGAAGTGCAACATTAAATGTTGTGTGTGTACAGCACTGGTGACTGGGCTGAGACAGCGCTATCAATCTCGCAGCTATATTTGTTTAAGTGGAACACAGGGACTAATATTCCACAACAGGCCATTGCGTTGTACTGCAAAATTTGCATGCTCGAGACCAGGTTCTTCGCGTTGATGGAAACAACAAAGTTGCAACTGATGGCACAAAATCCACACTACCCCATCCGTCATCATATGTTAAGTGGGCTTATTCTAGCTCTGAAAATGTTGCATTTTGATTTGGATAAGCATTTGTAACTGAGCATTTAGATTAAAAAAAATGTTGAAGTATATAAAATATGTGCCATGTAGTTTGAATAAAAGCCGAATGAAGTGACCTCGCAAGAAGTTATTCGATGTCATCTTCTGGGGCACATTCTCTGATCCACAGTTCTACGTTGCTCACCGAAATAGATTTTTACGTAAACTTCTTAGTCTCATGGCTCGGCCTGGTGGCTCGTAGTACAGCGAGGGGCTCACAGTCGGAGGCTGCAAGCTCAGATTCTGGTTGTGGGTCGACTCAGCCCGTCATCCCTATGGGGGTCAATAAAACAATGACCACTTTGTGGGGAAGCCAGTCGTGGTTGTCCAATGAAACGGCTCGCCCCTGCCACAGGAATGAGACATTTCCACCACTATATACTCTTAGTTTTTTCGGTAAAGTCACGTAGGTAAAAAATGAAATTAAAATGAATAAAAATAAAATAATAAAAATCACGACGTTTCGGAGGCAACACAAGTCTCCGTCATCAGGTGGGACCGTCACAGCTAAATTTGCTGTATCAAGTGGAACACCCCGGTTATGACATTGAGGCCCACTTGATACAGCAAATTTAGCTGTGACGGTCCCACCTGATGACGGAGACTTGTGTTGCCTCCGAAACGTCGTGATTTTTATTATTTTATTTTTATTCATTTTAATTTCATTTTTTACCTACGTGACTTTAGCGACAAAACTAAGAGTATGAATCCTTGCAGTCACGAAAGCTTCAAATCTAGAATTTCCACCACTGCTTCTCCAGGGGCTGTGAACAGGCGACGAGCACCGCCTTGATGCTCATTTGAACAACGATATCACGGACTTTAATTTGTACGTGACTTGAAACGCAGTCAGAACATAGTATATAAAACAACAAAAAAAGATTCGACACTCGTTTTAACTCGCTGTTATCCCAGTGGGAGCAAGGGAGCTGAAAGCACCTGAATAACTACACCTGTCAGGAGCTTATCCCTCTCTCCCCCCCCCCCCCCCTTGTTAAACTAGAAATGATAGCTCCCAAGCGATCCTTGCCACCACAGTTAATGTCAAGATAAAAGGGCGTCCGGTTCGCACGTTGTGACTCCGATATTTCACGCAGATGTGTTCATCGGCGTCTCTGGATCCCGAGTGTGGAATCTGTCAGTACGACCCAGATGTGGCTCTCGAAACAGGTGTATTCGTTATTGCTCTATATTTTTGTACGAGCACACGGCATTAATTAGTCCCCAAGTGATGACGAATTCAAACTAGCCTGCGGTTGTGACGTGCGTCACCACTCCCGTGCTACTGCGGTGGGGTTAGTGGATCGCAAAGAGATCCATGTGTGCATGGAACCCAGAACAGATGTTGACCATACTGTACCATTCACGTTTTGAGGCTGAGTTGACCTCGAGGAGGTCTAGGCCACGTTAATATAACAATGCCGTTATGATTGCAAACATATATACAAGACCCTATTGTGGAGTTCCCCAGAGCTCCCTCCCTTTGCACGGGTGGTTATGTACGGTGCGAAAAAAGTTCAACGTACATAGGCCCAGGCCCTTCCAGCAGCAGTGTGGCGAGCAAGCAGTTTGCAGGGCGGCGCCTTTATCTTTTTTTTCTAATTCAGTGGGCATTTCAAGTTTAAAGTTTCATTTATTAGGTATAGCCCTGCGAGCCATGCGGCTCTTGAGTCGGGTGCAACCGCAACAAACAAAATATGAATAGAGAACATCTTAAAGCGACGACGCGCAACAGAAACATCCTGGAATAAACCAGCAAATATTATAATAAAAAAAACACCGTATTACAACGCTGTGTGCAAAACTCCCAGTGTGATGCCAGTCAAACAATAACAACCATGGGATAATTTAGATTAAAGTTAGCAAATGTAACGTTACATATGTCCACTCTCCACCCAGTCTTATTTTACACGCATGAGCACACGTGTCTTGCTGAGTTGAACAGTGGAGGATCGCTCGGTTCACTACCAGAAAGCCCTCATCAGTAGGGGCGAGGGGGGGTAAACGTCGTCCTCAGATTGTAAATATTGTGGCTTTGCTCTCCAACACATCGGCGTGCTGTACTCGTAGCGAATTGGCTTGTTCTGTTTACGTGACAAACCTTACTAATTGGCTGTGTCGGGTGGTGGTGAGTTTAACGACACATTTATATATTTACGCGATCTAACCAAAAACACCTCTATGTTGATTTTTGTGTGCAAATTCTTTTGTCTAGGCGCCCTCCTCCTCTAACTCAGCTTAAATATACACTGCCAAGCTTGGTGGTGTTCATTCAGACGCTGTCTTTCCGACAGACCTGTTCTTCACCTGAGGACGGCTGCTTGCGTTGTGGCCGAAACGTCGTGAGAATTGTATTTTATTATGTTTTATTTTTATTATTGTATTATTTCCCTTCTACGTGACTTTACCGAAAGAACCAAGAAAATGAATCTCTGCAGTCACGAAAGCTTTAAATCGAAATTTAAAACCTCTATGTTGGCTGGGGGGGAGGGGGCTTGCCTCAGCTCATCATCCTTCTGAGGGCCAATAAAATAAGCACGCAGCTTTGTGGCAAGTCAACAGCGGTGGTCTTGCGGAGGGACTGACTTCCAGTACATTAAATCCGGAATTCCCATCACCGGCTCCAGGCCCAGCAGAGTAGATGACGACTGTGCAGCGCTCCTTTGAGGATGGAGTCACGTGGAACCATATTTTCTAAGCCTACTCCCCCTAAACCCCGCACTCCTCCCCCCCAAATATGGATCATTGTATTGCCTCCGAAAACCGACGTTTTATGTGACACGTTGACTTGAACATCGCAGCTTAACATGTCTAATCTCCGATATTGAGTGTCGGATCTCATCTGTGCGAAGACATGGGTGAGCGTCCCATCACTCCGTGTGCATCCACTCCGAGTCCTAATGGCATCCCCTTGCAAGCGGGCAATGGTGTCTAACGTTTTATGACATTTACAAGGGCAGCTCACGACCAAGTCGCCTCCCCAGAGATTGATTTACAGGATTAAAGGTCAAGGACGAGCCGTTCTCCCCCCCTCCCCACACCTCACGCACCCTGCATCCGTTCGCACTCGTGATATCTTTCAAAGTCTTTGATGAAAACCGATAGGAAATTCGCGCGGCATGAAAGATGGATTACCTGGGTCATATCATACATGAACTATACTTTTCAGCTTTTTAAGCATATAATATTACATTATATTCGTTCTAGAGTGAGTTTTTTTGTTTGTTTGTTACAAAAGCACAATGTTTAATGTAAATACAACATAAATACGATATTTTAGTGATATTAATTTCGTAATAAAATACCAGATAGAAAATATCACGTAGTTATTCTTAGTGACAAGCATGTTAACTGTAAACAGTGGGCCTGCAGAGTGATATTTGTTTATTTTGTAAGCAATACGTATGTTACATTCCCATAAAAACACGTTTACATATTTCCCAGATTAAACATGCGCCTATTTTGGAGTATTATTAATCATTTTGCCCATATGCTACTTACAATGTAAGATTATACTGTATTGTGATTCTCAAAATGTAGGTTTCAGCTGGGAGAATAGAGACACAACAAGATGCAATTTATGAACCTACATGCACGCACGGAAACAAAAGTGGAGGCTTCCATTTACCCATATAGACTGGGAAAATTACTTTATCAAGTATCTATTAAGGCCAGCACCATCCGTACATCATGAGGCCAGATAGTAACACCAATTGCTTGGCAGCTTTGTCTCTAAGGAGCTAAGGTTAACGCACTACACTGCACGCATATTTTCTGCTAAGCAAATCCATACGAAGCCCAAGACCGATTCATAAACCAACCGCCCACTGACTTTTATCTGCAATCACACCAAATTCCCTAACACATCGTTGGCCAAAACGCTAACATTCCACGCACACATTCACATACATATTAACGAACATATCCCATTAGGAAGACTTTTGTAACTTTTTTTATTGCACTCCAAATGCAATCTGCTTTATTGATTATAGAAGGGCACACGTATGGAGATTCATGACATCATTTGCAAACATACACAAATTGCTGCTCAAACGTAGGGCCATTAGAAATATTATCTAATAGAGAGACTGCTGCACCCAAAGAGTGACCAACGTAGAGTTAAGAAAAAGGTTGCACACAGAAGAAGAAGTCGACAACCTGATGATGCAGGCAGTGGCGAGAAGGAAACTGGCACTATATTTGGACACGTATGTAGGATGGACAACAACAGGAAAATCAAAAAGTGTGCTGTTCGGGAAAATGGAAGGAACCGGAAATAGAAGAAGAGCTCACAGAGAATGGGTTGACAATGACGACGACAGAAAGAGATTGATTTGAAGCTTTCGTCACTGCAGGAATCCATAGTCTTTGGTTTTTTTCGGTAAAGTCACGTAGGTATAAAATAAAATAAATCACGACGTTTCGGGCGCAACACAAGCGTCCGTCATCAGGTGGGACAGCGTGGTCTGCTGTTGAGGCAGACTGTTTTAAAATCTTTGAAATGGGTGTAGCCCAAGGGTCATAAAGAAGTGTCCGGGGCTAGTGATGTTAATGTGAGAAATTAGCATGATGTTAATGTGAGAGATTAGCATGATGTTAATGTGAGATATTAGAGGGCACGGAAGTGGCCATGTTAATGTGAGAGATTAGCATGTTGTTAATGTGAGAATCTAGAGGGCATGGAAGTGGTTATGTTAATGTGAGAGATTAGCATGTTGTTAATGTGAGAAACTAGAGGGCATGGAAGTGGTTATGTTAATGTGAGAGATTAGCATGTTGTTAATGTGAGAAACTAGAGGGCATGGAAGTGGTTATGTTAATGTGAGAGATTAGCATGTTGTTAATGTGAGAAACTAGAGGGCATAGAAGTGGTTATGTTAATGTGAGAGATTAGCATGTTGTTAATGTGAGAAACTAGAGGGCATAGAAGTGGTTATGTTAATGTGAGAGATTAGCATGTTGTCAATGTGAGAATCTAGAGGGCATGGAAGTGGTTATGTTAATGTGAGAGATTAGCATGTTGTTAATGTGAGAATCTAGAGGGCATGGAAGTGGTTATGTTAATGTGAGAGATTAGCATGTTGTTAATGTGAGAAACTAGAGGGCATAGAAGTGGTTATGTTAATGTGAGAGATTAGCATGATGTTAATGTGAGATATTAGAGGGCACGGAAGTGGCCATGTTAATGTGAGAGATTAGCATGTTGTTAATGTGAGAAACTAGAGGGCATGGAAGTGGTTATGTTAATGTGAGAGATTAGCATGTTGTTAATGTGAGGGATTCGCGTGATGTTCAGATTACACCCGTTGGGTTGCACTCCCTCGTGGAGGAGGCCGCTCTTCTTCTTCTTCTTTTCGACAGTTACATGCTAATCTCTCACACTAATATATCAACTTCCGTGCCCTCGAATCCCTCACATTAACATCACTAGCCCCGGCCACTTCTTTATGACCCTTGGGCTACACCCATTTCAAACCTTTTTAAACAGTCTGCCTCAGCAGCAGACCATGCTTTCCCACCTGATGATGGACGCTTGTGTTGCGCCCGAAACGTCGTGATTTATTTTATACCCACGTGACCTCACCGAAAAAACCAAAGGGTATAGAAAGGGATTGGTGCCATAAAGAAGTGGCCATCACTTGAGCATATTGGTACAAAACAGAGGAAAGTGGAAACAAAGGACGTAATGTGCAGTGGACACCTACGGCCCATCTGCCCACGGATCGTGATGACGATAATGAGACTGCTGCCAGGGTCAATGGATCATCAATCAAAATAGTGTGGAATTCCCATCAATGGCTTAGGGCAGCCAGCCGAAGGAGATGACTGTTGCCGCAATTTTCCCATAGTCCCATATCTAGCGACCTGCCCTGCCCCCTCGGATCCACGTGCTCTTCATTCTGTATCTCAACGTAATTCTAAGCACACCCCTCTGCAAGCTTCTTTGAAAACATATTTTGCACGTCTTTTCATTTTCTTTGTTGGATGTCCGTGTTTCTGGTCCGTGCGTCATGGCATGTTATACGTATTCGTATACCGTGGTGGAGGTGGTAGAGGTGGTGGTGGCGGTGGAGGTATTGGTGGTGTTTGTGGTGGTGGTAGAGGTGGTCGTGTTTGTGGTGGTGGTAGAGGTGGTGGTGGTGGCGGTAGAGGTGGTGGAGGTGGTGGTGGTAGTGGTGGTGGTGTTGGTGGTGGTAGAGGTGATGGTGGTGGCGGTAGAGGTGGTGGAGGTGGTGGTGGTAGTGGTGTAAGTGGTGGAGGTGGTGCTGGTAGAGGTGGTGGTGGAGGTGATGGTGGTGGTGGTGGTGGAGGTGGTGGTGGTGGCGGTAGAGGTGGTGGAGGTGGTGGTGGTAGTGGTGGTGGTAGAGGTGATGGTGGTGGCGGTAGAGGTGGTGGAGGTGGTGGTGGTAGTGGTGGTGGTGTTGGTGGTGGTGGAGGTGGTGGTGGTGGCGGTAGAGGTGGTGGAGGTGGTGGTGGTAGTGGTGGTGGTGTTGGTGGTGGTAGAGGTGATGGTGGTGGCGGTAGAGGTGGTGGTGGTGGTAGTGGTGGAAGTGGTGGAGGTGGTGCTGGTAGAGGTGGTGGTGGAGGTGATGGTGGTGGTGGTGGAGATAGTGGTGGTGGTGGAGGTGGTGGTGGTGGAAGTGGTGGTGGAGGTGGTGGTGTTGGTGGTGGTAGTGGTGGAGATGGTGGAGGTGGTGCTGGTAGAGGTAGTGGTGGTGGTGTTAGTGGTGGTGTTGGTGGACGTGGTTCTATGACGGAATCAATGCATGTGCATAATTTTCTCCCTTGTTAATTATGCCACGTTCAACTAATTCTCATTGCGCTTCAATGCAAAACACAAGACGGACCGTTTTGCCACCGCATGTGCATAGTGAGCTGTACATTCAGCGTAATGAAATAAACGAGCAAAATCTAAATGCATGCGGCGGCTCTAAACGTTATGGCTCGTGCAAACAACAGATGGGGATATGCTCGAAAATCACACAGATTCCATACCGCGTGGCACTGGATGTTGTAGCTAGTGGCGGCTTGTGCCCTTATTTAACCCGGAAAATGCCAAGGGCGACAACACGCTCTTGCTGAGGCGTGACTTATGGGTGTTAAATGGACAGCAGATAGCATGCACTGGAAGCCTCTGGTCCAAGTGTATAATTTTAAGAAGGTAAAAAAAAAACTACAGACGAGGTGGCTTAGGGGGTTAGGCACTGATCCGGTACTGCTGATATCCTGGAATCAACTCTGGGCTTCAGTAATCTGTGATTAAACTGGGCTCTCCAGTGTAGCAAGGTAATATTCTACATCCAGTTGATAACAGCTCATCTCATTGAATTTCTTTTTTTTCACCTAATTTGCTGAAAATCCCGCTCGATTTGAAAGAAAAATGGGTTTGATTGACACGTGACAAACCTGCAGGAGAGCATAGCGCACCTGCAGTGGATAACCTGTCACTTGAAGGAATCTCAGGGTAGTTCTGTGATATCATCTTCTGCGGATCATTCTCTAATGCCGAGTGATTCAATGCTCTGTGGAAATTCCGAGGTGACTATTCGTCTCGTGACATGATGAAGAGAGCCAAATTGGAATGCAATAGGGAAAAAGATAAGGAAGTATTTACAGAAGGTAAAAGATGTAAGCATTCACTATTGAATTGAGCATGACGTAGTATAAGTCTGTTCGTGGACCTGGGCCAGTGGTGACAGCTCTACATTCATATGACTGGAGCCAATCTCATATTAGGAATACACTTGTCGATTTCCCAAGGAGTTAAAGTCTGATAATGATGGAAAAACCCATCAAAAACAGAAACATGACCACAATGCAGTTCTTCCGAACTGATGGTATTTTATAACGCAAAGGGCGATGAGCTTTTCGGCATGAAATGCACACCTTTGTGTATTGCTAAATATATTCCCAAAATGTGTTGCTTATTTTTTGACAATCTTTTGACAGCTAATGAGTTTGGATTTGAGACCTTCCAAATGCGAGTCACGCACTCGAATTACTTTGATGGTTCCCACAATGGGAAAGTGGATTTTCCAGGACTGCCAACGAAGAGAAACACTGCACCATGCTTGTTAAACAGAGACTATTTGGCACGAATCTTACAAGCAGCAGGTACCAGTGTCGCCACGAACACAACCACTGCTCTTGATACTGCAGAGGTGCTGGCCTGATGTAAATGCTAGCACACTGGACTTGCAATCCTGAGGTCCCTGGTTTGATTTGTAACAGTTGAAACATTGGGCAATCTCCTATCTCCCCCCCCCCCCCCCGCATCTGTCCGCTTAGCGGTGTACATGGGAACACTGATAATGCGACCTCAGCAAGGTCGCGTATGGTGGAGTATAGTGTGGGCACTCCGATTTTTTCCAAAACGTCTGGCTGGCATTAAAGGGTCGGCCAAAATATAAATATGCCCACCTCTCGAGAGCTTTCTCTCGTGGAAGAACTTTCGTTAGCAGTGGCACGAGTAAGAAATTGCAGGGCTGCAACTCTACCGTTTTCCTTTACCGACTGATATTTCTAATTCCTTAGCGCCGTACAAATTACAGCCAAGAACTGACCTGGTTAATATTTTTGCGGTTGGAAACACTGCTGTGAGTGGAAGCAAAAGATTGGCGAAGTTGCCGTTAAAACCCCACCAAAATGGGAACGGTGCCTTGCGACCGCGCGTCGGCTGCTCGATGGCGCCCTCGAGGGAGGCGGTGCTCCGGAAAAAAAATGCGCATACGACCTTTCGGGAATCAAGGCCTGCGCGTGTGTCACTGCCAACGCTCCCCGCCGGGGGGAAGGGGGGGGGGGTGGTGATACCGGGTGAGCAGAGCTCCCGTACCCGAGATTTATCATCCTCACCGTTCTCAAAGCGGGCCCGGAGAGTGACTCACCCTGGGAAACTGAGCTCCCGGGTCTCGCCCCCCCCCGCCCGTCGCCATCGCTCAGGCAGCACCATCAGCGCGCGCCGGTCACTCGCCGTTTTTTTTCTCCCGATTGGACGCCGACGAGACGTACTCGTTACGCGATGGGCGCTCAATTACCGCTTAATTGCACAAATCGACGTTAATGAAAGCAGCTCAAGAGGTCGAAGTGCCTCCACGCTCAAGCGAGCCTCTGGGCGGGGGCAGGGGGGGGCCCTGCGTGTGGCTCCCGGTGGCCTTGAGACTTTGGTAGAATCACGTAGAATGGAAATAATAAAATAATAAAAATAAAACATAATAAAATAATTTTCACGACGTTAATATGTTTTATTTTTATTATTTTATTATTTTCATTCTACGTGACTTTACCGAAAGAACCAAGAAGATGAATCCCTGCAGTCACGAAAGCTTTAAATAGAAACTTTGGTAGAAATTCCACATTCACTTTGGCAGAGGACAGTTTCTCTACAGGTCAAGCAGTTTTGACCTTCCCATGAAGCGGTATTTTTTTGTGATCAATGGTTACAGGAATTGCTTTTCTGCTCAAACGTCAAAGTGTGTTTTGCTCAAATGAGCATTGTCGGCAGTGCACAGCTCTTGTTTATCGCCCTGAGCCATTGGTTGCAATTCCACATTCCTGTGGCGGGGATGATGATTGTACGACGTGTGAATTGCATATTTCCCTTTTTAAAGCATTTTTTTTTTATCACCATTGAGGCAGGGCTCAGCTCCTGTTTACATCCTTGCGTGAGCGATGGGACTTCCACATTTCTGCGGCAGGGGAAAGTCTCTCCAGGTGACGACCACCGTTCATTTCCTCTAAGGTGTGACGCTCACGCTGCTGAGTATGTGAAAGACGATTTGTCGAGTCAACCCGAAACGAGGATTTGCAATTGCAACCTTCTACTCGCGAGTAAAGAGCTCGAACAACACACAGTGTCGTCTTGTCAGATCCACTGGCGTGGAAGGGCACGCAGCAAAAAACGAACTCCCGATGCATCGGCTCTGCAGGATGCAACGCTGTATAACGTCATCCTTTGGCGTCTAAATAATGGAAAGTTCGTTTTATCGATGCCGCAAAGTAAACGCGATGAATTGCGTCTAATGTTTGAAAGGAAATTGGAGGAATGAAGGCAATGCAATATTTTACGCGCATTTCCATCTGAACAGACGCCATTTGTGCATCGATGTTCGAGTCCATTTGACATTGAGAAGGAATAGGCCGCAGTACGTTCGCATTGGGGCCAATATTTAAGTGCCAGAAATCAATAAGTAATGTTCCCTCAAAAATACACAAGTGACCTTATTTAATGTGCTATGCACAGCTTAATTTGGATACACACGGGTACAGATTTTCTACTTAGCAAGTTCTCTGCATGCCGAAATTATGCACGCAGAACGATGAGCAGAGCATGGCAAGCGTTTCTTCGTTGTTACGGCATTAAGCGTTCAGCTAATTGGCAGCTGTGTTTTAATATTCAACGGACCAAAACTTGGTTTAACTAAAACATGTATTGTTGAAGCATGGATAACAAGCCAACATCAACAAGGAAAACGTTGTATGCAGATCAACATTGCATTGGCAGCTGGAGCAGTAATTTAAATAAGTATAACATAGCATTTTGATTCCAAATACACAGCCATACAACATATTAAATGACAGAAGCTAGATGAAAGTCAAAGTGGATTTCTGCTCAAATGTGTTTGGGATTATGCCAACCTCTTTGCTAACCCACCCTGAGGCAGTGCTGCAAATTCCAAATTCACATGCCAGCCCTGAGTCAATCCATAGCATGGCCATTGCATTGTATGCAGCGCTCGAAGTGAACTCCTATTCACAACGGACAAACTACGATGACAATTAAATTTCGATTTAAAGTTTTCGTGACTGCAGGGAAACATCTTCTTGGTTCTTTCGGTAAAGTCACGAAGAAGGGAAATAATAAAATAATAAAAATATAAAACAATAAAATTATCACGACGCTTCGACTGCAACACAAGCAATCATCATCAGGAGTGAAAGCCACAGCAAGAAAATTTGAAAAAAGTGGCGGTTTTTCCTTTTTTCAAACTTTCTTGCTGTGGATTTCACACCTGATGATGATTGCTTGTGTTGCAGTCGAAACGTCGTGAGAATTTTTATTATGTTTTATTTTTATTATTTTATTATTTCCTTTCTACGTGACTTTACGATGACAATGTTTATATTTTGGATGGCCCAGCTCTGGCAACAGGAATTGGGAATGTCGATACATTGATTAGGGCCCGAATGAGAGGCAAGTACCGTCTCGATATTCATTTGAGCAGGGGACACTTTTGACTTTGACATCTGCCAAATTAATCCCACGTGGCCTTGGCTTGATCGAATTAAGTTGAAAAACAGATTTGTTTTGTGCGGCAAAATGTGACCTGGCTCAGACTATCAGATTCACAATGTCACGATCGTACAATAGCCTCCACTTGCAAATGATGTTCGAGATTGTTGAGCATCGAAATTAAAATACACAGAAATGCTTTGAGTAGTTTTCACACACACACACACACGCAATCTATTATCCGCCAGCGGTAGCTCGAATTAAACCATGTTTGCTGGAACGAGTTGGCACAGCGGCAAATGCAATGACAATCGCGCTACACGGCTACCCTTGCGGTGTGCAAATCCCCCTTGTATAAAGCCTGACAGACCAACAATGGGAGAGCACATTGCGTCAATGCATCGGAACGACTTACCAAGACAAGCCGTTCTGATGTACACTGACTCCGCCAAACGTCAACATACCCAGGAAGGCATAGCGAAGTAAAAGAGAACTAACAATAGAACGCAGAGTACCACACTGCAATGCTGTGCGAGGCGGTTGGATGGCTTAGGGAGATAATACCTACGATAAGCACGGTTGGTTGCGTACGGTGCGAAAGAAGTTGATGATTGGTTCTTTACCCTTCTATCTGGCAACAAAACTGACACCTTTTTACAAGGAGTCATGTTTGCATAGACCGCAATACCTGCAGTCATAATACAAACAAAAGACATAACTCTGATAATGTATGCACTGTCCTTGAGCCTAGTCTCACATGGGTTGGACCAGAAGACGCCAAAAGGCGCACAACTCAAAGACAATGCACCATCAGAGTATGAGAGCTCGGGTCTATGCAAACATGACTCCTTGTAAAAAGGTGTCAGTTTTGTTGCCAGATAGAAGGGTAAAGAACCAATTATCATATTTTTACTGGCAAACGAGGTCCCCATAGAGTGCGAAAGAAGTTCAACATTCATACAATACTGTGGCAATAGCCAAATCAAACGCCCTAGTTATCCGTACATTGTTCCCTTTGTTTTCTTCCCAATAGCTTTCCTCCAACAAATTTGGAATTCGCCCAACCGTCTTCTCTTTTCCCAGACTCTCATAACCTTGCACCAATGCAGGGGGCGTGTTACACCCTCTCATCTACGACAAACAACTGTGACGGTGCTATTTGTTGCCTTGACCGTTTGATGCTTTTGGCCTGTGCTCAGCAGCTGTGCTAGAAACATATATGTGTTTTGGCCAGCGAGCCGTGTACGTTTTACACTAAACGGAAAGTTTATAGGGCAGGAGCAGCGGCGGTGGCGGAATGCGCAGGTGTGTGTTCATACTCTTAGTTCTTTCGGTAAAGTCACGTAGGTAAAAAATGAAATTAAAATTAATAAAAATAAAACAATAAAAAAATTAAAAAAAAAAAAATTATAAAAAAAAAAAATCACGACGTTTCGGAGGCAACACAAGTCTCCATCATCAGGTGTGTTGCCTCCGAAACGTCGTGATTATTATTATATTTTTTATTGTTTTATTTTTATTAATTTTAATTTCATTTTTTACCTACGTAACTTTACCGAAAGAACTAAGAGTATGAATCCTTGCAGTCACGAAAGCTTCAAATCTAGAATCAGGTGTGTGTTGTTCGCTGGGCCCTCACCTGTGAAGTTGGCTTGCTCCTCTCCGTCGCACAGCAGGCGTTCTGAGCGCACCGTGCTCGAGGCGACCAGCAGAAGCACGAACAGCATCTAGCCGCCCAGGAAACAGGTTGCGTCAGCTGGGTTCACTTGATCATGTGTGTGGAACTTCTTTCGCACCGTACGTAGCAAATCGTGCTAATCGAGGGTGCGGGGGAAGGACAACAATCTAAATACAAAGAGCAGAGGCGCTGGGAATTGCCACTCCCTGGATATGCCAATGGTCTTAACACATTCCTGCGGAGGGAGCTGGTAGGAACGTTGGGTTGCTCGGTCAATGGTCAAGGTCAACGGCGGCGTGGTGTATTCCGCAAATATGCCCGACTGTGAGGGCGGGCACAAGCCGGCGTGAGTAGGCTAAACGTTGAGTTTTATAAGGGCACCACGGGGTGACCAGCCCCTCCCCACCCAGCCCCACCCCTCCCACCCCCCACCCAGCCCCACCCTCCCCACCCAGCCCCACCCTCCCCACCCAGCCCCACCCAGCCCCTCCTCACCCTCCCCACCCAGCCCCTCCCCACCCTCCCCTCTCCACCCAGCCCCACCCCTCCCATTTTTGGATGCACGACGGACGGACGGACACAATAATCCCCTGTGGGCTGGTGTAACCAGGAGGTTCCTACCAGTATCATAGGGGATGTTTGGCTGGCAGGGCTCAAGGCGGAGGCGGGTGTTAACGCACCTTCGATGGGCACGGTTGGCTACGTACGGTGCGAAAGAAGCGCAACATTCATACAGGAGTGCGCACACGGCGGCACCGATATGAAGACTGGCATCTCTGGGAGCAGCCAAGACCTGTACGTGTGTTGAACTTCTTTCGAACCTTACATAGCCAGCCGTGCTAATCGGCGGTGTGGCGGGAAGGACAAACTGAACACAAATAGCAATTCTAAAGAAATTAGTTTTCAACCTAGATTATTTAAAAGTGCATAACTCGAGTGACTTCCTGATATCTGAAGGACGAGCGTTCCAGACGGCCGCAGAAGCGCATCTGAAAGGGGCTCACATCAGTGGCACGTAGTCTCTTTACCGTCAAATTTACTTTGAGGAGGAAAATTTGAATTTTGGGGGCTCCAATTTGTACAATGAACACTGAGACAGCGCTCAGCTCCTGGTTATGATGGCACTTGGGACGGTGTGGTGAATTTACCCTCCCCACAAAGTCGCAGTCATTGTATCAACTCCGGGAGGGATGAAGTCAAACTCCAACCAGGATTTGAACTCACAACCTTCCGCTTGCGAGCCACTCGGAGTTTACCGCCACCCATGCCAAATGCCGCATTGTTATTTTGCCGTGGTTACCTCACGAATGATTTGGTGACTGAGTTGGCAGCAGTTTCACAAGCGCAAACAACAACAAAATAACCCCCCATAAAATTATACCGTGTCAAATTGGATATTAAGAAGAGGAATCGTTTGAAACGTCACCTACTGTTACGTTTTACATTTTGAGACGAATGTGATTAAGTGTTTTGGTTGTTTCAGCACTGTTTTTTTATGTTATGTACGCATTGCAAAGCGTGATCAACATTAAAATGAACAAAACTAATTTCATGTCGGAACATGACCGGCAGCGGTACGCATATTGATGCTGCTGCTTTAACGACCGAATTTTACTGTGGAATTAGTGCTACTGCATTGCCTTACAACCATTATAAAGCAGTGCTGTATATATATATATATGTTGGTGCTTGGGGGGGGGGGGGTGGGGGGCTCAAGGGTCAAGCCCATATAGCTCCTGCTGCGTTAATCTGGCCCTGGGCCCGACTTGTGTTGGGTGAAATTGTAAAATGGGGTAATGGCGGAGTAGAGGGTTTTTAGGCTTTCGCGACCAGTATTATACATAAGAGGTTTTTTTGGTCAGATCGCGTAAATATATAAATGTGTCGTTAAACCCGCCACCACCCGACACAGCCAATTAGTAAGGTTCGTCACGTAAGCAAAACGCGCACCAGTGTGTTGGAGAGTGAACCCACACTGTTAACAATTAGAGTTATCTCCGGTGGTCAGCGGAGTTATCGCCGCATTAATAAATCAGCTTCTTATAGGGTAACACAAGCGACCGTCATCAGGCGGAGCCGATACAGCAGGACAACAGCTGATTTCGGAGAAAGATCTAAATCTGCAGTTGTCCTGCTGTATCGGTTCCGCCTGATGACGGTCGCTTGTGTTGTGATCGAAACGTCGTGATTCATTCTATTTTATTTCTACCCACGTGACTTTATCGAAAGAAACAAAGAATATGGATTCCTGCAGTCACGAAAGCTTCAAATCAAGATTCTCATAGGGTGTAAACGATACGTACATGTTAAATTTCGATTTAAAGCTTTCGTGACTGCAGGGATTCATCTTCTTGGTTCTTTCGGTAAAGTCACGTAGAAGGGAAATAAAAATAATAATACAAAACATTTTTTTACATAATAAAATACAATTCTCACGACGTTTCGGCCACAACGCAAGCAGCCGTCATCAGGTGTGTACATGCACAGCCCATTATCAATCCACCGCTGGATTTACCAAGTGAGGAACCGGTTTGGGTGGACTCACGCTACAACTCGTCATCATTTTTATGATTTCGCTTTGGTAAGTAGGGTTTTCATTTGCTTGCTTTGTGTGGGTGTGAGTGCGTATCCAACCGCGCACATGGGATTTGGTCATTGTATATTATTAATTTACAGCGTTGTGGAATTATGTTGCCATGAATAGCCGCTATATGAAATTAAATCACTCGCTGCTTGCTATCATGCATTTCCCGTTACGTCTGGAGCTGTGGCGGGTTTGGTGCAGTGCTCGTCTCCGATAAAGCCTCTGAGCCAGAGGTGGAATATACTGGTTGGAACCTCCTGGTTACACCAGCCCACAGGGGATTCTTGTGTCCGTCGTGCATTCCAAATATGGGAGGGGTGGGGCTGGGTGGAGAAGGTGTGGAGGGGCTGGGTGGAAAGGTAGGGGCTGGGTGGGTGGGGAGGGGAGGGTGGGGAGGGGCAAGAGGTCGCAAACGGGTTTTGATTCCTTACCCGTTACGGCCGCACCAGGGTCGCAAACGGGTACCCGTACCCGGCCGGGTACGGGTAGCCGGGTATCGGGTAGGGTACGGGTATCGGGTACCCGATTGCGACCTCTGGGAGGGGCTGGGTGGTGAGGAGGGGCTGAGTGGGGCTGGGTGGGGGGTGGGAGGGGTGGGGCTGGGTGGGAAGGGGCTGGTACCCTTATAAAACCTAACGTTTAACCTACTCACGCCTGCTTGTGCCCGCCCTCACAGTCGCCCATATTTGCGGAATACACCACGCCGCCGTTGACCCTGCCCATTGACCGAGCAACCCAACGTTCCTACCAGCTCCCTCCGCAGGAGGAATGTGTTCCTATGGAAGCATCACAGGTCAACCTCTGGTGAGGCCCCACGATCTTTGACCTCGCCTATATTCCTCCCGGTTAAGATGGGCTTTGCCTGGCTTGGTCGGAGAAAGTGTGGGTGCTGTTCTTGACGCATGTATGTACGTCGGGCTTCTTTCGCACCGCACCTAGCCAACCGTGCTAACCGTAGGTGCGCAAGCATCACGGTCAATCCGTCACAATAATCATTTGGCCATAATCTCTCCACTGCTGAATGAAGGCCTCCCCACACCGGCATTATCCTTCGTGGTCCTGAAAAGCTTCGATCTGTTCTCACTGCCGGCATATGAGCAGATCTCATTCACATTATACGGGGAAAGATGAACGAAATTAAACAACTGCGTTATTTTGGTCTCTCGCTCTCCATTTCTCCTAGGTGTAGGTGAGCGCATTTGCTTGAGGTATTCTATCCGAAACGGCCATTGGTTTTGTGGGGATTTGCCAGAGCTAAATCTGATGCACACACCCTTTTGATTACGAAAGGGTCTATATATAACCAAATGAATGGGGGCGAGTCACAGGGAGCCATGGCACGGATTCAGTCAGGATCGATTGCTACGTTGGCCCCTCGATTAGGGTTTAGCGAGAGTGCAGAGTCATATTTTATGGCTCGGGGCTATGGAAATCGGTGGCGTGTTGAGCATGCCGTGCCTGCTGTTGCCAAGGCTAAGCAGCCTCCTGCTTCAATGGGCATTCAAAAGTGCAATTTTTTTCTCGCTCAGATGAGCATTGAAGGTGGTGATTCGTCTTCCGTTTACTGTTCTGAGCCATTGGTTGCAATTCCACATTCCTGTTGCAGGGATGGGTCAATCCACAGAATAGCAACTGTTGACGTCCTTAGAAAAGTGGTATCCATTTTCACGACCCCCAGAGGGATGATGGGGGCTGTCAATCTACAACAATTATTTGAACTCGCAACCTTCCGATCTGGTCGGTTGGTCAATTTAACACTGGGCCCTGCTTATGTACAATGTCAGTCCTGGAGTATATGGGGAAATTACACGTGTAGAGCCCGCTTCCTTAATCAGACAAGGAATGTTGCAGTAATATTGGATGATAGTGGGTAGCCTTGGCCAAGACAACAGACAACGCTCGCGAATGAGAATTACCTTAAATGTACCTCAATTTATCCAGGCGCCCATCAGTTTAGCTTTATTGTCTTACCATTAGCTGAGTGTATAATCTGTTCAACACAGCCGGCAATATGCCAAAAGTTCGAGTTGATTTAAAAGAGAAGTAAACTCTTTTCCCACTCGACTAAGCAGTTTTATTTTCACGTCAGCAATAGGTCTATAGGTCTACGCAATGCAAAAGAGACTCGCGTTGGACCTGCACTGCCAACTCTTCTCTCCCCAACAGAAGCTCCACTCCTGCAAGTTGGAACGCCACATCGACGACGGTGCACTAAATGCCCCATTGCAGTCCGTTCACAATCATTAGACCATCACGCCAGTGACGCTCAACGTATTAAGGTAACACGTGGTATGCAAATGTCTAATAAACCATTAACATTATCCAATCGCAATTCTGCCGCTGAAATTTACAAAAGCGCCATGGCTCAGTTGTGGTTCTCCGAGCCTCTAACCCTCAGAGCGTTAATATAGCAGCCCATAGGCGGGCATGGCTTGTTGATGAGCTCTTATTAGGCCAAATTAATCTCTTTCCCAAGTGTGTTGTCCTTCATGTTCTTCAAGGCAACAGAAAAACGTCTTAAACCATCGACGACGGCGAGTTTTGTTGGCCACAATTTATTAAACACGTTGGCCACGTATAAATATTCTTAGGTTTTTTCGGTAAAGTCACGTAGGTAAAACATTAAAAAAGTTAATTAAAATAAAATAAAAATCACGACGTTTCGGAGGCAACACAAGCTTCCGTCTTCAGGTGGTACCGTCACAGCCACGACAGCTGTATCAAGTAAATGAGAGATTGCATGAGCTACCACTCCGTATAAATAGTATAATTGTGAACGTGACAATCATCCGTAATAGAGGTTTTTTGGGGTTAGATCGCGTAAATATATAAATGTGTCGTTAAAACCCACCACCACCCGTCACAGCCAAAAAGTAAGGGTTGTCACGCCAAAAGTAAGGGTTGTCACGTAAACAGAACATGCTGATTCGTCACTAGTGCAGCACGCCGGTGTATTGGAGAGACAAGCCACAACGTTTACAATCAGAGTACGACGTGACAATTCTGTCGGGTGGTAGAGGGCTAATGGAAACAACTTTGGGATAAAACTACCACCACGTGGCCCAATCCCAAAACAAATACGGATCAGATAATTGGTTCTTTACCCTTCTATCTGGCAACAAAACTGACACCTTTTTGCAAGGAGTCATGTTTGCATAGACCGCAATACCTGCAGTTATAAATACAAACAAAAGACATAACTCTGATAATGTGCACTGTCCCTGAAGTTGATTGGTCCACACCCGAGACAATCAACTTCAGGGACAGTGCACATTATCAGAGTTATGTCTTTTGTTTGTATTTATGACTGCAGGTATTGCGGTCTATGCAAACATGACTCCTTGCAAAAAGGTGTCAGTTTTGTTGCCAGATAGAAGGGTAAAGAACCAATTATCATATTTTTACTGGCAAATGAGGTCCCCATAGTGTAAATACGGATCACTAGACAAACGTAGTTACCGTAATGTTTCGGTGAGTGAGACTTACGCTGGAAAATAATGCAGTCACCCAAGCTGCGAACGTGCCCAATCCTCATTTTTTTTCGGGGGTAATTATTGTAATTTTTGTATGTGAATATTGAAAGTTAAAACATCGTGTTCAACCCGAATTATGCGAAGTAAAGGGAACCTTTCATCACTCAGCAGAATAACTAATATTGAGATTACCAGTCAGTATTGGCTGATAGTAATCCAATTACTGTAATGGTTATCTTCTCAAAAATAGGTGCCGATCATACAATTGCTATTGCAGCACAATCTTGGTAAAGTTAAACTTAATTTGAAATAATTTTTTCGTAATTAAGAAAATACGATTTTTATTTAAACGGTAAATTTATAACATTTACAATAGTACATGAATAGCATTATCTGGATATATTTCTCCCTGCCACGGAGATGTGCAAAAAAAATCACAGATGGCCATAAATGGAAATGATCGCTGGCCACAAATGCTCATTTCAACACACCGAGACGCTCGAAATAGACTTTGAGTAACAAATGATTTCCAAACAAACAATAAACATGAAAAAAAAAACCGAATGTGCCCTCGACCCAACACACGTTTACCACTATAAGTGTTAAGTGTACAACATATAGCTCTGAGACATTGCATCTGAATGGGTTTTATGACTGGCAATAACACACCGTGTTGATGATAATCGTGTAACACCTGAACAGTAAGTACCCTTACACCGCATACAATATTCATCGGAGGGCAGGTCAAAACAACACCGCCATGCCTCCTGTCTCCCCCTCCCATCACGTAACACAACAGGGGGGTGGGGACAATGGAGGGGCGGGGAGGGAGGCAGAGAACACATTGTTTGCACGTGGGGGCAGAAATTTAATCCTAAATGTTCACTTGTAGATTGTTCAGCGCGTAGCAAACAAATAAGTTGCATTCCACATGCGCTCCGCCGTGGACGAATTCATTATGTAGTCGGTGCCGAGCTCGTGGAGATGCGCTGGCAGGCGCGGGTCAAATGATTTATTGTGAATCGCATTGGAAGCGATTAATAACCCAGTGGGCTGCGCGTATCTCGTTGTATTTCATCATCCAGATCCGGCTCAAAACTAAAAACATTGCAGCCGAGTGAAGGCAGCGGTGGTTGGTTGCTAGCCCAAGGATCGGCAAACCCGCCGACTCAGGAACCACACGCGGCTCTTTAAAGGACCGCTGCTTCGCGACTTTATTTACTAAGGGACCACCACCGTCTCGTATTCACCACGGTGGATTGGCAGTTCTTGAAATAGAGTTTTCTTTTTTTACACACAGAATTCGGACAGAATTGTCACTTCTTGTATTTTGGTTACCGACCCCTGTGCTGGGCCCTTTGGGAGGGCCTTACGCAGGAATTATTGTTGGGCGCGTCACGTGACCAAAGTAGAGACGTGACATGATGAGCAAGCGACACGACCGGACTGTATCGCAGTTGCAGCAAAGTAATTAGGTGAATAGGCGACTTTCAATTAAAATTATTTGAATAATAGTATCATTAGAATGATGGCAGTGACTGTTTTTCGATCAGCTGGTCGAGTGTGGTGGGGTAAAGTGTGGGGACTCTGACCCCTTCCAAGACGTGTGGCCAGTGCAGATGGGCTCTGCATTTACCGACTAGAATGACGAGATCTTAGGATCTGACATCGAGCTGATATTTGGTGCACCCATATTATTTTCATGGAGCCACAACCCCGGTGAGTTACACGGGGAACCTCAGCCTTTGCCGAGTTTGCTTAGGCAAACGCCACCCCCGCTCCACTAGAACAATGTGGAATTCCATCCCACTGGCTCAGAATCGCCAACAGAGGTGGCACTGCACTCACTGCTCACTCACCCATGGCGACGTCGTTACTTTGCTCTGCAACACACAATTTCAAGTTTTTGATACACACAGCATTCGCTCGCCCTCGACGGGAGAGAATGAGTCAAGAGGCACGAGGAGGGACCACGGACAAGCGGGAGCTGGCACCAAATTCCCCCCCAAGCTCTGTGGTCCTCTATATATTAAGGTGTTAGTGGCCAATTAATACGTGTTTACATGTGGGAGGAAATCGGAGCACCCAGAGAAACACGTGGGTGCGAGGGGGCAACACTCTATCCCATACAGATGGAGCCCACATTTACTGCACCGCCTACTCCTGGCAAGCCAGGGTATGGCACCTCATTGAAGTGCAACAGAGATGAGTTGGGCTTGTGGACACCTTCACTTGAAAGTTCAATAACACGATCTAAGTAGAGCGCACACACCCATATGGCCGTATAGTGTACGTTGCAAAGGGAATGTAAAGGAGCAGCCATGCAATTTATTGCTCATGCTACTGCTGGCAGAAGGGCCTAAACGAGGGGGAACTCTAGATAATATCTTTAAACATGATTTGGCCTACTCTTCCACACTGGCCAGACATTAAAATAGGTGGGAGTACCCACACTTTAACCCACCACACGTGACCTGCCGGTGGACGAATTGCATCTTACACGGTGTGGTGAAATATACAAAACAAATACAAATCTCAGCTTCAGTAAATCAAATAAATTGCCACTGGTCGCAATTAGATGAGGGTAGAAATTCCACATTCTCATAGAAGGGATCAGAGCATGGATGACTTCCCACAAAGTGGTATTCGTTTTCTTGACCTCTGGATAAATAATTACCTCTGATGGAAGTGTGGATTCAAAACCTTTAGATTGTGAGTCAAGTGCTTACGCAAAATCATGACTATCCCTCATCGATGCGTTATACTCGTGTAGAGCCTTCTACATTTGCAGGCTTTAGTCTGGGTCCACACCTCAGTGGCCAGTTGCGCAGCATGGACATCACTCAGATGAACACGTAGGCTTTCGCACAAGTGACGTCATCACATCTACCCCTCTAAGGAACGAAACAGGAAGACTTCACAAATCTGACTGTCGCCTGATGAAGCTAGTTGTAATGACTGGCGAAACGCCGTACTCAGATTGTAAATGTTGTGGCTTGGCTCTCCAACACACCGGTTAGTGCTGTTCTAGTAACAAATTGGCACGTTCTGTTTACATGACAAATCTTAAAATTCGTCTGTTTCGGGTGGTGGCGGGTTTAGCGATACATTTCTATATTTACGCGATCGAACCTAGAAAACCTGTATTATGGATCACTCAGATCGTGACGTTTCAGCAACCAGCTGCAATCAGCTGTTCAACTGGTTGCTCGCAGCACAGACAGACTCCCCTTCAAAACGTCTCTCGTCTGCTCGGTGATTTGTAGCAACGTATTTCATCGCGCGCCGCACATTTGCGATCTACGATTGGCTGTCGGGATCCCGAGGCGCGTGCCGTTCAATCTCTCCGCCGTGCAACTGCTCGCTCAGATGTGGACAAAGCAGGGCGCAGGCGGTGATGGGTTGCGCTACTGATCGCTCAGATGTGGACAAAGCAGGGCGCAGGCGGTGATGGGTTGCGCTACTGATCGCTCAGATGTGGACAAAGCAGGGCGCAGGCGGTGATGGAGTTGCGCGAATTCGGTTGCGCTACTGATCGCTCAGGTGTGCACCCGGAATGTAGTGCAGTCCGTACAAAAACAAAGACAAAATTCCCCCGTATAGCCTTGAAAGACTGTTGGGGCAAGTGCTGTTACCGAGCACCTATGAAGGCCGGCGCAGCACACGAGGAGTGTGGGTGGCTAACACCGCCCGGCCGCCTTCATCTCCCCCGGCGACGATGTTCACTACACACCGCACTGGGTACACATTTGAGGCCTGCGTCGACCTAGGGGCGGCCCAGGAACCGGTTCAGATAATTATCAATGGTGTTGGCCGTGAGCGGGAATCGAACTCGGGTACCCGGCTCGTAGCGGACGGCGCTAACTGCTACGTAACCATTCCCCAAAGTCCGTATAACACACACCCACACACGTGTGAAATGAAAATATAATACCGTGTGTTTATGGTCTACACATATTTGTAGTGTATACATGCAACGCATAACAAACTTGTTTGAAAACACAGGATTTCCCAGTGCTAGTGACCTTACACCTACAGACATTGTCATTTGACACAGTCCTTCGTCAATCGACTGCTGGGAGAAGGGCCACTTGATTTACGTTTCAATCGCTGAGGTTGTTTGGCCGTACTCCTCCACTGTGTTGGTGAGTGTGGATTTGTGGGTAGGATCACCGAGGAACGGTTCATATGTCACGTGTCACTGATGCTAGCCATGGCCGGGGTTTATAAGAACGCAGCGTGGTAATTACTGCGCCAGCCGTTCCACCCCTACGCTAGCTAGGGACGCTAACGACTGTTAACCGAGTGAAGAGTTTCTGAGGGTTTGATTATCCCGAACACGATCATCTGTCTCGACTTCCGGCCTTCCCTTTACCCCACGAGCCACCCGATCCAACCCGCGGATCATTTGGATGCAGCCAGCTCTGTATTTTTTTTCCATATGTGCTCAAACATCCCAAATGTTAAAATAAATGTTTTTTTTGAACATTCGGACAAATTATTATTACTCTTAATATCAATGCGTAGATGAACTCAGCCAATCATTATCAGCAGCACTTTGGAGGGGGGGGGGGATAAATATGATTATCACTTTTTGGATAGTCTATCAGTCATGGACATACATAGTGGTCCCTTGCCATAAAAATATGGAATTTCTACCAATGACTCAGTGCCATCAAGCGAGATGAGTGCGTTCAAATGGTCATCTGGGCAAGGATATATATTTAACAGTATCTTCACTGATGTACAGCGGCACAACTTAAACTGAAAATTCACGCGGCTGCTATTCATCAGCCGCTCTGGAGTGGAGAGAACCCTGCCCAATGCATATTCAGAATCAAAAGCACTATTAATCCTGGAGCAATCTGATGAGCTATGAAGCACTTTTCACAGCTATCCAGTAGGGGCGGGTCAGAAAGTTACAAAAACAAACAACACAACCAGCGGTCGGAATTCAAAGTATAGGGGAAGAGCAGAGTAACACTTTTGACCTGGACACGATGATTATCACGGTATGCGTGAGATTGTGAATAATGCATTTCTTTAATTAAAATAAATTGAGAAATATCCTGAAATAAGTAAACAAACCCAGGACGATTTCCAATGTCTTTGGAATATACCACTCATACCACACCTCAAAACGGCACGATAGAATGTATCTTCCGTGCCGCCATAAGGTAGTGCATTACCACTTTAATAGCCTTAAGTCAACATGTTGTCACCCAAACTTATTTTATGGAGATATTAAATCGAGCCATCAAAATGTGCAAATTCTACCAGGAGCTGTGGGCCACTGACAGTGAAGAGCACCAGAGCCATGATATATCATGGACATACTGACCTAGGCTGGATCATTTATTTCAGTTTTAATTAACAGTCATTTCACATTCCATAGCACTTAAAAATATATTTGGCCAATGTCTTGCTACTCTCGCATTCCTTTGTCAAACATTTATATCTAAAGGTTTATTTTAGAACGTGTCAAAACGTTTTGCCTTCTTCCTCTCTGCTCTAAAACAAGAGTGCCGACTGCCAAAACCTTAACTTAAAGATTGTTACTACACATTCCACTGATAAGGCTGTGCTTGTTAATGATTATGATGGGGTAGTTTTATTGCAGGCAGATTAACAAAGAGTTATCTATATTGGTGTGCAGTCATTGGTGATTAAACCAAGATCATCAAACCTGATACTTTTTTTGATCCAGGGATCACAATTCAAGATGTCGAGATGGTGCTGACTCAGTGCTCGGACATAAGTAAAACATTGGTAAAAACCAGAATAGGCCACTCTGTCAACATAACAGGAGCGTAGTCACACCTGAGCAAGTGGTTGGCAATCAGAATGTTGCGAGTTCAAATGACGGTGTGAAGTTGAATCAGCCGATCATCCCACTGGGGTGGATGAAATAAATACAACCCAGTGGCAAAAGAAACAGTGTTTGTCCTATAGAGATACTTTATCCTGCCACAAGATCGTGGAATGAATTTATGTAATTGGTGAAATATGCAATTCACACATCGTACTGTAAAAAAGACAGCACAAACAAGCTACCTCATTCTGTGATTGGCTAAACGACTGAAGCAACACAACACTTACTCTGGCCAATCAACCAAATTAATATACACGAAGCAGACATGCAATAACATCACGTACCCTATTTTTATTGGAAAATTCATCAGCGCAATGTGTTTCCAGAGCTTTTTGTAATTTTCCCTAAGTGCTGGATTATGCATTGAGCACAGTTTAACGTGAGCTAACTTTTCCCAGTCAATGTGAAACTTTGCATTTCTTCAGGGTAAATTAATGAATGTCCAGTCAATTTGTTCAAGGCAAAAGGCTACGAAGTAGGCCAATGAGTGTGGAATACATTATCGCGACTGGTTGCAGATTGACGGGTATTTATTGCAGTTATTAATAGAACGCTCTCATGTAACATAGGGCTCAAATGAAGGACATCTTTGCACTGGTAAACTACTGGATGAATTCACACTCATGTCCCAATGTTAATGCTGTGGATTGTGTTGGAATATGTCATCAACAGCCTTGATCAATCCACTGTTGGATGAAGGGTCCCCCACGGTTGCGCCATCGCTCACGGTGCCACGATCCCATGATCCATCTTGCTCTTGTACATGAGCTGATCTCATTGCTCCATCTCTATGGAGGTCCGATTCCTGGGTGTGACCCCGCGTCCTCCGCAAGCCAACATCACGTGATCCTTGTCTCTCGGTGTAATTCCCAGCATGCATCTCTTCACGCTTCCTTCCGTAGTTTTCAGTTTTTGCTCTATGTCCTTTGTCAGTGGACGTGTTTACGATCCAGTGGGTCATAAACACGTTGTTGAAACGTCTCCTCTTTAGTGACACTCATATGTTTGTTTTCTTATATAAAAAAAATGTTTTTCAAACGCACTGCAACCTGCTTTGGCTTACCTTTTCATTTATTCGGTTTGATCCATGCTTGCCTCAACATTTGCGCTCGATAAACACAGATCTGTTGAACGTTCCACTCGTATTCTTCCACTAATATTTGTTTTATTTCGTTATAAGTTACCTTTAAATTAAATGCGGGGGGCAGGGGGGGAGAGCAACATGTACACAACGAGGACATTCTATGTACATTGCAAGGTACAGGGTTAGAATTTCATCAAAACCAAATAACCCAGATACGTACCCACCATCCTCCAACTGCGGAAAGCTAGCAGGGTTGGTCGTTGTTAGTTCTTGTATGGGGGATTCATATGGAATACCAGGCCTTGTAGGCAAGAGACAGCAGTGCGGCAATGGACCCTTGAATATACCTGAGTGGACATTTGACCGTGTCACTGTCTCACATGCGTCCGTTTTTTTCTGGGCACTCCAGTTTCCTCCCACACGCCCCGACTCTCATGAATGGTATGGGTCACAAAGTTCCCAATGCAAGTGACTCACCCGCGTAAACAAAGACCACCACCGCCATCATCATCATCAACAACGTTGTTATTATTACAGCCACCTCTTGGTAATTTGATGCCACTGGGGTCAGTGGCGGCCCAGATAACAACAACAACAACAACGCATGTAAACAAGGCTGCCGATACGTATTCATCATTTACTGGCATGGGCACTGAGTCACGGCCCCACGAGCCATTCATGTGTCAGGAGCAGTTGCGAATGAGCACGGATAACTTCAGCCATGGATAATCGAGAGTTAACTACAATTCGTCCCGTACCTAACATTACCCTGTGTACACATTTAAAGGCAAAAAAGTGTGCGGATGTGTTTATTTTCCATTGGGTGGCCGTGAGGCAGGGGTGATATTTCCCATTCAGAGTTATCAAGGGGCCAATTTCTACACTGGACAAATATGGCTTACTTCACAAAGTGGGAAATTATGTTACGGACCACAAAGGAAGGCATGGTAGTCTGAGAATACATTCAACAGAACGTAACCTGACAATCTTCTGATAGGGGGTGTGTTACTCAAACCACTGCACAACTTTGCCAGATTATTATATTAACGTTATTATGGTTCTGTTGCGTCGTTCATGCAAATTTACACAATTTCCTAGGAACCATAGATGAGCTGGAAGACAGCTGGGCAATTAACTTGGCCCCAACAATTGCCCAAGCTCTGCTGTCCTCTATATATGATGTGTGCACCACCTTCTCCTGGCGAGCCAGAGTGTGGCACCTCGATGGCCGTGGGAAGGCAGTGTGATCCACCGACCCTCGCTGCCTCCACAGTGCCGGATTACAGGCTGCGTGCATAGCCACCACCACCCGTGCTTATATGTGTAGCGTAATAGCGCTGGCAGGTGGACAGATATTACACACGCCGTTGAGGATGTGCACGGGCTGTGGGCAAAGGGGAGGAACTAGGGTAAGGGTCACGGAGGACCCCATCTGGAGGCCCCTAGAACCTGCTAGCGGGTTCGAGAAGGGAGGCGCGGTCAGGGCGGAGCCAGGCCGCGCTGGGAGCATAAAAGGAGCCCAGAGCGGGAGCTCGAGGCTGCCGGATCTGGGAGTGGTCTCGTCCCGTCGTCGCTGTCGTCTCGTCACCGTCGTCGCTAATGTCTCCGCTAGATGTTGCGCTACAAAGGATATCAGTTGGCTATCTCAGTCAGCGCCGTCAGTGTTAGACGGCCGGTGTTGTGTGCAGGCCAGGCTGAGCTACTGTGGAGAGTGTGCGGACGAGACCGTGAAAGTTGTTAATAAAGAAAGTGCCTCCTAGAAACTCTGTCTCTGAATCGTTGACACTTCATATGTATAACATTCATTTCTTTAGAATAGCTTTTGATGTTTCTTTGTTGTCCTTCCCCCGCTCCTCCGATTCGCACGGTTGGCTAACGTACGGTGCGAGAGAAGATCAAATATACGTACGTACACGGCCATATGGTGCAACTCTGCTGCAATATAATGAGGGAACGCGATGACAGACTCAGGGACCCAAACATCACTGCCCCTGCTTTGCAAAAACAAAAGCAAGCACTGCTTGAACTGCAACACTGTGAGTGGCGCAGCCTTTAAATTTCCAGTGTGCGGTAGCACAAAATCGTGCGCGCACAAATCCTCAAGGCAGACACAAGAGATTACGAGCGCTGCCAAGTTTCATTCCGACACGCTTTATAAAAAGATATAAATAAATATACGCTATTTTTACGTGCCCGCGATGAGCTAATCACGGCATGAAACGCGAAAGGACACATTAGCGCACAGTACGTATTTAAATGCCGACAGCGAGGAATGCGTTCCTCATTGATCTTGCGATATAGCGTTGACTCAAAATAATGAATGCACTTCATCTGAGCCAGTGGAATTGTTATGTTGTGTTTACACATGCTGAACTTATTTCACGCCGCACTTAAGCAAACGTGCTAATTGGAGGTGGGGTGGGGGGACAACAAACAAAACACAAACAGCAGTTCTCTACCTACTATTATCGATTGAACCAGGTGGTGCTTCTAACTATGGAATTAGAATATCAGTCGGCATTGCAGGGAGTTCACATCCTGACCAGGGATCAACGTAACTAGATTACCATCCAAAGTCTAGAGAATCAGTACAACTTCATGCAAGAGTGGGTTGTCCTATGGTTCGACCGGCTCCTGCAACAAGGATGTAATACATTTTTGTTCAAAGTTAATGCTTTCTAATAATCCATAATAAACATGTATTTTGGGTTGGATCGACTCAATATGAATGGGTCGTTTACCCACCACCAC
This sequence comes from Lethenteron reissneri, assembly GCF_015708825.2. NCBI lineage: Eukaryota > Metazoa > Chordata > Hyperoartia > Petromyzontiformes > Petromyzontidae > Lethenteron > Lethenteron reissneri. The sequence goes on from NC_083785.1 coordinate 3,583,242, forward strand.
CCAACACAGCCAATTAGTAAGGTGTGTCACGTTCACAAAAAGTGCGACTCAGTGACTACTTCAGCACAATGGTGTGTTGGAGCGTAAACCCACAAGAGTTACAATTTGAGTACGACATTTCTCTGGTGATTACAACCATCTTCATCAGGGTGATTTTCCAGAATTTTGAAGTAATCCTCCTGTTTCGGTCTTAAATAGAGTAAAGGTGATGTCACCACTGTGAGCCGATCAGGTGCGAAGACCAGAGGGGGGTTAATGTATATTTATATACATATTACATTCAATCTTGATTTGAAGCTTTCGTGACTGCAGGAATCCGTACTCTTTGGTTCTTTCGGTAAAGTTACGTAGGTAAACAACTACCGCCTTTTGACGTCATCTGGTCCAACACCAATTGAGACTAGACTCTAAGAAAAGCTGTCTCGGGTGTGGACCAATCACCTTCAAGGACAGTGCATATCATTATCAGAGTTGTTTCTTTTTGTTTACATTTTGACTGCTTGTGTTGTGGTTATTGCAAACACGGTGCCTTGTATAAAGGTGTCAGTTTTTGTACCAGCTGAAAGGGTAAAAACCTATTACTATAACTACCGACAACTACAAATGATTGCTGCGTTCCTCTTTACGTCACGATGTTTTTAGCCAATCAATGAGTGCTTGTACATGTGGGAGGAAACTGGAGCGCCTGGAGAAAACCCCACACGTGCGAGGGGGCCACGCTCTATCCCAGCGTTCTTCACTGCAAGGCTCCGTGGGCCACTGCCGGCCGCTGGTGGCCTTGAGTGTGCCCCCCCCCCCGACAATACACAAATGTGAAAACAGACCTTGCAGGCGGTGTGGCAGCCCTCACCCTGATGATGTCTCATTGGTTAAAGTGTCCCCCTCCCTCTGCAAATTAGTGAAGAACACTCCTCTATCCCATACAAATGGCAGAGGTGGGGATTCGAGTCCACATTTTTGCTGTTCCACCATACCCTGGCAAGCCCGCAGGAAGGGAGTTTTGCAGCATCTGTGCGGCGATCCAACCACCCACGCCATCCCTACCGTGCCGGATTACAGGCCACATGCAGGATGGCAACTATATCGTTTGAGCTGGGAAATACTGATTCGTTCTTGTTTTTCTTCGCCATCAACAGATGACTTCAAACCTCCTTTAACAAATGAAAAAAAAATTACAGTGCTATATTAAAATCGCATTTGAAATTCTAAAAAGCTTTGCGGAGTAATCGCTTGACGTTAATGAAACGGCACATTGTAAGAGAATAACATTACGCATTCACAAAGTTAACGAAAGAACGGCCTGCCAACTGTTGAGTTCCCGCTATACAATTTCAATTTTAAGTGAACATTTCTCATTTTATGGTTGCACAAGCTTGGCTGGTGGTGCTTATCGATGTCGGCGGCCCCGAGCCAGCGTTAAAAACCTCCCATAGTGGGGACGAGGCAGAGGTCGCAACCGGGTACCCGATACCCGTACCCTACCCGATACCCGGCTACCCGTACCCGGCCAGGTACGGGTAGCCGTTTGCGACCCTGGTGCGGCCGGGTACGGGTACGGGTAAGCCGTGTGTCACTGGTGAGTAACCGTTTGTCACTCATTTTGGGTAGGGTACGGGTACGGGTAGGGAATGGGTACCCGTACCCGGCCGGGGACGGGTACCCATTTGCGACCCTGGTGCGGCCGGGTACGGGTACGGGTGAGGAATCAAAACCCATTTGCGACCTCTGGGACGAGGGTCTTTGAAAGGACAACCAACGGTCAACGATAACTACAGCTGCGCTCTTAAACCAGCCAGGTAGCTTAGCTGTAGAACGATTGGCTCGCACTCAAAAAGTTGAGAGTTCAAATCCTGATTTGGGGGTTGGCTCAGCCGATACTCCCTCTGGCTTTGATATGACGAGAACCACCGCGTGGGGAAGTCAACAGAAGTTGGTTTTATCGAAACACGCCTCTGCCATGAGAATGTCCAATTTCCACTGCTGGATCAGGGCTATTTATAGGTGATGAGCACCACCTAAATGCTCATTTGAGCAATAAATAACTTTACTTTTAACGTATTGTATCGAACCCTCAATCCCTCACAGGAAATTGGTATCTTCTTGGTTCTTTCGGTAAAGTCACGTAGAAGGGAAATAAAAAAATAAAAAATAAACATTAAAATAATTCTCACGACGTTTCGGCCACAACGCAAGCAGCCGTCCTCAGGTGAAGAACAGGTCTGTCGGAAAGACAGTGTCTGAATGAACACCACCAGGCTTGGAAGCGTATATTTAAGCTGGGTTGGTTGTCTTTCCGACAGACCTGTTCTTCACCTGAGGACGGCTGCTTGCGTTTTGGCCGAAACGTCGTGAGAATTATTTTATTATGTTTTTTTTTCCCTTCTACGTGACTTTACCGAAAGAACCAAGAAAATGAATCCCTGCAGTCACGAAAGCTTTAAATCGAAATTTAAAGGAAATTGGTAATTGCAACTTTCCAATTATTAGTTGCTTGCTATAACCTGCAGCATGACTCAGCTTGAATTTGATCGATATGTTCTGCTACATTAGAACAAAAATAATTGTGGAGGCAGCCCATGAAGGCAAAGAGTCAACTTTACAAGTGCCACGTGGTTCAAAGAGATCACAGAATTCTAAAGTAGTGTCAACAAATAATCAAAATAGCCTATTTAAACTGGGAGCATGTCCACATATGTATTATTACTACGAATACTAATCATTCTTTTACTCAGAAAAGCTTCACGGAGCATCAACACGTTGCGTTTGCAAGTATATGTTTAGCCAAATACTTGAATGTTCATATAAAAAAAACAATTAAACTATATATCTATTTTATTTTACCAGGTAAGGCCCACTGAGCTATATAGCTCTTTTAAAGAAGCAACCTGGCCACAAATAATAGCGCATGTTTCTAAATGTGGACGGAATAAGTAATATATATATAAAAAAAACAATTTTTAAACACGCTTTAATGAAATGTACCATACGAGTAATGGCAGAACTCCACGACTCCAGGAAGTGGCCCCGAAGCTTGCCACAACATAAGGGGCCGTGGTGATTTACAGCCAACGTGAGTTGAGGGTGGACAATTAGACCCAAGCCGAATTTAAGATATACAAAATATTGCTTAATTGTTTTTTCATTTTTAATGATAGAATATAGTATTGTCATCAGTATGACATAAGTATATCAAGTTTGCAGTCAATACGACATTGGGAAGTGGGTTAAAATTGAGTTACAAGATTTGAGGATACGACAACAGACAGAGTTGGGGATACAACAGACAGAGTGAGTTAAATAAAAGCGTGTAATAAAATCGTGTAATAAAAACCGGAGGACCTGGAGAAAAGTCCACACGACCCAGGGGAGAATATCCAAACTCCAAATAAACAGCGGTCAAGTTAGGAATTGAACTCACGACCTCCTGTATATCGGGCGAGGCAGTGAACATCTTGGCTCTATGTAGATGTATAGCCACAACTTCAGGTGGTCAGGAGCAATGGAGTGCATCGCTGTGATGGCCCCATCGTAATTGTGAATCGGGGCATTGCGTCGTTATACGATGCACGGTCTGTTCGGGATGACCACAGTTGCACACTGGATAGTTTTTAAAAAAAAATCTTCCATTTGTGCATCAGGCATCCGCGTCAGTCAACACGATGTGTCTAAATTGTGTGTATTCCCTGATCTACGTTTTGTTTCTCAGAGTAATTCTCAGGATGCACACCCTTTGCCTTCTTAATCCATGTCTTGCCAGTGTCCATGTTTCTGATCCATATGTCATAGCAGGCAATCTGCACTGATTAAAACGTCCCCCTTTAGGCACACCGGTACTATACGCTGCTTATCAGAATAATCTTCCAAAAACACTTCATCAAGCTTTTACCACCTCGTTGTTTAATCAAATTGGTTCATTGTCTACCTTCAAAAGTCTCCTCAATAAATATATTATGTTGTGTTGTGTTTTCCAACTGCATCCCTCCAACAATTGTTTTTATCAATGAGCTTGCTATATAACTTTTGTTTTGATTATATTTAGCCCGACCTTTTATTTTTATTTCATTCATTTGGAATAATCCTGCGAGCCATTCGGCTCTTGATTCGGGTGCAACCGCAACAAACAATACAATTACAAGATTCATTTTAAATTTACTGTACGCAAATTGAAACAGCCCCTACAAAAACAATAAAATATTCCAGAAAAAGCACCATTTGTTTTTTCTGCGTACAAAAATGTGCAAAAAAAATCCCATTTTGATGTTAGATCACAAATAACAATCATAGTAGTAGCAGCACACTATAATCAAAATACATGATAATTGCCTATACTGTATTGAGCCCAACTTTGCAGGATTCTTTGTTAAGTCCTTCAACCATTTCATTTATTTCATTTCCATCGGTTGTTATTAAATGACTGTCATTAACAAATCAGAGATGGTGAATACGTTCTCTCTACTTATGTCCGTGCTTTATTTCCTCAATCCAATTTCAACGTGTCTTTTGTGTTTTTTTACCCAATTTCCTGCTCACACTATTTGCCATCGCCTATCGTCGGAACGCCTTTGCGTGTTTGTGTTCTCTTATTTTCATTAAAATTACTTTCCAAACGGCTTCACAAACTTTCGTCGTTTGTTTTGCATTCCACCTTGAGTGTGACATTTTCGATTTAAAGCTTTCGTGACTGCAGGGATTCATCTTCTTGGTTCTTTCGGTAAAGTCATGTAGAAGGGAAATAATAAAATAATAAAAATAAAACATAATAAAATAATTCTCACGACGTTTCGGCCACAACGCAAGCAGCCGTCCTCAGGTGAAGACCAGGTCTGTCGTGGAGACAGATAGACCTGGTTTTCACCTGAGGACGGCTGCTTGCGTTGTGGCCGAAACGTCGTGAGAATTATTTTATTATGTTTTATTATTTCCCTTCTACGTGACTTTACCAAAAGAACCAAGAAGATGTGACATTTTCATCGCTGTCCATTACCTTCCTCGTCGACATCGCCCTCGCTGGGGTTTCAGGCAACTTCCTCACCGTTTTCTGTTTTCAGGCCTCCTCAAATGTCAGCGCAAACATCCATTGCAATCATGGTGAATGTAATGACCGTCGTGGTGCCATCCACATTGGCCTAATTCTCCGCGAGCGATTTCAATCTGTCGCTTGGAATCAGTCGAAATTCTCCCACCTGAACTCGATTTGTTTTGTCTTCGTGCAGACCGATGTTGTTTTTTGTCTGTAATTAGATATGCTGTTATATTACCTATCTATCTATATAAATCAGCTCAAGGCTTCTGTAAATCATACGACTTCTGTATGGCCACCCCCACTCGGAATCTCTCCCCTCTCTTTGTGCCCCTGTGAAAGCGCACAATGCATGAGGGCCCTTATTCAGCCTCTTCCGCCCTATCCTCATCTTTTCTGACCCGTGGCTCAAGTTTCTCTCTTCCTTTTGCATCCTTGACCTCATGTTTCCCATTCTTTCTCGAACTCTCTCTTCCCCTTTCCCGTTCCTCTTTCTTTTTTTCCCACACGTCATACCCTTGACTCGACGCCCCTCCTGCATCGCTTGCCATTGGTAAACGTTGCTCGTGAGATATTATTCCAAGTGGGTTTATTTTTTTATGTTTAACCCAGGGTAGAAATTACTGCAAACACATCAACGTGGGCAATCATTTTCAGATTGTTCACTTTGAGAAAAATAAATGCACCCCCACCTGAGTTTTGGTCAGGTAAAGCACACAGACTGCCTAAGCCCTAGGAAAGTGCTGTGCGTACACAGGATATCCACATCCTGGAACGTTACCATTGACAAGGTGTGCAAACACACACAGAGACGGGCTTTCGGGGCAAGTGCTGGTAGCGAGCAGCTATGAGGGTCGGCACAGTGTACGAGGGGGGGAGGGTGTGGCCTGAACAACACCTGGCCACCTTTGTCTCCCCAGTGCTGATGTTTACACACTGCACCAGTTACTCAATTAAGGCTCAACCAACTTAAGGGAGTCCCAGGGCCGGATCAGATATTCGTCACAGATGTTGGTGGTGAGCGGGAATCGAACTCGGGTTACCTGGGTGCGTAGGGCAGTGTGCATTCCACTGCGCTATCACTCCCCACATACACAATGAAACGAGAACACACGCACATACACACACGCACATACACACACGCACATACACACACGCACACAGGCACTGTGCTCTCACTCGCATGAACCATTTAACTAACAACAACTTCCAGCAGGGTGACTTTTTTTATTTATTAATCACCTTTGCTGGTCACAGGCCCAGATACCTAAAACTCCAATCAGCCAGCAACAAACAATACCATAATATTATGAGAACTTGTGAATAGAGACGAGAGGAGGGAATTCCAAAACCGAGCTGTGCGTGGAAAGCAGCAATGGCGAAATGTTATATCCTTTGCCTGGTACGCAGGAGGTCGTGGGTTCGATGTCGATCGCGACCCTGACGCCTGTATATTTGGAACTTGCATGTTCTCTGCGTGGTCGCATGGGTTTCCTCCGGGTCCTCCGGTTTCCCCTTCACATTTAGAAACATTCGTTTAAATGTATGTGGCTGCTATAAATGTCCACACGATAAGCCACTCCGTTGAGCTCTCGTTTGTGGCCATGTCGCTTCTGAAAAATATCTATATAGTTCCGTGGGCCTTACCTGGTAGAATAAAAAAAATTGTTTAGTTTCAGAGTAGTTTTTAACCTGCAGTTTTGGTGGTCGAAAGTGTGGATGAGACAAAGTGTTCAGTCTGGCTCTATCAGGCTTCATGGCCACCCAAGCCAAGTGATAAAATATAATTCCATTTTTTGTGTTTAGCTTGTCATCCTTCCCCCCCCCCACCCCGACACCTCCAATTAGCACGGTTGGCTACGTACTGTGTGAAAGAAGTGCACACCTCCTGGTGACAATATGGCCACACAGACATCGATTCATTGAGCAGCACCTGCTGCTGTTCAAGGGCATGCTGCCTCCGGGGCTCGTCGCGTGAGAAAAGTGATCACTCACTTCTATGTCACAGCATCGCCTGCAATGTGCGGATTTAGGCACAATTTTGCTATTTTGTTCATTTTTACGAAGCATCCAAGGAGGTTTTCTGTCACTTGGTATCGCTAATAAATGAAGCAAAGGACACACAGTGCAGCCTTTTAAAGCTATACTTGCATGTTCGTACTTGTTGTGCCTCGCAGGCCATTCTGTATTTATTATTAAATGTATTTACTGCATTGTTTGCTTGATTAAACAAATGCTACTGGATAATTTTGGTCTAGAAAGCCAATAGGCTGATGGACTGAAAGATATTTTAATATGGTGAGATAGAATGGAATTCTGCTTATACAGGTAAATGTTCTTGCCCATAGTGCTCCACATACATTCATAATGGGTTTGTGTACAATATTCACTTTTGTGTTGGAGCGACGGTTGACATGGAGTGCTCTTGCACACCACGTCATCTATGGAGGGACTAAAAAAGCCTTACTGTTGATGAATTCCAGAAGATCCAAACAAGTCCAGAGGTTTGATTAAATAAATGCTTCTGAATAATATATGCCTGGATAGCCAAGAGGCAAATAGGCTGAACAATAGTTTAATATGTGGAGACACAGAATAGAGGTGTGCTTATATATATAGCGTTGTTTCCCACGTAAGAAATACAACGAATCATATTGTATTCATGCTATTCTTAAGTTTGCCTACCACTGACACAAATAAAAGCAGACATATCGAAAGCCAAGGCTGCATGTGCATAATTGAACAAATTAACTCTGCGTGCAAAACTGCCAACACATTAATCACTGGTTCAACTGAATGCACTTTAGATTGGCACTGTCTTGGCCCATTGGGCAAATGAATGCGAGTTTAATGCGAGCTCCTGAGCAGAGTGGAATGTATTAAAGAAGAAAATGTAATTCGGCAAATCAGATGACTGTTTCCTTTTCAAACTTTGTGACTGAGATAAACATGTAGATACTAACAAAGCAAAACGAACAACCAATTTAACGGCTTGCAATTAACTTCAGCGTTCACTAGACAATTACCCAAATGGAAAATGCCGACGCTTGAATTCAAATGCGAAATAGGGCATATCGGTGTCGTGACATAGAATCAGTCACTTTGCAGCATAGCACTTGTTTCTGGCAAAGGAGGGGATCTGCAGTTGCAGCAGCCCTAACAGCAGGTTACGTGATAGACCAGAGAGAGGGTTGTAGGGTAAAGGTTACAGAGGAGGCACGTGGAACCCGCTAGTAGGTTCTAGAAAGGGGGCGTGGCCAGGGCGGAGCGAGGCCATGCTGGGAGGATAAAAGGGGCCCCCAAGCGAAGGCTCGGGGCTGTTGCCTGGAGTGGGATCTCCTCGTCGTGCTGCTGGAGTCTTCGCCGCCAACTACGTCTTCACCATCTCGGCGTCGTCAGTCAGGCAGTCTGCCAGCTGTCCTGATTGGGAGCTGTCGTTACTTTGTGTGAACTGTTAAGGCTGTTAATAAACAGAGTGCTTCCTACTCTTAGTGTCTCCGACCAAGTCACTACATAGGTATAACAACAATATATGATATAAGAAAAAATTCCAAAATTGATTTTTGAAGCTGGCATTTCCATTTCGCCCATGGGGCAGTTCGTAACCAAAAGAGCAAATCTTCGGTTGCGATTTCTCAGTTCGACTTAAACGATGCATATTGACAACAACCTTCCCACTCACCTCCTCACAACACTGGCATCGGCAGGAGGCAAGGACGCAGATGCTGGTCTCCCTTCTCAGTTTGAAACCAACAGCAAGGCAGCACGCGCGCAAATTATGATGATTTTTTACACCCGTGTGTGTGTGTGTGTACAAACACTTATTTCAGAGCTGTGCCACCCATTGTGTAACAAAGGAATGATCAAAGCCTCGCGTGATGAAGATGATGTTCGCACACTGTTGCCGAGTGCAGTGAAAAAGCGTTTATTCCTAACGGGGCGAGCGAGAAACGATTCTGCGGTACAATTGTGTGGTACAATCACACGGATGCCGTCAGAGGCCGTGTGATGACCGCAAGGCACTACAGCAAGTTTAATGTAGACCTGTGAGGTGTCGATTTTGAGTGATTTTTTTGGGGGTATTTTAACGCGTACATTTTGTCCAGCTTTTTCTTCCCAAGCAAGCCACTCATTTAAATAAGCGATCTGCCAAACACCCAAATACAGGACCCTGTTAAAAAAAGAGCCCTGAGACTCAGCGAGGCTTTCCCGAATAAATTAATATATTTTTTGTCTGTATACATGAATTCGATTATTGAACGCTCATGTTAGTCATCGCAAACACCTCATCTGTTAAATTGAGTTGTGTTTCGTCCAACGTAGACCAGTTGCTGTGCACTACCTGCGCAAAATGCCCATGGCACATCACACATTTGGGATACATTTGGAGGGAATGGATAAATAAATATATATTAAAAACATTGTCAAGAACGCATGCAGCACATTGATCGTATAGAATGTCCTTCAGTTGTGCAACTTGCTGTCAAATGAAATAATATTAATCCGCCTGCACTCCGGAGGCTGGCAGGACAAACTGGCCCCGCCTCGAGCGTGCTCGTTAATGCAACGCGGTGTGGTGTTTGGCACTTCCGAAGCATCTCGGTTTTTACATACAATGTTCCCATGATATATATGCATGCACTTGGTGTCATCGAAACTCTGCTCCGTTTAATGGGAAAATACAGGGAGCTTAAACATTTGTTTTGACACTTATATGGGACTTTCATTTTTAGTGGAAAAAGAACGGATAATACACCGTCTCCAAAGCCCGAAGGCACATTTGCAAATTCTTAGAAGTGTTAACATTTTTTGAAGCACCCATTACACCAACGTGCTACACAAAGCATCATCAAGAGGCTGTGGCGATGTTTGCTGAAGCGATGCTGTCGGTGCACGTGTGCCCACACTTATCACAGTGAACATGAGTTGTCTCCGTGAGCAAATGCCTCTCTGTTAGAGTACTGAGTCAGCGCTTCTGAGATCCTGCATTGTAAGCCATGCAGACATTCACGATTAAACAAAACTTACTCAACACATTCGTTAAGAATTCTGCCTTTTAAGGGAAATCATGACCATACCAGGTGCTCAAGTCTGGTGTGTTTTTGGATCCAGACTGGTCAGCGATAACTATGAAAGACATTATTCTATTTAAAAAATCTAACATAACCAAATAAGGAATGGGCCATAATCGGTAGCACTTAGCCAGTGGTAAAAAAAAAATCACATTCATATGGCAGGACCAGTCTATCCATGAGATAACCAACAGCACTTCAGATAGAGTTGCCCAGGTAACGTTAAGGTTCTTGAAGTACAGCAAGTTGAAGATAATTCCAACACGTGTTCAGTCAATGAGCCCTGAAGATTTAGCATTGCACCAAATGTATGAAGCAATGGACTTCTGAGGGACAACATGTACAGTAATAACATCAGAATGAGAGACTTTAACGAAAATATAGCCAAGAGGTGCAGAGATGAGAGGAAGATTCGAGAGATTACAATTTGTACTAACTTGATTCTTATGGACAAAGCACACATTGCCAGACGTGTCTGTGTCCTCAGTGGAGAGGACACAGCCAGTCGTCAAAGGTTAAAATGTAGGTTATGTTTTGATTTAAATCTTTCGTGACTGCAGGGATTCATATTCTTGGTTATTTCGGTAAAGTCAGGTAGAAGATATATAATAAAATAATAAAAGAATCATTAAAATATAAACAATTTTTTTTCATATTTTTCTTATTTGAGTATTTCCCTTCTACGTGACTTTACCGAAAGAACCAAGCATATGTAGGTTATGGTTAAACATTGCCTAAGTTCGGGGGACAAGGCTATTTGCAAGATAAAACAACACCATTAGTGTGTAAAATCTAGTTCAGGTAGGACAAATTTTTATTTGCTATAAGCGTAAAATTAAAATCCTGAGGTAATCAAAATTATGAATTGTCTGTCACAACTTTAATTCAGGAAATAACTGAACATTGTCTTGGGCTCCACGCTTAAAGTGAGGGCGATTGTAAGTGAACTGTGCCATGAACAGTGTCCCGAGTTCAACTAACATCAGGCTGTGGTGACGAGTGACATCGAAACCAGTTGTGAGCCCCCTCATCTCCAGCCAGCACTGGCCAGCATGGCGAAGTATACTCAAATAAGCCCCATGACCTATATGGCATTAGGAGACCTTAATCCAGCTGCGAAAATTGGCTGTAAATGATTTATTGGAAGCTGCCTAGGATAAATTTTAAACTAAACGATTTTGTGTTTATTTGACCAGGTATGTCCCACTGAGATATATAGCTATTTTTCAGAAGCGAACCGGCCACAAGCGATAGCTCAATGAAGTGGCTTATCACGTAGACATTTATAACGGCCGAATACTCGAAACGCATGTTGATTATAATTGTGGCGGGAAAAACCGGAGGACCCGAAGAAAAAAAATCCACGCGACCACGGGGAGAACATGACAACTCCAAATATACAGGCGTCAGGGGAAGCTTTGGGGAGGCCTTCATACAGCAGTGGATCAATCATGGCTGTTAATATTTGGACATTATATGTTTGGCTTTGATTATAAATTGAGTTTCTTTCCCTTTGAAAGAGCTCCTCGCCCTTCTTCAAGTCCAGACTCCAGATCTTTCTACTCTCATCAGGCTATGCCAGACACTACTTCACCTCCCACACGCATCTGTATACACAGTTCGTATACGCTTCCTTTCCCCTCTGATGCATACCCTATAACTATTTCGTGCAGGCTTTTGAGATATGGTTGCATATAGCAGCGCTATATATATGCCACTTGCACCCCCTCAAGAAGAGAAACGCTTCGTAATGGAACAAAAGTAAACATTACACGCACTCAACACCATTTGTTTAACAAGCCTGGATCTTTTATTTTTCGATTTAAAGCTTTCGTGACTGCATGGATTCATATTCTTGGATCTTTCGGTAAAGTCACGTAGAAGGGAACCAATTAAATAATAAAAATAAAACATAATAACATTCTCACGACGTTTCGGCCACAACACAAGCAGCCGTCCTCAGGTGAAGAACAGAGCTGTCAGAAAGACAGCGCTCCAATGGGTCTGGATCTGCTGATGAGACCCATAAAGGCTGAAGCCGGTTCAGAAATGTTTTTGCTTCAACCAATGCCGTTTGATAGTATTGCGGTCTGGAAATCCGATAGGCTGATGGACTCAACAATATTCATTGCGTGGCGAAATAGAAGATAATTCTGCTTTCGGTTTTGCTTTCACCAAATAAAAAAAAACCATTGGAACGATCTTGTAAAGTTACAACTATGAGTTCGAATCCCCATAATTAAGTAAACAAAAATGCCCCATGTCGCGCAAGTTGGGAAGGAACCGGTTAAAAGCAATGAAGTTTTCAATCACATTTGGGTTCACCTGTCACGGAGAATTTGACAAGTCCCACTTGGAACACAACGCTGTCTCATTCCCAAGTCTGATGACAACACGCAGCTGCCACGGCGTAGCATGAACACTTCTTTTAGTTTTTTTTGTCGGTAAGTTCTGATTTGAAAAGCCCCTCGGTGTTTGGGGGAGCCTTGCATCCACTTTTCCCGCCGCACGCCTTCAAAGGCAATTAAGTTGCTCGGTGAGTTCTTAGCACAGCCACACACGTGATAGGGCTCGCAGGGGAAATTCTGCTTACAAAACTTCGTGAAAATAATTAAGGTTGAAAAGACCGTCGATGTGCAATTTAAATTCCTAATTAATGACCTTTGGGGGAACTCTTTTGAGTTATTTATTTTTCTTCCCAGAATGGTTCGAGAGGTTTTTGTGTAATGGGCAGATTGTGGACAAAGATGGTTACCATGTTTGAGCATTATCTCAGTTAATTGCACCGACAATAAGGGCGTATATATTTAAATGTGCATGGAGAGAGATTATTGCTCCAGAAAAATCACGCCATTATTGTTGGCTTTAAATGTTTAATTAAAAAATTCCCAACCAATTATAGCGCAGAAATGTAAGTTGCACCCTATTGCTATGTTAATGTAATTAAAGTGCATAAACGACTTGGTCTATCGTTATCATCAATTGGTGGTGGTTCTCGGTGCACTGCTGGATTAAGAAATTCAACCTTCAGACCATTACCTCGAAGTATTTATACCCCCTCCCAGTTACACGTGACCTTCAGGAGGCTGTACTACAAATATGTTACGAATTTATTTGTTGCTGTGCTGGTGACATTGTGGGTAACAGCTCATGAATAACCGAAGAGACAATGGCCTGTTACACCACCAAAACTAAAATGACTCTTAAGATATATCAGACCCGAGTGCCTCTGAACCACACTTTACAGCACCATACTTCAGAGTCCAAATTTGCCAAATTTGAAATTACGCACAAATGACTCACATGGGATAATGTGTAACAATACGTTCTCCCTACTGGCAACCTAATGGCACAGGTCACTCTTTCAAATGAGACTATCCTGGTCTCTTGAGCTCTTACCCGGTTAAACAAAATTAACTTGAACTTCATTTGTTGAAGCAGTCAAACTCTGACCTCGTTTTGAATTTTAAGCCGTAAAAAGGATAAAATGTTGCTGAAAATCATTTACTCAGGAAGTTCAAAGGATAATGGACTTCAACACATAGACTTTAGTGACCAATATTACGATTCATAATTGATTTTTGGGTCATATTGCATCTGTAAAATGTGTCATAAACCCGACTTCACCCAAAGCAGCCAATTTAAAAAGTTGTCACGTGGTGAAGAAACGTGCCAATATATTACTGTTTCACTATATTTAACAATTGGGTAGTATGACGTTTCACTGATAAGTAGAATGGGCATCATTAGGCAGTTGCCATAATTCTGGCAGAAATTAATTAGGAATGATAATGGACGTGTTATTTTATTGAATTCTTTGGTAGCGAAACACACACCTATATACCCTATCACTTAGTACAGGAAGTAAGTTGTTGACATGTTAAACCGAAAGAAATGTGAGTGTTCCCCTCAGCTGTCGATCTCAACTAGGATCCACACTCGTGACATCAAAGTAAAGGAGCTTTGTTACCCTTTCCGACTGATTGACAGACGCACCCGGAATGGCTACATTCTGTACATAGTCAGTAGATGTGGAAAGCCATTCACCTGAGAAGGACCGATCTTTCCACAGCACAATCCACAATGACTTGCTACCAAATGGTACTCATTTCATGGACTCCTCAATAATAAGCTACTAATTTTGATTGCTGACCTGGATTTGAACTCAGCAAGATTAATCGCTATATGAATCACTGGCTTCCAGCTCAAACGAGCATTGAGGCAGTGTGTATCTTTTATTTACCGCCCTGAACCAGTTATGGAAATTCCATGTTTATATGGCAGGGGTAAGTCTATCCATAGGACAACACCACTTTTGTGGCTGTGTCGGGCGGTGGTGGGTTAACGATACATATTGACCCGATCTAAACCCCAAAACGATTCATACTGAACCCACAAAGTGGTACCTGCTTTATCAACCCCAGGAGGCTTGATGGGCCGAGTCAACCCTCCGACCGGGATTGAACTCACAACTTCTGATTGCGAGCTGCTCACTCGACCAACTGGCCTGAGAATTAACACATCCCTGCGGAGGGAGCTGGTAGGAACGTTGGCTTGATCGGTCAATGGCCAGGGTCAACGGCGGCGTGGTGTATTCGGCAAATATCGCCGACTGTGAGGGCGGGCACAAGCCGGCGTGAGTAGGTTAAACGTTCAGTTTTATAAGGGCACCACGGGGTGACCAGCCCCTCCCCACCCAGCCCCACCCCTCCCACCCAGCCCCACCCAGCCCCACCCTCCCCACTCAGCCCCTCCCCTCCCCACCCAGCCCCTTCCTACCCTCCCCACCCAGCCCCTCCCCTCTCCACCCAGCCCGACCCCTCCCATTTTTGGATGCACGACGGATGGACGGACACAATAATCCCCTGTGGGCTGGTGGAACCAGGTGGTTCCTACCAGTATAAGTAAGCACTCAACATATCAACGGTGCTTACTTTGCCTAGCGAGCTCTCATCTGGTTACAACGACTGCAAAGCTTCTGAACACAAACAGTATTTTTTTTTAAACGTTTACAAATTACCTGTCACTGGGAAGGCAAAAATACATTCAGACGAGCATTAGCTATAGCAACGCTTTGGAAACAACAACAGAGCTGCTTGAAAAACATATCCTGCGTTTTTCATGACAATGTTACTACAACGTCGCAAGGTATACGGTTCTGAAAGTCAAAACTGTGTAAGGCATTTCCCGATTCTTTACACAGCAGTAGTCTGTGTGTGTACAGGTGTTCCAGACTCAGGCTGACATCACATTCAAGGGCACAATTTGAGGACGTTTTACAAATGGGTTCTTATGAAGACTCCTTTTTTTAAGACGATAAATTAAGTGTGCCACAACTCACCTCGATGCAACATAAATCCCACATGCTGACAAAACAATAATAGCTGGATAGCAATGTTAAGTTGTTCTGTACATTTCCGTGGATTGCAAAAATGCTATTCTATGATTTCACTCATGTGCAACAATAATAATAATAATAAATAAGTACATCTACAGACCTTGATTAAATCCACTGCTGGGATGAGTGGGGAGGGTTATTTGACCATACTTCACCATATTGGTCAGTGTAGGTTGGTGGGGAGGAGCATAGATGCAGGAAGTGTAATATAATTCTGGGTTTTGCTTACCTGCTCTGCATCTGTGTAAACTACAACAATGTGTGATTGGTTGTCCATCCCAAACACGATGCAGGACCTATCTCTGCTTTGTTTCTGAGATCTGACATGATCAGACACATGGTGGGTAATTTGACTACAGCTAACAGTAATTGTGCTTTGGATTTCCACCAGGGGTCCACATGCCCAATTTTTCCCATCTCAAACTTTAGGATTCATAAAATATGATACACGTTTTGAGACGTATCGTACAAAGGTAGCGAGCGACCTCTGCCACAGAGAATACAGAAATTCCACCATTGGCTCAGAGCTTCCAATAGAGGTAAATGCTGCCCCGCGCGAGTTGGCGTGGAGACACTGCGACCTCACCACGATGGAGCACACTTCTGTACGGGGCATTCTCATGTTTGAGATCTACTCATGTTTGAGATCTCAGTAACACGATGCGATGTCGTTCAGGTACTCGTCTGCATCCGTATTTATCGTAGCTGCCAAAGACACGAATGGCCACGTGTGGTTACGCATCAACATCTTGTTTGTTCTTTGCAGAGCAATCTGCCAGGTCGTCACACCCCTACCCCGCGGCGATGGACATTTTTAGTGTATTTTGGGTCGCGAAAAAAGGAATCTCAGGCAAAACAATGGGCAGTCCCTCCAGCAGCAGCAGCAGCAGCAGCAGCAGCAGCAGCAGCAGCAGCAGCAGCAGCAGCAGCAGCAGCAGCAGCAGCAGCAGCAGCAGCAGCAGCAGCAGCAGCAGCAGCAGCAGCAGCAGCAGCAGCAGCAGCAGCAGCAGCAGCAGCAGCAGCAGCAGCAGCAGCAGCAGCAGCAGCAGCAGCAGCAGCAGCAGCAGCAGCAGCAGCAGCAGCAGCAGCAGCAGCAGCAGCAGCAGCAGCAGCAGCAGCAGCAGCAGCAGCAGCAGCAGCAGCAGCAGCAGCAGCAGCAGCAGCAGCAGCAGCAGCAGCAGCAGCAGCAGCAGCAGCAGCAGCAGCAGCAGCCACATCGGTGGGAGCATACAGAATGCCACGAACAGACAAGCAGGCCTTGCCCGCTACCTTGTTCTCTTTACACAACTGCCCGTTTGCAAAAATGTCAAACAGCTGACAAAGCCAAGTTTAAGTGTTCCAAATATATATAGAAAAAACGCAATTCCCAACATTTTCGCAGTATTTTCTGTTGCTGCCAAACTGTCCATAAGCTAAACTCAAAGTGTTTCTCCCTGCCCAAGCAAATTAGTGTTTGGCAGCGCTCACATCCATGGGTGGCCCTGAGCCTATGGTGGAAGTTCCACATTCCAATGACAGGCGACAGTCTCTCCAAATAAAATAATTATTGTGAGATTCAGCCCACCATCGTTTTGGGGGTCAATAAAATACGTTTCATTAATTTGGAAGTCAACATTAATAATCCTATGTCCTGGTAAATGCCATACAAGTGGGTTATTTCCACCTCTGGGCTAAACATTCACAACATAGACGATCAGTGTGACAATCGTTGTCTGACACCGACTGAGTGAATAGTCTGACGACTTTTTTTTACATTGGTGCTGCTTACATTATCTGAAGGCCAGATCGTATTCAAATGACAATTTGTGTCATTATTTAAGTTGGTTGGCATCGCAATGCAATGGTTAGCGCACTGCGCTGTGTAGCGCAAGCAACAAGAGTTAAGAGTCCATGCCACGGCTAACATCAGTGGCAATCGATATTTGAACCAGTTGTGGGTGCTGCTTTCAAAAACCCTCACTGACCCGTGCGGTCAATTATGCTCAAACGTATGCATGTATTTTGAACTTCTTTCGCACCGTACGTAGCCAACCGCGCTTATTGAACGAAATTGCTGCTCCACCTTCATCCAGTATTTGATTAAGAAAGAGCAATTAATTACTATTAATATTATAAAAAGCATTGACCACTATCCTATTAAACTGCATGATTGAAATACTAAGACATTTCCACATAACCAGTCCATTTACACGTCAAATAAATGATAAAATGTTACTTATCTGGTGAGGCATATTTGTTTGTATTTCTCACATATCGTTTAAGCCGTTTAATCTTTGTGAATATGGCGCTGCTCTTTTGCTTCCGAAGCCTTGAGTAAGTTATGGCGGCGGCTGACCCCGGCTCTGCAATCTGCCCTCGGTAAGAAATACAATCGGACATAAACAAATAAAATGCTCGATGGATTGTTAACGCTTTCTTTGCACTTTACCTGATGATTGTTGCATATGCCACTGTTCCAGTAAGTGCATTTTAAAAATCGTAGGCGACAGGTTTTTGTATTTGAGAAACTTGCATTAATTTTTCAATGAGCCTCATGCAGATAACATTTTTGCGAATGCAAGATCAAAATATAAAAGTGCCTATGGCAATATCCAGAGTAATGAATAAATCAAGAATGATCATTTTGACCCGTGTCATTGGGATTTGGGCTGCTTATTTAACCTGCCACAAATGTACGCATACCCACTCGACATGCCACGATTGATTTTTGTTTGCGTGGAATTTGTAGTTTGTGAGTGCAGTCCACTCTGTATGTTGGCTTTCCTGGGGTGCTTTGCTCCCACGTGAACACACTGCATACGGATGACGTGACCCAACATCCCAATTTGGGACCCTCCTGAAAAAAATGAGTTCTGATTTACCCGTGGCGAATCAATGAGGCTGGCTTGATAAATAAAGGGCAGCTAGTATTTTTATAATGTATTATATAATAGTGATATTGAACACAAACGAACACGGGTCTTCATGTGGAAAGGATGACCCTCACCACAGGAATCAGTAACTTCCTCCACTGGCTTTGGGCTTTGCAATGACAATGAGACGCACACAATTCTTATTTGACCACTGAGCCACAACTTGATTTGACTCTTACAGTAAGTAAGGGTGCATTGAGAGCTGGTAAGCATGTACAAAAGAGATATACACCCATATACGAATGGATTATTATAGCAGATAGAGTTACTTTTCATAATTGGGGATGGAGTCTAAGATAACGGCATGCAACATCCCTACTCCGTTAAACGATTCCACCGAGTCTTCAACGTCCACTCAACAGCAGATGGTCTTCTCTGGTAATCCCACAGAGAAATGATTGCACAGTGGTCAAATTAAAACTTCCAGCTCCTTGAAAACTAGGTCTCTCGACTACTACATTGTCCAGACGCCTGGGCTATGGTACATTACGTGCAATTTAATTAAATTCACTGTAATGTTCATTTAGAGCTCATTGCGCCTGTGTATTGCTAGAATTTGTTGTTATGTGGCATTTGATACCAAGACTAGGCAGATAAATATGTTATAGCTCAATGAGTGATAAATACAAAATATACTTCTGCCTTTCCATGGAGTTTTATTGTATCGCAGTTGCAGAGCGAAGGCCTGAAGGCCAAAGGTGCCAAGTGGCCAGCAACAAACAGCACTATTGAAGTTGTAATAGCAAAGAGGTAAGTAATATGTCTCTTGAATTGAGCGAGTTTGTAATACACTTTTGGAAAAAAGAGACAATGAGAGGGAATGCCGAAGTGGATCAGTGTGAGAGGGGAAAGAAAGAGAAGCGGTATTGTCCTGGAGTGTAGTGCGTGGGTGAGAGTGGGTGGGTGAGAGTGCATGAGTGTGTGAGAGTGAGTGGCTGAGTCGATGGGCGAGTGAGTGGGTGAGAGTGAGTGAGTGGGTTTAACCAGGCTGGATTGTTTGAAGAGCTCACAAATCCTTGAAAGATCTAGACACATTCCTATCAATGAGGTCCTCCGGCAGACAAGATTGCGTTGGCTGGGTCAAGTAGCCCACTTGCCCAGCCACCGCTTCCCCTAGCATCTTTTGTTTGGACTCATAGAGGGGGCTAAACGGGCACGACATGGGCTGGAGAAGAGATGGACTGATGCGGTACGGGAGGACGTGGAGCTGAGTGGAATTGCCGACGACTGGTACCAGCGGTGTCAAAATCGGCCTCTATGGAGGAGGCTCGTGAAGGACGCTACTGGGCAGTTGGAGGCAGTCGTCCTCCAACAACAACGGAGGGCAAGAGTAGCGACACTTACAACAACGAGCGGAGCGCCGGGTGGCTAAAATACAGCAAGTTGGCACAGTAGGGGATACAACTGGTGCATCTACCAATCGTCTCAGTCAGCTGACCCATGGCACCTGGGTCTGTCCCGTGATCTCCTGTCAGCGAGCCTTCGACACTTCACGTGGCCTTAAAGTGCACCTGGCCTGGCACAGGCGCCGTTGTGACGTCGCCGCGAATGGTGGGTATTGGTATTGGGTGAGTGAATGTGTTGTTGTGACCTGGTGGTGGTTGAACACAGTCTGGCTGGAGGAATCAATGCGTGAATTTCGCAGAGACAGTAACCATGGTTGTAGCGATAGAGGATTAGTTTTACGTCAGTCCACGGGCTCTATAATACTGCGTTTTCTATTTAGTTCCCTTTACGAATGTTGTAGATATGTTTTGATAGGTCACAGTTAAAAGCTGACATGGGTGCTGCATGGCACAGTATTTGGTAATGGCAGTGATTCGTCAAGGATAGAGGGAAGAAACTAAAGTTATTTATAGCTCACAGATTATACTTAATAGTGTAACGGGCATATTGAATCAAAGCACGGACATTTAACGGATATCATAAATGCACGCTTATACTTACTAATGATGTATATGTGTCATTTGCATATTTAACGTTTAACTTATATATAATAGCAATGCGATGTGTAATGTATAATTTTCAGCTCTGTGTCTATCCACTGCAGGGTGAACACGTCCCTTCAATGTGTCATTCGTGTCAGGACCGTGTGACGATTGTCAATTTGACCATACTTCACCACGCCGGTCAGTGTGAGTTGGTGAAGGGGTGGTGGTGGTTGGGGGGGGCGGCGAGTTGTGGAGTGGGGAATCTAAATTAGGTGTTTTTTTCTTCTAGATTTGAAGTTTTCGTGACTGCACGGATCCATCCTTTTTGGTTATTTCGGTAAAGTCACGTAGATGAAAATAATAATTAAATAAAAAAAATACAAAAAATGAAAACAACTAAATTAAATCACGACGTTTCGGGCGCAACACAAGCGTCCTTCATCAGGTGGGGACCACCACACCGAAAACAGTTGCTGAGGTATGCCGAAGAGATGGCTATGACAAGGGTTTATATAGCTGAGGAGGGTGGGGGGAGGAATCAAACTCAGGTGGCCAGGTTCACTTCATAACAGCCTCGCCGACTATGCAGACTGTCAGTATGGAAGGTCCTGAATTGGAAATGCTTGCCCGATACCATTCATGAGTGCATTCCATGCCACGTGTAAGGTTCGCGTCGATGAAATATTTACCACTGTGCATAATATATCCTATTTCAGTGCACGGTCATATGATGTACGCTTCGCGCGAACGTGTACATATACACACACTTCACGATTATGTATACACTCGGCTGGCTTGAGAGTCAGAGAGTACTATGTAACACAATAGCCTATGCACACGTATTCATTTTGAGCACATTAACTCCAAACATCAATGCACATATCGCTGACACCATTCGGGCACAATAGTGGAAATCTACTCGAGCATTAGACCTGGTGTCACCGTCTCTTTTAGTATAAAGAGTACAAGCACAGTCAGCACATGCTATTACGCTATAAAAAAAAATCCACATTGCGGAGGAGCGGTGGCGCAGCGGTTAGCGCACGCTGCGCTGTGAACCCGGTTACACACACGAGTTTGATTCCACGGCTGTGGTGAAGGTCATCTGAACAGGTGCGAGGGACGCGCCACCTCACCAACCCGCACAGACCGGCGTGGTGAAGTATGGTTTAAACAAGCCCGTAGGAGGAAGCCTTCAACTTAAAGCAGAGGATTGATTTGAGTGCGTTTCAATACAAAAAAAACATTGTGGCAGCGTCTGGCGTGTATACAAAGAGTATGCTTGTACTGCCCTTGAAACTAAAGCCAGAACATATAAACACGTTGTGTGCAAGACACACTGACTTGTGCTGTAGGACATACAGAATGCATGCAACGTGACATGTATGCAGCAGCCTACCTTCGTTTCTCAGTAAAACAAAAAGTGCTCATTCTTCTACCTATAGCAAACCGTTAACCGTTTCTTCCACGGGGTTACCGGTTTTGCTATTTTTTTGTGCACCGATTTTAACAACCCTGGTTTGTACTCCCGTGCATAATGTATGCGCGTGCGTGTATGTAAAACGCATACGCCCACGAAACAATGTAATTGCAACGTATATTTCATTAATGAGTGAAACATAGGCAAAATGCAGTAACATACGATGCTGTTGCATTGCACTGCATCGCATAGCATCACAAACAACTGTCACATTTGCGTCTGAGCACACATTGTATGGCGTCACTGCGTTCGTTCGCAGTGACGCCAGAGCACAAATAACAACAACAAACTCGACACATTCGTCAACAGCAACAACAACAACAACAACTGTGACGTCAAAAAGGGAAGAACACACATATAATAGGCGACGTTTCAGTCAACGACCCCTCTTCTTGGTTCTTTCGGTAAAGTCACGTAGAAGGGAAGTAATAAAATAATAAAAATAAAACATAATAAAATAATTCTCACGACGTTTCGGCCACAACGCAAGCAGCCGTCCTCAGGTGAAACCAGGTCTGTTTTATGTTTATTATTGTATTACTCAACGACCCTTCTTTATGCGCGCTATCATTGGGCCATCGCCTGCTATATATTTATCTCCCTTTAACAAACACAAAAAATGTAGAGTTATTGAACGAGGTGCGTTCACTTTTTTTTGGTGGTTGTTGTGATGGTGGTGGTTGTGGTGGTTGGGGGGGGTATTTAATTGTGCGCGAGTTTGATCCGTCACCGCTGGACGCCAGAACGGCGTAGTAGCGGAACGCGTCCAGCAGGGGGGCACGTGGCGGCTCTCCGCTCACGGCCGCTGAAGTTCTAACGCCCGCTGCGTGACCGTTACAAGTGGGAATGTGGGTGGACGAGTGGGAATGGTGGGGTTGGGATACCAAAGCCTGAATGCATGCATGCTCAGCACGTTAAAAGAATGGGTTTCACCCTTCCTGGCAATGAAACAGGTGTTAAAACGTCGTGAGAATTATTTTATTATGTTTATTTTATTTTATTATTTCCCTTCTACGTGACTTTACCGAAAGAACCAAGAAGATGAATCCCTGCAGTCACGAAAGCTTTAAATCGAAATTTAGGTGTTAAGATGTTCAAACACCGCGTGGTGTACGCACTAGTACGTGTGCTTAATGCAGACCACAGTACTATTATGTTTGGTCAATGCAGACCACAATACTAATACGTGTGCTCAATGCAGACCACAATACTAATACGTGTGCCCAATGCAGACCACAATACTAATACGTGTGCTCAATGCAGACCACAATACTAATACGTGTGGTCAATGCAGGCCACAGTGATGGTACGTGGCGTTTGAAGATATTTTTTCGCCAGAAAGGGTAAAACCTATACTTTGATACTGGCAAAAGAGGTCTCACGATATGCTCAACGCAGTTTCATTATGCCTTGCTGATGAGACCCAGAATGTCGAAACCGGTCCATAGTTTTCCTGCTTAAGAAAAATGTTGCTGGATGATATTGTTCTGATAGGACAATAGGCCGATGGACTGATATAATCACGCAGGGGCCTTTGACTGGGCTTTTAAACAAAGACGGTCACTGGATCCATCGCCTGATTTCAGATGCGCTTCTGCGGCCGTCTGGAAAGCTCCTTTCTCTCGATATTAGGAAGCCCCTGAAGCCATGCACTTTTAAGTCTTGATTGAAAACGAATTTTGTTTAGAACTCTTAGTTTGTTGTCCTATACATACGAATTGTATTTGCATGTGGAGAGATATTTAACTGACCTCTGCTGATATATAGTTCATGGATAGACAAGGTGAGCACGTAAATGTATTCTGGAAAGTAGCTACAAAAGAACATTAATAACAATTATATACAGAGAAACATTAGAATTCTTCGACATGTAGTGAGACTGAAGGCAATGCTCTGACTGGAAAAATTAGAGGAACAAGAAGCCGGGGAAGGCAGCGAATTAAGTACAGAAGCAATTTGAACAATTGGATGCAACTGGGAGGGGTATCTAATGCAAAGCTCTTGAATAAACATCATGGACAGGGCTACATGGAAGGGAAACCACGACACGTTAAGAGATATAGAGTAGAGTAGTTAAATTCACGTCGCTCAAAAACGTACACAATGCAACTTTTAATTAACTTACCATACTTGATATTGCTTAATCGATTGCAAAATGAGACCAATTAAACATTTGCTTTCGTTGGGCATGCTCCAAAGAACACCACCACAGCAATAGCGTTCACACAAAGACAAAGATCCCCCCCCTTTAACCTTAACATATCTTTGTGGCAAGTGCTGCTAGCGAGCACCTATGAAGGCCGACACTGCACATGAAGTGGGTAGGTGGCCATGTCCAGCCGCCTTTGTCTCCCCAGTGGGGATGTTTACACATCGCACCAGGTACTCATTTGAGTTCAAGTCGACATATGGAAGGCCCAGGACAGGTCCAGACACTTTGTCACTGGTGGTGGCCATGAGCGGGAATCGAACTCGGATCGCAGAGTTCGTAGCGCAGCACGCAAACCACTATGCCACCGCTCCCTAGGGTGTCCACATCCACACACACACAGAACCGTGACAGTGCATCTCAACTCACCTGCGCGGTGCGGGCATCACGGATGACAGGGGGGCACCCCATGGCCGCGATCTTCACCGTGATGATCGGTTGATGGATTGTAAGAGTTTGAGAATTCTTCACTACATTTCACCCGCTTGGCTGCTACGCTATTGTACTTTTCTGTATACAGCGTGCGCACAGATGCACACTAATCTCAATCATGAGCCCTATCCTCTTTAGCTGCTCGGGACTTTTGGGTAGTCCAGCGTCACGTGGCGTTGCACGTGCAACGTAGCCTGTCCGTTCTGCTCAATATGTTCGGAATCTATGACCTATTAACAATATATGAACTACAATAGCTAAAGTTTGATCGACAGTATATTACTCCAATAAAACAACCCAGCGGAGTAATCCTACTCGAGGGGCCAGAAAGAATAATTTACAGCCAGTACGCTTACACATAAGCCAACAACGCATGTAACAGATGACTATTATACTCTACATCTGTCCAGCTGTGTATAGACTTCGCGGCTAGGCAAGACTATATCCGTGCAAAACAGCAGGCAGCGAGCACTGTGCGGCTATGTGCTGCTCGCAAGTATACAACCTCTCCTAGAGCTCGTGGGCTGATTTTATCCACTGCCCGAGGCTCATAACAGTGTTCACATACATTGTACTGCCATAGACGTTTGGTTAATAAATGCACGCGTATTAGATATAACCCGAGAATGTGAAAACTCTTTTCTAACTATTGCACAGTGGCAAGCACAATACGACTCACGCGTTTTCCTGAAACATTTCAATCATGAGCGCTTTATATTCGAATCATACGCAAAGCCACGGACTATAAAAGCACAAGCTTTCCTTATACTATTGGACCATATATTGACGCGCAATGCCCCGCTACACTTGTGCTGTACCACAATTGACAAACATAATTTAGGACAATTCTATTTCTCGATCGCTTAAACGGTAAAGTTGCACACGTTTTAAAGGCAGATTACATGACGTTGCACATTACATTGACACGAATATCATCCGTAGCTACACAGCGTGACGGCTGCAGTACAAACGCAATTAATGATCCCGTGTTAGCAATGCTGTAGCAGCAGACACTGACCCACCACAATCTCGTGGGCTATTGCAGCAGCAACGGAATCAATCGGACAGAGCCCCCCTTTACAAAACAGCACGCGCGCACTTCAAATACAAATACCACCGTGCAGAAACAGCTTGCTCCTCTACATAGCTACCTCCACCCAAAAAAAAACACACCTTGTGTCCTTTTTAGTTATAAACACATCTATACACAGCAGCAGCAGCAGCAGGCGAAGGCAACTTTATCTCCCTCAAGGCTTCTCTCCGCACGGCTCTTCTGAAATCTTCACACCTTCGACTGGCATTGATGATGGACAGAGCAGTGCGCAGGGTTGCCGAGATGCGGGTACAATGGCAATACTTTGCCTTTGTGCTAAACATGTGCGCCTGAGACCCTCGGACGCGGCGGGAGAGCTTCCGCTCATGTTCTGCCGCGACTGCGCATTTTATTTATGAGCTCGGCAGAAAGAGGCAGGGCTGGGGGTGACCGTGACTGTGGGCTGCCCACCGCAGTGACTGCTCTGAACGGGGTGGGTGGGATTTTGGGGGGGTGAGTGAGTGTTGACATGCGCTGAGAGAGAGAGAGAGGGGGGAGTAAGGAAAGGATTAAGGCAGGGGGATTGGCTGCTCTGCCTAATGTAAGTGAGAAGAGAAAAAAACAAATCACGAATAAAATGCATTCAGCGAGTTGCCAATTATAATTGGATATTCGGCTGTAGTTTTGTATGGGACCATTAAAAAAAAGGTACCGAACAATTCCGTTTAAAATACCCAGTCTATTTTCCACGTTTTATTTTGTTTAAACGTGAATGAAGCTCATAATAAAGGTTTTTGGTCTTCTTGGTTCTTTCGGTAAAGTCACGTAGAAGGGAAATAATAAAATAATAAAAATAAAACATAATCAAATACAATTCTCACGACGTTTCGGCCACAACGCAAGCAGCCGTCCTCGGGCGAAGAACAGGGCTGTCTTTCCGACAGCCCTGTGTTATTATTTCCCTTCTACGTAACTTTACCGAATCAAGAAAGCTTAAAATCGAAAGGTTTTTGGGTTAGATCGCGTAAGTATAAATGTGTCTTAACCCCTCCACCACCCGACACAACCAGGAAGGTTTGTCACGTAAACAACGCGCCAATTAGTTGACTCATTCAGCCCACCGGTGTGTTGGAGAGTAAATCCACGACATTTACAATTTGAGTAGTACGACGTTTCGCTGGTAATTACATGAACCAGCATCATCAGGCGATTTGCCAGAATCGTGAAGCCATCGACCTGCTTCCGGTCTTAAATAGAGCTGGGCGACGTCATCACTGAACCCATCAGGTGCAGAAATTAGAGGCATGGGAGGGGCGGGGGTTATTGCAATTATATAATAGATTAGTAATCATTTAATTAGTATGTGTTTGCTCTGTAAGTAATTGTAAGACGTCTTCTTCTTCTTCCACGCGTTTGTCCCACTCATGTGGGGTCCGCCGTTCCTGCCAACCTTCTGTAGTAATTTGAGAAGCAAAAGTAATGTGCACAATTAAATCAGATTATTGTTGGCTGCATTCGAAGGCATACACAATATGAATGTGTCCTGCTCTAGAATGGGATACATTGTTGATTAGGTGTACTTTGGCCTTATTAAATTTATAGCTTATCCGTACGCCTTTTAAGAACACATTTTTGAATGAAGCGGACTTATTATAAAATAAGATGCCAATTGTAAACCGAGCACGGTCACAATTCGAAAATAAATAAATTAACTTTGATACGTAAACAAAAAACATTTGTCCTTTATTACTGAATGGCACATAAAAAGCATCTATGCGATAAAATAAGATGTACAGTAAATTGTTATCCGAGCTTTAAACATGGTATACTGTAAAACATTTTTTTTTACATTTCTATCGATTTCGAACTACTTTTTATCTCAAAACACCAGCATCTGTAGTTTATTCCAAAAGCTGAGTGAATATGTGGATAATATCTAATTGACCATGGTTGTTTGTAATGCATGTTCAATACTAAATTTAGGTGACAGTACAGTACAATGCTCGTGCAAATGAGCATTTGTTCATGGTCTAAAACAAATGGTGTAAATTCCACATTCCTATGTTGGAAGCCAGTTTATCCACGACGACTACTATATTAAAAAAGAACATACAATGAAACCGGTATCGGAAGAAAAAAGACATCCCAGTGCGTACTGCAAAATTGCCGGGATTACACAAAGCAACATCGCCTCCTGTTGCGAAACTTGACAGGAGGCTAGTGAAAACGAATATTGAGACTGTGAGGTTTTCTTGGGTCAAAAACAAACTATATAGAGAGAGCACCCAGAAAAACCACCACGGCTTCATGGGGATGGAGAGGACATGCACGTCAGGAACCTACTTGCTCTACTGCCTCCTAGTGGACGTTACTAACGAAGAGAGGTGTCTTTCACACAGACGTCATTCAGCTCCGTGTGAATGGCCAACATTCATCGCCGTTGCACTGGAATCTACGACCACCGGTACCGTTCACGACACATGCTCTAATTATTTGTGATGCGTCAATGAGTGAGCCGTTGTAAAACAAATCAACACGTGGGTAAGGGCGTAGGCAAATAATGTTTAATATGGAAGCCTGCATGCCTCGTTTCAGCTCGATGATATGTGCAGGTAAAATGTGTTTAAACCATGTAACCTTGGGATGGAATGTGACGCATTGAGTGTGCATAGTAAATGATCTCTGTGGAAGGTCAGCCAGGACCCCCCCCCCAAAAAAAAAACCTCACGGTATATTGTATTTTCTCAGCAAGGTGAGACCCATTTCTCTTAAATTTCATTTGATTTGTGATGCGGCAACACTTTCCATAACAAAACCAAATGTCTATTTTATGTCCGTTGTTTAACCATGAGAACGCCCTGTAAAATGTAACTTCAAAGGTACAGTTTTTATTTTCAAATTTGGGGGGGGGGGGTATGATATTATTTCACAATACCTAAAAGGTACACATGTCAAGGTGCACCCTGCTGTTTCTTGTGCTCACTCCACTGCTAGAGGGAGCTCTTGAAGATATTTTGATTTATTCTTCCATGCTGGTTAGACATCTTGGAAAAGGTAAAAGTTTTCACACTTTCAATCTTGATTTTTTCACACTTTACCCCACCACACGTGACCTGCCGTCGGCTAACTGCCGTTTACCCGTTTATACCGCTCGACAGAGGTGGGGGATTTAATAAACCTGCCATATTTGTTAAGCTTCCGTGCTGGAAGATCTGATCGGTGACCTCGAGATTACATGTCCAGCGTGCTATCCATTACACCATGGCAGCATACTGTCTGTATTTTCCAAAAATCAGTGGTGTCTTTAATGACCACTATACAACAGACAACATTATCTTCTCTAGACATTACAGGTCTGTGGTGGGAGTCGAACCCTTGGGTCCATACCTACTGGCTCAGGGCTGATCACACTGGCAAAACTGTCAAATATGCTTCCAATTATATAGCGTATAACTTTTAATAGCCGAGTTCCAAAAATAATAACTCTGAATGTCCAGATGTATGTTAAAGATCAGCGTTTGTTTCAACAAGCACAGCTCTGGACTGGATTCTATATTTGGGATCTCATCAGCAGCATAGCCACGTGTTGTGCAAATGGTGAAAATAAGTCAGGAATGACAATAGGCTGTTTGTAAAACAAATGCATATGCTTTTAAGTAATTTTTATTTATAGATATCGAATGGAGGTTTCTATATATATTATGTAAGAATTGTGTACAATCGTTTGTAATTTTAATACATGCATTGTGAAAATTTGAGTTATGCAATGTCAGGATTTTTGTCCAATGTGACTTTACATTTCCAAACACGAGTACACGCACACATTAAAATAGAGACAAAGTACCCCACTTACATAATCAGAATTGTGATTTATACTTGTTCTTATTTATTGCTTCTGAATTGCATGTGTAAAAAAAAAATCAGGAACTATACATATTTGTCCCAGTTTTAACTGTGGTTATTTTTACTTCTGATTCGGCCGGATTTATCCATCATGATTTTCTGAGTTTTTTTTTATGAACTCGTCATGCAACTAAAAAAAAATAAAAATGGTGGGCCCAACACTGCATCTTAAATGTGCTAAAATTTACATTCTTCCACAACAAATTTTAATGATGAAAGATTGTTTACAAAATAGCCACGCGGGGCATGTCAATACTGGTTACAAAAAGAAAGGGTGCAGGATATGCTCTTCTTTAACTGTTAATCACACACGTATATCTCTATCTTTAATGATAATTAGGAATACTAATTTTCTGCTTTGGAGCTAAAGTTTGCCACAATTGTATTTATAATGTGCAATTTACAAGACATTAAATGCTACTGTCGCGAACATTATCAGTAATCACATAAAATGCACATACTTCTACAACAAAAACCCCGCGTCTCATATTACATTGGGATACACTTAACGCACCATTGTCTGTGGGAAATTTGCGGATTAACTGTGCGCATTCACGTCTTTTTACGTGCACGCTGATTCTATTAATAGCTGCTCCTACTCGTCGAAGGTCAGTGACTCAGTGACCACTTGACCGCAGACACACGTCGGAGCGTAAACAACACGGACACGTTGTGCAGTACAACTGCAGCCACATTATACATTCGTCATTCCTTCATGCAGTCCATTATATCACCTTAGGCGGAAGTCAGATCAACTCAATCAACTTAGGGGCCGTCCATAAATGACGTCACGCGATTTAGGACGATTTTTTTACCCCTCCTTCATCGTCACACGACGTCACAAAAAGTCAGACCCCCCTCAAATATGACGTCACAAAGCTCTGTCCCCCCCCCCCCCCCCCCCCCCAAATAAAAATAAAACACGCTTCAAATCGTCCTCTTGGTTCTTTCGGTAAAGTCACGTAGAAGGAAAGTAATAAAATAATAAAAATAAAACATAATAAAATAATTCTCACGACGTTTCGGCCACAACGCAAGCAGCCGTCATCAGGTGAAAACCAGGTCTGTCGAAGCGACAGCGTCTGAATGAAACAGCACACGCGCTTGTAGCATATATATAAGCTGGGTTGGAAGGGGGGAAAAGGGCGCCTTAAACTATTGTCATTGTAGTGAGTATTTAATTTGGCGCTGCACTCTTTAGAGCTGTTGTTTTTGTGTTTAGTTTGTTGTCCTTTCCCCCCCACCTTCGATTAGGGCGGTTGGCAGCGGTGCGAAAGAAGTTCAACATACATACATCAGCTGTGCAGATATACATCAGCTGTGCAGAATCCTTGCAGTCACGAAAGCTTCAAATCTAGAATCCTCTAACACACTTCAGAGGAGATGGGCAAATATTGGGCGCCATGGTGGCGAAATTTTAACTAGCTTGCCTGGTATACAGGAGGTCATGGGTTAAATCTGGACCCTGACGCCTATATATTTGGAGTTTGCATGTTCTCACCATGCTCGTGTGGATTTTTATCAGGGTCTTTCAGTCCCCCCCCCCACATTTAGAAACATGCGTTTATAGTATTTGTTTGTTATACATTTCCACATGGTAAGCCACTTTATTTGGATATGATCTATGGCCAGGTTGCTTCTGAAAAAGAACTATACAGCTCAGTGGGCCTTAGCTGGTAAAATAAAAAAAAACAGTTTTAGTTTTTTTTTAAAGAAGCGTCATCTGCTCTTCACCGAAGACGTAGTTCATGTTCAGGGCCTGGTCGAGATGGCCTCACTCCCTGCGGTTCGCTCTGCAGCGACGGACACCTTTACGAATGTGGTTCGGGCATCGCCAAATTGGCCGTGGTTCATCTTACATATGTAAGCATCGCAGAGATAACAAATAGCCTAATTTACATATGTTTTGCAGTGTCTGTGTTTTTGTTTTATCTGGGCTACCCCTTCCCGCCCCCCCCCCCCTCCTTTACCCTGGATAATCGAGTGTTGACTGTCCTGGCATTTCCCGATCAACAGCGCGCAGAAGCAGCATCGGTTTAAACACGCAAACTCGAGAGCAGTGTCTACATTTGTGAGTCTCATTAGATAATAGGCTGACGGGCGATATTAAAAAATATATATAAAGTGGAGAGATTGACAGAAATGTGTGCATTAAAATGAATTAAAAATACAGGTCTAAATGCAGACGTTAGCTGCAGTCAATTGCATAACATGGATGTATGTCATACCACTGTTGACAGTGGTACGTGACAGTGCTGTAATCATCACAATTGCTACACTTGAGAACCTGATTTTATCATAATTGCAGTGGTTAGTGCACCACGCTATGAATCCAGCCGCCCGTATTTGATTTCGACTCACGGCCAAAATCAGTGGCGAATATCTGAACCTGTCCTCGGTCTGTACTTGGTCGACTCGGTATTAGATGAGTACTTGGTGCGGTGGTTTAAACATCAGCACTGAGAGAAAGGCTGGCCACCAACTCGTGAAATGTGACGACCTTCACAAGTCCATGATAACAGAACTTTCCTGAACAGCCTTTTAAACGGCTATGTGGGGTGTTCTTTGTCTTTGTGTGTTAAGAGCAGCTAGGGAAGGTGGCACCAAATAACTGCCTTTGATTCTTTGCCATGGAAAGCATCACTCGCTTATATATTGGGCTTCCCCTAGGTTTACTCGGCATCAAACGAGGAGCTAATGCCGTGTGCGGACGTCAGCACTGGCAGTTGACCATAGTGCTGGTGGCTACACTACCCACACATGTGCCATGCTGGCCTTATTACGTGCTCGATTAAACGATTTGGTCCCATGTCCTTTATGGAAACAGATACATCTCATTATATTGTGTGTGGTGCAAACACGATACATATATGCTAATTGCATGAACAAAAAGATGTACGTTTTGCGCTTAAATTCTCATTAAGAGAAACTCACGGGAAATATTGGCTAAATAATTTGTTGTAGTCTCTCCTAATACCGTAACGTCTATAATTGCTTAACGATAAGGGAACAAGTTAAAAACTAAGTTGGAAATACAAAGTGTAAATTAATCTTGTGAAAAATGTCAGTGTTTTTGGCCTTACTGCAGACGTGTTTCTTCCAAGCCCAAGAAAAGACTGCTGACCGAATTGTAGATTCGTTCTTCTGGAATAATTGGCTCTTAAACTACCCATTTTACAACTGTGCAACTCTTTTTGAAAGAGCAAAGTCATCTGTGGATAACACACTCGTTATGCACTTTCACAGAGGTTCGGGGGGGAGGAGGGGGGTCACAAAATACTTGACAATAAGTTCATCTTTGCACGTAAAGAAAAAAAAAATTGTTTCTGAAAAACGCATCAGTCGAGTGGCCCTTCTGGGCCGATGCTTTCCTTAAGAATTGGTTTGAGCGGGAAACTCTCCTTGCCAACACATGGCAGCACCAGTGGCGGCTCCTGCAAAATCTCTCAGGGGGGGCAAATGTCTGGATGATTGATAAGGATAAGGTCCACCCATGCAATGGATACATTAACAGCTTAAGCATGTAAAGGCAACTTCACTTCTTTAATATTAATGAAAAATAAAGTGACTCTTACAATACATCTCCTTGTTTGTTTCTATGCTCACTATTAATAGAATCCACTCAAGTTTCTTTTATTAAAGATTCCACTAGGTGGCGACAAATTATATTGTTGGATGAAACGTGCTTACGTATGATGACGTGAGCACGTTAGGGCGAGCCCTCCCGGAAGTCATAGAGAATGTATTGGAGCGCCCCCCGGTCGAAAAAAAACATCTTTGAATGTAAGTCTATGGGGCCACTCGGGGCGATTCTCAGCCGGAGTGAAATCGCCCAAAAAGAGGCGGTACTCCACAGAACGTGACATGACGCTGATTGGACTATATCCAGAGGCACAGTGACGGCTAGCGTAACTCTGTGGTTGAATGACATTGGTGGTGCGTTGCCCAATCGCCCTAATGAAGAAACCGCCCCTGGGCAGCACCCTCCTAAAGCCCAGTCCATGCGACTCATTGGGACTTCCGTGGATAAACAAGCACAATAATAATATGGATCAAAAAGATGGCCACGCACAAATAACGTTGAAGAAAAGTAGAAAAATGTGCAAAGAAACATGGACGTGCTTGGAGTTACACCGAGAGACAGAAACACGAATACATGGAATAGAGAAGACTTTAATTCAGAGACATTATATTGTCTGGTAAGAAAAGTAAGTGGGTTTGGGTAGCACACATCACTCAAAAGATGACAGTCGGTGGATGAGACTGGCAATAGAATGGCAGGCAAACCAGGAGAATGGCTACCGCGGACATGGGGTGGTAATATCAGGTAATTAGCCTTTCGCCCGTTTAAGAACGGGTGTATTTCAATAAATCTGAAACTTGCAAGCGAAAAGAAGACTGCGACGTGATATTAATTGCATCAATTCGTGTGCAATTTGTAAGGCCGCGGTGACACAGAATTATTTCATTTAAAGGTTATATAATCCCTTCTTCATCATGACGTCCTTTTTACTTATATGTCTCAAGAGCATTACGGAGATCGCGTGACGTGGGGTGTTCTGCCTTTGTAGTGAGGGTTGTGAGTTGACGCCGAGGAGGGGGGAGGAGGCGCCTCGCCCCGCCCCCCATGTGGAGTGACGTCACCCGCTAATGAATATTAATGGGGGGGGGGTGCTACATGTGGAGTGATGTCACCCGCTCATGATTATTAATGAGGGGGGGGTCCATGTGGAGGACGTCACCTGTTCATGAGTATTAATGAGGTCCATGTGGAGTGACGTCACGCGTGGGACTCAGACATTCTTGGCTCATTATAGTAGTAAATGTGCAGGAGCCAGACGCAGTGTTGCTTTGTGAGTCCGTAAAGGATGGCAATGCCTGCTGAAAGGCATTCATCCAGCTGTGGATTGACAAGGGGCCCCATATGATGAATAGATTCACTTTAACCGAATAACATTTGAGTCAAAATTGTGGTAAAGTCGAAAGCCCTGAAACTCTTTGCTCACGCCAATGCTGGTGGATGAGCTTCCATGACAGGAAGCTCTAGAGAGAAACTCTGGGGGACATTCTGGCCTACTTATACAGAGGGTGTTTCGGCCGACTATATTACGGTGGCAGTGCCCACACTTTACCCCACCGCGTGTGACCTACTGATAGACTAACTGTGGGGGTCTCCATGCATACCGCTGGGTAAACAGAGGTGGAGGGGTAGGGGGCATTTAAGAAACTTGCACCATTGTATCAACTGCCGTCCTGGCAGATCGAACACTGTGACTTCTGGATCGCAAGCTTAGTGTGCTAACCGTAATTTGTCTATCATGCATCTTACCTATAAATGTGATTTTCGTTGTCTGTCTGTGTGTGTGCGCAGGCTTTCGAGGGATTTGGCTCTCAAACGGTGGGGTTTACGAAAAAAAATAGCCAGGTACCACGCCGTAAGCCCCGTGGTGAGCAAACGCTATTCCTTTTTCCCATCCGTCAACTTTAAAGTACTTTAATTCGCGATTTTGTGCAGTTTCCGTTTACTTATGTATTACACCACTCGGTTGACGGGGGTTGCCCCTGGCAACGCACGCGCATTATGGGTGGAGGGGGAGATTTCTCTTTCGCCTTCATAATGCAAATAAACGCTGAGGTAAATTATTCAACGTTTCATGTCTCTCCCCCCACCCCAATGTGTGCACTTACTACTATAGGCTCGCTAGATACTAATATTCTAGTGTTTACATAGCATTATTGTAGCACGGCCGGGGGGATGGTGGGGGGGGTAGAGGCCTAGCCCCCAGCCTGCCAAGGTGCCACCTCGGCCGTATTTGCGTGTGAGTCTATGTGTGTGTGTAAGTCTATGTGTGTGTGTGAGTCTATGTGTGTGTGTAAGTCTATGTGTGTGTGTAAGTCTATGTGTGTGTGTGAGTCAATGTGTGTGTGTGTAAGTCTATGTGTGTGTGTGAGTCAATGTGTGTGTGCAAGTCTATGTGTGTGTGTGTGAGTCTATGTGTGTGTGTAAGTCTATGTGTGTGTGTGAGTCTATGTGTGTGTGTGAGTCTATGTGTGTGTGTAAGTCTATGTGTGTGTGTAAGTCTATGTGTGTGTGTGAGTCTATGTGTGTGTGTAAGTCTATGTGTGTGTGTGAGTCAATGTGTGTGTGTAAGTCTATGTGTGTGTGTGAGTCAATGTGTGTGTGTGTGAGTCTATGTGTGTGTGTAAGTCTATGTGTGTGTGTGAGTCTATGTGTGTGTGTAAGTCTATGTGTGTGTGTAAGTCTATGTGTGTGTGTAAGTCTATGTGTGTGTGTGAGTCTATGTATGTGTGTAAGTCTATGTGTGTGTGTGAGTCAATGTGTGTGTGTAAGTCTATGTGTGTGTGTGAGTCTATGTGTGTGTGTAAGTCTATGTGTGTGTGTAAGTCTATGTGTGTGTGTGAGTCTATGTGTGTGTGTGTAAGTCTATGTGTGTGTGTGAGTCAATGTGTGTGTGTAAGTCTATGTGTGTGTGTAAGTCAATGTGTGTGTGTGTAAGTCTATGTGTGTGTGTGAGTCAATGTGTGTGTGTAAGTCTATGTGTGTGTGTGAGTCAATGTGTGTGTGTAAGTCTATGTGTGTGTGTGAGTCAATGTGTGTGTGTAAGTCTATGTGTGTGTGTGAGTCAATGTGTGTGTGTAAGTCTATGTGTGTGTGTGTGAGTCAATGTGTGTGTGTAAGTCTATGTGTGTGTGTGAGTCAATGTGTGTGTGTAAGTCTATGTGTGTGTGTGTGAGTCAATGTGTGTGTGTGTGAGTCAATGTGTGTGTGTAAGTCTATGTGTGTGTGTGAGTCTATGTGTGTGTAACTCCATGTGTGTGTATCTAAAGTCGATATCTGTGTGTGTCAGTCCATATGTTTGTATGTGTAGGGCGTTGTGTGTATGAGTCTATGTATGTGTGTGAGTCGATGTTTGTGTGTAAGTCGATGTGTGTGTGTGT
Organism: Lethenteron reissneri; assembly: GCF_015708825.2. Classification (NCBI taxonomy): domain Eukaryota; kingdom Metazoa; phylum Chordata; class Hyperoartia; order Petromyzontiformes; family Petromyzontidae; genus Lethenteron; species Lethenteron reissneri. The sequence goes on from NC_083785.1 coordinate 3,619,592, forward strand.
GTGGGTCTATGTGTGTGTGTAAGTCCATGTGTGTTTGTCTTAGTCGATGTGTGTGTGTAAGTCCATATGTGTGTGTAGGTCAATGTGTGTGTGAGTCCATGTGTGTGTGTGTGTGTGTAAGTCGATGTGTTTGTGGGTGTGGGTCAATGTCTTTAAGTGCGTGTAAATTGATGTGTGTGTCTGTCTTTGCTAAAATTGAGAGACAAACACAGACACGGAGACACATAGAGAGACACACAAGCAGAGAGAGAGGCACACAGAGAGAGACACACACAACCCCCTCCCCTCTCTATTTAAGGCCTCGACGCAGAAGCGTTGTTTATCTGTGTCTATGTGTGTGTCTCTCTCTGTCTGTGTGTCTGTCTATGTGTCTCCGTGTCTGTGTTTTGTCTCTTAAATTTAGCAATCGTTGGAAGAACGTAATCAACCAAATAGGGTGTTGACTGTTGTGTCAGTCGACTCTCTGTGTTGTATTGCATTGTATTTCTAAGTTTACTAGGTTTGTTTTCTCATTCATTCATTCTTACCTGATGACGGTTGCTTGTGTTGCAATCGAAACGTCGTATTCTATTATTGAATTTATTTCCTTTCTACGTGACTTTACCGAAAGAACCAAAGAGTAATTCCTGCAGTCATGAAAGCTTCAAATCAAGTTAGTAGCTACCCTGTGGACAGATTGTCTCTTGCCATAGCACTATGGAATTTCCACAATATGCTCTGGGCTGCCGACTGAGATGAGCAGCGCCCAATGTTTGTTTTTTTGAGCAGATAAATGCTTTGGCTGTCGTTTATATCTGGTTATAAAATCCGTACCCGTGTATCTCTCTGCATAAGCACAAGACCCATCTACTGATGATTCACATCAAACATCAACATCGGCAGCCACGATCTGTTATCCACTGCTGGATGAAGGCCTCTCCACGCCATTGCCATTCGTCTTGTGATGCATTGACACATTGCACTCTCCGTGTTGACTCTTTCTAACAAGTACAACGATCCCCCGTTTAGCCTTAACAGACTGTTGGAGCAGGCGGCACGGCACAGTAGGGGGTGGGTAACTAGCACCACGCCCGGCCGCCTTTGTCTCCCGAGTGCTGATGTTTACACACCGTACCAGGTACTCAGATGAGGCTGAGTCGACCTAGGGGAAGCCTAAGACCGGTTCAGATCATCGTCACTGGTGTTGGCCCTGAGCGGGAATCGAACCCGGTTCTGCCAGGTTTATAGCGCAGCGTGCTAACCGCTACACTACCGCTTCTAACACATCTTCTTATAGCGCACGTACTTCCTGCAAACCGGATGGTATTGTCTCCTATCTATTGTAGGGGTGTTAAAGAGAGGGCCCGTTATGCATGGCAGCCTATGGAAAACAAACACAGTGGGCGGGGCTACGTAAGTGCACGAGCAAGTGCCCTCTACGACGTCCGAGCGAGACACCCTGGGGGGGGCTGGTTCGAACGTTATGATCCCCCGGGGCCCCACCCCTCAGGGAGGGGTTGGGTATAAAAGGGGATGTTCAAAGGGCTCGAGTTAGTTATGTTTAAGCTAAGGGAAGAAGACTGAAGACGTCTTAGATAGAGCCCTGGACTCCCCTGGTTCGATGTCCTTTTCAGGGCCGGACAGGACTGAGCCAGCGGCGTGGTCCCGAAAGCCAGAGCCGGTGCTCTTGTAAGAGCTGGTCTGGAACTCCGGGTACCGGGCCCGACTTACCAGTGTCGGGCCAGTTAGCCTCCCCTAGCCCATTAGGGGAGGATTCGGGGCTAGGACAGAGTTAGCTAGGGGTGTATCCCGAGTTATACGGGTGAGGGGGCTGATACCCCCTCGAGTGTGTATATGCCCACTGTCGTATTGTGAATAAATATACGTGTGCCTCAACCTCGGCGTCAAGCGTCCTCACCGGTACTTCACTATAATGACTACGCTTTTTGTTTGACCACCTATGGGAATTCAACCGTTGGATTTGACAAGAGACAATCTCGCGCCGTGGGCTGCCTAAGTCATACAATCAATCACTGCCGCCGCGTTGCTGTTTTGACAGCTTGACTCCTGACGGATTCCTGTATAACTTTCTCAAAAGCCGCCACCACGTGATCTTGGAAACTCACCACAGTTAGCAGACAGTGGAGGCCGTGTATAATCACACTCCTTGGGGGCATGTCCAGAGTTTTGCTCATGTCCAAAGTCGCGTGCTTGTATTTGTAGTTCGCATTCTGGACTTGCCCCGACACGTGTAATGTTATGATGTGCTGCTTATATCAGAACTGTGCGTGTATACAGTGTGTTTATAACCAGCTTCTACGTTGTTCAATAGCCTTTGGGTGCTGTACACAGTCAAGTGCTTTTTGACAATCTATAAAACACATATATGCAGACTGTAACGTTGTATTCTTTCACCTTTTTAAAAATTTGGTTTATAATCTTGACTTTTCGTGACTGCACGAATTCATATTCTTTGGGTTTTCCAGTAAAGCCACGTAGATATAAAAAATAATAAAAATATTAACAATATCACGACGTTTCGATCGCAACACAAGCAATCGTCATCAAAATATTTTCCTGCCTCAGCAGCTCTCCCGCTATATTTTTTCACCTGATGACGATTACTTGTGTTGCCATCGAAACGACGTAATATTTTTATTTACTTTTTTTCTATCTACGTGGCTTTACGGAAAGACTCAAAAATATGTTTATGTTTGCTGTTTGACCCCCTCTTGTATAAATCTTCCAAGAAAACTGCCTGTACTAGTGAGTCCCCATGTAGGTGCTGCGTCAAACTTTTCAGATAATCATCATCATTTTAACACGTAGGCTTTCGCGACCAATGTTATTCATAATCAACGTTTTTGGGTTTAGATCGCGTTATTTATAAATGTGTCGTAACCCTCCACCACCCGACACGGCCAATCAGTAAAAATGTGTCACGTTGACAAAGACAAATAGTTCACTGCTTTAGCCCACCGGTGTGTTGAAGCCACAACATTTACAATTTGAGTACGCCGTTTCGCTGGTAATTGCGACCAGCATCATCGGGCAATTCGCCAGAATGGTGAGGCTCTCCTGTGTCTCCCGTTCTTATATAGAGCAGCAGCAGGGTGACGTCATCATTAACTCATCAACTCATCAGGTGCAAAAATTCAAGGGGGGAGTGATTGTAATTATATACTAGATTAGTAATCAGGCTATTGTTACGATGCGAGTTGTAGATTAGTAATCATTTGGAATGTGTTTTATTGGACACAGGGACACTCAATTGATTTTGACAACGTGGAAGTGTTGTGTAAAACTAGTTACTACTGGCAAAGACTAATTAGAGAATCGATTGAAATTGAGAGAAACAGAAATAACTTTAATCGCTCAGACAGCTACAGGCTTAGTGCGGCCTGGAAGCGTATTATTAAATAAGATACATTACAATTCCTTATAAGGGAAACAACCACTAACTGATTACTAATGTAGCATAATCACAATAAAACACATTCCAAATGATTACTAATCTACAACTCGCATCGTAACAATAGCCTGATTACTAATCTAGTATATAAATACAATCACTCCCCCCTTGAATCTTTGCACCTGATGAGTTGATGAGTTAATGATGACGTCACCCTGCTGCTGCTCTATATAAGAACGGGAGACACAGGAGAGCCTCACCATTCTGGCGAATTGCCCGATGATGCTGGTTGCAATTACCAGCGAAACGTCGTACTCAAATTGTAAATGTTGTGGCTTCAACACACCGGTGGGCTAAAGCAGTGAACTATTTGTCTTTGTCAACGTGACACATTTTTACTGATTGGCCGTGTCGGGTGGTGGAGGGTTACGACACATTTATAAATAACGCGATCTAAACCCAAAAACGTTGATTATGAATCATCATCATATAATTGCATTTTGCCAGCGTGAGCAATTAGATAATTGGCTCTGTTGCTTTCTGTCGTCTCATCTATCACACTTTTTTTTCCTTAAAATTAATCTCCGAGTAGCAGTTTCAACTTAGCAAACTAATTTTGATGTATTTATTAATAAATATACGTGTTTATGTTTCATAATTTGTTTGTGAATCATTGGAAGACTGCATCCACTTTCATCGAGTAAAATTCATCTTCTTGGTTCTTTCGGTCACGTAGAAGGGAAGTAATAAAATAATAAAAATAAAACATAATAAAATTATTTTGTTTTATTTTTATTATTTTATTACTTCCCTTCTACGTGACTTTACCGAAAGAACCAAGAAGATGAATCCCTGCAGTCACGTAAGCTTTAAATCAAAGAGTAAAATTCCCTTTCATAATCTACAAAGAATTAGGGTTCTATAATGGGACCTTTTTTGCCAGTATCGGATAATGAAAAATAATATGTTCGCCTGTTGGCGTTCTCTGGTCTGACACTGGTGAGACGAGGCACTAAAGGCGGTGTAGGCCAATCAGTTTCAAAGACAATGCACACGTTATCAAAGCACGTTTATTTGCATGTTCGCCACAAGTGCGTGTGGTTAATGCAGACTTGATCCTTGCAAAATGTTTCTATTTGATGTTTGAACATCTTAACACCTGTCAGTGTTAATTGTTTTCTTATTTTTTTTTTAATTTGGTTATTAATTTGAAACAACGACCAAGTTTCTAAATCCAACCCACCTCTGCCCACCCAGCAGGTACAATCGATCGGCAGGTGTTGTTTGTTAGGACGAAGTGTGCGGGTACTTCCACCTTCTTCCAAAACGTCGAACTAGCGTGGGATAGTGGGCCAAAGTACACCCTCTCGAGAAGCTCCCCCACGTGGTAACCCGTCGGGCCAGCAGCAGCGCGAGCACGCTGCTGTCACAGGTTGCTGCTGTCGCAGTCCCTGGTACAACATGCACACCAACCACTGCCCCACAGACCTTCAGGCAGAGGTCGCAATCGGGTACCCGATACCCGTACCCTACCCGATACCCGGCTACCCGTACCCTGCCGGGTACGGGTACCCGTTTGCGACCCTGGTGCGGCCGGGTACGGGTACGGGTAGGCCGTGAGTCACTGGTGAGTAACTGTTTGTCACTCATTTCCCAACGTCTTGTCTCTTCTCACAATTCAAGTTCCTAGAATCAACGCACCCGCGCCTGCAACATGGCTTCATCCCAGAGGTCGCAATCAGGTACCTGATACCCGTATCCTACCCGTACCCGGCCGGGTACGGGTAGGGTACGTGTACGGCCGGGTACGGGTACCTGTTTGCGACCCTGGTGCGGCCGGGTACGGGTAAGGAATCAAACCCCATTTGCGACCTCTGCCTTCAGGCCAAGCCACGCCATTGCCCCCTCCGGTTGCCTGAACATTGCTGCCTGGACAGAAGCTCCATTAGTCACTCTGCTGTCCGGATATGGAACTGCCCTCCCTGAATGCATCACCGATTCTGGTCTTCAGGCCTTCAAATGGCGAGCGCACATGGACATCTCCCAACTTCACCACACGCCTCGTAGGGACGGAGTTTTTGAGCTGCAGTCAACCAAAAATGATGCCGATGAGATGAACTAATGTCTAATATGGCTATTGTTCACAATTGCATCCAATAAAAACAGAAATTGCAGGGCTGCACCTTTTTTACATTGTCGATGACAGAAAACAAACCTTTCCTAAAACCATGTTATAACGTACATATCCAGAATTATGACCTTTTTTATGCTGCGTATTCATGTACACGCAATGTTCTCGAAGAGCATTAGGAGAGGAAAATCGACAGATTTATGGACCAACCACAACAGAAAACGATCATAATTCATTATTAATACGGACAAAAAAACCCTCACAATACTCTTTAATGAGGGTTTTGTATTGGTACTAGCTGTACTACCCGGCTTCGCCCGGGACTTGTATCTACCACGGCCGGCCGCCTTTGTCTCCCCAGTGGCGATGTTAATACGCTACAGTAGTTAAGTTACTCGTTTGAGGCAGAGTCGACCTAGGGGAGGTTAAAATAATCGTCACCGGTGGTGGCCGTGAGCGGGAATCGAACTGGGTTTGCCGGGTTGGTAGCGCAGCGTAGCGTTAAGCACTACACCCACCGCTCCTCACACACCACACACGCACAGACACACACACAGACACACACACAGACACACGCAGACACACACAGACAGAAACACACACACAGACAGCACGCTAACCACTACACTACCGCTCCCCACACACCACACACGCACACACACAGACACACACACAGACACACACACAGACACACACACACAGACACACACACACAGGCAGCACGCTAAGCACTACACTACCGTTCCCCCTACACAACACACGCGCGCGCGTCCATAGGTACACATACACGCGCTTGCTGCAGACACACACGACTTTCAGGGTGCATACGGCAGTAAACGACTGAAATAATAAAGCGGCAATGCTGTGTAAGGAACGCCTTAGACCCGCATTATACATTTGTGTAATGCGAGCGTAAACACACAAACACACACAAACACATACACAATACACACACACATACATGCAGACACACAGACAGACACATAACACACATACATACACACACATACAAACACAGAAACACATACACACACATACATAGACACACACATACATACACACGAACACATCCACAGACGTACATACACACATACATACAGGCACGCAGACATACACATAAACACATGCAAAAAAACCCACATACATACACACACACATACATACACACAAACACATGCACACACATACATACACACATGCATACAGACACACAGACATACACATAAACACATACACACATACACATGACCCGGCTTCGCCCGGGACTTTGATCCACCACGGCGGCAAAACCGACATACATACACACACAGACATACACACAAACACATACACACACATACATACACACATGCATACAGACACACAGACATACACATAAACACATACACATGACCCGGCTTCGCCCGGGACTTGGATCCACCACGGCGGCAAAACCGACATACATACACACACAGACATACACACAAACACATACACACACATACAAACACACATGCATACAGACACACAGACATACACATAAACACATACACATGACCCGGCTTCGCCCGGGACTTGGATCTACCACGCCCAGCCGCCTTTGTCTCCCAAGTGCCGATGTTAATACGCCACACCAGTTACTCGTTTGAGGCTGAGTGGACCTAGGGGAGGTTCAAATAATCGTCACCGGTGGTGGCCGTGAGCGGGAATGGAACTGGGTTCGCCGGGTTGGTAGCGCAGCGTAGCGTTAAGCACTACACCCACCGCTCCTCACACACCACACACGCACAGACACACACACAGACACACGCAGACACACACAGACAGACACAGACAGACACACACACACACAGACAGCACGCTAAGCACTACACTACCGCTCCCCACACACCACACACGCACACACACAGACACACACACAGACACACGCAGACACACACAGACAGACACAGACAGACACACACACACACAGACACAGACAGCACGCTAAGCACTACACTACCGTTCCCCCTACACAACACACGCGCGCGCGTCCATAGGTACACATACACGCGCTTGCTGCAGACACACACGACTTTCAGGGTGCGTAAGGCAGTAAACGACTGAAATAATAAAGCGGCAATGCTGTGCGAGGAACGCCTTAGACCAGCAACACATTTGTGTAATGCGAGCGTAAACACACAAACACATACAAACACATACACACACATACATACACACACATACACACAAACACATACACACAGACATACACATACACGCAAACACACACATACATGCACATAAACACATACACAATACACACACACATACATGCAGACACAGACAGACACATAACACACATACATACACACACATACATACACAGAAACACATACACACACATACATAGACACACACATACATACACACAAACACATGCACACACGTACATACACACATACATAGAGACACGCAGACATACACATAAAGACATAAAAAAAACCCACATACATACACACACACATACACACAAACACATACATACACATACATACACACATACATAGAGACACACAGACATACACATAAACACAAACACACACACACATGACCCGGCTTTGCCGGGGACTTGGATCCACGATGCCCCGCCGCCTTTGTCTCCCCAGTGACGATGTTCACACACGACAGCAGTTACGCTTTTGAGGCTGAGTGGACCTAGGGGAGGGCCAGGTCCGTTTCAAATAATCGTCAGCGGTGGTGGGCGTGAGTTGGAATCGAACTGGGGTCGCTCAAGCAGCTTAATGACTGTTTGTACAAAGAACATATAAAGAATCGATTATAATAAGCAGGCAAGAGTCCACATTATAGACTGCCAGTACACGCACTCAGCTTCATAAGCAGGCTAGAGTGTACATGATAGAGTGGCAGTACGCTCACCGAGCTTAATAAGCAGGCTACAGTGTACATGATAGACTGGCAGTACGCTCACCCAGCTTAATGAGTATTTGTACAGTGAACATTAAAGTGATCGATTGTTGGCGCGTTGGGTTTAAAAGTAATATTAATAGCACACATTGTGGTGGGGGTGTAGTGAAGAGTAGGAAAAACTTTGATGAATTTACCTCAGAGTGGCGTGGTGGGTGTCGAGGCCTAGTAGCGTGCAAAGCCTGCGGCCTCGCCTAAAATTGTGGGCTTGGAAGAGGCAGGGTACGGGTGGCGTTCCTTCCCCCCCCACCTAGCGCTCCAACAATACTGTGTAATGGCTAATATTTAATTAAATACGGAGCTTATGAAAGTGGCGAAGGCGTGGCTAGCCGTTGGCAGGGGCAACCGCCGTCCAATGAAACTGCAGCCCTTGGCGAAGGCGTGGCTAGCCGTTGCCAGGTCCAATGAAAGCTGCGAAGGCGTGGCTAGCCGTTGCCAGGGGCAACCGCCGTCCAATGAAAGTGCAGTCCACACACACACACACAGACACACAGACATGAACGATTTTATATATATAGATGTATGGCCAATTACTTAATGTTCATTGTGAAACAAATCTTAATGGGCTCGCATCTGATTTGCTCATGGGACATGACAGGTGCTGAAATGCCAAACACGCATGCATCTATAAGCCATCTGCCACGTAGAAAAAATAACCACGTGTTCCGTCGCAAGGAATTGTTGACAATATTCATTTACTTTGCGTGGTGACTGCAAACTCCACAGACTGCCCTGGCTTCCATTATACACCTACCCTTCATCAGCAGACCATCTGTGTACCGAGCAACACGTTACTTGGGTAGCAGATGACATTTTACAGTGCCAGTGTGTTTTTTTTTATACAGGTGGGGAGCAGCAGCTTAGGTAGCGGTTAGCGAGCTACTCTACGAACCTGGCGAACCGGGTTCGATTCCTGCACAGGTCCAACACTAGTGACGATTATCTGAACCGGTCCTGGGCTTCCCCTAGGTCGACTCAGCTTCAAATGAGTACCTGGTGCGATGTGTAAACATCGCTACCAGGGAGACAAAAGTGGTCGTGCGTGCTGCTGGCCACCCACCCCTCGTGTGTCGTGCCGGTCTTCATAGGAGCTCGCTATGGGGAATCTTTGTTTATACGTGCTTACCTACATACACTACAGCAGTGTTCGTCACTAATTCTCAGAGGGCCGCCACACATTTAAACCATTGGGTTTGACCGCACGACGATGGGGTGTTTTGGGGGACGGCGTCCACCCCACCGCCCTCGCCGGGCAGGTGGGGTGCGACGTCCGCCCCCTCCACTCCGTCCTCCACCGCGTCGATCGGCTCCTGCCGGGCCCCCACCGACCGGGTGATTGCCCCCCCCCCCCACGCTAGTGCCCTCTCTGAGGGACATGACTGAACTACTGGCCTACCGCCGTACAGAGTTAGCCCTCACTCACCCGTACACACCACCACTGTTAACGTTGAAGCGGCTGCGCGAACGCGCGCGCTCCTGCGGGCGATTCTATTCTAACACGCGTACACACCACCACGAATGCTAACGCGGTGGCGGCGAGCATGCACGCGCCCCTGCAGGCGATTATGTCAACGAGCGCTCGTGCTGCGGCTCTGCCCTCACTCTCACCACGTGTCCACACACAAACAAATCACAGACACTGCACCGATGCTCTGCGAGCAGAGCCTAACCTACTGCTATCCAAGTCCCCAAACACTCACACGCCCTATCACGTACCTCGCAGCAGTGCTCATGGCGTCGCACGGACACTGTGAGAGTCGGAGGGAGGATGACGAAAATACCTTGCCTATCACTGCCTCGTATTAGCACTCCCACGGATGCTGCGAGCAGCTCCAGGAGGCAGGATGGCAGGGGGGAGGGGGGTCTTGGCGACCCAGAGGTTGAAGATCAGATCTCAACTGAACGGTTTTTGGCTCCTCTTTTTATGCCCCTTCCAAAATCCAGGGTTACGTTATCATGCGCAGCCAATCGTGCTCCTACCTGTGATTTTCAATAGTTTTTCTTCCCTTACATTTCTCGACCTATTGTTTCTACACCTGTACTCATTAATTCCGGACCCAGCCTGTTTAATCTGGAAGGGCGTCCGGCTGGCGAATACACACCCTGCCAGTGTGCATTCGGTCTGCGGTGCTGGGATCCCCTGACCTCAATGTCTGCTCTGCTCGCTCAATATTTCACCCCAGCCCCCTGCCCGATGTCGTGCATAACTCATTGCGGCTGGCCCAGCGAACCTTTGTGCGCCCATACAATTTTAAGCCAATTTAGGGGCACCGCAATGTGACTTGTCTTGTGAGGTTCGGCCAATCTCCTGCCACCGGGAAACCGCGGGACTTCCCTCTTAGGGGCCCTTCGGATGAAAACCCGTTGTGCCAGGCAATCCCCCGGCGGGACACTACGTGTGTGTGCTGCGTGTGTGCGTGTGCTCAGGGTGGGGGGCAGGGGGGAGTCGTGGCGCTTGCAGAGTTGCTCCGTGGTCGTGGCACCGCAGTGTTTTCACATTTGTGTATTGTCGGGTACCCGCACTAAAGGCCACCAGGGGGCCGAGCGATGAAGAACACAGCACTACAGGCTCCTGTGCACATTATTATCATCGATTTAAAGCTTTCGTGACTGCAGGGATTCATCTTCTTGGTTCTTTCGGTAAAGTCACGTAGAAGGGAAGTAATAAAATAATAAAAATAAAACATAATAAAATAAAATAATTCTCACGACGTTTCGGCTACAACGCAAGCACATGAAGACGGCTGCTTGCGTTGTAGCCGAAACGTCGTGAGAATTATTTTATTTTATTATGTTTTACTTTTACTATTTTATTACTTCCCTTCTACGTGACTTTACCGAAAGAACCAAGAAGATTATTATCATCGTCATCATCAGACATCGTGAACCCTCTGCTGTATGAGGGTCCTTCCTGAGCCGCTGCCATCTCCCCAGCCCCTGCAGCGAACTCGTCCCATGCAACGTGTCACGAAATTTAGTGAACAGATGTGAAGTCCGTCTCGGTCCATAAAAATAAATTAAGATATTTTATGACTAATTGCTTTTGGGCCTTCTGGACCTATATTTTCAGCAACATTTGTTTAAGCAGACGAACTTGAGAAATATCGACCTTCAGGTTGTCAACAGCAGTCACACGTCGGAATTGTGTCCCGAATGTGCTATCGGGTCATTACATGAGATGAAGAATCCATTTGGAACTCACAGAGCAGTGCATTACCCCCCATATTATAGAAGGGCCATTGAAGGAAACGTCAGTTAACTGCTTCTGAAATATCTTCCAGTGACATATTATGCTCTCTAGAGAGTAATGTTGGTCACATGACAGCAAAGCAATATATATATTTAATGCTCAGAGCTGGAATGTAGCTAAATTAAGTGCAAATCCAAGTATAATGATCGTTATTTTGTGCAGTCATTGCTGATAAGACTGAGACAATCTTCTCACGACACATAAAAGCCAGTTTATAATCATGGGCGGCTAAACGTGGATTTGAACCCAGGCCCTCAGCAGTGCCAGCTCTGGGCTCTGACCTCAATTTGCAATGTGGGGAACAATGCAGCAGTCAGTGGTTAGCGCACTGCAATGCAATCTCAGAAAGCAGGGAAACACGCGTGGCCATTGGTATCTGAATCTGGCTTGAGCTTCCCCTTTGGCTTGTTCAACCCAAAATATCGTGGTGCGTTTCACAATGGACAACAACAACAACAATGACAGAGCAGAGAAAGGCAGGCAGTCAAGCGTGGCGTTCTCGTCTATTCTTGCGTATGATAGCAATATGTTCCGGAGCTAAATGCCAATGTCGAGGTCTGCTAGCCACGAGAGGGCTTCAGGAGAGAATTCGTGTAGTTTCTGCTCTTCTTTCATTGACGGATCACAGACTGCAGTGATTTACGTGAACGGTACACAGTTTTGGTTGCATGGCCACAGTAGCACTGCCGTGACTCGTGATGTTAATCACACCACACACACGTCGACTTGCCATGCTGCCCTTAATACACTCGGTGCCCGCTGACGGTGAGCAAGTGACCTTGGCAGTCTACGTCGGCCAAACAGCGGGATGCTTATGGGTTTGTGCATAGGTGTAGAATCGCAGCACTATCGTTTGCATAGACTTGGATTTTGTGCTATACTGCAGGGCTAGGTGCCACACGTGCATGCATATGCTGTGACTGAATTGTAGGACTGATGTGATTGGTGTGTATCTATTTATGTTGAACTTCCTTCGCACCGTACGTAGCCAACCGTGCTAATCGGAGGCGCGGGGTGTAATGCTGTTGGAGATGATAATGATGATGACGAATATGGTGTGGATATGAGCACGCGGTCACAGGAATGATGTGCGGCGCTTGGTCGGTTCCGCGGGGTCAAGGGTGCCCTGCAGGCAATGGGAGAGATGTGTAAAGGCCGGAGCAGTGAACATTCTTGTTAAACTCCCAGCATCCAAATGCTGGCGAGTCAGATCCTACGGAGGAGACCGATGGTTTGAAGAGTCGAAGAGCTGCAGAGGAGTTGGGAATCTCCGCTCCCTGGATATGCAAATGACCTTATCATAGGGGATGTTTGGCTTTCAGGGCTCAAGACAGAGGCGGGTGTTAACGCACCTTCGATGGGCACGGTTGGCTAAGTACGGTGCGAAAGAAGTTCAACATTCATACAGGAGTGCGCACACGACGGCATATGAAGACTGGCATCTCTGGGAGGAGCCACCACCTATACTTGTGTTGAACTTCTTTTGAACCGTGCTTAGCCAACCGTGCTAATCGGAGCTGCGGGCGAAGGACAACAAACTTTCAACACGAAATTGAGTTCCTAGAAATTAGTTTTATATCCAAATGTAAAGGTGCATAGCTCCAGTGCCTTCCTAACATCCGAACGAAGAGCGTTCCAGACGGCCGCAGAAACGCATCTGAGAGTGCCGCGCGCGATCCGCTGACCGTCGCCTTTGTTCGATGGCCGAGCCAAAAAAACTGCTGCTGCTGCTGCTGCGACGGCGAGCGGAGTTCGCGCAACGGTTGCACGCTCCCTTGACGAGAGATCTGCCTAAGGTGCCTTTGTCGTGGTTCATTACGCGACGAGCGCCTTTGTGCGCCACGAGTGCGACCTCACGGCGAAGAGGGCTGATGCGCAAGTCGGGTCGAGCGAGCACGGTGGGAGGGGGGGAAGTGGAAAGTGGAAAAGCGAGCGCGTGAAGAGGGCGGCGCAAGTGGATACCGTTGAGCGATGGTCACGGAGGAGCTGGGGGTCAGCGACGGTGGACTTAGTCGGTAGCCCGCCGGTTGCGCGGTGGGTGCGAACTGGGGCGATGCGAGTGAGCGATGTTCGCGACGGCGTGAGGTCAGCGCGCAAGAGTTGATGGCAACGAGGGGCGTTTTACCGTCGCGGACCATCGATTGCAGCAGTTTTGGCGATAAAAGATGATTAAACACCGCAACAGGGACGTGGGTTGTAACGCACACGTCATTACGTTTAATGGATTAGGCGAGTTTGCATCGTCCGGTCGGTCGTTGCGTCTGTGTGTTGGGTTACAATCGCCAAGGTTCGCGTGCTGTGGATTCCGAGCGCACCTGCGATATCCTGCACCCCGCCCCCAGTCCCCGAGAGGTGAACACAACACCACGCATGCGTGCTCGTGTTGTGGAACACACATGCAGCAGAATAGCCAGGCGTGTAATAACACAGCTGTCCCTGTGCGTTTCCTGATAACATTTACACACACGGACAAATATTCACCGTGCAGCCCATGCTGGCCGTTGAGTCGAGGCACGTGCCGTTCGTGAGCACCCATGAATGCACACGAGGGTGGTGTTGTGGCTTGCACCATGCCTGGCCACCTTTGTGGCTAACCACTGCAACACCGCTCTGTACACAAACCATGATCAACTGCTGTGGCATAATGAGGCGTAGGCAAACTGTTAGTGAGCACCTATTAAGGATGGAAAAGTAACATTGGGGTTTAAGTGCTGCTCAGCCGCGTTTGTCTTCCCATAGGTGATGTTCACGCATTTTGAGCAGAACGTTATTTTAGGCTGAGATGACAGGGTAAGTTCAAATAGCAATGGCAATTAATGTTATGTTATACATCAAGGTGTCAGGAGCCAAACCCTGGATATCACGGCTTTAAGTGCCGTGCAATAACCACGACACCATGACGATGCGCTGCGAGTGAGTATAGCACCGACTAAGGCTGGCATGACACACGACGCATGGCGAACACCAAGGCCGTAGCCATGGAGTCAACATTGGGGGGGACCAAATCTTCCAGGGGATCTGGGGGTTCCCCCACCCCAGAAAAAAAATATCAATTTGAAAACTCATTTCCTGCCATTTCCTGCCTAAAATAAAAAAGAAATTCACTAATACATAGGATGGACGTTTTATTTATTTTTTACAATAATGTCTAATAGTGTATTGTATGACATTGCTGTTTTTTCTTGTTTACCTTTTCTTGTTTCATTGTATGTAATGGCAGAGATTTGGGATTAATAAAGTACAATCATAACCACAATCATATAAACATAAATATATTTTATAGCAATATATTGGGGGGGACATTTTGAGCATATTTGAATATTGGGGGGGGGGGATGTGTCCCCCCTCAATATATATTATAATTATGGCCTTGGCGAACACCACACGTGACCACCTTTGTCTCCCGGTGAACAAGCTGCACTGGGAACACGCGACAGTGGTAGGCATGTGTGGAAACACATGTTGATGGCTCCGTTGACTTCAGGGAGGGCTTATTAAAGTCAGACTACCTTAGAGACCAGCAAAGTCTAATTTACAAAGAGTCACCCGGGGGCATTAAACTGCCAGTAGAATGTGATGAAAGCTATGTTTAATTCCATTTGAGCAATTTGTGTGTAATTTTCGAATTTGGGGAATATATGTGTGTATGTTGAACTTCTTTCGCGCCGTACGCAGCTAACCGTGCTAATCGGAGGTGCGGGGGAAGGGCAACGTAGTATGACGACAACATCAGTGCCGGATGATCATCGTAGCAAAATTAGCTACATATGTAGCTACATCATGTGTAGTAGCTACACATGATGTAGCTACGGGCTCCGTACTTTCAAGGACCCCGCGCTAAATCCTTTCAAGCTATCAATTCCGGTTCAGTGATTCTGCACTTGCTCTATTACTATAGTACAAAACTGCCTTCAACTTTTATGAACGACTAGGTGTTTAAGGTTAGCGATTTGTCGTAATATCTGGCTGTATAGCAAATGACAAAACACAATTACTTTACTATGCAAGTGAAACATTCGTTTTTTAATATTTAAGTGTTTTTTTTTTATTTAGGGCTCCTTTATAACATACTAGCGGAAGTACCCGGCTTTGCCCGGGTGAAAAATATATTTCTTAAAAACCTTACATATATATACACAGATACTAAGGTATTGTCAAAGCCCGGTGGGCTGTTTGTACATTTCTCCACCAACAAATATAAGAGGCTTTCAAAAGTCCAAAAAGTTGTAGAAAGTGTGGGGTAAATAGTTGATGTCAAAAGGTTTCCGAAAATTGTGGTCTCCCCCCCCCCTCAAAAAATATCTTTACCCCTCGTAGGTATATATACTAACAACACGTTACATACAACAGAGGAAGTGGTATCTATTGACTCTGTAGTAGTATCTACTGACTGTACAGTAGTATCTACTGAGCCATGTGTAGCTACTGACTGTGTAGTAGTATTTAGTGACTGTAATAACTACTGACCATAGTAGTATTTACTGGGCCTACAGTAGTATCTACCGACTATATACTCGTAACGACTAACTGTATAGTATCTGCTGACTCTATAGTTGTATCCACTGACTATAGTAGTAACTACAAAATCTATAGCAGTATCTACTCACTCTATAATAGTGTAATGCGGGCGTAAATGGGCGGGGCGGATATGACGATCCGAGAGGGAGGAGTCAGGGTCACGTGGGGGAGAAGTTATAGCGGGGAGACAGGAAGCCATCTGGGTCAGTCGGGGGAGTGAAGGGTGGTGAACACGTTGGGTGGTCGCCGTGCCTCAGCCTGGTGGCTGAGGGGCTCATGACGGCGCCAGCCAGCGGGGTGGAAGAGAGAGTTGGGGATAGAGACAGAGAGTGGCGAGATAGCCACAGAGGCCACGCAGGGCTGAGGTTGGAGATGGCGAGATAGCCACAGAGGCCACGGAGGGCTGAGATTGGGGAGTGGCGAGATC